>NC_080771.1:9545122-10256622 GCF_020826845.1 Diceros bicornis minor
CGATTGATGGAGGCCCCAATTATTTCCCCTGGTGCAGTCGGCGGCAGCAACAATGGAGGAATGGAATTACCTGCCAAGACCTGAATTCCCTCAGCTTCCCTCTGATGGTTCCCAAGGCAAACACTTACAGCTCTCATTTTATATGTAGGATTTAAGCCAACTCAAAAACTCTTGAAAATGGTCTTCTGACCCCACTAGTGTTGACCTTCTTTTCCTCTTATAAATCAGTGGATCTTATTTTAATTTCAAGGCTTACAATCACATTGCAGCTGTTCTGGGATCATCTGCCTATCAGCAAATGGCTTCAGCAGCCAGCTGAGGCCCAAGTTCTTCTTCCTTGTTCCTTTCAACAGAGAATGATAGAAACCTTAACAGGAGAGTTCACTCTCGAATGAAACCTTTCCCATTTGATCTTAGCCTTTTTGATTGTGCCTTTGGCTTCTGAGCATTACTTTGATCCTTTGCCTGCCAGAAGCCACCCAAGATTTTCCACATCCTCTGCTCTGTTTAGAATGAAACAGAAGCTTCACCACCTGGCAGGCCAAGGCAGCCAGTGGCAGGGGCTGAGACACATGAATATCCACACTCTAATGGTGACTGGACATTTTGAGAGGCTATGATCAATGAGCCATGGAATGGGCAGTAGAAATTTTCTTACATGCTGCCTTATGTCCAGTTTGGCCAAGCCCCAGGAGGGCTGTCCTCCACCCTCAGGTGGGAAGAAATGAAACAACTTCTTCACTGACCATCAGGACTGACCTCCTAAAGACCTATCCATAGAAGAATGAAAGAAGAGATCACTTTGGTTTCTTCTCTCGGTCCTGACCAACATCCTGTGAAACTGTTATTTATTCAAACCTTCCCAAGAAGACATTTGCAATAGAGTAGGGTTATCAGAGGCATCAGCAGCAGCTGTCGGTGTCCTGGGCCCAGTTCAGCTTGAAGGGGACCCAGAGGACACAAAAATGTGGTCCCTGCTAGGTACAACCTCATACCCTTGATTTACAGGAAAACATGGAGAGCATCATCTGAATTTCCATCTCTACCTGTTGCCTGAAAGGCCACCATTGGTGATTCCTTCTTTACAACACAAATGCCCTGGAGGAGGGGGAGGAGTGGTGAAGCTCCAGGCCCTCAGATGAGGGAATGAGTTTTTTAGACCAGAAGAACCCAGGTCAATATGGAAGTACTGGGAGGAGGGGGAAGATGGGAGAGGAGAGATGAAAGAAAGGTATGAGGAAGAGGAGGCAACAAAGACTAACTCTGCCTCCTTCACAGTTCTGACCGGGTTAACCTGGGGGAGGGCCATTTTACTCCTATCTGGTCATCAGCCTGAACTAAGACCTCTTCGGACACAGAGCCCTAGACCAGAACCTGTTTTAAAGGTATGCAGAGAAGTGGCAGACTTCAGCTCAGTACTCCCAGTACTGAAACAATCAGTAAGTTCAATTCCTGAAGCTTAGGAGGAGTGATGTGCTCCTCATGCAAGAAAGGAGACCAAAGACAGGCTCCTAGACCTGAATCTGGGCTTATTTACAATAAATGTAAATGGCTGTGGCCCATCCTTAGCTGCTTGTCTGAAATGAGTTTGGACAGGCATAGGAAACCCTCGCAACCAGGACTTGTCTAAGCGATCTGCTGACTCACTGAGTTTACAATATCCATACAGAATGAGCACTCCCACACACACCAACATAAGCCCTGGATCTGAACTGAAAGCCTAGGGAGCTGAATGGAAACAACACACACACATACACACACACATACAACCAAAAAGTGATGAGTATAGAGAGAAAAAAGAAAAAAAAAAGCTCTGGCCAAAAAACGTGAACTCACAAACAATGTCATGGAAAGTTAGCCAACAAATTCAACAAACCTGAGAATTTATGCTAGCAGAGGAAGGAAAAAGGAGAAATCAAAGAAAACACTAACAATCAAACAGAAGGCAGTAAAAGAGGAAAAAAGAAAGGAAAAGCATGTAAAGTAGAAAATACAAGATAAGATTGTAGAAATAAAACCAAATATAATGGCAATCACAATAAATGTAAGTGGATTAAACTCATTTATTAAAACTTGGAGGGGGCTGGCCCTGCGGCTTAGCGGTTAAGTGTGCATGCTCCACTACTGGCGGCCCGGGTTCAGATCTCAGGCACGCACCAACGCACCGCTTCTCCTGCCATGCTGAGGCCGCGTCCCACATGCAGCCACTAGAAGGATGTGCAACTACGACATACAACTATCTACTGGGGCTTTGGGGGAAAAAAAAGGAGGAGGATTGACAATAGATGTTAGCTCAGAGCCAGTCTTCCTCAACAAAAAGAGGAGGATTAGCATGGATGTTAGCTCAGGGCTAATCTTCCTCACAAAAAAAAAAAGAAAAAACTTGGAGGTTATCAGATTGGACATAAATCTAGCTATATGTAGTTTACAAAAGACACACCTGAAACAAAATAAGAAAAGGATTGAAAATAAAAGGATAGAGAAATATATTTCACAATATTGAAATCAGAGAAAATGGGATTTAAGTTGAAAAACATGAATAGAGATAAGGATGGACACTCTATGATGAAAAAAATCCACCAAGAAGTTATTGCAATCTTGAATTTATAGGCACCCAACAACATAGCTTCAAAATACATAAAGCACAAACTGACATGAAAATAAGGGAGAAAAAGACAAGTTAACTGACAGAAAAATTGAAAAATCTGTACTCATAATGCGATGATTTGAACAACACAGCACCTGCTAAATAAGGAACCCAGACTAGACTTGGGCACTCTAGAGAGAGACCTCCCGTGGGATTGAGGATAATAAAAAAGAAACTGATGAATAGGAGGTTTCTGGACTTTAATTTCTCTGTGGAGATGAAGGAGTGATTTGATTATGAGAGGGGTTCAGCTCAGCTCACCGTGGTTTCATTAGAATTTGGGGCCAAAGTCCAAGCTGTGTTTGTGTTGGTCCTCTATGACTCTCTTTCTTACTAGACCTGGCAGGGAGGAGCACCAAGATGAGGGAAGATCTGAATTGAAATGTGATGGAGCCAGCCAGTTCTTGACGGCAGAGGGGGAAGAGAATTTATGAGCTTCATAGAAAAGATGAGAAGGCCAAGAGAAGACAGATCATAAAGCACCAACTATAGAGTCACTCTGAAATTCTGACTCCTCCTTTCCTGGACCTGTCAAGGTGAAATCACTACCACCATCACCACCACTAGCTACTGGATGATTATACTGTGTAAGTGTGTTATATGCATTGTCTCTCTTAATCTTCACAAAAACCATTTCAAGTAGGAGTTTTTAATCACTATTCCCATTATACAGAAAAGGAAACTGAGACTCAGAAAAATTCAGTGACTTCCTAGAATAATACAGCTAGTAAGTGATAAAGTTGGGATTTAACCCAGGTTTGTCCACTACACGACACTGTTGTTGGGTGTTGAATTGAAAATACTTACCTGGCACAGCATAATAGCGATAGATCTCTCATCCTTCAAGTCTCAGGTCAGGCCTCCCCTTGCCCCCAGGCAGAAGTCAGCACTCCATGTTTCTAGTTCATACCTCCCCATACATCGTTCTGAAAGACAGTGAGTACCACAAGAGTGGCAATTTGTCTTGTCCTTCCCTGGGTCCCCAACTCCTACCACTATGTGTAACCCAAAGAGGGTATCAGAATATTTTATTGAATTGAATTGAATGGATTGGCAAGACGAAGTCAAACTCTGCCACATCCAAACATCATCCACGCAAATGGAGGCACCTGGCCACTTGAGTCTCAAGTTTTATAAACATTCTTTCCAAACAGATTGCTAAATGACCCAGTGGCCCAGGACAAGAAGGTCTTCTTCCTACAACAACAAAGTCTTGCCCTGGCCATCCAAGGTGCTCCTCAGGCCCAGTATTGGGGCCTCCATCTCACAGGCTACTTCCTCTGCAGACAAGTCATGAATGGTCCCCATAGTGGTTCCCAACGTGAGAGTAGGTTCATGGTTGGGGTCTTCTAATTCCCAGTTTTCCTTTTCTCCAGGATACCCTAGCAGTCCACAAAAGAGCTATAAATCTGGTGTTAAACATGATTCTTCCCCTCATGACCAAATCAAGCCCCAATTTCTCCAGGAAAGCTTCTCTACATTGGCTACTCTGTGCCCTGGCAGAAGGTATGGAATGTAGATGGGGTTGGGACTTAACACCTCGCTGCTGACACAAAGCCCTCGTGATTACAAAACCATACCCCTAATGGAGAACAAAGAACCCAACAATTAATTAAGAAGTAGGAGGAAAGGGGAGTTTTTATTTCACCTGGGAAATCTTTTGATGTTTTAAATGCACTGTCTCATTTAATCATTGCAACAACACTCCCGGGAGGTATTATTGACTCCATGTTACCTATGAGAACATTGAAACTCAGAGAAGTTTGTCCAAATTCACAGAGAAAGACAGTGACAGATGGGATTTGAATTTAGGTCTATCTGCCTCCAGGGGCCTGCAGTCTCAGACTATACAAACAGTACATTCTACAGCTCTGTTACAGATGGTCAACGCTGGTGTCCCTCCGAGTATCACACACTCCCTGGGCACCAGAAAGACACTTGGGCTTAAATAAGACAGCGTCTTACTGAGATGGTCCTTGTTTCCTGGCAAGATCATCTGAGGAGAGGGATGTTGATTGATGCAGGTTGTAATAATAGTTATTTGTCTGTAATTACTCCTTGAATGCCAGCCAAAATGGGCCACACTGAGTTGCAAGATGTCTGGTTTCTCCCACATAGCAAAGAGTTGGGAATAGAGGGGTCAGGAAAGGAGCTGAGTGGGGGCAAAAAGACGTCTCCATTCAACGAATGTTTATTGCACCCCTACTCCACACCAGACCTTGGGGGGAAGGGAGAGGAAAGGCATGAAGTTAACAAAATGTAGTTCTTTTATATGTCAGTTAAATGTTTACTTAAAAAGTGCAAAAATTAAAAAAAGGAGTGGTTCCTTCCTTTGAAGGAAAAAGGCACATGAACAAAAACCAGAAGCATGACATGGTCAATGCCATAATCGCAGTGTGCTGGGGAGGCCTAGAGAAACATGCTCCCCAGAGAGCTGAGGGAGACTTTCCAGAAGAGGTGGTTCTTAAGCTCAGCCTTGCAGGCCAGGTCTTGTGTGGCTGTCCATCAGGTGGAGAGAAGCCAAGAAGCGGGGAAGCAATTCAGTCAGCAGGTGGAAAGGCTGCAAGGCATGAGCGAGCATGATATGCAAGAACTTCAGTGTCTGATACATCCACTGTCCTGCCACGTGCTGGCTGAGAGACCGTGGGCCATCTCTGTATCTCATCTGCCTCTTCCGTGAGATGGAGAGAATAATAGTACCTAACCATTGGGTTGGCGTAGAGATTAAATGTGATTACATTTAATGCTTAGAAAAGTTCCTAGCACATATAGGCATACATCCCATACCCTCTCTTCACTTCTCATGTCTATAAATGTCCATAAACAGGGAACATTTTTTCCTTCTTCTAGACTCTCTATGCATTTTCTTCTCTTTGGGAAAAAAAAGATAGTTACTTTTAATTTTATTATTAACATGATGATGATAATGATGATGATAAGACAGTAATGAGAAATGAGGATAGGACATTAGGCCAGGGCCAAGTTATTGAGAGCTACGAGTGCTATGGGCAGGAGCGGGAATTTCATCTCACGTGCAACAAGTAATTCTCCTGTTTCAGAAAGAACTTCAGCGGACAGAAGAGTTTTGGACTCGGCCTAAAGTGTTTCCATGCCCGTTACTCTCAGGCGAACCCCCACAGCTTTGACAAGGACACTTCCCAGGGGATGTGGCAAGGCCACCTCCCTCATCCCAGGGACTCTTGGGGCAGGCTAGGGAGAGACAAGCTCAACCTGACAGGACAAGCTCCCCCACCATCCAGCCCCTGTCACTGTCCCCCACATATGTGCTGTGAGAGCAGGTTTGTGGGATTCATGAGGATGTCTCCAGGCCTGCCGGGATTTGAGATACATCACACTTCACAAGAAACTACCCATCTACCCTCTTTCTGCCCCACCCACTAGGTCCTTTCATCCCCTCCTCCACCCCGTCTCCCAATCAGCTCTTGGAAAATGGACATGGATAGTCTACTGTCCCATGAAGCCTTCCCAGGCCATCAGAGGTCTAGTGCTGACTAACTGGCCCTCTGCCTGGACTTGGCATTGGATAACTGTCCCTTCCTCCCCCTGCCCTGCCTGGTTCTTTACCAATTTACCCCCTTCCCCAGCCGCCATCCATCCACCCTGAAATTAGCATAGCTCTCTAGCTTTGTTCCTGCACCTTCACAGCACGGGGTCCCTGCCTTCTTCACTGCTTCCCCCGAACACTGGAGCTTTCTGTTCCTGCTTCTCTTCTCATCCCGCCCAAATCCTATCCATCAGATCCCGTTAGAGGTTCCTTGTTCCACAGCGCCCTCTCTAACTACAGTAGTCCACACTGATCTTTCCTTCTTGCTACCTGTATATTCAGGATGGGCCCCCCACCCCAGTTTAGTCCATCTGATATCTTGTATTGGCCATAAGCACCTTGACTTGTAGTCAGATTGCCCAAACAGACGGGGCACCCCACAGAGGCCTCTCCACTTCCCCACCCGCACTGGGCACAGGCACTCAGCACTAGCTACAGAGGGACTCCCCTTCTCCCTCGGGAGCTGAAGGCTGCACCGCTTCCTCTTCCTTTCTCTCCATTCCAGACACAAACTTCCCAAAGAGAACAAAGCAAGCTGCTCATATTTTTCCAAAGAGAATAAAATGCATAGAGAATCTAGAATAGGGAAAAAATGTTCCCTGTTTATAGACATTTATAGACATGAGGAGTGAAGAGAGGGGATGGGATTTGCAACAAGCCAGCAACTAGCCTGGGTTTGGGTTAAGGCTGTACAGCCCACCAGCCTCTGAGAGATGCTGCCCTCCACCCTTCCCTCCAGAGCCTTGGGGATGACTGGGACCCAGGCAGCCTGGGCAGACTACCTCATTCTTTTCTACTTGTCCTTAAGCCATGGGGGTGGAGGGCTGGAGTCTTCCCTCCACCCTCTTTCCCACAAAAATAGGACAGAGAATGAGGGCAGAGTGGATTTACTGATTTCAGCCCACTCCTCATACTCATCAGCAAAACCAACCTGTATCTAGAAGCTAAAATAAATCAAACCAAAAGTAAAACAAGAATGACTGCAGTTAGATGCCAAGGAGAACTGATAGGCCACTGTGGTAGAACACACAGAGGCGGCAGAGAGGAGCTATGGGTATCTGAATAGCAGGGAAAGGTAACCTCAACCCAGCTGCTGTGGCTGAGGATGCACACGTGCCTGAGAATGAGGGACCTGATCTTATCATCTCTTGAGTTCTGCTCTAGTTCCGAGGTTCCCTGAATAAGTAAAAGGGGCCACGGATGGAGCAAATAGCACAGAGATGGCTGGCAGCCGATTCGAGGCCTGCAGCCCCACCCATCTCCGTGTCAGCTGCACCCCCCCCCCGGGAAGTCAGGCCATCTGGATTCAGGTTCCTTTGCTGGCCTTGGAAATTCAGTCCCTTCTCCGGCCTAGTGCCTAGTTTCCATCCTCAAAATGAGGAGGCTAGACCAATGATCCCTAAGGGACCCCCGGCTCTGCCTTCCAAGACAGTTTGAGTGCTCATTGTATGCTGAGACTGCTGGACACACTGCCCACGTGACTGCCCAGCCCGTGTTGGTCACTCAGCCCCAGTGCACTACAGGACAGTCACCTCTGCCCCCTCTCTGTGGGCAGGCCACAACCTCAGTGAGCCCTGACAGCCACCTGGACATTAGTGGCATCAGGTGTGTGATGAAGGGCACCTGCCACTAGCTTCCACACCTCAGAACACAGGGAGCAATGGTGATGTGCCCTGCAGCTGGACTACCTCCAGCAAGTCATGCCCAGCTAAGAGGCATCCTGCAGCCCAATCCTCTGAACGCATGATGCAGCCAAATCCAGCATCCACTGGCCTGAGACCACACTGAAGGGATATACCCTTCAGCCAAAGTATCTGCTTACCCCTCACCTGACAGAGGAGCTACCCCATGGCTCATGACGACGCCCTCCACCTCATCTCTCCAGGTCTTCTCCTGCAACTTCAGTCCACCCCCTCCAGGGAGCCTTCTCTGACTATTCCAGTCCACACTCATCTGCCTCTTCTCTGAGGGCCTAAACCATTTACTGCCTGAGCCCCAGAAATACTTTGTGATGCATGCTCTGTTGAGACACTCTGCTCCTTAGCATTCACCTTGTTTCCCCAACCATGACATAACCTCCGTTAACATCACATGGAGTCTAGGAGCTTGGAGAGATTACATAAAATGGAAACTTCCATGTGCATAGCATTTGGAAATTAAATTAGCTAGGGTAAAAGTTAAGCTGCAAAGAATCCTCAATATACAGCGGCCTGAAGAACACAGAAGTTTATTGCTCTTTCTGAAGAACCATAGCTGATGCTGCTGGTGCTGGGCTCACGTCCCCTCAGATCCCCTTCCCATGTCCATGCCCACCAGCCTGGCATCTGATGGGCAGCACCTGCATCTCTGGCAGAGGGCTGCTAGCATTCTCTACCCACAAGCACACGGAAGCCTGGAAGTGTCTGTTGGCTGATGCCCCCCAGTGACTCATAGGCGTGAGGATGAACGAGGCCCAGTTCCCTCGCCTGTGGCTAGCTCTGAAGCCTGTGTTTTACACGATTTCCCAGAGCTTTCCCATGGAATTAGCCCTAGTCCTCCTCTGTGGTGGCTGGACTTTATTGGCTGCCTTCTCTTCCTTTTTTTGCCTCCCCACTCATCTGCCAGTGCCCTGTGCCCTCCCAAGCAAGCCACACCCACTCAGTCCTTTTCTTAGTATGTGGACCCAGGTTCCTTCCATCTTGTTGCTCTGCCACCCCCTCCCCCACCCCCAGCATGTCATCCTGCTCTGCATGGCCAAAGTGGTGTCGCCAGCCTACCCATGCCCCAGCTTACAGGAGGGAGAAGACAGAAGACATCAGGGAAGCAATTTCCCACAAGTGAGTAAGTAGAAGTTATGCCCATCCCTTCATTTCACGTGTCCCTGGTGAGAACTTAGCTGCCAGGGAAGCTGGAAACGTGCCCAGCTTAAAGTGTCAACATGGATGAGGAGAAACGATTGCAATGGAAACTTTACAGTCTCTGCTACAGATATAAAATAATACCTACCCATTTAGCAGGCTCCGAAATAAAGGTGCCCTGCTGCATCTCTTCCTCCTGTTGAATCCCCACAACACGGTGAGAGTGTTACTGCTGTTGTCAACAAATTAGGAAACCGAGAAATTCAGTATCTGACCTGAAGTCACACAGGAGCAGTAAGACGTAAAGTCACAACCTGAACCCAGGTCTAGCTTGTGGCTTTTTCTCCTCTATGGTTATTCTGCTTTTTATACCTATAAATGCATTTTATCTGGTTCAAAATCCTCACTTTGAAGGTGACAAAATTGGGGGACAGAGAAGGGCATGGACTCACCCCAAATCACCCAGAAAGCAAAAGGTAGAATCCAGGGTTCCTGGCTACCAGCCAGCTGCTTCATCCATGGAGCCTGCTCTGGGCTGACTACCTCCAAACAGCTCGTGCTCTGACTCAGACCAGCGCCGATGGGGCTGCTGGGGAGAGGGATGTGTATCGTTTGGACTCACTGAGCCCAGAGCACAGTCTTAAGCCACGTAGCATCTAAACTTTCTAAAGTGTCTAAATAGAAAATGCACCAATCAAGATGGCAGTGATGGCCCAGTGTTGCTTGTTACCTGTACAGCATCCTCTGTGCTCAGCTCACAGGCCTTGAACTGGCTCCAGGAAAGGAGTGCTTATTCACTCAGGCCTGGCTGTTGGCAAGCAGGAATTAGACAGTGGAGAGGGAGCAGGCCACCAGGGTCCCCAGATCCTCCATGAAGTCATCCCCTTGCTGTCGTCAGTGTCAGTTGCCTAGCAACTGCCTTTGGCAGATGGTGGCACTGAGAGCACGCCAATCTCTCCCACAGCTAAAAATACATTCCGACGACAACGGGTCTATTTTAAAAGATAACAATGTGCTTCCAACGTCTTCCCTTGTCTGCAAGGAACTGCGCTGTGCCGGGTCCCTCTGGGCTTCTGATTTCATCTGACAGGGTGGAAGGGAGCATTTGAGGGAAGGAACCCGAGGCCAGTCACACTGGGGTGCTTAAAAAATTGTCATGGAGGAGGAGGAAGGAGAGGAAGAAGAAGAGAGAGAACAAATAGCGAGCTGGGAAGTAAATACCGTAGTCGGCAGCAAACCCTCTAATTTGTCCATATTTTTTACCTACTCAGGAGGGTGGGATTAGGAAGAAAAATCACAGAATCACAGAAGCCTAGAGCTCTAAGGGACCCAATCCCATTTCCCAGTTGAGAAAGCAGAGGCTCTGAGAGGTTGAGACGAGAGTTGGCTCTTTGCCCTTGGTCAGGGTGCAAGGGCTGGGGCTCCCAGATGAAGGCATGAGGCCTGGGACCCTCGAATTCCTCTTGCATTCCTATTGGCAAGTTTATCACATCACACCTCACCAGCTTAGCCTTTCCCTTCAGTCACCATCATTTGCAGCTTTCTTCGGTACAAAGGGAGCAGTGATTCCACTCATGTATGCATTTATCCATTCATTTATTCAGCGAACATTCATTAAGCACCTACTGCCATATTGTGCCAAGCCCTGGAGATACAGCAGGGGACAAATACACATGGTCCCCACCTCCTATTGCTTGTGATCCAGCAGGTGTGGTCGGTACTGAGCAGGTAAGCACAGGGTGCCCCAGGCTACAGACATCAGAGCCAGATCCAGGTAGAGCCCTACTTACCAGCCCTGCAACTGAAGGATGTCACTTGATAAGGGTTACAAGATAAATTATAGGAGGCCCAGTTAATTTGAATTTCAGATGAACAACAATTATTTCTCAAGATTAGTGTGTCATTGGGATTGCACTATCTGAGGTTCAAATTTAACTGGGCCTCCTGTATTTTTATTCACCAGATCTGGCAACCCTACACTGAATATCACTATTGTTCAGTTTCCTCATCTATAAAATAGGAAAAGTAGTATCTACTTACGGGGTTATTTTGCAGATTAAATGAGGAAACGTACAGATCTGTGACTGGCCTCCTCTCCTCTCCACACAGGGCTTCCCTGGGGTTTTGCCCCAGCCAGCATGTTAGCCCAGCCCTCCTCCCCCCCAGGTCTGGCGATAGGTGATGGTAGGGGTAGCCCTGCTCTGTCCTCAGACTGAGCCGGGGAGGAGGGAAATCTTCAGGTTGACAACTGACTTGTCAAAGAAACTGGAAACCAGCCCGACTTTGCTTGGAGTGTTGGTGAGGGCCAGCAATTCTCCGTTGCCTGGGGTGCTTGTTAAAAATATAGATGCCAGGGCTCTACTCAAGATTTACTGAGTCACAGTGTCTAGGGAAGGACATGCCTTTTAAACAAAATCCCTGGTAACTCTCTGAACTCTAAAGTTTGAAAACCATTGGCCTGGAGCATGGGGAGGGATTGCGGTCCCCACAGAGGCACCATCACAAAAGTCTGTTTTGGAATGTGGGATCCTGGATTGGATTCTGGAACAGAAAAAGGACATTAGTGGGAAACTGGGTGAAATCCAAAAAACATCAGCAGGTTAGTTAATGGTATTGTTCCCATGCTAGTTTCTTAGTTTTGATCATTGTACCACGGTTACGTAAGATGTTAACGTTAGGAAAGCTCAGAGCAGAATATATGGGAACTCTCTGTACTATCGTTGAAACTCTTGTATAAAGCTCAAATTATTTCCAAATAAAAATTTTTTTAAAAAAAAGCTGCTTTGGCTCAAAGCCTGCCTTGGGCCTTTCCCCAGCCCAGCGGTGCATCGGAAGGCCCAGCCTGCAGGCTGCCTTGACTCTAAGCCGGCATTAGTTAAGCCAGTGTAGGTAGCTGAGAGGGCCCCCCGACACACAGGGTTCTGGGAGAGCATCCTTCTCTTCCCTGCCATTCACAATGGGGCTTAAATGTCAATCTCAATGAATTACATTTTAATCTGTCTGTGTTATCAACCTGGCCAAGGCCCTAATTGGATGCCAGGCACACCCGCTGAAGGACATGAATAATTCATCAGCTGGGAGGCCACGGAAGGCCTTTCGTCATGGACCAGGGAAGGAGAAGGGAGAGAAGGGGAAGGGGAGAAAGAGAGAGAGGGGAGGGGGAGGAGTCAGAAAAGGAGAGAGAGCAGGTGAGGTTGGGGGGGAGGAGAGAGAAGGGACCTGAAATAATCTTCCCAGCACAGTGAGAAGCCAGTCAGTCTTTAAACCTCTGCTCCAGAAGTCTTCATTCACTTCTCCATTCGCTGTTCCCCCAGGTAAGCACAGGCCCTCCTTCCCTCACTCCCATGGCACAACATACCTCTGTTATACCTGACTAATCTCAAGGTCCTATACTGTTTATTTAAACTCCTCCTAGACCTTGAATCCTCTCCTTTTGGGGTGATGTCTGACTCTATTGCAGATCCTCTCTGCCCAGCAGTCCCTGCACATAGGAAGTGTTTGTTGAATGACTGAAGGGCAGAGCTCTAGGCCAGGCCATACAAAGAAACTGTCTTAACTAACGAACTCTTCCATTTGATCTCCCTGGCTCTGCCACCAAACTTGCTCCAGCCACAACCTGTTCCCCAAAGCCACCCTCCATTCTGCCCAACCTTTGTCTTCTTCTCCTGCCTGCCATCTCCCAAGGCCAAGAACAACAAAGAAAAACAAACACAGTTATGCTGGAACTGAAATGGAAAGTCCGTATTTCTTTGGGCACGCCTCATATAGTCAGGCACATAACACCACCCCACCCCCACTTTCCTTTGTGCCCTCCAGCAGGGCTTCCACTCCACTCAAACTGCTCTTGTTCAGGTCACCAACCGACTCCATATTGGTCAAAGACAAGGGGCACTTCTCTGTCTTCACCTTGACTGGCCTCTCAGCAACATTGATCCCTCCTTCTTCTTGACACAGGACATTCTCTTGACTCCTGACACCACACCCTTCTGCTTTTCCTCCTTCCACCTTAGCCACTTGCTGTCCACTTGCTTTGCTGAATCTCTCAGCTTTGCCCAACTGTTGAACCTTGGGAAGCCCCAAGGCTCACTCCTCAGACCTCTGCTCTTTTCTGGCCACTGTTCCTACTTAAATAATATTATTCAATTTCATGGCTTTAAATGCCATCAAACACTAATGGTTCCTAAACATATATGTCCACTCTTGACCTCTCCCTTAAGTTCCAAACACAAATATCCACTTGAGTCTCTGTATTAATTATCTATCACTATGTAATAAAGTTAAACCTCCAAATTTAGCAGTTTAAAAAAATAAACATGCCGTATCTCACAGTTTCTGTGAGTCAGGAATCTGGGTGCCACTTATCTGGGTGTCCCTGGCTCAGCTTCTCAAGCTGTTGGCTGGGGCTGCAATCTCAACTGAAGGTGAGCCTGAGGGAGGATCTGCTTCCAGGCTCACTCATATGGCTTTTGGCAGGATTCAGCTCCCCGCGGGTCATCGGAGCGAGGATCTCAGTTTCTCACTGGCTTTTGGTCAGGGGTCTCCTCAGATTCTTGCCATGGGAGCCTCCCTATAGACTGCTTTCACCATGGCAGCTGCCTTGCTTCAGAAACCGTGAGCGAGACAACAAGAAAGAGTACCCAAGACAGAAGCCATAGTCTTTTTGTAACCTGATCTCAGAAGCGGCGTTCCATCACCTTTGCCCAATTCTATTTGCTAGAAGTGAGTCACTAAATCCAGCCGACACTCAAGGCGAGAGGATTACACAGGGCAGGAACAGCAGGACAGAGGGGTCATTGGGGGCCATCTTAAACAGGCATCTCAAATCAAACATGACCACAATAGGACTCCTGATGTTTCCCACCCCAAACTCGCTCCTCTCCAAGCTTTCTCTATCATAGGAACCAGTGTACCAGCATTGGGATGGATTGTACTATCAACCTGGATAAGCTAGAACTCCATCTTCCAGAATCTCCCTATTGTATGGTTCTGGGATAGAACCTAGTTGGCCAAAATGGGAACTTGCACAAGATTTGGAAGGAGGAAGTGAAGCATCCACCATTATTCTTGAAATATCGTGGCAGTCAGATATGCTGATGGGCAGACACAGAGGTACCCGAAGCATCCCAGCTTGTCCTCACTCTCCTCTTCTCTGTGTCCAGCTTATTTTCCCAACTGCAGCTCTTGCTGACGAACAGCTACTCAAGGCTGCCTCCAGGTGCATGGCTGCAGGTCCAGAGCAAAGGAAGATATACAGAGGCAACAGCACCCATAGCCCTCTCCATGAGCTCCCCTCGTGGCCTCACCTCGCTGGCTGGATGTGCTTGATTTCTTGGATCTCCTTATTGCTCCAACTTATCCACCCCAACAGGAGCGTCAGGACTGCTACTGGTTCTTTCTCTAATCCTCCAATTCCCCCTTCCCCCTCCAAACTTCACTTCCCCAGTTCCTCCCATTATAAGACTATAATGAATTCCCTTAATGAATAACTTAATACTCATAATGCTGCCTCCCTTTGATCTCATTTGAAGTGTCACTTCCTCAGAGAGGACCTTCCTGAATTCAACACACTGTCTGTGTTCTAATCCCCCTAGACCATTAGATTTTGAACAAGATAATAATCAGCAATCCTTACCTTCTTACTGTGTCCCATCTACTGCACTATATACTTTAATTGTGCTACTATGGATAATTTTAACATCAGTCCTGCAAAAAGGGTGTATTTATCCCTACTTTTTTTTTTTTTGGTGAGGAACATTGGCAAGAGACGTTAGCTCGGGGCCAATCTTCCTCCATCTTGTATGTGGTATGCCGCCACAGCATGGCTTGATGAGTGGTATGTAGGTCTGCGCCCGGGATCTGTAGGTCCGCGCCAGGGATCTGAACCTGTGAACCCCGGGCCACCAACGTGGAGTGCGTGAGCTTAACCACTATGCCGCCGGGCTGGCCCCTATTTATCCCTACTTTTTGGTGGGGAAATGAATGCACAGAGAGGTCAAGTGATTTGTCCATTATCTCACAGAGGAAGCAACAAAACAGACAGTCAGAGGGGATCAGAACCCAGTTCTGCCTGACTTCCACTTCATTCTCTTCATCATGTGCCTCCCCATGCCTGAAGCTGAAGTTGGGAGAGTTTCTCGACCTCTCAATCTCAGTGTCTTCGTTTGTAAACCTCAGGTATCTCAGATACTGATTGTGTGCATTAATAGTACTTGGTAAACTTTTATCCCTTCCCACTTCCCCACACCTACAGATCTCGAAAGCCAAAGTCGGTATCTCCCCCAGGGTGGATCCCCAGAGTGGAACCGAGGAGGTTCAGGATTCCTTGGAGCAGAGGATCCATGTGCCTTCTCTAAGACTGTGTGGCACATTTCATTCTGGAGCCTTGCCAGTGTCCAACCAGAGTCCCTTCCGACCCCAGTCCCACCTCAGCTCATGGTCTCAGTTGGGCTGGTGGCCCAACTCTCAACCCCACACAGAAGCAATAACAGAAGGCTCCAGGCCACACACCAAGCCCGCAGCTGGGCAATGTTTATCGCAGAGGCCGAGCGACTTGCAGGCAGCAGGCCTCCCCTCCTTCACGGCTTTCACCAGCTTCCAGGCAATTACATCCTGTGTTCCCCTGCAGGAGGGCTGGGCTGTGTCAGGCCTTCAAGGACCACTTGGAGCTCTTCTGAGGTTTGAGCAACATGGAAGCCACACAGCTGGAAAAACAGACTCGTAATCCAGCAGGTCAAAGGGCCGCAGAGAAGCCAGTGTCACTATAACCAGTTTCATCTCCAGTGCCTGCTGGTAAAGCCCGACATCCTCGCCTACCACCCAGGGCTCTCTAGGGTCTGTCTTCAGCCAAGACTCGCTGCCCAAATGCTCTGACCCTCTCTCTCCCTAGAAGACACAGGCCCTTCTGCCCCTTTGACTCTCAGCTCAGAGCACGCCCCCTCCTGGTGACCTCTCCTCTCCTCTTTACCTGGCCCATACTCTTGCTCAAAGGGACAGGTCAAAACCAAGAACTACTAACCACATACAGATGAAACAACCATTGTGAATGATTTTAAGATTTAGAAAAATCACTACTTTTTCGTCAATTTACACATTTCAAAAATGTTTTCCCATCTGTTGTCTCATTTGATCTATCCAAATTTTATTAGGCAGGTTGAACATACAGCAGCCCCACTGTAGACTTGTGGAAATAATCATAGCTGGCACATTTTGAGCTCTTCCTCTTTGCCTGACAATGTGCCAACCACTTTCCATGAGTAAAATACACCGAGTCCTTTCAAAAGCCCTAGGAGGGCTACTATTATTACCTCCAATCTCTAGAAGAGAAAACTGAGGCTCAGAGCTACTTAAAAACACTTCTGTTCATTGCCCCTCAACTCATAAGTAGCAAAGCCAGGATTTGAACCCTGGTCACCAACTCTAGTCAACTGCTAAACTGTACCCAGTCATGAAGGAAGGCCCAGGGAGGTAAAGTGACTTGTCCTGCTCCTCAACACAAATGCTTCTCAAATTTTAATGTGCATATGAATCACCTGGGGCTCTAGCTAAAATGCATTAATATGAAGATTTTGATTCTGCTGATCTGGTGAAGGGGTGAAAGGTTCTGCATCTCTAACAAGCCCTTAAATGCTGCTGATCCAAAGACCACACTTTGAGTAGCAAGGCTCTATACCACACTCCACCTGGGAAGTACCTGCTACCCTCTCTCCCACGTGGGATCCTCCTGGGTAGGTAAGCTCTTGTACTAATCATGGCCCACCCTTGCCATTGCAAGTGACATAAAATCCAATTATATATTGGTTTAAGACAATGTGAAAAAAAAGGAATTTATTGACTCATGTAACTGAGATGTTCTGGCTGGCTTTAGGCATGGCTCTATCTACGGGCTCCAGTGATGCACCAGGACCTGGTCTCATAACTGCTCAGCTTTGCACTTCGTGTTGGCTCCATCACCAGGCTCCACATAGTGATACAAAGTCCAATAGAGGAATGAAGACACGGTGGGATGATCTTCACAAGCTGAGGCCCAGGCTGGTGAGCCGACATCAAGGCTGGAAAAAACAAAAGAGCCAGTTAAAGGCAGCTACTGTGTCCCCCTTAGCATTGTCTCCAATATGGGAGGCTCCAGGTGTCCCATCACCCCACACCTAACCTGGGTGACCTTGAAGTCTGAATTGGCCAGCAATGCCAGTGCCACTCGGCAGATTTGAGACTCTCAGCTAAGGAGCAGGTAGAGGTGGACCGGCCATACCCTGATGTGTAGCATCTTTTCATGTTCCCTAGGTCATTCTTATCTTCCCCAACTGTGGTAGGGAGATTTATTGGTCTCAATCCTTCACTGTCCTGTAGTAGTATTATACACCCACACCTTTGCCATAGCTTCATAGGTAAACTTCCCCACATCTTGATTTGGAGGTTGGCCGCTTGACTTGCTTTGGCCCACAGACGCTAGAAGATGTGAAGTGAGCAGAGGCTGGACACCTGCTTGCCCAGTATGGCTTACTGTCTTGTGCCTTGCTTACTGTCTGTGTCATGGTGACCATGGAGCAGAGTACATATCCTGAGTAGCTGCTGGGCCATGGAGAATGAGAGACACGTGGAATGAACCTGTACCCAACCTGCAGCCTAGCACCTGGGAGCCAGCCTAGCCCACCCAAGTGGCAGCCGATCTGCAGAACTGTGAGCACGAGGGTAAATGATTGCTGTGTTAAGGTGCCGAGACTGAGCTTGGGGTTGATTTGTCACACAGCATCATTGTGGCATTAGCTGATACACTAGGTTACTGATTTACCCTCAAGAACAGCACCATAAATTCTTCTTCTCTTGAACTCCCCCCAAAGTATCCAATACGTACTCAGGTATCAGAAACACCGGGGCCCCTCTAGCCTAATTTCCTAATATGACAGACAGGGAAACTGAGGCTCAGAGAGGCAAAGGGCATTGTCTAAGATCACGCCAAGTAGGCAGCCCAGTAGCCAGGACTAGAACCTGGGCTGCTGACTTCTGAGCCAGTGCCTTTCCCCCATCCACTCTGACCTTCTTATTTCTTTATTCAGAGCCTGAGACAAGATGACACCACCTTGACAATCCTACCCCTGTCCTTGAGACCCAGAGGTCCCACTTGATCTGATCTTGCGTCATGGGATGGCCTTCTAGAATGCACTCAAGGCCCTAAACGGGTGTCCAGGGTCTGCTTCCCAACCGCAGTCTGCAGACTACCATGGAGGTAGGTTATGTTCAAGATCTGGGCACAACCTGAGACATCAGGGACACAGGCAGGACCACGTGCCCATGGGGTCTCGCGGCCTGGGGCTGGTGGGCTCTGCACAGACCACACAAAAAAAGTCACAGCCAGGACCAAGGCTTCCGTGGGCTGTAATCGAGGAGGAGAGTGGGTCAGAGTGGGCACTGGAAGGGAGCAGATGGGGGTCCATCAGCTCCTGAGGACCATCCCAAGGCAAGGCCAAGTTTGACCATAAGGTACTTCCCTCCTCCTGGGGAAATGGTTCCCCAGCAGCCTCGTTGAGGAAAGTGGGCGCTTGGCTCATAAGTGTGGTTGGCAGGCATGCAGAGCAGATGGGCTGCTGACAGCACCCCCTCTTGCCCCCTCCTCAGAATACTCCAAAGGGGGAGCGAGCAGCAGGCCTGCCCGCACATCTCCTCCCGCCCGCATTCACACAATCTGGATGCATCTCTCACATGCACCCCACCCCCACCCACCTCCCCCATCCATGCTGGCCCCGCAGGCCTCCACTCACCACAAGCCCACGTTATGGCCTCAAAACCAGGGCTAGGACTAAGGCGAGGCAGGTAAGCACAAAATTTACGGAGGCACCAAAACTACTCTCATCAATCAAGATAAATAATATTTTCATGCAATATTTTCAAAAATCAAAATTAATGCCAAAAAAAGTCCATGACGAGCGAAATATCAAAAATTTACATAAAGACAGCCTCTGACAGGGTGGGGATTGGGTTGAGGTGAACGAGGCCACATTGTGCAAGTGCAGAGTTAGAGGTCTTCATTAAAAGATTTGGTATTTTGTTCACAGCGGATTTTTTGCATTACTTTTAAATTTTTTAAATATTGCATTAAAATATTATTTGTCATAATTACTGATTTTCGGCCCCCACTTAAATTCTGCACCCAAGGCAAGTGTCTCACTTTCCTCACCCTGGTCCCAGTCCCTGTAAAACCCAACTGTGGTCCTGTCACCTATGGTCCTCAGCTCCAGCAGTGGCCCCCCCAATATTGTCAGGATGCAGGCAAAACTCTGTATGTGCCTTCTAAGTCCTCGTGGCTGGATCCCTGACCACTCCTCCACCCTCACCACCAGTAGTCAGCTGGAACACTCCCATATGGCCATAAGGGTTGTTAAAATATTGGAATACTTCTGAATCCCAAGCACCGGCACCCCCATCCCAAGGGTCCCATGCCATCCTGGCTCCTCCCCCAGGACCCTGTTAGAACTCCCCACAATCCAGCAACCAAAGGACCAATGCCTGATCAACTGGGGACCCCCAGATCCTGCCCAAGCGATATTTCCAATAGACACCATCTGGCCTCATCCTATGCCAGGCTCCCCGTGCTGTCTGCTCCAGCCACGCCAGCCTTCTCCCTGGCTCTCTACATGTGCTGTTCCCTCTGCCTGACACATGCTACCCTCCCTTCTTTGCCCAGTTTTCTCCCATGCATCCTTCAGGTCTCACCCCAAGTGTCACCTCTGCAGGGAAGCTGCTCCAGACTTTTCTGACCCCTTTTAAGTGAACCTCTTCATGCTGTGTGTTACTTCCAAGGTTCTGGTCACAGTCACAATTTTACATTATTTGTGTGACTTTTAAAAACTCCTTTTCAGTGCTAGATAGTAGGCTCCATCGAGACAGACTGGGCCCATCTCTGTTTTATCTCCAGGGCTTATCAAAGTACCTGAGACACAGTAGGTCTATTTCCTTGGGAAGGGAAATAGGGGAGATGCATAAGAGTCTTTCAGAGGATATGTCTTAAAAGATAAAAATTTAAAAGTGACCCACTTTGGGGTCATGGTGCCTGAAATACCAGCACCAGCATCATTCTGTAAGATGAGGCATTTTTTGCTGGATTACCAGAGCAAGCCCAGAGCTCCATTTCCCATGTAGGGAAACTAGGGAGAGAAAATGAGTTGCCCAAGGCCATAGGCTAATTAGTGACAAAGCCAGGACCAGAACCTGGTCTCCTGACTCCTAGTCCAGTGCTCTCTCCATCCAGCCTCTGCTTCCCTCTCTTCCTTCCGGGAATTACTTCCAATGTCCCCACTTCTCCCATTGTAAACATTCTTGTTTCTCCTTTCCTTCCCCTAGTCTATACTTAATACTGTACGTATTAGTCAGAGCTCTCCAGAGAAACAGAACCAATAGAGATTTATTATGAGGAATTAGCTAATGCGATTATGGAAGGTGACAGGTTCCAAAAGGCACTCAGAGTCAGTCAGTGACTGTCCACTACCCCTAGGATCAGATCCAAGCCCCTTAGCATGACACACCAGGCCTTTTATGATCTGGTCCCTGCTCCCTCTCCACTCTCATCTCCAACTGCTCCAGCTCATATCCCACATGACAGCCGTTTCTGGACTGGCCATAGCCCTGAGCACGCCATATTCTCACCCTTCTTATCTTTCGTGCCTGCCACCCCCACTCCCAAAATGCCTTTCTCTTCAGCTTTGTTGGACCAACAGCTTCCAGTCCTTCAGGGCCTGCCTCAGTCATCCCTTCCTCCAAGAAGCCCTTCCAACCTTCCTCCAGACTGGGTTAGGTGCCTGTTCTTTGCAATCCCACAACACCCTGCCCCTGGCCTCTCACACAGAGCTCTTAGCTACCTGCCTCCCTACTCAGCCACAAGATCCCTGAGGACAGGGACCTTGCCTTGGGGACCTCTGTATCTCTCATGCTGAATCACAGGATGGTGATGGAGCATCTACCACTAGTCAAACACACATCAGACACAGGTGGTACAGTGATGAACAGAGGTCCCTACTCTAGAGGAGCTTACTTCCACTGGGAGAGGCAGAGATTAGATATGTTAGTTAATTAGTTCATTAAAGGATAGATTGTTATTAATATTCAAAAGAAATAGACAGGGTGCTATGACTGAGGATAATGGGGAGGGCAGGGTAGGCGGCTCCAGGTAGAGTCATCATGGAGGCCTCTCTGAGGAGGTGACATCTAAGCTGAAACCTGAAGAATGAGAAGGAGCCAGCCATGAGATGAACCAGGCAGAGGAAACAACGAGGGCAAAGGCCGTGCGATGGGAGAGCTCGTTGTCTCGGAGGCAGAGGAAGAAGCTCAGCGAGCCAAGTGGGCTGATGAGATGGGGTTGGAGAGGGAGGCAGGGGCCAGATCACATGCCAACTTGAGGACAGAGTCAAGAGCACCAGGAAGCCATTGAAGAGCTCTGACTTCTTTAATCCCTCTGGCTGCTATGTGAGAAGTGGATTGGGGGGATGCAAGGGTAGAAGTGGGGACACCAATTAGGTGGCTGTTCCACTAAATGTGGTAATGATGATGGACACTCAGATAGAGGCAGAGAAGTAAAACTGTATTAGGATAAGGTCTGAAATCTCAGTGGTTAATTATCACTCAACACATAGTTTATTTCTTGCCCACATAAAAGCCCAGTTGGGTTGGGCAGCACTTCATCTTGTAGCTCTGCCATCTGAAACATGTGGCCTCCAAGGTACCCTGTCAGGGAAAGAGAGGGATGAAGGAGGCACATGGGTTCTTAACTGCCTTGGCCAGGAAGTGCCTTGTGTCACTTCTGCTGACAGTTCATTGGCCAGAACCAGTCACATGACTCCAGTCTGACTGCAAAGGACAATGGGAAATCCAGGGGAGGACATGGGATATCTGGTGAGCACTTTGTCAGCCTCAGAAATGGACTTATTCAGATCTATTTTGAGGACAGAAGTGATCTGACTTGAGGGATCAGATGTAGGGGTTGGGGGTGTTGGTGGTAAGGGAATGGGAAGGGTCAGGGATAACTCCCAGGTTTCTGGCACTGGCGATTGGATGTAGATTTATCATATCTGAAACTAAACTACTCTTCCCCTCCCATGAAGCTGCTTTCTTCCGCCTTCTTAGTTGTTGGCAATTCCATGTTTCTGGTTGCCCAGTTCAAAAACCTTGGCATCTTTCTTGAATTGTACACTCTAAGTGGGTGAATTATATGGTGTATGAATTATATCTCAATAAAGCTGTGTGTGTACAGTATATAGGCATATATCCAGAATCTGACCATTTCCTTCACGGCCACTACTACCCTCATCCAAGCCACCGTCTCTCACCTAGACCACTGCAACACAGTGGCCTGAGTGAGTCTGTTAACTGTAAAGCGGATTAGGTCATTCTTCTGCTTAAAGCCCTGCAAGGGCTCCTGTCTCAGCATTAAAGCCACATTCTTTACAATGGCCTACAAAACCCTGCACACTCTGACTTCTCTTTTACTCTTGGCCTCACCTCCTCCCATTGTCCTCCTCACTCACTCCTAGACAGTCACACTAGCCCCCTTACCATTTCTCAAATGCAACAGGCATGTTCTCACCTCAGGGCCTTTGCACTTGCTGTTCCCCCTGCCTGGTTTGTAATCCCCTAGATAGCTGCAGGGCTCATTCCTTCACCTCCTTCTCAATTCTTTGCTCAAATTTTATCTTCATCATAAGGTCTCACTGCCTACCTTATCTAAAATTGCCACCCAACCCCAGTATATTTAATCCTCTTTACTATACTCAACATTTTTATAGCATTTATCATCTTCTAACATACTATATAATTAACTTATTTGTTATATCTGTTGTTTAATGTTCTGCTTCCCCCAACTAAAATGTAAACTTCAAGAGGATATGGATCATTATTTTGTTTTCTGATGCATTCCAAGCATTTAGGGGACACTGAGTAAATATTTATTGATTAAATAAGTGAATAAGTGAAATGTGTCACCTGGTGGGATAGAGAAAACTCTCACCCATAGTAGGTGCTCAATAAATATTTGTCAATTAAATATCGGTACAATATTGATCCATAGGCCAGACTTAGAAATGTATCCCATAGCATGATCCTAAGGATTAAATGAGATCACGCGGAAAGTGACAAGCACAGCGCTTGACCCATAGTAGAGTCTCAATAAGTATTCATTTACTACAACTTTGCTTCAAAAATTATGTTCCCCATCTTGGAATACCATCCCTTCTCCTTCCAAACATCTAAAGTCCATCCACACTTCAAGGCCCAGTCAAGAATCACCTCTTCCTAGAAGTCTTCCAGCTCACTCTCTCCTAGCTCTGAATTCTACACCTTTTAAAAAAAAAATAATCAGGCAACCTCAGGTTCTCTCTGGGTAGATGTCTGTGTATAACTGCTTTGTCAGTGCATCTTTCCATGAGCTCTCCTGGAAATCTGTTCCAATGATTAATGCCTTTTTTGGCATATCGTCTCTTCCACACACACTCCACCTAGTCCTCCTAGGACCGTATGAAATATGAGACAGGCATGCCTGCCAACACTCTCATCACAAAGTTATCAGGAATAGAATTTAATAAATAGGAAGCAACATATAAAAACATTGAGTCAGAGAAATGACACGCAAAAGCTGAAATTGCCTTTGCTGCCAAAATTCCAGTCTGTAGACGAGTCTTTGACTGTTGCCAAAGAGGAGAGTCCATGTTCTCAGGTCTTCTTCCCTCCTGGCACCAGTTCGGCATTCTCTGATGTAGCAGTCAACTCTCATACTTCCTTGGGGTCTCTGTCATCTCCAGTCTTCCCAGGACCCCCGGTAACTGTGCTGTTATTTCAAGAATCCACAGCAGCATTCTCGACTTCCAGCGATATCTGGAAATCTACTTCCCATGCCTCAAAGAATGAATGGAAGAGAACAAGAAAGGAGAGACCTTTTTGTGAAGGCATTTGCTTTTCACAACGCCATCTTTGCAGCTCTACAGGTCAACGTCTTCCCTTTCTTAATGTGTTGGATTGGAGTACTTGCAGGAGAATCCATCTGAGAATCCCCTGGGATCTCTCTGTCCAATCAGATGACTCCCCCACACCCAGCTTCCTGGCGATGATGCTCTCAATGTGAAAACAACTACAAGCTGGAAAGTAGCCTTGTCCTACGGTGTCTCTTTCTGGTTGGGTCCAAGCACACGTTGTGTTTCTCCAGCTGGTCCTTAACCAGGCCTGAGGGATCTTCTCTCATGTTTCTTTGACTTTTAGTAGTAGGTGGTCCTTCACTCCTGGCTGATCACTGAATGACCCCAATACAGATCAAAGAACTAGCTAATTCAAGGGAGGGATGCCCTTTGACAGGAGGTATGAGGCTACTAGAGGCTCCCAACAGCCAGAATAAAGTTTTTATTTTAGATGAGGGGTTACTTGAAGTTAAGGAGCACTTTAAAGAAGAAAATATTTTTTGAGCATGTATTCTATATAAAGTATTGTACTTCTTTAACTTTTACTGAGTGCTTATCCTGTGCAGAGTACTCCTCCACATGCTTCATACATATTCATATATATTAAACAATTTAATCCTTAAAACAACTCTAATGAGGGGGCGTTGTTCTTATAGTCACTTTACAGATGAGGAAACTGAGGCACAAAGACGTTAAGTACAGCAGCAAATGGGCTGCAGGAGACCAGGAAGACACGTGGGTGGAATCAGGACGGGCAAAGTAAGAGAAATGTCACAAGAGAGGAAAGTAGAGAGGGCCGTTCCCTCGCTGGAATGCCTTTATGTGCCTTGACCACCTGGACAACTTTATGTGTCCTTCAAGATCCAGCTCAGGGTCTGTGTTTTTTGGTAAATCCTTCTCTGACCCCTACCTCCCAGCAGAAACAACCACTCCCTTCGCTGATCCACCATGCCTGGGACATAGCGTTGGCCCAGCCTGATCACCCTGTGTGACAACTGCTTCCATATCTGCCCCCCTCGCTAGACTGTGAGCTCCTGGAGGGCAGGGCCAGATTGTGATCCCAGGGCCTTCCCAGCACAGAGCACAGCACAGAACAGGTGCTCAACAAACACTTGTTGAATGGTACAGCAGTAGGTGAGGTTTACTTGAAGGCCTCGATCCTGCAGTGGCACACCACGTCACTTCCATCCATACCCCATTGCCCAAAGAAAGTTACATGCTTCTGGTTGCACTTTCCCCACCTCAGACCTTGCCTGGTGAAACTCAGCTACGCCAAACAGACCCCCATGGGGACTGCGAGGAGGGTCAGTGACAGACAGGTGGAGGGTGGCCAGGCCAAGTCAGCATATCCACATCTTAGGAACCTCCCACAAAGGAACACTTCTGGAAGTGTGGAAAAGTTCTACATGAGGTCTCTATTGTGTAGGCTATAAAAGGAAGGCTTTGGGACACAGATAGAGAGGCCTACACCAGGGCATAATTCCCATTCTATTGTTAATTCTGCATGTGACATTGGGCACAGCCCTTTCCCTCAAGGGTTCTCCTTCTCTCAACCAGTAAAATCTTGAGCTCCAAGCTCCTGGTCTCCATGGTTCTAAAGTTCCATGATCCTGATAACTATGCCAGGCATACCCCTCGTCAACATGCCAAAAAGGTTATCTACCCCATTGTTTGGGAGCCTGAGGAATCTTAACAAATGCAGCAAAACACTACAGAGAAACAGATACTATTCCTTTCCCATCTTTAAAAAGTCTGTCTTTCTCCATCCCTCACTGATTTTTTCCCTCTTGAATGTTAAGTCCCAGGGGTGAACAAGCTATGTCATCTCCAAATTCCCAGCAATTTAGACTCCATGCAGTGAGGGAAACGAGGGATGAACCACGCTTTCCCTTTCACCACAGGAAGCTGCAGCACATTTCAAAAGTAAGATGGGCTTCTGATTATTAAAAATAAACCCTGGCCCACAGCCTGTGTTGTGCATTAATCCTGCCAACAGATGTGGACTTGCACACACACTCTGGCTCTGTGCTGAGACCCAGCTTCTTGGGCCAGTTTTCATTCTCTAAGGACAACCATTTTTGTTTGGACAACTACGAAATCAACTATTTGCTCTCTCAAGGAAGGGGATGCTACCCTAGGGCTTAAGGGGACAATGAGTCCCTAGAATCTTGGCTAAGGAACTTCAGGAATTTGAAAGGAAACTTAAGACATGTATTGAGATTCTTTCAGTATTAAGTGGCAGAAACACTAACTGATATTGCCTAATGCAGAGAAGGTGACTTTTTTTTTTTTTTTTTTTTTGCTCATGTTCCTGAAAAGTCCAGAACATGAGGAATGCCTACTAACTTCAGGAAAGGCTGGATCTAGGTCCTTGAGCAAACTCACTGGAAGTTTGTCTCTCTCCCTCTCTAGCCCACTTTCTTCAATGTGCCTTTTCACCGTCAGGCAAACTCTTCCCAAGCTTGACAAGATTCTATCTAGCAGTTAACTCCAGTGGAAAGAGATTCTGGTTCCCATGGGTTTCAGCAAAAGTCACCGAAATGACTCGTTGCATAATTTGAGTCACATGCCCGTTCCTCAATCAATCATTGTAGCCTCAGGGTAGAATACATTAACTGGCCAGAGTAGGGCACATGGAACTGGAGGTGAGGGCCACCTCATTCTCACCTCATGAACTGAGAGTGCAAAGGGTAGTTCCCCAAAGAAAAGTCCACTTCACAACCTGGACGGAATGCATGCAGCATTCTGAGGATGCTTTAAAGTAAATAATAACAGGTGGATGCGGGAATAAGACTAGAATTCAAAGTACCACTGAACCAGTTGTGAATTCTATTTTTCCCCTCTGGCATACCTGGATCTGAACACAACACAGCCTGAAACCCTGAAGTGGACACTGATGTGAACAGAGAGGTCTAGGAGAAGCTCTACAATTCTGGCTCAAGGAACAGGAAGGGAGAGTCCTAACTCTCAGATACAGATGAACGGAACACCACCAACAACAAACTGGATCTTATTGACATTCATAGATTCCTTGTTTTCCCCCAAATAAAAGCAGTATACACATTCTTTTCAAGTGCACCATTAAATATTTACCAAGATAGCCCATATCCTGGGTCATAAAATAAACTTCAACAAATTTAAAATAATTGAAATCACACATAGTATGTTCTTAAACTATAATAGAATTAAACTAGAAATCAATAAGAGAAAGAGAAAAAGAAATCTTCAAACAGTAGCACATTAACAACACACTTCTAAATAATTCATGAGTCCAAAAAGAAGTCTCAAGAGAAATTAGAAAATATCAGAACTGAATGAAAATGAAAATACAACATATCCAAATTTGTAGGATGTATCTAAAGCAGTGCTTAGAGGGAAATTTATAGTATTAAATGCTTACATAAGTAAGGAAGCAAGGTCTCAAATCAGTAATCTAAACTTCCACAAGAAACTAGAAAAAGAAGAGCAAAATAAACCCAAAGCAACCAGAAGAAAGAAAACAATAAAGGTAGTGCAGAATCAAGGAAATTGAAAACAGGAAGATAATAGAGAAAATTAGTCAAGCTGATAGTTGTTCTTTTCTCAAATGATCGATAAAATTGAAATGTGTCTAGCAAGACTCAAAAAGAAAAAAGGGAGAAGACACAAATTATTAATATCAGGAATGAAAGAGGGTATATCACCACAGATCCTGCAGCCATTAAAAGAATAATAAGGAAATACTACAAACACATCATTCATTTAAATTCAACAACTTAGATGAAATCAAACAATTCTCAGAAAACCACAAACAACTAAAAATCACTCAAGATGGAAAAGGCAACCTAAATAGTCCTATAAATATTAAAGAAATTGAATCTGTAGTTAAAAACCTTCCAAGAAAATAAATTTCCAAGCCCAGTGGTTTCACTGACAAATTCTACAAAATATTTAAAGAAGAAATAACACTAATTCCACCCAATTTCTTCCAAGAAATTGAAGTGAAGGGAACATATCCCCATTCATTTTATGAAGCCAGCATTACCTCGATGCCAAAAACATGCAAAAATGTAACAAAAAGAAAACTACAGACTAACATCCTTCATGAACATAGAAGGAAAATTTCTCAACAGAATAATAGCAACCAAATCCAGCAATATATAAAAAAGAATAAAACACATAACCAAGTTAGATTTAGAGAAGAAATACAAGGCTGGTTCAATACTAGAAAATCAACCAATGTAATCACCATATTAAAACTTTAAAGTGGTAAAAACACATGATCATATTAATTGATCCAGAAAAAGCATTTGACAAAATTCAACATCAATTCATGATAAAAACTCTCAACAAGCCTGAAATAGAAGGGAACTTCTTCAACCTGATAAAGGGCATCTCTATTAAAAAAAAAAAAAAAAAAAAAAACACAGCTAGCATTATACTTAATGATGAAGGACTGAATACTTTCCCCTCAGATCGGGAACAAGGCATGGATGCCCACCAGAACAGCTATAATAAAAAAAGATCGACAATTTCAAACGTTGAGCCTATGGACCAACGGGAACTCTCATGCATCGCTGTTGGGAACGTTAAGATGGTACAACCATTTTGGATGTCTGTTTGGCAGTTTCTAATACAGTTAAACCTCCACCTATCATATGCTCCAACGTTCCACTCCCATTTCAGCATAAATGCAGACATTTGCTCACTTAAAATATGTACACAGTTGCTCATTGCAGCCTTAATCATAATATCCAATAATCAGAAATAACTCCAATGTTTTCAACAGTAAAATAGATAAGTAAGTATGGTATACCCATACAATGGAATACTATTTGGCAGTAAAGGAAAGAACAATCTGGACGAATCTCAAAAACATCATGGCAGGCAAAAGAAGCCAGGCACGAAAGAGTACATACTGTGTGATTTCATTCATGTGAAGTTCTAGAACAGGCACAACTAAGATGATAGAAATCAGAACAGTAGTTGCCTGGGGGGTGGGAAGGTTGACTACAAATGGGCCACAGGGAACTTTCTGGAGTAATGTAAATGCTTTATATCTTGCCTTGGGTAATGGTTTCTCAACTGATTACAATTGTCCAAACTCATGGAACTGAACATTTAAGAGTTGAGCATTCCTATTGTACATAAATTTTACTTCAATTTAGTAAAAAGAACAGAAACTCTTTATGAATATAGCAGTTGACTTTCTACAAAACATTTTCACACCTGTTCCTCTCTTCCCTCCATTTGATCTTCTCAACAACCCTAGGAAGTAGGAAGATTGGATTGTTTTATGAAAGGAAACTGGGAGAGGATCAGGGTGAGAGAGTGACTCCTAAGACCACACAGCGTGTGCCAGAGCCAGGACCGGAGCCCAGGTGTTAGGACTCCACATCCAGTGCTCCTTATACAATGCCTTGGGTCCTAATCTGTCTTGTCTCTCACAACCAGGCATTGCAGAGATGCCCAGGGGCAGGGTGACTGTCAGCCTCCACATCTCTCACCACTTTTATAACTACATACTCAAGTTCTGCCTACGATTTCATTTGGAAAGTTTGAGAATTGCTGATGTTACAAATGCTAAAACAAACATAAATGTCCAGGGGCTCCTCTCTTCCTTTGCACCCTTCGTGGTATGACTTGCAAGACACTAAAGTCTGATTTTCACTCTAAGCTAAAACGGTTTTCTCTGCCTGAAATAGTGCAGCCTCCAGGCACCAGCTATTACATCAGCACATGTAAAACAGGAAGGCTAGCTGGGAGGAAAATCTTTAACCATGGTTCTGCCACTGTGTGATGCCAGCATGGTCCCCCACTCTCTGAGTCTCGGTTTCCCCATCTTTAAGACAAGGGACCTGGACTAGATAAGTTCTAAGCACGTATCTTGTACTAGGGTCTAGAACTGGAGGAATGCAATTCACCTTCTTCCAAAACTTCCCATATGGACACTCTCGGCCCAGTGATCCCACCTGAGGATTCTCATTCCAGAGAAAAATCTCATGAGTCATTGAGCTGAAAGGAACTCCCCTCCGTGTGGAGAAGCGCCTGAGACCTCCAGGACAAATCATCTTCCATTCCCTTGTCCAAGGAGATCTCAAAGGACCTGACAGCCTCGCTCTGTCAGTTCTGGGCCAAGAAATTGGTATTGTGAAGACCTAGGTCCCAGTTCCACTAATAGCTGACAATTCGGCTCTTAAGCAAGACCCCTCCCCTGTAGGGACTTGTTGCCTCACCCATAAAATGGAGTTAAAAGCCCCTGCCTACCTCCCTGGATTGTTGAGAAGACCTAATGAAGTGAAAAGTACAGACATGCTTTTGAACAGAATAAACCTCCCTACCAAGATTCAGGGCTCTTATCTTTGAGGGAGGGAGGCCAGACTCATCTTCTGAGTCCATGTGGTCCAGAACCAACCTTTCTTTCCCCGTGCCTGTGCAGTGCTGCTCAGACCACTAGATGGCAGTAGCTGTCACTTGCAGATTCGGAAAGAAGGGTGTGGGAGAGCCAGGAGGCCGCCAGCTTTAGGAAAACTAGGCCAAAGCCAGCTCGTTACATCACTTCTAATGGAGGCAGCCAGTTCAGTCTGGATTTTGCTTTATTGCAGTCGACAATGCAAGCAAACTTCCTGGCTCCTGCACATTTCAGTGCTAATTATTTGGCGTGAATCAGTCTTTATTTTCCAGCGATTACCTGGAGCCCCTGCCGCACCTTCCCTGGGTACAGGCCTTTCTCCTCCGAGACCTCTTGTCCCCTCTCTCCAGATGCCCCAAGCCCCACCCTCAGCCATGCGTGAAGTGCATTTCTTGTCCTGCCTTTAAATCTCAACTGAGTTCATCAAGCACTTATGTCTACTTAATACATACTGAGTAAGGGCAACCCAGGCCCTGCTCTCAAGGGAAAGGACTACAGACTGCTGGAGTTCAAATCCACCTCTGCCCCTCACTTGTTAAATGCATGATTTTGAATAAGTCATTCTAATTTTCTGTTCTTCACTTTCCTTAATTTTAAAATGGTATTAATAATAGGTTTGGTTTTTTAATTAAATGAGTTAATGCTGGCTATTATGGTGCTTGGAATAGGGTCTGGCACTTTATAGGTAATAATAATTATTTATTGAGCACCTACTAGATATAGGTACATTTTCTGATTTAAGGCCCATATCAGTGGCTCAGAGACATTAAACAATTTGCCCAAAGTTGCACAGCAAGTGAGAAGTAAAGGCAGGATTTGAACGTGCTTCTGTCTGACTCCAGGACCCCTGCCATCGGCAGCTCTTAAAGACAGAAAATGAGCACCCAAAGACAGGGAATCAGGAAACTAGCAAACCTGCAGACTACACTGTCAGCCCCAGGGTGGCTGCAAATCGGCCATCCTAAACCATGCCATGTGGGTCTCAGAGATTTTGTCCTGGATCAACTCGAGCACTCACTGGGGCTTTGTGATCTGGAACAAGACCCCTCCTTGGGGCTCAACTTACTCATCTATACAACGAGGCAGCTTGATAGATCACTATCTTCCGTATACGCCTAGTTGACAAAATCACCTAGGGTCCTTCTTAGAAGTACGGATTTTTGGACCCCAGTTCTAAAATAGAATCTCCATGGGAAGGATCTGGACATCTATATTTTTAACAAGTAGCTCATGAGTCTCAGGACCAGGAAAGGTAGAAAAACATCCTAGGCCCAGATGATCTTAGAAGTTCTCCCAGCTCCGTCCACATTGGTCCACTGCCACTCAGCTGGGCTCCTGATCCGCCTCCCTACAGACATCACAATGAACACCACAGACCCTCTCCCTGTGCCCTGCAATCCAATCCGACCACCTGAGCACATCCCCACCCACACAGATTTGATCTTCCTTCCTTCCTGTAAGGCACTCGGGTTCTCAAGGGAGCTGAAGCTGTATAAATAATAAATGGAATTTACAGTAGCACTTGAAATTCGCTTAAGCACCAGAAACATAGTTGCAATAAAGTATCCTTAAAAATCATCTTTTCAGTGGGCAAGAAGGAACAAAGGTAGCTTCTCCCTTGACTTTCCTAATATGCAAATCAGGATATTTTGACAAGACTTGATTCTAAATGCCCACAATGTCCATTCGGAGGGTGTAGTCTCCACTGCCACAACACAGGTGCCCTGCTGCCCCTGCCGGATATAGTCGGGAGCCCTAGGTCACCACATTTAGGCCAAGGGCAGGGTTACTAGCCCTGTGTCCTGGTGGGAGGCCTTGTGGACAGGATGAGAAAGAAGCCCCAAGGCAGAAAGCTCATCCCAGCCTCATCAAACCAGCTCCTCCTATAAATTTCTTCAACCCTTGTTCTTCCTGTTTGCAGAGTCCTCAGGTGGTACAACTGAGCAATAGTGGATGCCCATTTTTCCTTCTTTCTGCTACAGTCCGCATCTCAGTCCGCACACACCACCAACCCCACTGACTTGAAACTGACCTGGAATTCATACTGTTAGCCCAAGCCTTTGGGTTAACAGAATGTTTTCTGGGAGAGTGAGTACCCTGGGCTGGGTTTGGAAGACTGGTGTATCAGTCAACTATGGCTACAATAATGCTGTGTAACAAACCACCCCAATACTCGGTGGTTTAAAATAATCATTTATTCTCACTCACACTTGTGAGGTTTGGCTGGGGCAGCTCTGCTGATCTCACTCAGTTGATCTCAGCTCAGCTGAGTTTGGCTCTGGCCTTGGGTTTGGTTCAGGTCTGCTCCAGGTAACCCTCAATTCTTCTTGGACCAGTGGGCTAGCCAGGGTATGTTTCTCTTATGGTGATGGCAGAAGCCAAGAAGGCAAGTCCACAGCACAAGCTGATTTCAAACCACTGCTGGCGTCACATCTGCTCACATCTCATTGACTAGAGCAAAAGGCAAGGACATACATTCTGCTCGACATAAGGCCAAAGCCAGTCACAGAACACAGGTGGGGGGCAGGAAGCCAAAAGTGGAAAAAGGCAGTCAAGCACCCTGGGGCTACTCCCTGCAGGTGGGATGACACAAGGTAGGGATCCCGGAGAAGCTAGAGCCAGGCTTCACGTGGAATTCACTCAAGCAATAGAAGCATGGCTGTAGGAATGTTTCCGTGGGGAGAGGGGTGGTAGGGAAGAAGAAAATAGAAATCAGAAAAAATAAAAAATAAAACAACTATCCTCAACTATACAGCACAGCATTACCTGGACCCCAACTTTCTCAATGGCCTCTCTCCCATCTCTAAGTGAGAGGTGACCTCTTCTTTGTTACAGCTGGCTGTTGGCTTTAAACAAGTCACAGCTTTACAAAAGATCAGACTGGGAAGGGACTCTGGGTGACCATCTTTTCCCACTCCCTCAGCTTCCAAAGAGGAAAAGGGGCTTGTGGAAGGTCATTGGGCAAGTAAGAAATAGAATGAGGAATACTGTCTGTACTTAAGCAATTTTCCCACCTAACAGATCTCCAAACAGCCAGGTAATTAAGATTTCACTTATTCAACAAACATTTATTTAGCGCCTGTTCTGTGCCAAGCACTGTGCTAGGTGTTAGGGATAAAGACAGAAACAAAACACCTCTCATGAAGCTTCCACTCTACTGGGGAGAGGAACAGACAACAAATAGGTAGACAAGTAAATTAATTGTATGGTAATAAGGGCTCTGAGAAAAATAAGCAGGGTAAGGGGGATGGTTAGTGTCAACGTCGGGGTTGAGAAGGTTGGTGTCACATAACTGGTGGTCAAGGATAAGATGACATTTGGTCAGTGCTACGGTCTGAATATTTGTGCCCCCTCCACCCCAAAATTCATATGTTGAAATCCTAATCCCCAAGGTGATAGTATTAGGAGGTGTGAGACTGAGAGCCCTCAAGATTAGGATTAGTGCCCCTAAAAAAAATGCCCCACAGAGCTCCCTAGCCCCCCTTCTGCCACATGAGGACACAGCGAGAAGTCTGCCGCCTGGAAGGGGGCCCTCACTTGACCCTGCTGGCGCCCTGATCTTGGACTTCCAGCCTCCAGAATTGTGAGAAATAAATGTCTGTTGTTTATAAGTTGCCCAGTCTATGGTGTTTCGTTACAGCAGCCTGAACAGACTAAGACAACCAGGAAGTTGAAAGCAGCAAGCAGGGAGCCATGAAGATATCTGGGCCTTTTCAGCAGAGGGATCCACAAGGGCAAAGGCGCTGAGTCTGGAATAAGCTTGGCGCAGAGAAGGGTGAGCAAGGGGAAGTGGTGGCAGAAAAGGTCAGCAAGACGGCGTGGGGCTAGGGCCGGGTCATAAAGGGCCTCGGGGGCTGTGATGGTTAATTTATGTGTCAACTTGACTGGGTTATGGGATGCCCAGAGAGCTGGGCAAATGTTATTTCTGAGTGTGTCTGTGGATGTTTCTAGAAGATATTAGCAATTGATTCAGTAGACTAAGTAAAGAAGATCCACTGCCACCAATGTGGATGGGCATCACGCAATCCACTGAGGGCCCAAATAGAAGAAAAAGGTGAAGGAAGGGCAAATGCCCCCTCTATCTTCTGGTCTGGGATGTCCAAGTTCTCCTGCCCTCAGACATCAAGCTCCTGGTTCCCGGGCTTTCGGGACTTACACTAGCAGCCCCCCATCCTCAAGCCTTCAGCCTTGGACTAAATCATACCACTGGCTTTCCTGGTTCTCCAGCTTGCAAACAGCAGATTGTAAACTTCTTGGTCTCCATAACCATGTGAGCCAATTCCTATAATAAATCTTCTCTTATATCTATATCTATATCTATATCTATATCTATACATCTAATATCTATCTATCCTATTGGTTCTGATTCTCTGGATACCCCTGACAGAGGCCATGGAAGGATTTAGGGTTTTGCTTCAAATGAGATAGGAAGCACTGGGAGGCTTTGAGCCAAAGAGATACACGACTGGACTTTGATTTTAAAAGATCCCTTTGGCTGCTATGTTAAGAACAGATCGTAGAAGTCAAGGGTGGAAGCCTCTGATTGGGAGGCAGTTGCGGTAATCCAAGCCAGCGATGGTAGCGGTGGCTGGGATCAGGAGTTGGCATTCCAGATGGTAATAAAGGGTCAGATTTGGGATCAATTTTGGAGGTAAAGCTGAGAGGATTCCCTGATGTTTGGATGTGTGGTGTTAGAAATTGAAGTCAGGAAAGACTCCAAGATTTTCATTCTGAGCAACTGGAAAGATGTAGTCACCATTTTCTGAGTTGGGGAAAGCTGTAGAAGGAGCAGATTTGGATGGGCAAATCAGAATGCATGTACAGTTGCACATCAGTTAATAATGAGGATATATTCTGAGAAAGGAGACGTTAATGGACTTCGTCATTGTGCGAACATCATAGAGTGACGTTACACAAACCTAGATGGTATAGCCTACTACACACCTAGGCTATATGGTACTAATCTTATGGGACCGCCGTAATATATGTGGTCCGTCATTGACGGAAACGTCGTTATGCGGCACATGACTGTATGAGAGGCACTTGCTTCCTTTGCTTTCTGATTGCCTGTTTGGCCTTACACAATGCATCTACCCAAACCTAGGGCAAGTTAAAGGGTTTCTGTAGCCAAACATAGCCAAGGTGGTGCTTTCATCTGATAGACGTAGTAATTTCGAGTAAATTCTTGGTCCTAGGTTGGGATCCCCAGGAAGCAGACTCTGAGATGAAGTTTAGCATATAGAAGGTTTATTAGAGAGTGCTTTGGGGTTAACACCCACAGAATAAAGGGAAGAAGACAGACTGGGCAGAGGGAGATGTCCAGCTGAGATGCAATGTCAGTGGAAGTGTGGGGAGTTCTGAAAATGAATGATCCTTCAGAACCACCTGAGTTGGTGCAAGAGGGCTGCTCCTAGGGAAATATGTTCCCCAGCAGCTAGGCAAATACATTCTGTACTCCAGAAGGGAGAGCTGGGTGGTGCATCACGATGTCCACCACATTCCCTCACGCCAGACACAAGCAGGCAGGCTAGATTCTTTACGTCCGGTTCTTCTCCTGTACTAATAATTCATGGCTGGTCAGCAAATGGCAAATCTGTCTGAGTTCACAGACTTTCCAACCAGAGGTGAAGCCAAACATCTTAACAATAGAAACAAACACAGAGAATTCCTGGTGGAAGGATGCCACCATGTATCCGTGGACTGTCATCACAGATGTTGGCCAGACCAGAGAGTGGACCCAATCTCAGTAACATCTAGTCACATAACTCACCCTCACCTTGGAGTCTTGATTTAAAACATCAGTCTTCAATACACGAAAATCTCAGGAGATTAGATAAAAATTGTGAACCAATCACAATCTGTACATTCTCCTTCTTACACTAAACTCTTAGGAAAAATGGTAAAAGAAATAATAATAATAATCATTGATGATGATAAAATAATATAAATAAATAATATATATAATAATATAATAGGACAGAATAATAAAAATCCATAACAGTGTTGGAAAAAAAGGAAGGGTGCCCCCATACGGTATTTGACCTTCTCCCTCTGACTTATTTCACTTTGCATAATATCCTCGATGTCCAACCATGTTGTCACAAATGGCTGGATTTCATCGTTTCTTATGGCTGAGTTGTATTCCATTGTGTATATATACCACATCTTCTTTATCCATTCGTCCCTTGACGGGCACTTAGGTTGCTTCCAAGTCTTGGCTATTGTGAAGAACGCTGCAATGAACACAGGGGTGCATGTGTCTTTATGCACTTGTGTTTTCCGTATGATTTCCTTCATTAAGTAGTAGATAATAACAAGAATAAACAAACACATAGAGACAGAGATTGGATTGGTGGTTACCAGAGGAAAAGGGGGGAGGGAGGAGGGCAAAAGGGATAATTCGGCATGTGTGTGGTGATGGGTTGTAATTAGTATTTGGGTGGTAAACATGATGTAATCTATGCAGAAATAGAAGTATAATTATGTACACCTGAAATTTATACAATGTTATAAACCAATGTTACTGCAATAAACAAAAAATTAAAAAAAAAAAGAATATCATTAAAAATATGTACTGAATAAAAAAAAAAAAAAACAAAGAAAGGGTGCCCCCAGTGGACCAAAAAGTATTAGAATCCCTGAAAGGAGAAGGGCGGATAGGGAAGATTGAAGAAGGAAACCATATCCCTTGCACAACGTGGAGGATGCAGCTCTGGGGGCACCAAAGTCAGAGGCAGCAGGAGAGCCCAAGGATGACTGACAGGGTGAACGGTACTGAAGAAAATCAACACCACGAAAGAAAAGTACTAAACTTAATCTGAAGAGCTGAATTTAGCATGAAGAACGAAATTTAACAAACTGAAGGACTAAAAACCCATGGAAAGATTCAATAGGACAAACAGAAAAAGACTTCAGAGAAGTCTAATTAGTATTCTCATGTGAGGGGATATTGCATGCATACAAAATAATCAACTAGAGGTCTTGCAAGTAACAAATTTGAGCATTTAATTTAAAAACTCAAGATATGGGCTGAATATCAGAATAGATAAAACTAAAGAGCAAATTACTAAACTAGGAAATTGAATCAAGGACTTCTCCCAGAACAAAGCACAGAAAGCAACATAGATGGAAGGCAGGAAAAAAGTAAAGAGAAATGGAGAATGAATCCAACAGCGACAAAATCCATCTAACAGGAGTTCTAGACAGAGGAAATAGCAAGGATGCAGGAGAAGAAATACTCAAATAAGAGTTGGGGAAAAAATCCCTGAAAAAACCGTGAAAGTCTCCAGACTGAAAGGGTCCATCAAGTGCTGGGCAAGTTAACTTTTAAAAGATCTACATTTAGGTATCAAGAGGAAAAATTTATCAGGAAGAAGAGAAAATTCTTCCATAGAAACAAAACTGATTCCTTGCAAAGGAATGAGAATCAAGTGACATCAAAGATCATACAGGCACCATTGACTGCAACAGGTAATAGAATAATAATAGTCTCAGAGATTTGAAGAAATTAATTTTTAATCTAGAATTTGATGTCCAGTAAAACTATTGTTGAAATAAAAGGGGAAAATAAAGACATTGTCAAACATGCCAGAAAGAATTCTTAGACAGGGTGGAACCATATATAATGAAAAAAGGAATCAAAGAGAAAAATGTGGGATACAAGAAGTCATGTTAAGCCAAGGAAGACAAAGAAATTTTACTAATTGAAATACATGATGATATTTTTAAAAATCACTAATATTTTTAACTAAAATCTCAAACCATATCAACAGAGTAGGTGTTGGAGAGGAGAGAAGAAAAGAGTAGTAGGAGAAAGCAAATAGAAAAGAAGTTAAAGGTTTTAATATTTTTCACTGGGAGGATCTAGGTAGTAATTGATTCCAGATATCATTAGCCCTTTAAAAATGCACCAATCTATTACAATCAATTGAAAGTACACAAACAGGATGAATAACTTCAAACCATTAGAGAAGAAAAATAAAATGAAAAGTCATTCAATAAACTAAAAATAAAGAGACATGGGGCCGGCCCCGTGGCATAGCGGTTAAGTGCGCGCACTCTGCTGCTGGCGGCCCGGGGTTCAGATCCCGGGCCCGCGCCGATGCACCGCTTGTCAGGCCATGCTGTGGCGGCGTCCCATGTAAAGTGTAGGAAGATGGGCACAGATGTTAGCCCAGGGCAAGTCTTCCTCAGCAAAAAGAGGAGGATTGGCACGGATGTTAGCTCAGGGCTGATCTTCCTCACCAAAAATAAATAAATAAATAAATAAATAAATAAATAAATAAATAAATAAAGAGACAGGAGAGATAGAAGAAAAAAAAACCAAGAATTTATGTTAAATAAAAAGCATAGAAAAACGGCAAGATTAAGTCCAATTATCAGTAATATCAATAAATATGAGTGGTTTAAATCCCTATTGGATGACAGAAACTCTTGAATTAGGTTTAAAAAATAAAAGTCAAGTAAGCTACTTGTAAAATACACCTAAAGCAGCATTATGAGCAGAGATATAATAATGTTTCAATGTTGGAACACCATCCATGTTTCTTATTAGACTGAAATCTCAACAGATAATCTCAATTGATGCTGAAATTTACTAAAATTTAGCACCCATTTCTGATTTAAAAAAAAAATAAAACAACTTGACTTGACAGTGTTTTCTTCTATAGACCCACAGCACACACCGCAGTTAATGGTAAATTACCAGAAACAATCCCATTACAGTCAGGATCAAGGCAAGGATGCCCACAATCACTGCTACATTTCAATATTGTACTGAGGGCCTGCCCATGGTAAAAGACAAGAGTAGGAAATAAGAAATGTAACACTGAACCGAAAGAGATGAAACTGTCAGTATTTGCAGTCAATACACCCATCAACCTAGAAATTCAGAAAAACCAAAATGCTATTGTAACCAAATATGAGTTCACCAAGGTGACAGATATAAAATCCACACACAAAATTAGTAACTTTCATACTCCACAGCAATAACTAATTAGAATGCACATTTTATAAACCTATGCACAAATGGGAAGAAAAAAGAACCAGAAAAATACTTCAGACAAACTTAATAAGAAATAACAGCAGGAGAAAAGTATAAAGCTTTAGGACATGAAGGAAAACATGAATAAATATAAAGATGCAATATTGCTCAGGTAGAGCAGATCTTAAATACTTGTCTTTTAAAGTGTCATTTCTCTAACACTAGGACCAGACCCAGACAGCAAAGGACAGAACCAAAAACATACTTTTTGTTTGAGTCAAGAGCCCAGGGCTTTGCAGATTGAGGAGTTCATTAGCAACTGGGGAAATTAAGAAAACATCTTTTCAGGAAGCAAAAATGAGGGCATGCATGGGGAACAAGAGCGAGCAGAAAGAAAGTTTGGAGGACGTGGAATATAAAACTTGCAGACTTGATAAAGTTTCTCATCGTGGGCCCTGACCAAGGTGAGACCCAGGAGTGGGGGAGGGGAAGGTCTCTGTCCCCACACACACCCCCAAAAGCCATGCTGGCCCAACAGATGGCACAGCACATTTTTAAACCACTTTTTAACACAGTAACTTTTTTTGTCTGCTTGCTCTTTATTTCTCTAGTCAAAAGTCCCACCAGCTGTCACTGTCTCGAAGAAAATGTCAAGGGCTTGTGGCTGCCTGTGTGTCTCCTCAGTTCAAGTCGGGGAGTGGGGCCCGGGGACCTCAGTCAGCTGTGGTCCTGGCTGCAGAACTGGTGAAGTGGCTGAGGCACGGGCCCCTGACCAAAATGAACCCACCACGGAGGTTCACAGTCAATCCTTCCCCCACAGCGGCCCCTTCCAGGCACTAAACACGTATCCTTCCCAAAGCACTTCCCCTCCTGTTTCCTGGTCTCCTCCTGCACCACTCTGTGAGGTCAGTATTATTATTCCCATTTCAGAGAGATAAATATGGAGAAGCTTGGCTTCCAGACTTGAAATCTATAAGCTGTGTGACCTTAGAAAAGTCCCTTTCCCTCTCTGGGCCTCAGCCTCTCCATCTGCACAGTGAAATTCACCGAAGGTCCTCCAAAGTCCTTCCAGCTCTAAGGCTCTGGACCATTGTCTAGTATCAGGAAGACTACCCTGATCCTTCTCTCGGCATGACACTTCCCACTGGCTACCTGACTCCTTCCTGCAGCTCCAGGGAGAGCCCACTTACACACCAAGGAAATCGAGGCCTGGGAACTACATGAAGTTACCAAACTAGGTCCCATTCCCTTAACTTTTTTTTTTCCCTCTCCAAACGCCAATCAGTAACTCTTTAAATGGCAGCCGAGTAGGGCAGTTGGTTTCTTGTTGAATCAAAGAAAAACTTGATGAGTAATTTGCTGAAAATAATCCCCCCCCCCACATTTTAAAATCACACATATAAACTGATTTAGAGAACTTTAAAGATGCATTTAAATTTTCTTTCCTCCTTGTTTAACTGTATAAAAATGTTTTCACTCACAGTAATCTTCTCTCAGAGACGTATGCTTGACTTATTTAATAAATCCTTCTCCACATTTGAAATCATCCATTAGCAATAAGGAGCTTGACACTCCATTACCCACAATAAATTTCACTGTCATTAAATTGCCACATGCCGTGTGGAGGAAAGGAGACATCAGGATGGCCTCCCTGAACCAGGGCAGGGTCAGAGCTCAGCCCCAGAGCCTGTCCCAAGCCTGCCTCTGGGTTCCTTATTCCTGCCCTGGATCCTCCTTGGAGTCAAGGTATTGATCTAGCCTACAGGAGGGCACGGGGTGGGTGGGGGCTAACCCAGAGAGTCAAAGTAGGGTGGATAAATTCACATCTGTTCTAAGGCTCATCTTCTCATTCCGGAGGATTTGGGGCTGGGGTCCAGGCAATAGCGGCCTGTGGCTAGTACCCACCTTGGAGCCAAGGCAGGGAGCAAGCAAACAGAGCAGGAGCCTTGGTCCTAACACAAGGGCTCGCCTGGCCTTGACACAGAGACCCAGTCCTCTTTGCACATCACGTACGTGGCACAGCTGATAAAGAAAAGTCAAATGTGTTTACCACTCGCCTCCACTGTTGCCAGCTGGCTGCATTCTCAGGGGGCACTGAAGCCTAGCTTGTAAGCTGATGACGCCTCTGCTCATCGCCAACAGGCAGCTCCAGCATGGGGAGAAAGAACAGAATCATTGACTGGGGGAACCTTGGAGTCAGAGCTGAAGGAGACCTCAGAGGCCATTGATTCCAGGAGTTCTCGAGCTTTGCTGTGAGTCAGCATCACCTCGGGAGCTTGTTAAACATACTCATGTCCAGGCCGCGGACATCAGAATTATGTAAAAGCTCCCCACGTGATAACAGTGGGTAGTCAGAATCAAAAACGACTGATCTGGGCATTTTACAGAAGAGATACTAAGGCCCAGAGAGGGGTTAGAATTTGCCCCAAGTCACACAGCAAGTGTTGGAGACAGTGGTATAGAACCCAGGTGTCCACTAGTCTGATGTGAGCTCTCTGTACATGCTGAGATACATGTGGGTAAGGAACGGGGTCAGCTCAGTGTGGCCAGCTCGATGCCCTGGAATGACAGTCACCATGTAGGAGATGACCCTTCAGAATGTCACGCGCTTAGATGGTGTCAGTGCTGCAGGCCTGGGGACTACACTTTAAGTAGCAAGAATCCAGACCCCTCCCTCCTTCTGAATCCCAACGTCCACCCATCAGGCACCAACCTCCAGTTTTTCCCAGTCTCCGCACAATGAAGTCGTGGAAATAAGCACACTTTGTCTTCTATACCTTACCGAGGGGTCCTAAGTGCTGTAAGTGAATGGCGGGTTGGGTCAATCTGTCTCCTGCCCAGACTGTGAGTGTTTTGAGGGCAGTTCCGAATCCCCTTTTTTTGTTTTGGGGCTAAGGACAGTCAGACAGACAAGATATGGAGAGTGCTCAAGGCTCTGCATAGCCTTGGGCAAGTCACTTCCTTGCAGGAGTCTCATCTGTAAAATCCGAATGCTCCTAGGACATCACTTGGATCAAGTGAGACTTTAGAAGTAAGGTGCCCAGCTCAGAAGAGCTATATGAAACAGAGTTGACTACCTCAATTTCTACACAGAGATGGTACATCAAGGCAGACGCTGAAATTGGACTGCCTGGTTCCAATCCAGGCTGTACCACTTCTGAGGCCTTGGGCAAATTATTGAACCTTTCTGGCCTTGATTTCCTCTTTTGTATGATAACAGCACGTGCCACAAAGGATTGCTGTGAAGGTTAAATTAGAAAGTGCGTTTAGAGCACTTAGCACAGGGCCAGGCATGTGGTAAGCACTCAACAAACATAAGCTGTTAATATTACTGCTAACCCTGGCCTCCTTCACAGTCAGCACAGCAAATGTTGGGAGTCCTGTCCCCAGTAATGGAGGGCCTTGCACTGAACTCTCCACCTTAGGAGACAGGCGTGTGCTACTTTGGATGGGTGAGTATTGCAAAATGTGTCCATGAGCAAGAGAGAAGCCAGCTGATTTCACAGCACCCCTAGCAGATGGCCCAAGTCCTCAGGACAACTGGGCAATGGTGCCTTCTATGTAGCAGGAGAACACCCCCTCTGGGGCCCCATGGAGCCTGGTCCATGCCTCCTGAAGGGCGCTCATGACATTCCAGTGCAAGTGTTGTCTCACCCTCTGACCAAGACCCCAGAGGCCAAGGCCGGACCTTTTTCATATGTGTCCCTTTTGAATCCTGGGAAACACTAGGCTCTCAATTAGGTTCACTGGGTAAATGAATGAATGAATGAACAAATGAATTCAAGCTAGGCAATTTTTGTTGAATTTAGTAGTCCTAGGAATGTTGGGTTGAGCCATGAGGTTCTCAAGGAATACAACTGAGGGAATACAGAAGTCCCAAAAACAAAAGGCAGGGACCCACTCATCTCAAGAAGCCAGCCCTGGGATGAGGGAACTTTGGAAAAGGAAGGGATCCCATGGGATAGAGGGTTCTGCTGACAAAATTCTCTAATTCCATGTCTGAACCAAGGAACTTTCTCCAGGGCACTTAGACGTAGGGTATGGAAACTGCAGAGAAGGGTTCCTGGAAGGAAAGTGAGGGGAGGGCCTAGGAGGGTCGACTCTTGCCAGATAATTTCCTGAATCGGGAGCCTCCAGCCCCCAGAGCATCTGGTTAGAGCTTAAGAGGCAGACTGACCACTGCCATTTCACTTTGTCGGTCCTTTACTGTCACATGAAATCTTGAATTTCCACTAAACTGTAATTTAATACTTTAATGTAATGGCTCCTCCACCCCAACAGTGGAGCTGAGTTCCAATTCACTTATTTTCCCAAATTGGGCAACATAAGCTCTCTTAGGACCACTTCAGATGGTCTCAGCCCTGCACAGATGAGGAAAGCAACCACCAGAAGCCCTACACCACCAGGAGGATTGATGGGTTGGAGTGCAATTGCTTTTGGAAGTGATATGGGAGCAAACCATGTTGCAAATGAATAGAAACTTGTGACTTTTGGATGAACAGTTCATCTTTCTTAGTAAAAGATGATTTACTCTATCTCCTTGTCTCCTCTTTTAGAAGGATAGAAGGTCACATAGGCCCATAAAGCCAAAGGCTGATAGGTAAGCAAAAGAAATGTGGTAAACCGGCCTTCTACTCCACTGTGCACTGTGCATGAGGCAGGAACAAAATAAATGGATTCAAGAAAGGTCTAGCTGGAAGGAGACATCTCTCTGGTCCTAAAGGCGACTGGGGATTTATGAAAGTGAGGGGTCCTTGAAATCATCTCTGCTTCTGCCCAGGCTCCTTGGGATGGAGCCATGTCATTTTCAGATTCATATTCCCAGCACCTGATGCAAACTTGCTCCCTGGCCCACAGTGGGTGCTCAATACTTGTTTGATGAGTGTCCAGGTGTAGAAATGACTCATAATTGACTGTCTTGAAGAAGAGGCAATAGACACATTGCGAGGGGCCAGCAAACTACAGCCTGCAAGCCAAATAAGCCCCTACCTGTTTTTGTACAGCCCACAGGGTAAGTATGATTTTTATATTTTTAAATAGTTAGAAAAAAACAGAAGAATAATATTTTGTGTGAGGGAAAAATCTAATGAAATTCAAATTTCAGCATCCATAAATAAAGTTTTATTGGCACATTGCTATGCCCATTCATTTATGTATTGTTGATGGCTGCTTTTGCTTGCCACAATAGAAGAGTTGAATAATAGTGACAGAGATTGTATGGTCCACAAAGCCTAAAAAATTTATTATTAGACCTTTTACAGGAAGCTTGTCAACTCCTGTTCTAAACCTTTAAAATATGCAAACAGCTGAGAGATAGTGAGAGTAAGAAAGAGAGATATTAACTTGGTAGAAGAGAAAACTGCTTAACAACCATAATGTCTTGGTCCATTTAGGCTGCTATAACAAATTACCATAGACTGGGTGGCTTAAACAAAAAACATTTATTTCTCACAGTTCTAGAGGCTGAGAAGTCCAAGATCAAGGCACTGGCAGATCTGGCGTCTGGTGAGAACCCACATCCTGGCTCACAGATGGCCATTGTCTCATTGTATCCTCACAGGGCACAGAGCAGAGAGAGAGAGCAAGCTCTCTCATGTCTCTTCTTATAAGGTCACTAATCCCATCATGAGGGCCCAACCCTCATGATCTCATCTAAACCTAATTACCTCTCAAAAGCTCCATTTCTAAATACCATCACATTGGGGATCAGGGCTTCAATATGAATTTGGGGGGGATATAAAATATTCAGTCTATAACATAGAGTTATCCAAAGATGATACATATAGCCTTAAAAAGGAGAAATTTCTCTCACTGAGGTGCAAACCTACTTCTCCAAGATGTTTTTAGGGATTTCAAGCATTAGAACAGGGAGTTGGCAGATGATCTTTAAGCCCTTTCTAGCCCTGAGATGCCCAGATTTATGACTCAGACGCCCTGGAGGCCAGATAATTCCAAGGTGACTCTTCCAGGAGCCTCTGATGCCTTCAGGCTCTCATATTACACTCTCCCTGTGCTGCTTGTGGGAAGCTTTTCTGGTACCAATAAGCTATAGGACTCATTGGGATTCATCATCAGAATAATTCCTCTATCCATCAAGTAGGCATAACTAAAGACAGAGGGACTGGAGATTCAAATCTTATTGTTTAAACCCATAGCTGATGGCAATTGCTGACATGAGAAAAGTTATTTCTTGATTCTTGATTTCAAAGCTTTTGATATGAGTCACTCTTCAAACACGAAGGTGACCTTGCAGTTGCAGATGGTTTTCTGTGGCATTTCTCTATGGGACCACCTTGATCTATTTCTTGTTTGAAGCCGTAAAGGCCTGCTATACCTGCAATCTGGCCTTCCATCTCAAAAGGTTCTACTAGCCACCTTAACTTTAAAGCTCTCAATTTGGTAATAACATAGGCCTGATTCTGGTTGAGGAACTGTCTTGGGTATAGACATGGAGTTTGTCCTTTAAAACTATTCTACCTAGAGCCAGCCCTGATGGCCTAGTGGTTACAATTCAGTGCTCTCTTCAGTGACCCAGGTTTGGTTCCCAGTCACAGAACCATACCACTCATCTGTCAGTAGCCATGCTGTGGCAGCAACTCACATAGAAGAACTAGAAGGACTTACAACTAGAATATACAACTAGGTACTGGGGCTTTGAGGAGGGGAAAAAAAAAAAGAGGAAGATTGGCAACGTTATGTTAGCTCAAGGCGAATCTTTCCCAGCAAAAAAAAAGGAAGAAAAGAAAAATCATAGTTAACATTGCTGCTTAGGTGCTAGATCCTCAATGAAGCACTTTATGTGAATTATTTCATGTAGTTAATTAAAAAAAAAACTATTCTACCTAGTAAAGATTCATTGTTGTGAACAAACAAGGTAAATCCACAGAAAGGAGCAAATAAGTGCCTAAGCAGCTCTCTGGGTAGCGTAGAGTAACCTCAAGGAATCAAAATACCTGGAGAACAAGCAGATGTGGTTAGCAAAGTTTTCTGTCATCTCAGATGGTATAAGAGTCATGTTTTACTGTAATAATGCTCTGTAACAAACAAGCCCCAAATCTTAGCAGCTTACGACAATAAGCATTCATTTCCTACTCATGGGTCAACTGTAGTTGACTGTTCTCAGCTAGACTTACCTGGGATCAATAATCTAGACTGGACCCATGCTTTGGGACCCATGCTTCTGCTCAATGTGTCTGCCCTCAGGGCTAGAGCATGTTGCTCTCATAATACAGAGCAGAAGCTCCAAGAGGACTGGCAGAAACTCACCCTGCCTCTTAGAGTCTCAACTTGGAACTTGCACAACAATACTTCTACCCGTATCTCATTGGCCAAAGCAAGTCATATAACCAAGCCCTAAATCAATGGGGCAGAGAGATAGACTAGAGCCATGGAGAATCCATGGCCAGGACATAGAGGGAAGAAACAATTATAGACAAATAACACAATCTAACACACGAGGTGACCTAAAGTTGCCTTACTTCCCAAGCTTTGCTGAAACTCTATAAGAGAGTCAAGATCCCTTTCCTTCCTCACTTAGTAGAGCTCAGAGATTATAAAGAAATCTTGATTTGATAATGGAGGATGTTGGTGGTGCAGACTGTTGTTCTGAATACCACTGATCCCCTCCACTCCTGGAGATTAGGAGGTTTATGGGACTTGGGGCTGAATCTGCTAGAACTTAAAGAAAATCTCCAAGCTCACATGAACACATTTTCTCCTATCCCCACATTCTTGAAAGACTCCGTTTAATTGGCTAACTCTGGTTAGTCTGCTTCCAGTTCACCGAGATTGTATCTTGCATTTTCATCACCCAGTTAGCATGTGATAAGGTTATTGCTGAACAGCCGGGATAATGATAAAATAAACAAAATACTACAGTTCCTTTTCTGTGCTTACTTCTTAACTGTTTACAAAATGTTTATGCTCACATTAGTTCCTTTGACACCAGCAAGCATCCCATGGGGTACGAAAAAAAAAGAAGATAAGACCATTTTAAGAGTGCTGAAATGAAGGCTCAGATATAGTTAGTGATGTGCCCAAGTTCATGGGCTAAATATTAAAGGGTTGGAATGTGGTTAAGATTTCCTAACCCCTTTCCCAGTACTCCTTCCCCTCCCTATGAGAAAGAACAAAGGGAGTACAGGGAGTGGGAAGCCGTTGATTCTCTCCCGCCCAATACAGGGAGGCTTCAGGGAAGAGGCGAGTGTTGAAAGCTATTGGAAGGAAGCTGGCAGGATGGGTGAGGGAAAATGCTTTTATATCTTCTCACAAAATGCGATCCCACAAATCTCTTACAACCACCTCTACTCATCTAGCCACTAGCCCCCAAGACACATCTGGAGCCTCCAGGCTGATGCTCAATTTCCCATCTTGCCCTCAAAGGTCTCTTCTCCAGGCAACAGCCAAAAAGTCTGCTCGAAATCTCCAGTGGCTCCCCATCTTGCTCAAAATAAGGCCCTCCAGTCTAGCCATGTGCTTCCTCTCTGGCCCCCTCTGCTACTGCATTTCTCCTGGCTCACTCCTCTCCAGGCACACTCACCTCTGTGCTTTTCCTTGGAGACAGCAAAGCATCCTTCTGTCTCAGGGTCTTTGCACCTTCAGTTCCACCCACCTAGAATGACATTCCCCCAAATATACCTATCCTTTGCTTTCTATATTTATTCATTTCTCTGCCTGATTGTGCCCTCTTCCAAGGTGTCTGAATACCCCACCCAAAACTGCACATCTCATTACTCTCTATACTTTCATTGCACTTTGCTTTTCTTCATAGTGTCCATCACTTTGTGATAATATGTTGTACATGATGATGTTTGCTTGCTTATTGTCTGTCTCTCCTTCTAGAATGAGAGCTCCATAAGGGCAGGGACGTTGTCTGTTTACTGCCATATCCGTCAGCACCCTAAAGCATGAATAGTATATAGCAAATGTTCAGTAAATATTTGTTGAATGGGTGAATCAAATAAATGAATGAATTGGTGTTAGCTCTTTCTTCAGCTACAATCCACCTCACTGCCTCACCTATGGTAGGTACCAAACTTTCCTAGAACGGTCTGTGGGCTCCATGCATCCTTCGAGAAGAGCTGAGCCCCAAGATACTGTTGATGATGACCCGACTCCATTTCAGGCCCTCCCACTGGCTGCCGTGGCAACCACTGTATGATCACCAGCCTGGATCAGAGGCTTGAGGGAGCCAAATCAGGGGCCAGGAGGAGGCATCATTTTGTGTTCCTAGAGCGGAAGTCTTGGGACAAAGCCCTGACAACTGACAACTGGTGGACCAGGAGCATGATACAGACTGCATTCCTCATGTTGCTCTAGGGCCTCCTTCATGAGGATGGCTTCCTTGAAACACTTTCCTGCTTGGCTTGGGCCCCACACAGTCTCCTGCTAAGGGACCGAGTTAACCCTGAGAGTTTCCCTGAGCACAGGAAGTACACGGCCTTGCTTTGTAAAGATGGGCCAGGCCCATCCTGTTGAGAGCAGATGAATAACCCATTTTGACCACAGCAGGCAGTGAGGAGAAGAGCTCCCAGAGCCAGCCTTGGTCCCCTCTCCATTAACGTCCATTATGCCATTACTCATCAAGAGAAGACCAACTCCCACCATAGAACTTTGAAGAAACAAGTGTTTAAAGAAACGCATGTTAAATGGTCTCTATCTCTATCCAGCTGTTAAGGTGTATATCTCATACCACAAGCATAGTCCACTTCACTTATCACATAGAAACACCAGCCACATGACCCTGGCCAACCAGCTAAGCCTTCACTTCTCAAGAGCTTCAGCATCCTTATCCACAAAATGGGAATCAGTCTCACCAGGCTGCGGGGAAGATGCCCAGAGATCTGGGTTTGAGTCCCTAATCAATCTCTATTTATGTAACAGGTTAACCTCTTTCTGCTTTGGTTTCCTCTGCCATATAAATGAGAAATCCAGTTAATTACTAACACTCCTGCCAGCTCTAAAAGTCCATGAAATGTCATCAGGTTTTTCAATGAATTTGATAAATTTTCCAAAGATTTTATTTCTTATGTGATCAAATATATAGTATAAGCATCGTTTTAACTAGCAGACCATATTATGTAATTTACATTATGTATATTGCATTTTGTCAAATGCATGTGTGCTATTACACCTCAAAATTATATGACAATGTGTGCCCCACATAACAAAAGCAATGATTCCCTTCAGTACACACCTCAGATACTTAATGTGATTTGGAGATAAATAAAGCATAGTAGTTGCCAATCTCTCGCGGTTACAGTGTTTTAAATACCAACGGCCTTGTAAATGGATTTCGGGACAATTATAGCAATCCAGGCTGACCGGAGGGCAAGAAGATGCCATTTCAACAGTCTTTTCCTTTCCTGACACCAGCATCAGTCTAGATGGGAGAGCAGGACATGCCCAGCCTCGAAGCAAGTGTTGCAGGATTCACCACCACAATCCCCATCTGGCCAGACCAAGAACAGGCTTGCTTTGGTGGTAGATTGGGGGCCAGCAAATGAAGAGTTTTCCAGCATCACATTTCCACTGGAATGTGAGCTCCACGGGGACAGGGACTGAGTCTGTTTGCTTACTGTATAGAGCTTTGCATACGAGCAATCAACGAATATTTTTGGAAACAAAAGAGGGAGAAAGAAAAAGCAATAAGATGTTATGAAGATTCCAGAAGGGCCCAAGCAGGAGGCAAGGGGACCTCTTGCTGGGGATATTGCCAAGAGAAGTCAGGCATTCAATGAGGACTAGGGATCTTTAAGGTCTGCATGACCCTGGGATTCTACCTAGACCTACAAGGAGGAGTGCAAAATGGGCAGCAGAGGAGAAACAGGACAGTCTCTCTTTTCCTTTAGGTCCAAAGAGCCATGATATGGTGTTGGCTGGTCCACATCTGGCTGGGTGCCATTCTCCTCTGGAAGAGGGACTTTGGGAGGCAAATTTACATCTGTCTGAGCTGCTGGTGAAATGAATCATAGAGCTCAGCATAGAGCGGGAGAAGCATGGGCTAACCTATAGGCAGAGTCACAAGAAGGATCAAAGCTTGGACTCTATATTTGTTTCCCTGGACTGCCGTAACAAAGTACCACAAACAACAGAAATTTATTCGCTCACATTTCTAGTGGCTAGAAGTCCAAAACCAAGGTGTTGGCAGAGGCATGCTCTCTCTGAGGCATCTAGCGAAGAATCCTTCCTTGCCTCTTCCTAGCTTCTGGTGGTTGCCAGCAATCTTTGGCGTTACTTGGCTTGCAGCTACAACACTCCAATCTCTGCTTCTGTCTTCACATGGCCTTCTTCCCTGTGTCTTTGTGTTTTTCTCTGTCCAAATTTCCCTCCTGTTGAAAGGACACCAGTCATGGGATTAGGGCCCACCCTAATCCAGTATGACCTTATCTTAACTAATTACATCTGCAAAGACCCTATTTCCAAATAAGGTCACATTCTGAGGATCCAGGTGGACATTAAGTTTTGGGGAACACTATTCAACTCAGCACAGCCTCCAAGGAATCCAGTGGTACACATTCCCTGCGGGAGCCTGGCTGGCCCTCATAGCCTACGCTCTCCATCACTGAAATGTCTGCCTTCCTGGGGCTCTCTCTGAGTCTTCTGCAACTAACATGCTGGCCTGAGGCGGGGCCCTGTACCTCCTTTAACACACACACACACCCACCCAGAGTCACAGATGTTACAGATAATCTGATGGTTATCCTCAAGGTCAGAGGGAGGGTCCTTCTCTGCTCCTGGCCATCTCCACACGGCAGAGACTCTGTAAGACCTCCACCACCCAGAGTGACCACAGAGGTGTGGATATGCCTGAAGTCATGTGAACCCAAGAGAGGGAGACTGAGGCCAGGATCCCTGCTTCCCACCTCACTGAGTGTTCTAGATACTCTCCACAAGGGAGTTCTGGCCCCTCCCCTAGGGGTGTGGCTTTGTTCTTGTCTGTCTCCACAGACCACCCAGTAAACCTCAGAGGGGTGTACCAGACACTGTGCGTGTGTGTGCGCATCTGCGTATGCGTGTGTGTGTGTGTGTGTGTGTGTGTGTGAGTGTGTGTAGAGGATGGGATCATTTCCTTACAGTCTCCAGTGGGGCTGGGTGTTATGCAGCAGGACTGCTCCCAGAGCTGCTTTAAGCATGAGATGGGGCAGTGAAAGAGAAGAGAGTCAGTAGAATTGGAAGACAAGATAACCTCTCCCTCCCTCTGGTAGCCAGTGGAATGTTGTTCTGCTGGTTCCATGTGATGAATCTAAATTGCCTCTTCACTGAGGGATGAACAGACCTTAAAAACGCAGCTAATGTAAGATAATGGTTCCAACAAAATGCAGCCTATCAAAGGGACCATAGAAGAAAGGAGGTTAATGGTTAATGGTTATGCTGCTGAGAATCTAGGGAGCAGCTCTCAAGCCCAATACATTTAAGACTAAGAAAACCTCCCAGGCGCCTACCACTAGCTGCTCCCCTTGCCTCTCCCAATAACCCAATAAACCGGTAGGAATCACTCTCCCCACTTCACAGGTGGGGACATGGATCTTTGGAGACCATAATATGAACTAGCAGGAAATGGCTCCTTCAAGGGCATCCAAACAGTCCCTTCAGTCTACAGATAAGGAAAATGAGATCCAGAAACAGTGATGCCTTGGGCCAAGGTCCCACAGCTGGTAAGATGCCCAGCTGGAATTCAAACCCAAGTTGGTCTGGCTAAAAGTCCAGGGCTCTTTCCACAATGCCGCGTGATGATGTGGTTTGTGGCTTGCCCAGGTTCCCGTGGTTAGTGGATGTCAGAGTAAAGACTTCAACCAAAGTCTTCCAACTTCTGGTCCAGCCTCCTTCTTATTACCTCCCTCTGGACCTCAAAAGGGCATTTTCACCCAGTATCCAGCTCAGTCTCCTCCTCTTGCTTCACCCTCCTAGATGGTCACTCTAGGACTCTCTCCAAGGGGCTGGAACTCAGTGAGTCCACGTAGGATGGGAGGCCCCATGGCTAAGCATTTGCTGGAAGGACAAGTCCTGGTCTTTACTACACGACAAGGCTGTGTTCTCAAACTGGGCCAGAGCATTTGTTATTTTGCATCAACTCTGAACACTGAATAGAAGAGAAAAAGTGGGACATTTCAGAATTGGCTTTCCTCTGTGCCAACAAAGTGCCATTATTTTAACTTCATTTGTGTGGTACAAATGAGAAGGAGATAAATGTCGTGTTCCAGCCATAGTCTATTAGTGGGTATCAACTGCAACATGGAAAAGACTGTGCAATCTGGCAGTGTTTGGAAAGGGGGAGAGCTGCACCCATGGATCTTAGCTCTTAAATTCCTTCTGCCTGGGATTTCTGAATTGTGAAGCAAGATAAAAATGCATCCAGTGAATTATACACCTAACAGCCAGTTGCCTGTAATTTTTTTAAATTAAATACAAATTCTAGCTGGGTCAACTTGGGCATATCCCTCAACCTCTTTGGGGCTTAATTTTCTCATCTGTAAAATTGAGATAATATCTGCCTGCTACACTGTTTTTGTGTGAGAATTAAATAAGAAAACGAATGAGAAATTGCAACTGTTCCACAAATGTTATTAATTATGCCTTACACATCAAATTTACGCAAAATAAGTGTGCACCTAAGTAATTTGGATGCCTGTTATAAGTGTGTATTTCAAAATAAAATACATTGCCCTTTCACGACTCTGACGCTACTAATCCTGCGGGATCTGGTAGAAGAAGGGAAGAAATGTTTAAATCTTTATTCTTTTGTTTTGTAATAATTTTTTTAAAATTGTTTTATTTTTAATTTTTGTTTTAAGAAATTTTCATTAAAGTATAGCATGTTGTACAGAAAGTACTTGATGAATTTTCCCAAAGTGAACACACATACCACCAGCACCAAGATCAATAATGAGAATATTATCAGCCCCTCAGAAGACCCCATCATACTCCATACCACTCACCACCACTTCCTCTTTCCCAAAAGGAACCGTTACCCCGACTTCTAATATTATAGACTAAATTTGACTGTATTTGAACTTTGATGAATAGAATCATATAGTATGTACTCTTTGGGGTCTGGCTTCTTTCAACATCATGTTGGTAGAATTCATCCATATTATTCAATGTAGCAGTAGCTTATTCACTTTCATTGTTGTACAATATCCCATTATATGAAAATGCCTTAATTTATTTATCCATTCTGCTGTTGATGGACATGTGGGCTGTTCTCAGTTTGAGACTAATACAAATAATGGTTCACATGTATATAGATTTTTATTGAATTTGTAACTGGGAGAGGAATGCTGAGTCATAGAGTTCTGAATATTTAGCTTTATCAAATACTGGCAAACCATTTTCCAAAGTGATTGTTCTAATTTGTACTCAGACCAGAAGCGTATGAGAGTTCTAGTCTGCATCCTCACCAGCACTTGTCTCTATAAGTCTTTTTATTTCAGCCATGTTGATGGGTGTGGAATAGTATCTCATTGTATTTTTAATTGCCCTTTCCTGATGACTAATGAAGCTGAGCACCTTGTCGTGTGTTTACTGGCCACTTGAATTTCCTCTTTCGTGATGTGCCTGTTCAGGTCTTTTGCACATATTTGTATTGTGTTGCTTGTCTATTTTTTAATTTGGTGGGAGTTCTTGGCATATTCTGGATATTGTATTGTAAATATCTTCTCTCTCTCTTGTCTCGCCTTTTCACTCTCTTAACCTTTTGCCTCTTTAAAAGATGGGAGTGGCCAGCCCCGTGGCTTAGCGGTTAAGTGCTCGCACTCCGCTACTGGCGGCCCTGGTTCTGATCCCCGGCGCACACCCACGCACCACTTGTCTGGCCATGCTTAGGCCGCGTCCCACATACAGCAACTAGAGGGATGTGCAACTATGACATACAACTATCTACTGGGGCTTTAGGGAGAAAAAAGGAAAAAAGGAGGAGGATTGGCAATAGATGTTAGCTCAGGGCCGGTCTTCCTCAGCAAAAAGAGGAGGATTGGCATGGATGTTAGCTCAGGGCTGATCTTCCCCACATAAAAAAAAAAAACAAAAGATGGGAAATCTAGGGTTCAAAATGGGGAGGCAACTTGACCAAGATCTCCCAATAAGTCAGTGATGTAAGATGGAGGGAAAAGGGTCCCATGACTCAGATCCCAGGATATAGCTCTATCTACTAAGAAAGGATATAGCTCTATGGACTAAGAAATGACTTTTTTTTTTTTTTGGTGAGGAAAATTAGCCCTGAGCTAACATCCATTGCCAATCTTCCTCTTTTTGCTGAGGAAGATTGGCCCTGGGCTAACATCTGTGCCCATCTTCCTCTACTTTAGATGTGGGACACCTGCCACAGCATGGCTTGATAAGCGATGTGTAGGTCTGGGCCCAGGATCCAAACCTGTGAACCTTGGGCTGCCAAAGCGGAGTACACGAACTTAACCACTATGCCACCAGGCCAGCCCCAAGAAATGGTTTTGAAGTAAAGCTTGGGAGAATCAGTGGTAATCAAATTATAATATTTTTTCAGAAAGCAATAAAAAAAATACAATTGTGTCATACAAAGTGAAATGCACATACAAAGAGAAGTGAGCCAGCTATTAAGACAATTATCTATGTCACACAAGCCAACAGCTCTCGTTACTTCAGTTCTTTAGTTTTTAATACTTAAACCTATTTTAATTCATTTTTTCCAACTTTCTATTTTGAAAAATGTTAAATGCACAGAAAGATGAAAGAATAGCATAGTGACACACGTATACCTTTCACCTATTAAGAGATTCACTGTAACATTTTGTCTTATACATGTATGTGTGTATACAAAATACATATATATATATATATTTTTTTTTTTTGCCAAGCCACTTAAAAATAAGTGGCAGACATTATGACACTTTATTCCCTGATATGTAAGTGTATTTCTACCAGGACAGAGGCATTGCCCTATATTCTGATAATACCATTATCACATATAGGAGTTTAACATTGATAATATCACATAACATTCAATCCATAATCAAATTTCTTCAATTTTCCCAAATTGAAGCCTTTATGACTTTTTTTTTTTAGTCTAGGATCCACTCAAGGATCATACATTAAATGTAGTTTTCACAGCTATTTCATCTCTTTTATCTAGAACAGTAGCTTTTTAAAAATCATTGATGACATTGATATTTCTGTAGAATCCAGGGGTGTTGTCCAATAGAATTTCCCACATTCTGGATTTGTCTGATTGTTTCCTCGTGATTAGATTAAGTTTAAACAGTTTTGCTAGGAATACCCCACACTGCCTTTTTTTTCCCCCCCAAAGCCCCAGTAGATAGTTGTATGTCATAGCTGCACATCCTTCTAGTTGCTGTATGTGGGACGCGGCCTCAGCATGGCCAGAGAAGCGGTGCGTTGGTGCGCGCCCGGGATCCGAACCCGGGCCACCAGCAGCGGAGTGTGCGCACTTAACCGCTAAGCCACGGAGCAGGCTCCCCATACTGCTTTTACTTAAGGTGTCAGTGTTTTCCAAACACTGGGGTGCATATCACTGGTGGTATGTGGGAGGGTTTTAGTAGCATCACGATGATTTTAAGTGGTACAATGATTAAGGATTTTTTTGGTAGTGTAAAAGCTTTTTTTTTTTTATGTAACAATTTTGTTTTATTGAGATATAATTCACAACCATGTAATTTACCCATTTAAAATATACAATTCAATGGTTTTTGGTATATTCAGACTTGTGCAACTATAACCATAATCAATTTTAGGACATTTTCATCACCCCAAAAAGAAAGCCCGTACCCTTTAGCCATCACTCTCTAACTCTTGACCATCTCCCTACCTTCCCTCCCGCCCACATCTCAGTCCTAGGCAGCCATTAATCTACTTTCTATCTCTATACATTTGCCTATTCAAGATATTTCATATATTTATGAAATCATACCATATGTGGTCTTTTGTGACTGGCTTCTTTCACTTAACATAATGTTTTCAAGGTTCATCCATGTTGTAGCATGTGTCAGTACTTTGTTTCCTTTTATTGTTGAATAATATTGCATTTTATGGATGTATCACGTTTTATTTATCCATTCATCAGTTGATGGACATTTGAGTTGTTGTCACTTTTTGGCTATTATGAATAATGCTGCTATGAATATTTGATGTATGTTTTCAATTTTCTTGGATATATACTTAAGAGTGGAATTGCTGGGTCATATAGTAACTCTGTGTTTCAACTTTAGAGGAACCACTAGACTGTTTTCCAAAGTGGGTGAAACATTTTACATTTCCATCAGCACTCTATGAGAGTTCCAATTTCTCTGCATCCTTGCCAATGCTTGTCTTTTTTATTACAGTCATCCTAGTTGGTGTGAAGTGGTATCTTATTATGGCTTTCATTTGCATTTCCGTGATGGTTAATGACGTTGAGCATATTTTCATGTGCTTATTGGCCATTCATATATTTTCTCTGGAGAAATGTCTATTCAGATCCTTTGCCCGTATCTTGTCTTTTTATTATTGAGTTGTAAGAGGGATAGACTTTTTAAAATAGCAGAAATTACCACTATATCTATGTTAAGAGTTGCAAATACTTTTTCCCAGTTTGTTGTTTCTTTATTTTTTTCCCCATGCAGAGTTTTTATGAGTTTTTAAATGAAATTTAATTTATCAATCTTTTCTTGTACGACTTCTAGATTTTGAGTCAGAGTCAGAAAGGCCTCTCCCTCTCCAGTGTTATAAGGAATTCCTCCATGTTTTGTTTCTATAATTTTATGGTTTCATATTTAGCATTGAACCCTGTGATACGTTTGAAATGTTTCCAAATCGCTCTCCAATTATTTCAACATCATTTACTGAGTTGTCCATCCTTTCCTCTACAGTTTGAGATACCTTCTTTGTCATATTCTGAGTTACTATAGTATTTGTATCTATTTCTGGATTGTCTATTTTGTTTCCTGAGCATGTTTCATTTGCCACAACTACCTTGCTTTAATTATTGAGGTTTTAGAATATGTTTCATATCTGGTAAGGCTAGTCATTTCTTTTCTTTGTAAGCATTTTTCTCACTATTCTAGTTTTTTTATTTTTTCAAATGAAATTTGTATAAGCTCATCTGATTAAAAACAAAACCCTGAATATCTTATTATGACCAAATTAAATTAGGGAGAACTGATATTTTATTGTGACAAGTTTTCAGTTCTCATTTTGTATATTTGTATATTGATACTTCTTTCTTGATTATGTCATCTAATGATTGATCTATTTTATCGGTTCAAAGAACTAGATTTGAGATTTATGTATTAGTACTGTTTATCTGTTTTCTAATTCATTAATTTCCACTTTTATCATTACTAATGACTTCTTTCTGGTGTCCTTCAATTTATTTTGATATACTTTTTCTAACTTTTTGAGCACAATGCTTAATTCATTTGTTTTTTATTCTTTCTTTTGTTATTTAAGGCTATAATTTTTCCTCTGTACATTGCTGTTGCTGTGTATTAGTTTCCTAGAGCTGCCATAACAAAACATCATAAGCTGGGTGACTTAAACAACAGAAATACATTGTCTCAGTTCTGCGGGCTAGAAGTCCAAGATCTAGATGTTGGTAGGGTTGGTTCCCTCCGAGCGCTGTGAGGAAGAATCTGTTCCATGCCTTTCCCCAAGCTTCTGGTGGTTTGCTGGCAATCTTTGGTGTTCCTGGGCTTGTAGAAGCATCACCCCAATCTCTGCCTTCATCTTCACATAGTGTTCTCCCTGTGTGTGTCTCTGTGACCAAATTTCCCCTTTTCATAAGGACACCAGTCCTATTGGACTAGGGCCCACACTAATGACCTCAGTTTAACTTGATTACCTCCATAAAAACCCTATCTCCAAATGAGATCACATGCTGAGCTACTGGGGGTTAGGACTTTGTCACATGAATTTTAACAGGGACACAATTCAACTCATAACAAGCTGTATCCCACAAATTCTGATAAAGACTTTGATTATTGTTGTTTCCTAAAATAGTCTTCCATTTCAGTTTTCATTTCCTCTTTGAGGGTTGTTTAAGAGAGCCTTTAAAAATTTCCAGATGGAGGGAGCTTTTTCTTTCTGTTTTGTTATCAGTGAATTATTAATTCACTTATTAATTAATTATAGTTATGAAATATTATCCATACTATATCTAATTTTTAGAATTTATTGAAGATTCATTTATGGGTTAATATATGATCAGTTTCTATAAATATTCTTGCAGCTTTTGGAAAAAAATTATTAAATTTTATTAAATTAAATTAGTAAATTATTAATAATTTTAAAAACTATTCTTTATTCTTTGGTTACATGGTTTAATCAGGTCTATCTCATTAATGAGCTATTTAAGTATTCTATATCCTTATTTGTTTTTGTCCTCTTGGTGTATTTTAGACTTAGAGAAGTGAATTAAATTTCCCTTCTACTAGTGTATGTCTGCCTATGTCTTGTGTTTTTTGTAACTTTGGCTTTACAAATGTGGATGGCATAGTATTTGGTGTATAAATATTTATAAACATTGTACTTAAAAAGTCAAACTCAGGGACAAGCCCGGTGGCATAGTGATTAAGTTCAGTGTGCTCTGCTTTGGCGGCCTGGGCTTTGTGGATTCAGATCCCAGGTGTGGACCTACACGCCACTCATCAAACCGTGCTGTGGTGGCATCCCATGCACAAAACAGAGGAAAATGGGCACAGATGTTAGCTCAGGGACAATCTTCCTCAAGCAAAAAGAGGAAGATTGGCGACAAATGTTAGCTCAGGGCTAATCTTCCTTACAAAAAAAAGAAAGAAAGAAAAAAGTCAAACTCAGAAACAGAGAGTAGGTTGGTGGTTACCAGGGGGTGGGAGAAATGAGGAGATGTTGATCAAAGGTATGAACTTTCAGTTATAAGATGAATAAGTTCTGGGGATCTAATGTACAGCATGGTGATTATAGTTAACAATACTATATTATATACTTGATATTTCCCAAGAGAGTAGACTTTAAATGTTCTCACAACAACAAAAAATGTAACTATGTGAAGTGATGGATGTGTTAACTAACCTTATTGGAGTAATCATTTCACAATATATATGTATGTCAAACCATCGTGTCATATACCTTACTTAATGTTATTTGTCAATTATACCTCAATAAAGCTGGGAAAAAAATGTTGTCTTTACTGACCTATACCTCTTACTTTATAGTGTACCCTTCTTTCCTCATTTAATGATCTTTGTCCTGAATTCCACCTTATCTGATATGAAGATAGCAACCCGTGCTTTCTTTGTGTTTATATTTCTCTGGTGTATACATGTCTTTCTGAATCTCTTTGTTTTAGATATGTCTCTTATATATAACACAGAGTTGGGTTTGCTTTGTGATCCATTCTGAAAATCATTTTATCTTAATAAAGATCTACTTTTATTAAAAGGTCAAATACATTTGGTCTTTCTTTTACTATTATTTGTACTATGTTGCTGTTGAATAGTTCTATTTTTTAATCTTTCATTATGTAGTCTGTAGTTTTTGTGTGTAGTTATTCTGATATTTAGGAAGGTTTGTATGTTTGTTCTAATAGTTGCCTTTATAAGCACAGTATTATTTTAATACCCTTAGCTTTCTAATTCCTTACTCTAAGCAATAATGGAATAATTATATTTTCTCTTCCTTTTCCCTGTTTCTTAGTTTTCCCACATAGCTCAGAGATGAGCTATGACCATTGACAACCAATAAACATTGATTAACTGTTACTCTTTTCTAAAATCAAAACATAACAACATACATACACATGTCAAGAACAAAGTCTTCATTCTCTTCCCTCATCTGCCTGAATATCCCAAGCTGGTTTGTCTAGAGCCAGCCATGAGTCCTGTTTGAAAAAATTCTCCCTGGACCTCAAGACAGGAACCTAACACCTTGGAAAGAGAGAATGGTTGTGTCAACGTAGGAGCACCAGTCAAACCCATAATCTCCTCTTAGGTCCAGCTCCTGATTTCTCTATTGCCTGGGCTCTGGGTGTGGTGTAAAACCAGTGATCGGTAGGAGAAACCAGGACTGGATCTCTAACAAGAAGCTGTTCCAGGGGCCTGGCCCTCATCAAATGCAAAGGTTATAAGATCCACAGGACTGGAGATACAATTCAGGAAACAGAAGTAAATTTTAGAGACACACCTGATTATCAGAATGAGTCCAAAGATCTACATGGTCTACTGTTACCTGCGTTACCTACATACAGGGTGACCATTGATCTCAGTGAATAGTTTTGCTTTGTGCCTGTTGAGCCAAAATATTTCACTTTGGATAACAAATTATAGTTACTCCACCTACAGACCACACGTGTGTGATTGACAAAGGTGCCGGGTACCCTTGGCCTTCATTACCATCGTAACTGTAAAGCACACACCTTGATCTGCCACTGATTAGCTGCCTTTCTTGCTGAACATCAGTTTCCTCATCTGTAAAATAAAGACCAAAAGGGTATGAGTTCCTTGATCTCAAAAGTCTCTTTTGTTGGTATATTAGAATTGTATTTTTATTTAATTTCATCATTTTTCATTATGATCAAATTATTTGGGTCACGGTTATTTTATGAGTCATAATCCAAATGGACAGAAAAGTGCTTTCTAAGTTGTGTGATGCTGTGCTAACGACAAGCACCATTATTATTGCAGGACACTTCCTGGCACTTACTTTCTTTTGGGGAAAAAAAGAAAATTAAACAGTTCTGTTGACCGTTAGAGTTGGGTTCACGGAAAGGTCTTTTTCCACCAAGCCAGGGATGGGTAGAAGGTATGTGGTGTCCCTGAGGACAGTAGGATCTGCTTGATGGGAACCAGGATTCGAGAGGAATGGTTCACATGCTCATAGAAATCTCCAGCACACAGGAGTTTCAGGCGAAAGCCAATATGTGGGTGGCTCTGGGGGCCTTAATTAAGAGGTCAATCAATTTTTTTCCAAGGTAATTTTACAGTGTGCATTAAAAGAATTCATGATCTGTTCTCTCTGTTTGGGTGGAGTTCAAACCTACTGAAGCACACAGTTCTGTGTCTAAAGGACAACAAGTAACACAAGACATTCATTAGACAAAGGTAACTAAACCTGACAAATATCCCAGTCTACCCACCCTCAACCTCTTTTATAGAATCCTTCTTTAAAGGGGAAAAGTCTAGAGATAAGACTCAGAGCTTTGGATTCTTCTATTACTTTGGCAAAATTTTCTAAGTATCTCGAGTATACATCCTTTCTCTGTCTCTTACCTACAACAAGTTATTCGTTTACCTAATCCCCCTGCAGACCCCACCCCTCTAAACCAACAGTCAGCAAACTTTTTCTGTAAAGAGCCAGGTAGTAAATATTTTAGGCTTTGCAGGCCATATGATATCTGTTGCAACTATTCAACTCTGCAATTGTAGTGCAAGAACTGCCATAGACAGTACATAAAGAAATAGGCATGGCTGTGTTCCAATAAAATTGTATTTATGAAGACTGAAACTTGAATTTGAATTTCATATAATTATTACAGCTCATGAAAAATTATTCTTCTTTTGATTTTCTTTCAACCATTTGAAAATATAAAACCATGCTTAGCTTGCAAGTTGTACGAAAACAGGCAGTGGGCCATATTTGGCCCATGGGTCATAATTTGCCAACTCTTCCTCTATACTGTGAACAACCTGAGGACAGGGACTGAGTCATAATCATCTTGCTATCTCCTAAGGTTTGCTTCAGTGTCTGACACCTAGGATACATCCAAAACCACGGAGGAAGAAGCAAGAGATGGAGACCATGGAAAGGACAGATATCCATCATACACAACAAAATAAGCCCTTCACATTGTTCTGTATGGGTATTGGGAGGGAGAAAGTGCAGAAGCTAACAGCATTGCTTTGGAGTCAGAAAGATCTGGATTTCAAACCCAGCTCCACTATTTTCTGGCTTGGCCCTGGGCAAGTAACTGAACATCAGGACACATTTGTCTGCAAGTAACAGAAAAAACAACCAATGGTGGCTTGAACATGGCAGATATTTATTGTCTCACTTATCAAGAAACTTGAATGTAGTGGTTCTGAGGCTAGTTCAGTGACTCAATGATGTCACGGAGGTCACACGCTCTTTCTGTCTCCTGCTCTGAGACCCTGAGCCTTTGGCTTTTCATCTTCATATGTGTCATCTATGGTTGCAAATGGCTGTCTCAGCTTTAACCATCACATCCAACATGTTCAAGGCAGGAAGGAGGGGACAGAGGAAGTGCCAACTCAGTCTCCTCTTACACTATTCAGTTCTACCAGGAAGCCAGGGTCTTACCTAGAAGTCTCTAAGAAGATGCCATTTACATTCTCATTGTGCGGACCTGGGTTACGTGGCCATCCATGTTGCAAGGGAGGCCAGCCTTTACTGTGGGAAGCAAGGGAAGATGGAGTTGGGGGAGGCTTGGGGAGACTCTTAACAGTGTCCATCTCACAGATTATTGTGGCGACAAATGAAGTGATATGTGAAAGGCGTGGACACATAAGTACTCAGTCAATTGCAGTAGGCCTAGCGTAGGTATTTTCAAAATCCTAAAATATAATCCCAACTCCGTCAACACGAAAACTGTAATTTCTCAGATGAAGTTAGAAAGCCTCATAACCTCATTTCACAATACTCATAATTACATACACTTAAAGTGAACGAAGATGAAGATTGAAATGAAATAGTGTTTGCGTGTGCACGTGCGCACATGCACATGCCCTATTAGGCTAGTGATTCATTTTATGCTGTTCTATATGTACATAGAGCTATATATGCACATATATATGCATTAAGAATAAATGAGAAAAGTCTAGTGACAATAGATATGCTCCACATCCTGCATGTTAAATTAGATAACTCAGACACTTTCCCCAGGCTTAAAATCTGAGTCATCCTTAGTTCTTTCTTTGCCTTTCCCTGGTTAGTCAATAAGTCCTGTAGATTTTGCACTGCACTATATTTCATATTTGTTCTCTATTTTCCAAGACCTGAGAACAACCTTTAATGCCTCTTGTCCAGACAATTGCAATAGATTCATAAGTATTCTCCCAACTCTAGTTGTTGTGCCCCCTACCAAAGCAATCTAGTCTCACCTTCTTGCCAGAGTTATCTTCCTGAAGCAAAGCTCTGCCCACGCCCTTTTCTTGCTCAAAAATTTTCAATGGTTCCCCAATGCCTACAAAGTTCAAACTTCTCATGTTATTTGAGGTGTTCCTTACCTGTCCCCAACCTCCATTTCTCACCTTTTCTTCTCCTCACACATTCACAGTCCAGCTCACTTAGAAATTGCTCTCTGCTCTCTGAACGCCCCCCCCCACACACACTTTCTACATCCATCTTAGCTCACACTGAGCCATCTCTGCTCTTCTAGATCCTCCTTATAAGGATGATGGGAAGCTTCCCATCTCTCCCACTAAAACTCTGCTGTGGAAGACTACAGGAAGCTTAGACTTTTATGGACCATAATTTGTGCAAAACTATCTGATTAAATCAATAAAATGGTCAATAATTGCCTCTGATGTTTTCTTAATCCTGGGACATTTAAGTGCGCTGACAACTGAGAATTTAACATTGAAATGCTCCATCAATGAATTGGGAAGGGGACAGCTGATTCAGGCCAGTAGGCTCAGCATCTGGACTAGACATGGAAGGGGCCCAGTTGGAGCTCAGCTTGGTTCTCCCCCTCTTTACAGAGACACCAGAAGGGCTTTCCCATGGCAGAGGGCGTGTACTCTGTGCTGCTCCAAACCAGGAAGGGAGCCATTACATTTGGTGCTAAGTGCCACACTGGATGCGTCATTTTGTCATCCATTTGACTCTCTCAATAGCTCTGTGAGGTAGGCATTCTCATTATCTCTATTTTTCTAGTGGATGTGAGTGATCCAAAGATGAGGAAATTCTTAAGGTCACCATGCTAGGACTCCAAACCAACTCTGTCTGACTCCAAAATCCCACAATCTGTGCACTTATCAAAGATCACACAGTTAGGTGACTACATTTGGGTCAGCTTTTGTCAGGGATGCTACAGAATACATTTGCGCAGGAGACAAGAGGCTGGGCCAGATGGATGAGAGCCCCTCCTCACTCTGGCTGTTGGAAGACCTCTCTTCATTCAGTCTGGAATAGAACGCAAGCAGAGGAGCTCAACCATCACTCTTCCTGTGACTTGAATTTCAACATACATATATATATTTTTTTGGTGAGGAAGATTGTCTCTGAGCTAACAGCTGTTGCCAATCTTCCTCTTTTTGCTTGAGGAAGAGTGGCCCTGAGCTAAAGTCTGTACCCATCTTCCGCTATTTTGTATGGGACCCTACTTCATGATATATATTAAGTTGAGGCACAAAAGAAGCACATGATACACAGTTTTCTTTTCCTTTTTTTTTTTTTTTTTTTTGATTTGGGAGAACAGCCCTTATGGCTCAAAAACAATAATAGCCAACACTTACAGAGCACTTACGACATTCTAGGTGCAGTTCTAGGTAATTCATGTACTTTAACATCTTTAATTCTCATAACAACCCTACAAGGTAGACACTCTTACTATCATATCCCCATTTGACAGACGGGGACAGTGAGGCTCAATGAAATTGAATAATTTGCCTAAGGTCACAAGCAACCAAGGGGAGGAGCTGGGATATCACCCCAGAGAGTCTGGCTCCAGAGGCCATGCTCTTAACCACTGTGCTACACTGTTTCTGCTGATCCCAGAACTTTATTTATCTTGCCAGGGTCACCACCATGGAACCCAAAGTCAGTTTCAGTGACAGTATCCTCACAGCCTGGACCACTTCTGAGAAGATTATAGGTAATTCCTGCCCAAGGGACCTTATGTTAGCATGCCAGGAGAGGGGTTGCCAACCACCAGGCCTCGCCCTCCACTGTCTGCAGTGAGGACCAGGGGCTCATGACAAAAACAAAACCCAGAAACTCCAGAGGGGCATTTGTGACAGAACAAGATTTCAGACTGGGGCTGGTGTAGTTAGGACAATTATAACCCTTAAGCAGCCTTTCTCCTGCATTTGTCTGAAACAAATCCATTACCAAGTTGTCTTTTTGCTCCCTGATCTGTCACTCTACAAGCTTTTATCATGAATAGCAACACACTTAAATATTCAGCAAGTGCCCTGCAGAGCACTAAATACCAAAAGCACATATAAAAGGTCATGGTCTCAATCCCCTCTCCATTCCCAAGAATTTGCAGTTTAAGAGGCAAGACCCCAAAGCTAAACTCTGTACCAAGTGGCCTAAAAATGTGGAAAGAAATTATTTGTTGCCATTTTTTTAACGGTGACTTTCTTCTGACTTTGTTCGGTATTACCAACAAAAGGTAAAATTACATAGTTAATTCATCTGAACAAAATACATTAAGAATCTACTCTGTCCAAAGCTCTGTGCTTAGCATGGAAAGTGATAAACAGAAGTGCCAAATAATTCCAACCTGCAAGAAGTTTTCTACCTAACAGTGGGATAAGTTATATGTTTACATAAATATAGTACTATCTTACTGTCCCCAAAAGGTACACATAAGGGAAATAATAGTTAATGTCACTCATTGGGCCCCTGCCATATGTCAGGCACTTTGTCCAGTGCCGAGAGCCTTCTGCCATCTCGTATAATCTTTCCAACAGCCCTGCAAGGCTGATATTAGTAGCCCCGTCACGAATGAGAAAATTAAGGCCAAGAGAGATTAAGTAACCTCCCCTAGAAGAAGAGCTGAGATTTAAATCCGAGTCATTCAGACTCCAAAGCCCATAGTAGAGACATCGTTTGAGCTCCTTTTTGCTCCAAAGAGTGAACAGAATGTTAATGGGGTGATATGAGCCAGTGCACCCCAAGCAGAGGGAAGAGCGTCAGGAAAAGCCCAGAGGTAGAGAAATGTAGGGTGTGTGCCACAGATGGAAGGATGAGGAAATATGGTGGAAGTAAGTCATAAAGGCAGGTTGGGGTTTTGACTCAATATTGAAGAGGTTCTATCATTTGGTGGCCACTGGCTAACTATAATGGTGGGTTCTCCAAAGGACATCACATTTTAAGACATAAAAAACACCTTAGAGGGGGCCGGCCTGATGGCATAGTGGTTAAGTTCACGCGCTCCGCTTCAGCAGCCCAGGGTTTGCAGGTTCGTATCCCGGGTGCAGATCCAGGTACCACTTATCAAGCCATGCTGTGGTGGCGCCCCATATAAAGTAGAGGAAGATGGGCACAGACGTCAGCCCAGGGACAATCTTCCTCAACAAAAAGAGGAGGATCGGCAACAGATGTTAGCTCAGGACTAATCTTTCTCACCAAAAAAAACAAAAAAAAAAAACACCTTAGAAAGCTTTGGCTTTTTCTGATTTTAAACCAAATCATATCTATCTTCCTGAATATTTTTCCTATAACCTTTTTTAACACAACCAGATCTTCAGCAATTTGGAGACGGGCAAACATGGACTTCCAGGACAGGCCACTTGTCCTTGCAATGGGCCTCATGCTCTGGTGATAGAGATAGCAGGGACTTAGCTGCCTCCCAGCTAATCACTTCTCCCTCTGAGAGGAGTAGTCACTTGCCCGTTGCATCTCTGTCTCATCAGAGGAGAATTAAATTGGTTTGTGGGCATTCCATTGGGATTGCTATGTGGCATGTTGCATTAATACAGTGTTTGATGTACAGCCTTCAGAAAGTATGCTTCTTTATCATAATCAGAGACTCAGAGCTTCAACCAAAAGAAAGAACAGAGTCTGAAGTCTATTTACTGGATGAAAAGAAGGAGATAAGCAGGAGGTAGGGCAGAAGAGGTTGGATGGATTGTGGAAGAGACTCAATCCATGTTTTCAATAACAACACCCATTTCAACACTGTTCAGATGATGTCTTATGAACAGGAAGACTCAGGGTCATTGGGAAGAATGAGTACAAAGTGACCAGACAAATTTCCACAGTCTCTAGAGTTATGTACAAGAGTGAACACAAAGGTCAAAGGACTCGAATCATAGCTGGAGGAAATAATGGAGATCAGCCCTTCATTTTAAAATTAGAGAAGCTAAAACTCAGGGGGTGCAAAGACTTAGTCAAGGTCACACAGATGGTTAGCAATGGGACAAGATTTGAAATATCTTGATTTGTAGTCCAAGGTCTGTTTATGACATCATGCTGCTGCGAGGAAGGAATAGAATTCCTTTAACCAATCTAGGTCCTTCTGACTGGGCTACGAATTAAATTCACATGAGACAGAATAACAGGAGAAAATCAAACAAAGCTTTATAACATGTATACATGGGAGAAACCCAGGACAACGGGGAAACTCGCCAAAATGGCCCAGCTGCCAGCTTAAATATCATTTTCAGCTAAAGACAAAGGAGGATGTTGGGGGTAGTGATTTGGGACTTCAAGGGGGAGGAAGGCGATTTACGTGTAGATGGAAATGTAAATGGGCCAACTACAGACAATGTGACCTGAGAGACATGTTTTATATTACATTACAGTTACCTTATGGTATTATCTCCTTCCTGGAACAAGTCCCTCTATTTTAGATTCTTTTAGGCAGCTGGTGGGGTGAGGGGGAGGTCAAAGTTTCTTTCAGAGTCTTTTGTTCTCAAAAATAATCAAGCCAAAGAGACACATCGTGGGGTGGCCAATTCTGATCCCCCACACCGTACTGTAGGAGAATGCGACTATGAGCAAACAGTAAATGTTTTAAGATGTCAGAAACCTGAGTGTGGGTGCAAGAGGCCAGGGAAGGCTTCAAGGAAGACAGAATGATGTGCAGTGGGATTTAAATAAGAGGAGAGCAGAGGGCTTTGCAGCTGGAGGGGGATGCCCTCCACCTGCCCAGAATGCTCCAAGCCTGGCATCTCAGTATCAGGAAAAGAAGTAAGCAGATGTTTGTGGCAAAAAATTGCTATAGCAGTAAAATTAAATCCCCTTTCCAGAAGAAATGTAAACCCTTGTAAGTGATGAGAAATCTAAACCTTTGTGCCCTAGCTTAACTGTTTTAAGAAACCAACAGCTCCTTGGAAGGTTGAAGAGAGAAGGAAAAAAAAGACTTGATTTATCTCCCCCCCTTAAAGGAAGAGTGTTTCCTGCTGGCACCTATAAAAATATATGAAGCACCCTGAGGGCTTCATCCTCAGTAGGGCAACCAGGGCAGAGACAGTTCCCCAAAGCATGGAAGGGCCAAGTTCAACTTACCCGTCCACCAATGAGTGACAGACCACAGGAGATATGAGTCACCCGTGCTAATCATGCTCAGTTCATTGGCCCATAACAAATCTCCCTCAGCCAAAATGGGATGCAGCCTGTAAAAGGATGCAGGTGAAGACAGCAGCTAACACGGAGAATCATTTATAAAGTGAGTCTGGATGAAAAGTAGAGAACCCATGTCCAAAGTAGGATGATGACAGAGATGTAAAATATACATAAGGAGGAATTCAGATTGGAAAGAAAAATGAACACAATTGTGACCAGTTGGTGGGATTATGGGTGTTTTTTCATCTTTTAAAATAACCATCATTAACCTGAACAGACATTTCTCCAAAGAAGATATACAGATGGCCAACAGGCACATGAAAAGATTTTCAACATCATTAACTATCAGGGAAATGCAGATCAAAACTACAATGAGATATCACCTCACGCCCGTCAGAATGGCTATAGTTAACAAGACAGGAAACAACATGTGTTGGAGAGGATGTGGAGAGAAGGGAACTCTCATATACTGCTGGTGGGAGTGCAAACTGGTGCAGCCCCTATGGAAAACAGTATGGAGATTCCTCAAAAAATTAAGGATAGAAAACTACCATACGATCCAGCTATTCCACAGCTGGGTATTTACCCAAAGAACATGAAAACACCAATGCATATAGATACATGCGCCCCTGTGTTCATTGCAACGTTATTCACAATAGCCAAGACTTGGAAGCAACCTAAGTGCCCATCAAAGAGCGAATGGATAAAGAAGATGTGGTATATATACACAACGGAATACTACTCAGCCATAAGAAACGATGAAATCCAGCCATTTGTGACAACATGGATGGACATTGAGGGTATTATGCAAAGTGAAATAAGTCAGAGGGAGAAGGTCAAATACTGTATGATCTCACTTATTAAGTAGTAGGTAATAACAACAACAAACAAACACATAGGGACAGAGATTGGATTGGTGGTTATGGAGTAGGGGGGCGGCAAAAGGGATAATTAGGCACATGTGTGTGGTGATGGATTGTAATTAGTATTTGGGTGGTGAACATGAGAACATGATGTAATCCATGCAGAAAGAGAAGTATAATGACGTACACCTGAAATTTATACCATGTTATAAACCAATGTTACCACAATAAACAAACAAAATAAAATAACCTTCATTATAATTATATGTGATTTAAATAATAAATACATTTTGCAAAACCTTTATCAACTGTGCTTGCATTTTTCTCCAACCCACCCTCAACATACACCAAGCCAATAAAAAAAGCAGGTGAAGTTTTTCTTCAGCACTTACCCTCCCATACTCTCTCCCTAATATCCTCATTTTATACCCTGTGTTATCTCTCCCAGGCCTAATTCCTTAACCATTATCTCAAACTACTGACTTCTCTCTCTCCTCCTTCCTGCCACCTACCTTCTCAAAATATTTCCTAGTATTAAAGCCATCCCCAATACTCAGCAGTGCAGTAGCTAACCTACTAATGAAGGAAGGTGCTTATAGACATAGGTTGCTCTCCAGGATAATATATTTGCTTCATAGCTGGATAGTCTCCAAAGATGGACACTGTCAATGCCTTCCCTCTTTGTACACATATGCTATTCCCTCTCCTTATAATTGGGCTGGCCTTAGTGACCTGCTTGACCAATAAAATGCAGTGGAAGTAACATTCTGGGGTTTCTAAGGCCAGGTCATAAGAAACCTTGAAGCTTCCTCCTGGCTCTCTTGGAATATTCACTCTTAGGATGCTTTCTTCGGGAACCCAGCTGCCATGCTGTGAGAAACACAAGCCACGTGGAGAGGCTAAGTGTAGGTGGTCTAGTCCAGTCAACAAATGTAAGTGGTCCAACATCTGGCATCAAATGCCAGCCATGTGAGTGTGTCATCTTGGACATCCAGCTCAGTTGAGCCTTCAGATGACTGCAGCCCCAGTCTCCATATGACTCAAATTGTATGAGAAACCTCAAGTGAAAAAAACCCAGCTGAGCTCATTCAGTCCACAGAACCGAGAGAAAAAGTAACTTGGTGTTTTAAGACACAAAGTTTTGGAGTGGTTTTGTAACATAGCAATACGAAAACATTTTTAAATACTTTTTTTAAAGTGGAATGACAAACTTCAGTTTCTGTGGTGCTTGATGTGGTGAAAGATTCTGGGAAGGATTGATTTTCTGTTCAATCATTTCTTTAATCATTCATTCATCCAACTTACTCATAATGAAGAACACCTCTGTATAAGGCACTGTGCCAGATGCCAAGGGTTGTAGCTAAGTGGATCAGAAACAGACCACACAAAGGCTGTATTTCATCAAAGTCATTGATATGTTACATAAAATTGACACAATTACTTGGATGGGCCAGGTGGGTAGGATTTGAATATATGTATATTGGGTGCAGGGGCATTGAAGAAAACAAGAATAGTGCGATCAAGGCAAGACCATTGAAGCGAGAGAGCAGGGAGTAGGCAAGGGATGCAAGAGAAAGCCCTCCAGTTTGATTAGAAAGTAAGGAACCTCAAAGAGAAAGGTGGGCAGTAGGGCTGGCTGGGAAGGTGCACCCAGTCCCTGAGCAGGTATCCCCAGGTGGCAGCCATCTGAGCCACACTGTCAGTATATGCCTGAAGGCCAGGGTCAATGTGATCTATGTTCTCTGCCACAGACCAGTCACTGATTGTTCCCAGCTGCAAGCTCATTGTCTTGTCAAGAGACTAAAGACTAAAGAATGCAAAAATCAAGTCTAAGTAAATCTCCAAGGAATTCAAACCACACATATTTCTGTGTATAAAGTGCAGCCCCCATTTATGAGCTGTAGCATAGTCCACACATTCACCACCCATTAATATTGATGGGCCCATGAAGATGCTATTAGGTGGGAGAGGATGATCATAACTCAGAGTTAATGGGTGAAAGAATCGATTCCATTTCAACCTCTAGGGAAAGGCTGAAGTTGGAGCTGGACAAGGGTAACAGGCATTGTCCTCAAAATATTAGCTGACCTGGATTCCTAACTCTGCTGGTAACTTGCATTGTGAACTTGGGTAAGTCACTCTCCCTCACTGAGCCTCAGTTTCTCCATCTGAACAATGCTGAGTATCTCTGAGGTTACTTTAAGTTCTGACATTTCATGATTCTATGGGAGAGAGGTATGTTAAGTGGAATGGAAAAAAAGAGGCGAAGTAGGACCTGACTCTCACACACCTGCCATCAACTTCAAACACATCCATGGAATTCTACCGAGTCTTAATTGCATCAGTGTTTTGCTAGCACTGTGCATGACTTAGTGATCGGCTGAGATTAAGATCAAACCTCAGAACCCCATATAGCTGACTTTTCCCCAGGGCATCTGGAGACCACGATCCCAAGTTTCTCCCTATACATCTCGTTCTTGAGGTCAAACTTCATTATTGCATACTTAAATGTCATCCATTTAGATTTAGCCTCACGCATAAAACATTGTCAGAATTCACTAGGAAAAGGGAAATTCTCTTTATCAGATTTTCTTCTTGGGAATGTAATGTAACTTCGTTTCACCACACCATAAATTTACTTCAGTGAGCTGGAAAAATAATGTTCAGCTTCTCATCAATATTTAAATAGCTCATTAAGAGCTTGTATTTTACTATAAGCAAGAAGTCATGAAGCTCATGAGAAAATGAATTACCAGCTCACCGACTTATGAGCTGAGTGCTCTCAGTTCTTTAATTTGAGGACGCAGTAGCATGAAATTTCACAACAATGCAGGTCCCAATATCTCAGATTTGAGTACTGAGATGTGCATTCCTATATCCCAGCAAGGGCTCCCTGCATCAAGGGCTGAGATGCAAATAGAGAGGCACCATGTTCCAGCACTAAGATGTGGTCAGCACATGCTGCTTCAGAAATGATGCTCCCTCCACCGTCTCCGTGGGTTGTTATCCTCAGCTGTATCAGCTGAGGCAGCCCCGTGAACTACCTTTCTCTCTTGCTGAGCAATCAGGTAGGATTCAGAGGAGAAGATAGAGGATGCCACCAGGACCACCATTCCTCATCAACTCTGACTTGTGGGAAGTAGTGGTGAAATGGGCCACCCAAGCAAAGTTTACTTTGTGCCCCCTGCCCCCCTCCCGCTTTGAAGTGTTCCCTGATGTATGCCCAAAAGCTTTCCCTCCTTTCTTCTTCGAGCAGGTGAGAGTTTGAGTAAGCAAGGGTAAGGCTTTGTTTGGGGGAAAGACAACCATGTAGAAGGACAGACTAATACCTTGTTCCAAGAATCAAGACACAGTTCCAAGAATCAAGAAACAGTAGCTAAGAGCCAAGAAATAGGGACTAAGACACTGGAGTCTGACTGTCTGGGTTTGAATCTCAGCTCTGCCACTTGCTATCAGTTTGATGTTACGCACATTATTTAACCTCTCTGTTCGTGGGTGTCCTCATCTGTAAAATAGGGAGAGTAACAGTGCTTACCACATGGGGATGTTGGGACAAGTAAATGACATCACACATATGAAGCACTAGAGCAGTTCCTGGCATATGCTCCATGTTGCTATTTTATTGCTGTGTGGGCCTCTGTAGCTACCAAGATAGCCGTAAGACTGAACTGGTTCCACATCTGCTGGCCTCCTAGTAGACAATGGCCAGCCAACAAGAATAACATTTCCAAATCCTCCCCACTGGGGAACTACGCAAGTCATGAAGAGCTCCTGGCCTGAACCACCCCCTGGCTCAAGGCAGAGGAGTAAGAGGCAGGAGAGCTGGCAGTAGGACCCATGCAGGGCAGTGACAAAAGCAATGACTGGACAGTCAAGACACTTGGTTCCAGTCCCAGTTCTGGCTTGGATTATACATGTGACCCCTGTGGAGGTTGACCTGGATGGCCTCCATGGTTCCTCCCAGTCCTAAGACTCTGAGACCCTGGAGCCCAGCACCCTTGCACAACACCCCACTCCTGGAAAATGAGGTGCTGACTACCAAGGCTGCCTCCCATTCATACCTGCCTCTGTCCTAAGATGAAATGATGGTACTGGAGGGTTTGTGTCCTTTACATCTGCACATTTGTGGACTCCCCACATTCCTAAGTACCCAAAAGCTTCTGGGACCCCATGGATCACAGCCTATGGATCACAGCCTATTGATCCCATCCTTTTTGCCTTCAGTAAGGTTAGCTCTTTTCAGGGAAAACTCTGAGATAACTAAACTATACTTGCTTTTCTGCCCTGCCCAAAATAACAGCATATTTTTCTTGATTATGTCAGCTCACTGAGCTGTCAAAGACACTTAAGAGAAATCAAATGATCTTCATGGATGGTGTTGCCACACACCTCACACATGCACACACACACATACACACACTGCTCTTTAAGTCACCATATAGTAAGAGTCAGGAAAAGATAAAGGATTGGGGTGCAGGAAGATGAAAATTTTATATACACTTACTCTTTATTCCTCGAAGTTGAATCTGTGGACTTTAAAAATCCAGCTGAGTCCTGATTCTTATTTGCATCAAACTGAGTAAAATATTTGGCAATCAGAGTTCAGTAAGCAACTTTGCTGAGTGGGCAAAAAGGAGAGTGGGCTGCACTCGGTGCTTCCCCTGATCTCATCTCGGCAATGTTAATGGGCCACTTGGTGATAGATGAAGACACACAGTGACAGCCAGCATTTGTACTAGAAGGTGAATGTCTTATGTAGGGAGCTTTATTGAGTTTTAGGCAGATGAGTGATAGTTCTCCTACATCGTAAGCTCTCGTCAAATGTTTCCTGACTGATTGATGTTTTCTATCACTCTATAGGCTCCCTTGAGGAAAAAACCCAATTGAAAAGAACAACATGCAGCTTCTACTTAATTAGATATATTTCCTATGAAGCCAGAACTCTAGTAAAATATACAAGAATAGGCATTAATTTGAATTAACATAAATGCGATACTTAAATGGGCTGCTTACTTCAAACCCAGATATATAAATATGTAGGCATAATTAGATGCTCTGCCCCCCAAAGCTTAACTTTGTGGAGTGGCTCTTTACTTGACTCTTTACTTTATGGATATTCCTGGACACCTTGAGAATCTCTTGGAACTTATCAACACTTTCTTGTAAAAATACATCCATAACAACTCTTTGCCTACATTTTGAGGGTATGTATAGATTCCCTGGAGCACATTCATGAACCTTCCTCCTTCCTCTCACTGCCAGGGTCTATGGACCCAGGTTGAGAACCCCTGACTTGGTCCTCAGCCCTAGTCCTAGCTTAAATACTATGCTTGCCTCCTCTTGAGTTTTTGTAACATTAGAGTTTAAACAAAACTCCTTCCCCAGCCCCAATACTGTTTCAGGTCCTGAGATTTAGAGATGTTTGGCAGCAAAAGCTCATGTGCATTTTCCTTTATTATGGTTTCAACTGCCCTAGCAAAGATTTCTCCCAATTTTATGAAAGATGAGCCTTTATTTTCCCTCTACTTTGTCTGTCTTGGAATTTATTTATTTATTTATTTATTGCCTTATAGCCAAGAAAATTGTTAAAGAGCAATAAGGTCTTGCAAATCTTCACCAAAAAAAAAACGTGATTTGATTTCTTCTAATTAGGAGGGGTTAACTTTTCCTTCTCTTTTGACAAACATTTTTCAAGTCCCTGTACTCTTTTCTAATCAACAGTCTAAAATATGGTTATACATGCTTAATCATTCTCATTAAAGATGCCCATGTGACATAAACTCTGTTGCCTTTGGTGTAGATCTCCACTACCACTGTCTTCAAAAGGGACCATATCCCTTTACACAGAGCAAAGAAAAAGTGTTAAGCAGATATGTTCTCATTGTTAGTCTGGAAGTCCTCAAAGCTGATGTCTAAAGAGGTCCTTCAGGCCATTCAAATTGGACACGGCAGAAAGAGGAGCTCAGAGCATTGGTTTCCTCATCTGTAGAAAAAAGGCTGCTGGTTACAATACTAAGCTTGCACGTTTGCCTAGAGGATTAAAGGACACAGTGTATGTAAAGTACTGGGCACAGCACTTGTCATACAGCAGCTGATAGAAACTGTCCAATGGGCTCAAGCAAGGGAATCTTCAGCACCACGGACAGCTCCAAAATGGAGAAGGTCTTCCCAGCCGACTAGCAGACCGCTGCCTCACCGGGCAGCCCTACTTTATGGAGAAGGACTCTCTGGTTCTGAAAAGGACCTTGACCACTTAGACAACCTCTGGCTTTCTGCGGCAAAGAAATCATCCTCTTCTCCATCTCTATCTGAAGGTGCAACCCCCTAGATGTGAGGTTCATCGAAGGGATCCAAGTGCTCAGAGGTCTTGCTGGATTAGACACTTGGGTTTCCTTTCATGTCCTGTGGATAAGTCCCCAGCTGACCATACTTCATAGATCCTTCTTCCCTCCAGGTGAGTGCAAGGGGCTTAGGGCTCTTTGTTCTGGCTCCATCCCTAAAGACTTTATTTCTTGACTAACATTCATTTCTGAGGAAAAATAATCTGGCCCTATGCTGTACCTTCCTTGGCCTGGTGTGTGGGTTTCAGGGCAATTTCCTACTACATTTAGGACAGCCAGCTCCCACAAGTGAAAATACCAGCCAAGGCACTATCTTTCTAAATAAAGCGCTGACTAAATGTTAGCAGGCTTCTTCGTCAGAACAGGGCAGGAGTTGTGAGGGGGGCTGAAAAAACATGTGGCTGTGCTCTTTGATGACAGTCATCAGCTCCTTGAGTTCCTGCCACACGCTGTCCATGTGGCTGCCCACATAAGAGCATGTGCATCTATGCTCCATTCTCCCATCCCATCTCCAAGACAGTGTTCTTGACTCCTCTGTGCCAACACCACTTGTTGGCAATACAGGTGGGCTCTGTAGTTATGCTCCTGAAAACATGTGTTAAAATTGAATTTTGTAAAGTGAGTGTCAGTTTATCATTGATTGACGTTAGGATTAAGTGTCTCTTAATTTCCAGTTGTCCCCTGACCGTGAGTGGCTCTAAACACTTCAGTTTCCAGTTGTCTCCTGATTTTGAATTTTCAGTTGTGCCCTGACTGTGAGTGGCTCTAAACACTTCAGTTTCCAGCTGCTCTGCCTCCTGCCAAACTAGTTCTGGTAGGTGTTAGGAGTTTGATCATTATTTATCAACTTCTCCTTAGGCAAGTCTTGTTGCTATTTTCTTGGACAAGAGTAATAGCCTCATCCCTGCTTTTTACCACCTTCAACCCAGTTTACACAAAACTGCCAGCTTGGTTTTCCTAAAGTTTACCTAAGCAAACATTGCCCTGCTTAAAATTTTTGTTTAATGGCTCTTCACTGCCCACAAAATTACATACAAACCCCTGACCCTGAAATCAGTGTCCTTTTTAATATGACTTCAACCAGCTTTTCCTGCTCTTTTTCCTAATAAATAGACTGCTCATATACCAGCTGGACTGATTAATAATTCCTAAACAAGTTTATCCTTGTACCTTTATCCATGTACTTCTGCCTTTCTGGAATGATCTTCCCCTTCTCAAAAAATCCTCCCATTCTTCAAGGCCACTACAAACCCCATTCCTTTATACAATCTTTGGTAAGTAACAATAAAAGCTAACATTTAGTCAGCACTTAGGATACTCCAGGCACTGGGATAAGCACATTATAGGCATTATATGTCATTTATTCCTAGCAAAAACAATAAATTACAGCCCATACTTTGCGGATTAGGAAACCAAAGTTTAAGAAGTTGAGCTTCCTGCCAAGGTGTTAGAACTATTGAGTAGTGAAGCAAGATTTGAACTCAGGCAGCCTGAGTCTGGGGCCCTCACCTTTAAACTCCTCTTCTGTGCTGCTACACTCAACTCCTAGCACTTGACTGACTCAGTGCTTACTTTACTCCACCTCCATCTTGCATTATAATTATCATCTGTGTATTTGTCTTCCTTTCCTTCACTCTGGATGGTGAATACATTGCCAACTTTGCTCAATTCATTTATGTCTATAACCAGTACAGTGCCTGAAATTTTAGTGGAGGGAACTTGAATAAAGGAAGAGGGAGCTGTCAATGTGGGTATTTTGGACGAAGGAGGGAACCTGATCTATTCCCAGAGGTCTGTGACTATGAGAGGGAACAGAGTAAATCACATTCTAAACACATTCTACAGCCCTTGAAGAAATGCCTACCTGCTGGGAGCAAGTGGTCAAGGAACTAACGTCACTTCAGCTAGGCAGAGCCCAGCTACAGGGGGCTGCATTTTCCAACTAGATCTTTCTTCCAGCCTTGTCCAAAGGGACTGTGATGGGATAATAGCAAACCCACTCAGAGAACAAGAGTCATGATGTGGTTCACCTCACAGAAAGAATGTGTCGCCTGAGGGAAGCCAGCCAAGCCTCTGGCTGAGGCAGAGCTGTCTGGAAACTGGACCAAGGAGAGTGAGGATGCAAAAGGAGAGAGTGGACAGATGACTCTTCATACTCTGGTTGTATCAGTCAGCGTCCAAGCACTCACAAATTGGGTGATTTGAGAAAAATATAATACAGAGACTCTTCTCAAGACTGTGGTAGTGTGTAGGGAAGCCTTAGGGGTGGTGCTGTGTCCTGGGGTGTGTAACAGTAAGGGCATTACCACCCTATATCTGAGGGCCAGGGAAGGAGTGGGGAATCTGGAGACAGGGAAGCTGCCTGACAGGAGCAGGGATGTTCAGTCAAGGGACACAGCCAGCCCATGGCAACCTTGGAGAAAGGTTGCTGAGGAAAAAAATTACCCCGACTTCGTTCTAAGTAGTTCTAGTAGTAGTAGTTCTAATAGTTCTAATCTAATCTAAGTAGATTAGAAGATCTCCCTCTAATCTACTTCTTAGCCTCCCCATTGGTGAAACTAACCGAAGCTATAGGGCAAGGAAGCTCATTGATGTCATCCATAGAGGTCAGCCTCCCCAGGCACAGGGCAGGGTGGAGTGGGGTGAGGGTGGATCTGGAGGGCCAAAGGGAAGACAGCTGAGTCTGAGTCATGGTCTAGCCTCAGTGACCTTGTCAACAAAGTACAGACTCTAAGAACATGTTATGGACTAAATTGTGTCTCCCTACCCCCAAATTCATAGGTTGAAACCCTTACCCCCGATGTGACTGTACTTGGAGATAAGGCCTGTAGAGAGGTAACTAAGGTTAAATGAGGTCATAAGGATGGTTCCCTAATCCAATAGGACTGGTGGCCTTATAAGAAGAAGACGAGACACCAGGATTGCATACTCACAGAGGAAAGGCCATGTGAGAATACAGCCAGAAGGCAACCATCTGCAAGCCAAGAATAGAAACTTCAGGAGAAACCAAACCTGCCAACATCTTGATAGTGGACTTCTAGCCTCCAGAATTATGAGAAAATAAATTTCTGTTGTTTAAGCCACCTAGTCTGTGGTATTTTGTTATGGCATCTCTAGCCAATGAGTACAGAGCAAAAGGGAACATTAGAGATCGTCTCAACAGATACTCTTAATTCACAGAGGAGGAGTCTGAGCAGCAAGAAAGTATGTGCCTTCCCAAAGACCTCATGGTGAATTAGAGGCAGGATTTGGACTAGAACTCAACACAGCAGACTCCCGGGCCAAGACCCCCGACAACACCCAGAAACTCCAAGATGGTGGTCATGACTTGAATCCAACTTGGTAACGTATTTTGTTAGGCTTGTATCTGCTGTTGGGTTTTAACTAACTAACTAACTGAATTAGTTTCCAACTTTGAAGAATCAGGAGATTTCACATTAATATCCAGATGTTCAACTTCTTTTTAAACATCAGAAGATCCAGCAACTCTGGGCCCACATTCTAGTATGGCTTTAAACAGCCCGAGCTAAGCTGCAACTGACTACTTCTAAGGCATCCACACCAACCAGCCCACCACCATGCCTGCTTCACTCATTTAGTTACTGTCTGGCCCCAATTAGCACTTCTATTATCAGCCCCTGACCACAACAAGCTATCTTTCAATGGAAACACACATGGATATCAGCAACTAATCAATATGCTACCCCTTGCAGGAAACATACGCAGTCAGTCAAGACTTTGGAAACATAGGAAATAAGACTGTCCTCTGAGAGTTAAACTGTGAATTAAACCCACAGTTGTGCAGAGCAGAGGTAGGCTAAGTTGTCTTAAAGAGACAAATGTTCCCCAGGTGTGCGATACAGGGCAGGAACCTGACTGTATGTGTGACATAACTAAAGAAAGAATGTGTCAATATGTGTAGGGCTGGTTAACCATAAAAGCTTAGAAAGTAAAGTAAAGTCAGAAGCAAAACTGCTGATAACCACCCAAGCACCATTCAGGAAGAGAAGGCTACAGTCCGAAACACAGCTGGACCATTCCCAGGACAGGTAAGATCCACCATGCAACGAGTGCATAGCCCCATCAATCATGTGAATCATCTTATGCTACCAGCTCTGGGACCATGCTCATCCAACCACCTGCTCTTCAGACTCCAGTTTCCATGTAGAAAATTATTGGCACCCTCCCTGCCCCTGGAGATGGATGAGTACTAGGTTCCATGCACTTCCATGCACAAGCTTTCTGATCGATTGCATCAGTTTGGGGAGCTTGATTAAAGGGCTCACACCTCTGAAGATCAATTTGACTCTCCATGCTCTAAACAATCTAGTTTCTGAGCCCACAATACTGAGAGCCAGATGTTCCCCTGGAGTACTCTTGGGAGCCAGCAAGCTGGCCTTCCTGGAAAGTTTCCTCGCCTCTCCCTCCTCTGTCTCCATGCACATGCCAGAGCCTCATCTTTGGCCATATGGCCTCACTTAAAAATAATAATAATACATAAGCAATTTAATAGGGGTCTTCTGGACACAATGTCTTAATGAAAAGGAGAAACACTTTGATCTGCATGCCCACATGTGGCTACTTAAATTAAATAAAATTAAAAGTTCAGTTCCTCAGTCACACTAGCCACACTTCAATATTCTATATTGTATATTCTATATTCTATATTCTATAGCTACATGTGGCTAGTGGTTGCTATATTGGACAGCTCAGTTATAGAACATTTCCATCACCTCAGAAAGTTCTTTAGGACTGTGCTAACATTGGTGATGGAATTCAGATAGGACGGGGAGATAAGTGTGAATAGAAGCACTTTCTGAAGGCCCTCAGATCACACCTCTGGGTTTCCAGATGTTGCATCTATAGGTGAGGCATGGCCACGTACAGTCAGAGGAGTGACAGGAGTGAGTGGCAAGAGGTTCAGGTCAGTCTCCCAGGGATATGACTGACCTGCATGCCTCACCAGCCCCCCATCTAGAGATGAACTTAAGCCTCAACTGAGAGGGAGTTCTTCATAGACACTTCATCACTTGGGAAGCTGAGTGCCTGCAAAATGGTAAAGTTCCCAACACCTCTTTGCCAGGACCTGACACTCACTGAAACTCCACAAAGGGGGTCCTGGGGATAGATAAAGACCGAGGTCTGTCATCCAAATGGCCCTGCATAGGCTTCCTTGCAAATCAGCTCACCCATTCCACACCAGAACTTGGTGGGGACAGCAGGGTAGGATTACTAAGTCCATTTTGCAGATGAGGTAACTAAAGCTCAGGGGATTTAGATAAATTGTTCTTGATAAAATACTGAGAAATTTCAGGGGATGCTAGGATTTGTCTTGATTGCCCAAGTCCCGGCTTAGTGCTTTTGCTTCTTACACCATGTTGCCTCTTTAGAAAGAGCTCCCAAGGTTGCAAACCCTTTGCCAAGTGGCAGTGTTGGGACATATGGTATGGAACCTGGAAGAAGGAGAGATGTCTCTGTACCACTGTGCTCTTGATGATAAGGCAATGGATGAGGATACAGAGGGGGCACAGCTTAGATGATAGGGGAAGGGAGCCTAAGAAACACATTTCCCTCACGACAGGCTCCCCGCTTTCCAACCCATAGTGTGGGGATGATGCTAATTGTCTCTTTCCAGCCACATAAGCAGGCTAGAACAATAGAGTGTAATCATGGATAAGAAAATCATTGGGAAGACTGTAAGAAGCTCAGGATTATAAGCCTCCTGCATCTCAGAACCCAAACAAAAGTAAAGCTAAAATAAACAGACATTTTTTCCCAGCCTTTTACTTTCATGAAACAGATAAATGTCAAAGAAATCAAGCTTACATCAGACAGATTATATATAAATTTTTCCCTGGGAGTCCACATGTCAGCAAAGGTTCGGCTCAGCCTCCTATATTTGCCCAGTTGGAGTCCTAAATAATGAGAATTACTCATAATGATGTAACAAGGCTCCACCAGCACATGATGGGCCTTCTGAATCACCAGAAGCAGTCCCTGGATTTTTACAGAGCAGATTTAACTGTAGTATAACTATCTGGACGTTGGTAATCTGTGGGTAGTATATACAGAATATTACATTTTTTTCTAATTATTCTGGATGGTAGGGATTTTATTTTATTACTGAACAATTATTTGGCTTTGTTATTGACTTTTTTGAAGAGGGGGTTGTAGAGGGGAGAAAATTCCATTTTCCCTGAGTTCTAACTTTTGGTCTAGTTTTGTGTTTCATGTTATCCGTGGGTCGCCATGGACAATGCTTTAACAATATGGGGTGTGGGAAGTCTCACCTAATGATAGGTTTCTGGGGATAAAAGAGAAGAACAGAAAAAGGGAAAAAAAGTGTTTGTGTGAGAGAGAGAGAGAGACAGACAGACAGAAAGACACAGAGACAGAGACAGAGGGAGACAGAGAGAGAAATTGAGCCAACGGTAATACTTCTTCCAGTAAATCCTGTACCATTGAGTTCCCACCTGTGAGTAAAAAGATTTCTAAGCCCCCCAGAGAGTTTACAGGGCTCAATCCGATTTTCACAAAGCAAAAGTCTACATATCTCTAATAGCCTTCCCCAGCCATGCCAATTCCAATCTAAGAAAGAGTCTTCCTGAAGCAAAGGTCGGCAAGTAGCTGACAAGACTAAACTTTATTGAGTGTAATGCTGTCTAATGCAATTCTCCAGGCAATATTTCTTGGCTTTTCAGATGGTTCTCATTTCAGCGCGAGCCTATTGATCTCCTTGCAGATGATCTGGGCAGCTGTGTGTGCTGTTTACTGAGGTGTTCCGATCAGTGCCCTGTACTAACCACCCTTCAGCCAAACAGGGGTCCTTTTCTTTCTCACCTCTCTGGTTCCCCCTTACCTTGTCATTAGAACATGTACACCTGGAGGTTTGTATTACACTTCCAGGGAAGTGACTCTTACCCTAAATTACCTGCTATGGTCTAAGTATTTGTTTACTCCCAAAACTGACATGTTGAAACAACTCCCAAGGTGATGGTAGTAGGAGATGGGGCCTTTGGGAGGTGATTAGGTCATGTGGGCAGAGCCCTCATGAATAGGATTAGTGCCCTTATAAAAGATGCTCAAGAAAACTCCCTTGCCCCTTCTACCACGTGAAGACACAGCAAGAAGTTGACAGTCTGCAACCCGGAAGAGGGCCTTCACCAGAACCCACCATGCTCACACCCTGATCTCCGACTTGCAGCCTCCAGAACTGTGAGAAACAATTTTCTGTGGTTTATAACCCTCCCAGTCTGTGGTATTTTGATATAGCAACCTGAATTAACTAAGACATACCTCTCCTCCCCAAGTCAAAACCATCCCGCTCACTCGTTTAGACATTTTAGTAAGCACTAAAAGCTCAAACCAAGGCCTGTTCCCTTAAACCCAGTTAAATTACTAGAATTCACCTAAATCCAATTTTCCGTGTAAGTGTGTGTGTGTCTGTGTGTGTGATTAGGGAAAAAGTTGATAAGGTACCATATGCTATAACCATAAGTTATACTCTGTACATACACAAGAGAAAGGTCTTTGTGACTATCTAGATTTTTCTATACTCAAAATGTACATATTTCTAATCTATCTGGACTCTAGAAAGGATTCTCTTCTCTTGTGGCCCCTCCCTAGGATTTTTCATCTGACCTTTATGAGAATGGAGCTCTACAAAGATAGGACTAGAAGGATCTGTGGCATTTCCCCAAGTGGTATCCTGGGCTTCTGCAAGAATCACAGGGGCAGGGATGGAGAAAATGGGGAATGTAGATGCCACACAAGTGAACTGCATCAACCACTGTGGAGACAACATCCCATCATGGACAGAATAAAGTCCTGAGAGCCAAAATGTCTGGGCTGTAGTCCAAGCCTGCCACCTGCTTACTCACTGACCTTCCCTGAAGATACTTAACCTCTCTGAGCTTCAGACTTTCATCTGAAAAATGGGGATGAGAAGTGCCCATGTCTTTCCCAGAAAGACATGAGGCTATTCTTGTAAAAGCACTTCATAATATATTGTTTCGTGTCAGGCTTCACTAGGGTAAGCTGTAGTAAGAAACAATCCCCCAAATCTCAGTGGTTTAACCCCACAGAAGTCTATTTCATTCCTAGTACATTCTCCATGGCAGTGGGGCTCCACTCCTTATAGTCCCAGGGACCCAAGAGATGGGGGCTCTATGCTGACAGCTGTTTCCACAGTCCCCGTGCTGGTGGGAAAGGGATGTGATGAATCATGCACAGGCTCTTAAATCTTCCACCTGGAAGTGACACACATCATCACTAAATCAAGTCATATGGCCACACCTAACTTCAGAAGAGATGTAGTGCGATTTTTCCATGAGTCTGGAACAAAGGTGAATGCACCACGAAAGTAATGAAGCTGAGCATCAGTCCCCTCACTGGCACAGGTGCCTATCAAGTCCCCAGGAGAGGCGAACATAATGTGTGTACTTGGTCATGTGCTTTGTAAAATTTGTAAAGTCAGATATATTTTTGTATCTTGTATAAGCTTTACGCCCCACAAAACCTGAGTCTTCCCTGGGCAGGAAGGAGGCCTGGGACATTTGTAAATAACTGCAATGAATAACTAGGATTACCTAAGTAAAATGAGTTTTCAAGTATGTAACTCTATTCTTCCAAAGTGATATAGAGCCTCCTGAAGGATAGCATTTGACCCTAAAAGCTGAGGGGTAGGGTGATGGACACCACTGCACCTCTACCCACAGTCTTCCCTTGGTCACAATCCCTCTTGCCACATCTTGCTTTACACGAATCTGAGTCTTACCTCCCTGTTAGATCACAAACTACTTGAGAACATAGACCTTGTATTATGGGCTTCTAGGATTTTAGATTTTGAAGTGTCCTTAAAGGCTATTTAGTATTAGTCGAACCCAAGAACTGAAAGAGGAAAGAGACTTTCCAAGTTCACAAAACCACACTGGCAGGAGTCAGGTCCTTAAAGCTTGAGTCACTACACTCTTCCTTGTATCTCCCACATGGATCCTTAAAAACTTATTACTTGCTTCTGGCACCAATGTTACTTGAAATGAGAAGTGGTATCATTGTCCCCATTGAGATGTCATCACTTATTGGCACCATCAAGAAATATCCCAAATTGCACCCCAAACATCTCTATTCTTTCAATACTGACTTGTCAGCACCATTTTTACCTCAATTTCTAGATCCAAGATTGATCCAAGGACAAAGTTCTTATACACCACACTCTCCAGTCCTCCTTGTCCACACACTATACTCCTCTTTCCTCCCCATCCACATATCACACTATATCCTCCCTCCCACCTCTTCATAATCACATAGATTATGAGAGTTAAAAGAGAGTTTAAGAATCATTTTCCCAGTCCCCACATTTTAAAAATGTGTGGGGGCCGGCCCCATCGCTTAGCAGTTAAGCGTGCATGCTCTGCTGCTGGCGGCCCAGGTTCAGATCCCGGGCGCACTGCTTGTCCGGCCATGCTGAGGCAGCTTCCCACATACAGCAACTAGAAAGATGTGCAACTATGACCTACAACTCTCTACTGCGGCTTTGGGGAAAAAAAGGAGGAGGATTGGCAATAGATGTTAGCACAGGGCCAGTCTTCCTCAGCAAAAAGAAGAGGATTGGCGTGAATGTTAGCTCAGGGCTGATCTTCCTCACAAAAAAAAAAAAGCGTGAATGAAGGTTCAGAGATGTTAAGAGGCCTATTTGCCCACGACCACATATGTCAAGGCAGAGCTCAGGGATCCTGATTCTAGAATAGTTCTACTTTCAGTCTTCCAAATTCTCCCAAATATGGAGGAGATTCTTATCATTCTCCTTACTTTTTAGTAATTTAGCAATTGGACTACTGTTAACTATTTAGGAGTGATAAGACAGTTATTGATAATTGATTAGTGATCTGATTGCTATAACTTTGATAATGGAGTCAGATGACTGAGATTTGCTTTGAGACATTATTTTATGGAGAAAATTTCTGCCCAAAAGCACTGGCCAATTTTTGTTTTAGAACATTGTAGTCTGTCTTCTTGAAGTGTCTTCTTCAGAAGTTCTCAGCTTCAGAAAGGCAAGAGAATTTGCAGTTAGTGATACCCTTGTTAAAAGTTCTAGCCTTTCCAATATGGTCGCTGGGCATTTTCACCTATTTGGACAAGTGTATCAGTCAGAGTGTTGGAGGAAAAGAGATGGCACACACATGTCATGATAAGCTGGAAATAGTGTGATAAAGGGACTGTTTACAAATTGTGACCCAGGTGTAGAGACAACACAAGAGATAGTGCAGTACCCCAGGGCCAGTCATAGCAGGGCAATTACCACCCCCAGGCCTGCAAGGGTGGGGATAAGGACCAGTCGTGGATCCCAGAAGCAAAGAACCATCATGTGGAGAGGACCACCTAACAGGAGCTGTGTCTTTTAGTGGAAAGCAGCAGCCAGTCTATGGTAAAACCATAGGGAGAGAAAAGTAGGAATGGATACTCTGACTTTGCTTTTCTCCAACCCTCAACATTTCCCTCCAGGGCTCCCCATTGGCCAGGGGACAAGGAAGCTCTTAGATTTAGTCCAAACAGCTTACTCTCCTGAGTCAGAGAATGATGGATAACGCACATGGAGAGGCAAATGGAAGATTTTCAGCACAACTTACCCCATCACTCTTTATTTCTAAAAACTATCTTGCAATCGTATCCAAAGTTAAAGATTCTTTCTCCCAAAGACAAATTCCTCTTCCTGCCTCCAAGTAAAATATCACATACACTCCTGAAAGCCCAGAATCCAATCTTAAAGACTTAGAGAAGTTGTCCAGCCAGGTTCATTTTCTCACAACTGTCACTTACAGGAAAAAGCTTCTTGTCTAACTTAAGCCCATTTTGCTGCATGTTAAGCTTGTTTTCATTGGTTCTGTACTCAAGGAGCTGAAACATGGTGACTCCACTGGTAATGAAAAGCACAGTGGATAAAAGGTGAGAAGATGAATCCCAGTCTTCACTCTGCTGCTGTCAGAGGTACCTGGGGCAAATCATTTCATCATTCTATGCTTCTCTTAGCCTGTGGGTATTTCACCAGAAGAAAACTATTGTTATTTAAGTTGTCTAAGAAAAAAATTACATTTATTCCAGGGAAATAATTTTTTGATGATTACATCATAAAATATAAAATTTCTCAAGGTATCCATGACGATGACCACTAAATGCTTCCTCCCATTCAGCCATTTATTTAACATGGTCTTACCTTACTTTTCCTCAGTTTTTTTGTCATAAGCTGTGTCTTTGGCTTTCTACAATTTTCTCTGTTCCTCACCAAGATGAATTTATTTCCCATTAACTTCTTTTTAGTATCATTTTTAAGGGAATCACTTTTAGCTGCTTCAAGCATTTCTGGGTGCTTTTGTCCTGAACACCCTCTCAGAGCACTACGCCACTTGTATTTCCTTCTCAATTCACTAGCACCAAATTCTCTTAAATTTGTTTCACTTGAGGATATATTGATTTTCCCCTTCAGTCCTGAAGGATATTTTCACTGGGTATAGGATTCTGGATTGATAGTTCTTTTCTTTCAGCATTTGAAAAAAAAAAGGTTGTGCCACTTTCTTCTGAATGCCATGGTTTAATATGAGAAATCTGCTGTCATTCCATTTGTTTTCCCCTATAAATAAGGAATCATTCTGCACCTCCTTTCAAGACTTTTCCTTTGTCTTTAGTCTTCAGAAGTTTAACTATATTGTGCATTATGCATATTATTAATATGCATAATCATATTATGCATCCTATTATGCATCTTGGCATGGATTTCTTTGGATTTACCCCGTTTGTGATTTTCTCAGCTTCTTGAATCTGTAGGTTTATGTCTTTTGCCAAAATTGGGAAGTTTTTCACCATTATTTCTTTGAGCACTTTGCCAGCCCCAGTCTCTTCCTCTTCCTCTGGGATTCTGACAGCATGAATGTTAGATATTTTATCATAGTCTCACAGGTCACCAAGGTTCTGGCTTTTTCTTTTCCAGTCTATTTTCTCTGCTCTTGAGATTGTTTATTTCCATTGTTCTACCTTCTAGTTCACTGATTCTTTCCTCTGTCCCCTCCATTCTGCTTTTGAGACCATCTACTGAGCTCTTTCCTTCATTTATTTTATTTTTCATTTTCCATTTGGTTCTTCTTTATGTCTTCTATTCCTTTGTCTAGACTTTTTATTTTTTTCCTGAGTTTCAAACATGTTCATAATTGCTCATTGAAGCATTTTTATCATGGCTGTTTCAAAATCTTTGTCAGATAATTCTAACATCTTTGCCATTTCGGTGTTGGCATTCATTGATTGTCTTTTTTCATTCAGTTTGAGATCTTCCTGGCTCTTGGTATGACAAGTGATTTTCTATGGAAACCTGGACACGTTTGTATTAAGTTATAAGATTCTGGATCTCATTTAAACCTTCTGTTTTAACTGCCTTTCTCTGACACTACTCCATCAAGGGAAGGGGTGGTGCCCGCTTGTTATTGCCACATGGAGGTAAAAAGCCAGGTTCTCCACTCAGCCTTTGTTGACATCTGAAGTGATGGTGGTTGTGAGGGAGCTTCTTGTAATTTCTGGGCAGTGGTAGGAGCTCTGGCTCCCCAGACGGTCTCCATTAGCACCATGGTGGCATGGCATCAACACTGCTAGGTGATGGTGAAAGTCCTGACTCTCCACTAAAATTCCCCTGGCAACACTCCAGTGGAGAAGGAAGGGGATCCTCACTTCTACAGGTAGAAGTGGAAGTACAATCTCCCAAGTTCCCCAAGTGGTGTCCACTGACACCATGGCTGCAGACGGGAAGTGGAGGATGAGCTGGTCACCAGATCTCAGGGGTGAAAGTTCCAGTCTTCTACTTGGCTTTATCCGACACCACCCCAGCAGGGATGTTGGGCACCTCATCACTGCCTCACAAGGATGGTAGTTGAGGCTCCTCACTTGGCATGCGGGGGGGTGGGACCACAGTTTTTTCTATGTTGTTGGCTAAAATGTTGATTGGTTATTGTCTAAAAGTATTCTGTCTTGCTAGGCTGTCCCTTTCCTGGTACTTTGGCCAGAGATAGCAGGCTTTTGTTGGGGCTTTGTTTGTGTTCACTGGTGTTTCTGGGCTGCTGAATTATCCAATTCCAAACCTGGGATATATGACATGTAAAGAAAACCCAGGGAACTCACCACTGTGTCACTCCTTGGATCCTGAGATCACTAGCCAGTCTGTCTTCTCTTCACTTTTCAGAGTCTTCTTACGCTTGTGTTATATTTACTCTCCAGGTTTTTAGTTGTGCTTAGCAGGAGCATTAGGGAAAATTATGTCTAGTCCATCTTCCCAGAGGTTGGAGTCACCCATAGTCCATCTTTAAAATTTGAATTTATTGCTAACATTTAAAAATCAGAAGATTTCAAATAAGAATCTAGAGATCTGGCTTCTCTTAAAAAATTGAAATATCTGGCCATATTGGGCCCACACTCCAGAATGGAAACAAGTGGCTAGAGCTACATTGTCCAATATGATAGCCCTAGCCACACATGGCTCTATAAGTTTAAATTTAAATTAAATAAATTAAAAATTCAATTCCTCAGTCACACTAGCCACATATGACTAGTGGCTCCTGTGTTGCACAGTGCAGATATAGAACATTTCCATCATTGCAATTGTTCTATTGTATAGCACTGGGTTTGTACATGATGGGGGTACATGATGGGGGACTTGTACACAATGGGGGCATGCCTGCTTCAGTTTGCCAACTCCCCATCACTTGATAATATACTAGGCCATGTCATTCATTTACGTCACCTGCTGACAAATTTGTGTTTACAATTTACTGACCCTTAGCTTAAAGAGGTCAATAGGATTTTCAAATTGTGGAGATCCTGAGGCAGGCATACTAGATAAAGAGCATAGCAGGAGTAATGACACAGAGGAGGAGGAGCTGTGGTCCTGGAAAATCGAGGCAATTAGGTTTGGACAGAGAGTAGAAGAGTTGGAGGAGAAAAGCAAGGTAGAGATTAAAGCTTTGGCAGAAAGGAGACACAATTATAGTCCCCACTTTGCCCCTAACTGGCTATAGGACTGGGCTCAAAGAGTAACCTCTGCTCTACAGGCCTCACCAACCTCACCTTGGTTCGCTCTCTCCTTTGTTCTCTGTGGTCCAGCTAAGTTGGCCTTCTCACAGTTCCTTGGATATCCCAAGCAACTTCCTTCTTCAGGACCTTCACACTGGTTGGACCACTCTGCATCCTGAGTTTCATCCCCACATGCTGGGCCAACTCCACACAACCAGGTGACCTCAGGAAGCTTCCCCTAACCCTCAATGAGATGAGGTCCCCAGCCATTTGTGCTGATAGTGCTGGGTTCAACCTCATGGAGCTCATCACATGTACGTTCACCATCTACTGGAGTAGGTACTTATCTGATTGTCTCTCCCCACTTGGCTGTGAGTTCCGTGAGACCTAGGACCATGGCCTTTTTGTTCACCATAATCTCTGAACTAGTAGTGTCCCTGGCATAGAGTAAACACCCCACCCGAGAAAACGTTAATTGCGTAAAGGTATGAAAGTTCTTCAGACCTTAGTTTCTGCATCAGCAAAATGGGAGCAATAGTAACTACTGCTCCTGCATTACAAACATATTAGGAAGATAAAACAGGACAGAGATTATTTTAAAATTTAGGACCAAAAAGCTATAAACATTTTAATTATTGAAAGGAAAGCTCTTAGCTGTTAGTCGCCAACCATGAGACTCTGGTGACTCCGTTAAAAATTGATTCGGTCCAGAACTCAGGGGCTAAGCTGTAAACCAAGGCCCCAGAGTTGTTAGAAAGTGGCTAGACAGCACTGCTATGAATTTTCCCTTTGTGATATCTGACTGAATACTGCATGTTTTGCTTGGCATTAACTATCTTGTAGCTTAATTTATTTTAACTTAAAGCTTGATAGATTTCATTCCAGCTGGAGGTACATTTTGTCTTAGCTAATCACCTCCCAGTCAATCAAAGAGTGACAAACCTTCTGGACCTCAGTTTCCCCATCTGTTAAATGAGAATAATAATTGCTGCTCTGTGTAACTCACAGGTTTGTGAAGATCAACAAACAGCTAATGGGAACACAGTTGACAAATTATAGTGCACTGTGCAACTGTGGGTCTTCTTATCTGGAAGCAGTACTTGGGCTTCTTTCTCCAGGGTGCTGTGTTTGCAGAAGTGACAGGATTGGCCCAAGGCCAAGAGGGGCTTTACTTTTAAAGAGTAGTCAATCTGAGTAGCCCTGGAAGAAGTCTGAATGTTGACCCCAATGAGGCCAGGAAGATAAGAAATGCAATACAAGGTTTGCTAGAGCTCTTCCTGCATCTTCAGACCCTGCCGGGGGAAGCCTTAGGACAATGACTGCCTCTGACCCACTATCAAGCCCCTACAACCAAGCACCAGGTGCTTTTGTTCCACCACCTGCAGCTAAGAACTTCAAAGCTGGAGTGGAATGACCCCAAGAGGGGTGGATCAGCTGAGCCTCAGAAGGAGGCACAGCCTTTTATTTCATCTTTGCGTCCCTGCCCCCACCTGGGACTAGGTGAGGCAGCATTCACCTCTCAGTACAGCAGAGGGCAGTGGTGCCCTCACTGCAGTCCACACCCAAGCCAGTCTGGAGGGGCAGGGCGGGTCCTCTTGGGTGTGTGCACAGGGATTAGCTCTGCCAATCCTCCTCCTCCCCAACCCCGGTGACACGCCCCACCCCGGCCAAAATACACACACACACACACACACATGCAGTCATAGAGACACACAGACACACACATATACAGTACGTACATACACAATCACGTGCATATATACACACACGCAAACACACACACAATGGGGATTTTCCAAATTAATCCCTACAAACTACTAGTTTAAGCCATTTAACATCTATATTGAACCAAAAAAAACAAAAAACAGGATTATTGCTTAAGTTCGTGAAGCCTGGAGGTTTTTTTAGCTAAGGAAAGAGATGAGCCCATTCCACCAGGCAGCCAGGAGTTGTGTGTGATCAAGTGACCGGGGTGCTGCTGTCTAGGGGTCCAAGAACCCTATTCAAGCCCCAACCCTGCTACTGTCTGATGTGACCTGAGGCCCATGTGTCGCTTCTCTCCCTGTGCTGCAGTTGCCTCTAACGTGAAGTGAGGATGCTGGTCTCAACTTTCCGTGCACACTTGAACTTCCTGGCTCTGTGCTCCCCTGCTTCCTTCATCTTCCTAAGGGCAGACAGGGGAGACATCCCTTCTCCAGTCCCTGAGAAACAGAGGTGCACAAGTGCAGGAAGCCTGCTGGGCCAGGGAGCTACTTCCTCCCTTCCAAAGGTACTTAAAATGAGTTTAGGCACCTGTGGGGTGCAGGGCATGGTTTTAAGGTTTGTGGCTTTATTTGACTAAATTAGAAATCAGGAAAAAGGTCAAAAGGAAGTCAGATGATGATTTTAAAAGAGACTGAATGCATTCTGTCTTCTACCTCTGGTAGGTGGGATGCCACAGGAGCCTGAGTTAATGGAGGGATTTGGAGTTGGGGTCTTAAACCTGCAGGTTTTGCTCTAGGAAATGGGCTTTAGAAGGATGGGCTGAGGGAAGCAGGGCCAGATTTCAACAAAATTATGAGGTCAGTGACATTTCTGTTCTGTGTTCCTCCCTCCCATCGAGGGCACCTTCATGACCCATTTTCGGGACAGCCATCCAATGGCTTCGTGACAGACACAACTCCCTCCTGACTGCTCCCAGGCGCACTCTTCCCATCCCCACAAAACTGCCCTGGTTAAGTCTAGTTCTCTAGATGTCACCTGATTTCAATGTAGGGAAATGCCTTTGGGTCCCTAAAAGCCACTTCATTTCGCCAAATAGGTATTCCTATCTACAAGGGTCTAGACTTGTGCTAGGAGACAAAATAGGACATGGCCCTTTACACAAAGGGCAGCTCGCTTCAAGGGTGACACTTGAGAATATCCCTTCCTGCCTCTGCTCCCTGACAACTCTAGGCGGTGAACTTGACCACTTCAGGTGGACTTGAGATCCAAGTTGGCTTTAAGCCTGCCCTTCCACAGTCCGTCAGGTGTCCAGAGGAAGTGAGTGTTCTGCCAGTGCCCATTCTCCATCGTCTCCTTCGCATATTGAATTGAACATCTGAACCCAAGAGCTCACCGTGTCTTCTCCATTTCCGATCACAGGGTCCAAATGTCCCGCTTATCGATAATGCACTTGGAAATCTGTTTTCTTCCTTCTCTAAGGGAATTGTATAAAATGTCCATTTCCTCAAATCAAAGCATTTCCAAAACAATTAGCCAATTTGTTGACTTATTAAAAATAACAGCATAATAAGGGAAGAGATGGCTTGGACTCTGCAGGAGACAATCAGAAAATTAATTCTTCAAAAATTTTAACTTTCAAAGCACAGTATGCTATTGTAATGGAGCAATAATATGCTCCCCCGTTTTACAACCGAAGCAAACGAAGTTTCCCCTCTGTCACTCAGAAGACTCAGATAATCATTCATCATTTCTGGAGGTTTAAGGATGGAGCTCAGAGCTCTCCTAACAGAGCTCATGTCTTTGAGCATTACCATGGTACTGATCTTAGCATGCTGGGTGTGGCTGGGAGGACTGTCCCATGTATGTTAAGCGGGTGGTGCCCAGAATGCCATGATTTTCATCAGAACCCTGTAGAGAGGATGTGACCAGACATCAGGATAGTGGCTTCTAGTGCCACCCTTGCTGCTGCCTCAACTGAGACCTGAGCCAAGTACCCTCCTTTCTCCGCGTCTCAATTTCCTCATCTATAAAATTATGACTTTGTCTTGGAAACGAGCTGCTCTTGAACCAATCCTGGTCCAGAAAAAAAGTTCTCACTGAAATGAGGAAAGAGGAAGACTATGCAGTGAATTTCTCTTAAAACCAAATTTATTCAGTCTAAAAGACTGTTCTTGATTTTGACCTTAGTTCTTTCCTACATTTAATATTAAAATTTCATTTAAAAAACATAAATGAGGGGCCAGCCCGGTGGCGTAGTGGTTAAGTTCACTCACTCCGCTTCGGCGGCTTTGGGTTCGCGGGTTCGGATCCCGGGCATGGACCTACGCACCATCTATTGGGCCATGCTGTGGCAGGCGTCCCATGTATAAAGTAGAGGAAGAGGGGCACGGATGTTAGCCCAGGGCCAATCTTCCTCAGCAAAAAAGAGGAGGATCGGCCACAGATGATAGCTCAGGGCTGATCTTCCTCACCAAAAAAAAAACCATAAATGATGGTGCAAATGAATGACAGTTGAGTTTTGTTTGCTTTGTGTTGTTTTTACTGCCTTTTGGCAAAATGAAAAAAAAAAAAATCCTGCAAGTCTTTGTCAGCCCTCAAAATATCTCCTGAATTGTACTGGTCCGCTAACTAGAGAGGACTGGGAACCATTGAATTAGATGCTCTCTAAGCCCTGATTCCCTCTGTGTCTGATTGCTGCATGTATTGGTTGGAAGCTCAGCACTGCCCTTACTAGGAAAAGGAGTAGTTGTTCATCTATTTTTCAGTGGTTCTCATCTATGGCTGCACCTAGATTCACAAGGCAGCCTTTAAAAAACTACTGATGGGGGCCGGCCCAGTGGCGCAAGCGGTTAAGTGCACACGTTCCGCTGCGGCGGCCCGGGGGTTCGCCGGTTCGGATCCCGGGTGTGCACCGACGCACCGCTTGTGAAGCCATGCTGTGGCGGCGTCCCATATAAAGTGGAGGAAGATGGGCATGGATGTTAGCCCAGGGCCAGTCTTCCTCAGCAGAAAAAGAGGAGGATTGGCATTGGATGTTAGCTCAGGGCTGGTCCTCCTCACAAAAAAAAAAAAAAAAAAAACTACTGAATCCCCAGTGCCGCCCCCACCCCCAAATCAATTGAACCAGAGTGTCTGGGAGTGCAGCCCAGGCAAGAGGACTGTTAAAAGCTCACTGGGCAGAGCTGCTAATGTGCAGCCAAGAGTGAGGACCATGGATTGAGGTGTTCACAGACCTGACTGTATAAGAGAATTATTTGCGGGGACTTTCATAAAAATTCAGATTCCTAGGCTCTACTCCAGACTTACTAAACCAGAAACTCTAGGGCCCAAGGAATCTTTATTTTCAAAAGCTTCCCAAGTCCATTGCCGCCAGGCCTCAGACTGATATTTAGGAATCACAGGTACCTGTTACATGTTAAGAGCTGAGGAGTCTTAGGAAGGCTCACTGCTCCTCTATGCATCTTTCTGACATAAGGGTCACATCCGAAATGTCAACTTTTTGAATCCATTTATGGCCCCATGGTATCCTCCTTTGGAATGTCTCTGTCCTGGAGGCCAATGACATCATCCAATTCCTTTCATCCCAGACATCTCTCAATTTATGGAATCAGAGGGGGATGGGCAGGTGACACAGAAAGAGATGGGAAAGCGCCAGAAACACAAGTTTCTCTACCTACCCCTTTGCCCTGCCTGGCCCTGAGTGTGTCACATATTTGAGCCGCTTTTCAGGAGTAGTGGCCATGATACAGACCATCCACACACCCTCCTGCACAGACCCCCAAGTCCCTGAGCACAATGCAGCCAGGACACTAGTGATCATGGGTCAAGGTGACTCCCCAGTGACAGAATTCATGTCAGACCAGTTGCTCTGCATACCCAGAAGTGAAATGTTCAGCAAAGCTCTGGTTGTCTACAATTTACATTTTTATCAGCTTAAGCCTCCCTTTGAGATGCTGAGAACTTTGTTTGCTATGTTCCTAAGCAAAGCCCAAAGGAGTTAGAAATCTTCACAAAATTATATTAAGCATCCAAAGGCTTTTGCATGAATGAAGTGGCTGAGACAAGATCTGCTATAAAACAGACCACTGATAAGTGAAAGCAAGGAACTGCATCCAGAGCTCAAAGACTGTGCTTCTGCCTCCAAATCCCCATGAAATCCTCATGGAAGTACCCAGGCTTGGAATAACTTCCAGGAGGGAGTTATTACACCCAAAAGGCCTCCAACCGAAAACATGAGCCACATAGGTCTACCATTCTTAGCCCAGCCTCTCAGCCCAGGGTTAGGACATGATTGTTTAAAGGGAGTAACATTGGAGGACACTGAGCTGGCCCTTTAGGGGATGAGCATAGAACTCATTCATCTTCTATCCATTCATTCAATACTAATGGTAAGAGCCAACATTTATTGAGCCTCTGCTCTGTAAAAGACACTATTCTAATCACTTTAAATGTATTAATTCATTTACTCCTCACAAGTATCCTTTAATATAGGTGTCATCATTAGCTATATTATATAGAGAAGGAAACTGAGACACAGAAGGCTAAGTCAGTTCTACAAGAACACACAGGGAGTACATGTTAGAGCCAGGATTCAAACTCAGACAGCCTGGCTCCAGAAACATGAGCCAGGCACTGAGCTAGATAGTGGAGGATATAGTGGTAGTTAAGACCACAGAGTCCCAGGATGGTGAAGGGTTAAGTTTGAGGCCAGGGAGGCAAGGGGAAGGATTATGGGTGGTAGGTCCCTCACTGATCCACTGATGGCCTTGAGAAAGTCTCTTTTCCTCTCTAGCCTCAATTTATCCACCTGTAAAATATGAAGATGGTCTCAATATTTTTTAAGATTTTCTTAGCTCAAAAAATTAAAAAAATTAAAAAACCATGAAGTAGTAGGCCAGGCAGCGGAACACAGTGGACAGGAGTTTTTGTATGGATAGAGAAGCAAACCCCAAAGAAAGATAGAAATAGCCATTCTGTCCTCTATAATCTGGGAGGCTTGCATAGAACCCACGACAGAGGGCAAAGGGAAAAAACGGAATGACTTCCTCTCTGCTCCCCGTTGAGTTCCCTTTAAATGATGTATTAGCTGTCACTATAAAAGGAATTAGAGATGCAAGGAGTTTGAGGCAGGAACTTTGCTGGTCATTTCAGTGTACATGTTCCCAACAGCCAACAGCATCAAATATTCATCCCCATCTGAAAGTAACCCTGCCAAGGCATCAGAAAAGTGCATTTGCTAAATACCTAAACATCTGGACAGCAGCCTTTCCAGAGGAATCAGAGCCAGAGAGAGCAGAGCCAGAGCTCAAAGTGACAGTGTAACTAGCTTAAGCAGATGAAAGGACAAAGATGCCCAGAAAACATTACCCCAGCCTGGCCTGCCATTGAGTGGGGCGGGCTGGTATGAGGAGAGCCTTGGCAGTAAGCCTCTTGTTTACAGCAATCTCCTCAGCTAACAAACAAAATGTGTTGGTCTCTCCATCTTGCTCCAAGGTCAAAAATGAACCTTCTGTTCCATCTTTATTCCAATCAAAAGATCTAATTCTAGGCCACTCTTTGGGCTTGGCAAAGCACAACCAACACCCTTTGAGATGTGCTGCACTTTTATAGATTAACTTGGATCGGTTCCCACGACAGCAATCAGCCTGGGATGTGATGCTCTTGGCTGAGCATAATCTACAGTTCCCAGCAGCCCTACCACCATGAACATCCCCCCTTCCTTTCCTCCTCACCTCTTCTCTTCTCTTCTCTCCTCTCTCTCTCTGTCTCTATCTCTTGCTTATAAAGCTATCATGAAATCCTTTAAAATGAATATGTTGAAAATAGTTTAGAAGTTCCTTAAAAAGGCAAACATAGTATTACCATATAACCCAGCAGCAATTCTACTCCTAGGTATATACCCAAGAGAATTGAAAACACGTGACCACACAAAAACTTGTACATGAATGTCCATTGCAGTATTACTTATAATAGCCAAAAAGTGGAAACAACCCAGATGTTCATCATGGATGAATGGATAAACAAAATATGGTAAATCCATACAATGGAATATTGTTCAGCCGTAAAAAGGAATGAAGTACTTACATGCTACAACATGGACAAACCTTGAAAACATGCTAAATGAAAGAAGCCAGTTACAAAAGATCATATATAGTACAATTCCATTCATACAAAATGTCCAGAGTAGGCAAATCTACAGAGACAGAAGTAGATTAGTGGTTGCTTAGAGCTGGGGGGAGGGGATAGGGGACTCACTGCTAATGAGCATGAAGTTTCTTTTAAAGGAGATAAAAATGTTCTAAAAATTATTAGGTTGTGGTAGTGGTTGCACAGCCCTGTGAATATACTAAAAAAAGACAATAATGAGCCATATACTTTAAATGGGGAAATTGTGTGGTATATGAATCACACCTCAATAAAGCTGTTTTAAAAACGAATATATTACTTCAATATACCTATAAGGCAACATAATAAAGCTTACAGGGTATTTAAGTGGATTACATTCTTCCATAGCCTTAGAGAAAATGGAAGTGAAAGTTTCTATTACTTCCTTCTTCCTTTTCTCACTGGAGAGAGATGTTCTCACAAAAGTGGGAAATAATTGCCTAATGCCTTTCACCTCAAATTTCAATCTCAAACAGATGTAAATCAGATATCTTTATGGCGATAGAATCCCCAAGAAAAGGATATTGATGTAACCAAAAGAAAGAATGATGGAAATTGAATATATTGAAGGATTTCTTTATTTTTGATGTGATACGATAAAACAGAAATTAAATTGGCTATAGAAGTTTCACCCCAAAGAACAGTAGAAACAGGGGACAATCTTCTATCCTGTACTGTTAGATATTTGCCTGCCAGGAGGCAGAGGGAGCGCCCTAGAACTTTGAGATTCTTCTATTCACACTTCCCTGAGGCCGGGACAAAGTGTTCAGTTTGGCTCTCAGAGCATTGAGATGGACAATGTTAGAGACATGGAAGGTTCTCAGGTTCTGTCTTCATTGTGGCTCCCTGATTCCCTGGCAGGAGTGCTTTCAGAATGCAGCTGCTATTTGGTGCCATTGGTGCTACAGAACCACGGCTGCATGACCTTGGGCATGTTATTCGACTTTGGTGGAGCTCAACTTCTCAGCAGGGAAACAGTTCCCGCCATGCCACTTCAGAGACTTGTTCTGAGATTCAAGTGGGATCATGGATGGGAAGTGCTTTGAAAACTATAAAGTAGTTTCTACATGTGAAAGTTTGTTAAAACTAATCTCCATCTTGAAACAATGGTAGCATTGATTATAAGGCATTAACTTTCAGGCTGAAAAGATCTGGGATCTTATGGAGGCCACACCACTGCAATGTGGGGAAGATCCATCAGTATTCAGAAAACCAAAGAATCTTGAAATCAAGAGGAACTTAAAAAGCATCTAGCTAGTAGAAGACCTTACTGATACTTGAATCTTCTTCAGAACTACCCTGACAAATTTAGAGCCAAATCCATCTATTTTGTGTTCTGATCAACTTTAGCAGTCTCTGGTTAGGAGATCTACCCATCTGAGAGATTCAACTAAATTCAATTCAAAAAAAATTTTGTGCTCAGATTTGGGATAGAAATTGTGGGTGAATGCCTTGCCCTCTTGGAGCTTTCAATATGGTGGGAGAAGTAAAATTCTCATAATTGAGTCAATCAAAGGAAAATTCAAGGCAGCATTTAAGCCAAGCACCAGAAGGTATCTAGAGTCCTTGCATTAGTTTTCTATGGCTGTTGTAACAAATTACCACAAGCTTGGTGGCCTAAAACAACACGAATTTATTCTCTTACAGTTTTGGATACCAGAAGTCCAAAATATGTTTCACTAGGCTAAAGTTGAGGTGTTGGCAGGGCTGATTTCTTCCACAGGCTTCAGGAGGGAATCCGTTCCTTGCCACTTCCAGCTTCCGGTGGCTGCCAGCATCCCTTGGCTTGTGACCACATCACTCCCATCTCTGCTTCCCTGGTCACACTGCCTTCTCCTCTTCTCTAGTCAAATCCCCCTCTACCTACATCTTATAAGGACATTCTATATTATGTTTAGGGCCCACCAGAATAATTCAGAATAATCTCCCATCTCAAGATCCTTAACTTAATCACATTTGCAAAGTCTCTTGCCGTATAAGGTAAAATTCTCAGGTTTGGGGGATTAGGACATGGATATTTTGGGGGACATTATTCAGACTACCACAGTCCTCAATAGCATCAATGGTGTAGAGGGGGATAAATCAGCTTTGGCCAGAAGAGATGACTCAAGGAGAACAGATTTAGGATAAATTTTAACATGGATAGAATTTGATCAATGTGAGAGAAAGAACATTAAATTGAAAATAATCCAGTAGGCTTGTATTAAGCATCATTTATGAGCTCATATTTATGCTAGGTTCTTCCATTTATAGGGAGACCAAATTCCCCAATACTTGGTCCCTGTCTCATAATATATTATAATATATAGGTCCCTGCCTATAATATATTAGAAGAAGAAACATGTATGTCCATAAGGTGGCAAATATACTGGTCAGCGCTTTCCGCTGGGAAAGGGGAGCCCAGCGTGAACTATCTTACTAGGGCAATCTTACTAGGAGAGGTAGGCCTTGAGTAGTCCACTATTTTGAACAGCCAAATGGGAGTGGGGAAGGAGCTGAGGATGAAGACTAAGAAAGGGCCAACAGGCGTGGCAAGATGGAGCTCACTGGAAACCTTACCCAGAGCAGTTACAGTAGAGCAATGGGCTGAAGCCAGGTTTCAGCGAGTTGAGAAGAGAATGGATAGGTAAGAATTGGAGACACAGTAAGAGAGAAAAGAGGCAAAATATAAATGGATGGCCATCAGGAAGAATGACAGGTTAGAAAAAGGAGTTGGGGGGTTGTTTTGTTTTAAGAGAAGAGAAACTTGATCATATCTGAAAGAGAAAACACCAGGAGAAAGGGCAAAATTAGAAATGAAGGAGAACAAGGTGATGCTCATGAACTGCAACTTGTAAAAACATCTTTGGTTTGGAACACTGTCTCAGGATTAGGCAGGTGGCCGAGAACACAACTTCAGGGTCAGCCCTGAGACCACCCCTCCTGTCCTCATTAGTCCCTTGGTGAGGGTGGGGAGGCTGCATCCTGCTCAGTCACTTTGACGTTTCCCTCAAGTTGGCAAGGTTCGTTTAGAAACACTTTTAAGCTGACAACAGGGGTGGGAGAGATAAGAGTTGTCCCTCTAACCATCTTGGCTCACTCCAGTTTTAATGAGGTGTCAAACTCATTAACACATGGGGAAACCAATTAGCTTCGACTTCTAAGTTTTTATAGATAGTAAAATACTGTTCTCAACAGTCCTAGCTCATTTGTTAGCAATGTCCAATTCTCTCTAGGGTACAATGAAGATATGGTCTGGCTGGGAACTAGCACTTTATCACTTTTACTCCATTCTATTGGTTGAAACAAGTCACATGGTCAAACCCAAAATCAAGGGGTGGGAAATAGTCTCCTCCTCTTTTGTGAGAACTGTGAAGTCTGAGGCAAAGGTTGTAGGTGCAGGGAAGAGTGAGAAGCTGGGGACGTTAATGCCATCTTCCACGCTAAAGACTATATGTCTTAAAACGATAACTGTCAACAATGTCAAGAGTGGATGAAAGGAAGGAAAAAGTGCAGATAGAGAAACAAGTTTGGATTGTGGTTATAATTTATTCAGGAGATGACTAAAGCAGCGGCAGTTGCAATGGAGGAGAGAACAGACTGAGGATGTCTTAACTGCTTCTCCACTGGGAGAGCTTTGACTCTGAGAAATAACTAGATGAAAACCATCAATGGACATTGCTTGGTGATATTGATTGAGCCACGTTGGGCTATCAATTCCTAACATTTCTTCTTTGGGTTACAAGACATCTCTATTTATCTTCTGTCTTCAATCCTAGGCAGGATGATTCTTTGCTAGAAAAGAAAAGTCTAAGAGATAAATGGACCCTGTGGGTGGTCGCACAGCAAGAACCATGATAGCTGCCACTGAGGTCAAAGGCCCTAACTCCATTATTTTTTTCCTTCTTTGATAGCTATGGCACACAGGTATCACAGCCCCTATAGCACTTAGGGTTTCAGCCATACTTCATGACACTGATTGTATTTTGCTATATTATCCTTTCATCATTCTGTGGGTGAACATAGTCTCAGAAAGTATCTTAGGTTTCTCAGTCACAGAGATTCCAGCTTCTCTGGTTGGGTACACAGTATAAGTAAGATAAAGATTTCTTGCCTTGAGGTCAAATGTTATTTACTAATTTCTCCCACCTATGGGGTACCTGTTGGGAATTAGATTCAGCAGCTGGAGTGCAGAGTCTTGGGGAAACCATAGGCTGATGTCATTCTCGTGGGAACACTGAGTCAGGCTGCCTTGGTGCTTCTGAGCCCGGGTGTTTAATTCATTAACTACTCTTCAGTTTGGTGATAGGAGAAAGACCTAAAATGAATAGGTCCACTCCCTGTAACTGTTGTTATACCTTTCTAAATGTATTGAGATAAATTTGGCATCACAGAAAGAGCAGAAGCTTTGGAGACAGATTCAAATCCTCACCACATCAATTACTAGCAATGAGATATTGAAATTACTTAATGTCATTGAACCAATTGTCTTGTGTGTAAAATGGGGATACTGATAACACTTACACTATGCAGTGGTTGTTAGGGTCAAATAAGATAAAAAAGATGAAAATGTTTTATACACAGGAACACATAGTACCATGCACAAGCACATTATAAAAGGTTTCCAGGAACCTATGATCTTTCCCCATATCCCAATTCATATCCCCTTAAATCCCAGTCATAACGATTATCATCAAAGAGGTCTTCTCAATATATCTAATCCAATCTAGTCTCACTTCAGTTTATTTATATTTATTTTTCTTTCTAAAGCAAGAGGAAAAGATGATTTAGGTTATGCTTCTTTTAAGAGGAAAACTTTATATAGTATGTATGTAGCATTCCGTTCTCAGTACCACATTTGAGAAGCATATTGACAAACTAGAGCCGGTTAAGAGAAGAGGATTCAAGATGACAAACAGATTGACACTTTGAAAGAGAAGAAGAAACTAGGAAAAAGAGCACTACTTTGGGGGTGGAGATACAATGATAGCTAAGGTCAAATTCTTAAAGCACTGCTATGAATTTGGAGGATTGAAGTTTTTTCTGTAGGATCTTGTTTTAGCTCAGGTTTCCTGGGAGACAGAGAGCCTGAGGTAAGGATTAAGTGCTGAGACTCTATTTGAGAGGTGCAATCCCAAGGCAGTGAGAGAGAGGGAAGCAGGAAGTGAGGCAGGGAAAGAAGGCCACGTAATGGGTTAATATACTGCTTCATCATGAACCATAAAGAGACACAGCTGGTCATTTGTTAGGTGTACTTGCTCGTTCACACAGGTTGTCCCTAAACAAAGATTATGGCAAAACTGCCTTGGAGGAGCCTGTGGAGGGAAGTAAGAAGGGACATTTACCCTCCTATTGCCTGTTTTCCACTGGTCAGATTTGACCCCACAGGGAGTTAACTCCTCTGCATTTTCAGGTTGCATCATCTGTCCCCTCAGCAGCTGTTTGGAAAGTAAGATCCTACATTTCATGGTGTGGCATTTCACCTAAGTCTGCAAATGGCAGGAGTAGCCAAAAACTCTAGATGCATAATTGGTTGGCCAGGTTGCACGGTAACAGCCAAGGAAGAGGGGGTGGTTTCTTACTGGGCAAGAAACTGGTGGACCCCAGGAAATGAAACCGCTTGGACTCAAGTTAAATCAGTGGCTGTAGTGGCATAACTGTGCGTGGCCACGCAGAGAAGGATAGACACAATGATGGCTGAGGTGGACAAGCAGCTGAGTGTCCAGGAGATCAGGGTACCAAGAGAATCAGAAGAGGTACACAAGAGGTGTTCCATATAGCTCCTTTATTCAATATCTTTTGGTATCTACTAGGTACCAGCCACTTGCTAGACCCTGAGACTACAAAAAAAAAATGCCACTAAGTTATAGCCACTTCCCCAAAGGCACTCATAGCCCTATAGATGCTACAGATACATGAGCACATTACTGCAGTACATATGCAGATATATACACAAGGTATAGTGGGGGCATAATAAATAGAAGAGATAGAGAAAACACTGTTGCTCAAATGGAAGGAAAAGGTACCAAGAGAGCTGTACAGATGTGGATTAGGCTGTTTCACAAAGTAGCACATTTCTTATTCCTGAGGCATCCAAGCATCAGCTGGCCAGCCACTGAGCTAATATGCCATGGATAGGACAAAAGCATCCAGTGGGTGAACTAGATGACCCTTAGGGTCATTCCAGCCCTGGAGCTCTGTATTCTTATGATAGATTTAAACCTGACATCCATGGCCAGGTAGTTCAGTTGGTTTGAAACTTTCATTAAATGTCTATGTTTGAGAATCTCATATAAGTCAGCAGTTCTGTTTTGGTTTTGTTCGGTCCACACCCTGAACCCTGTCCCCTTATCTTGTAAACATATGCCCTTGGTCACCAAGGAGGAAGGATGAGAGAGTGTGCCAGATGTCTTACTGCTTCTACTATGGGAAAAACAATTCTTACCGGTAACAGCCAACTGTAAACTATATTAGAAAATAAGAGGTAAGCCAAAATAGCAACAAAATTATAAATAAGTCTAAGTTAACTTTACAAAAAATGTATATCACTTTTATATATTCGAAAAATCAAAAAAAAAGGGTATCAAACAAGATATGAAAATATGAAGAGATATGACATGCTATTAGATAAGACAACTTAGTGTAAAAATGTCAATTCTCACTAAATTAGTCTATAAATTCAATGAAATTCCAATAAAAAATTCCATCAGAAAATTTTGAGGGTTTTGACAACTTGACTGCAAAATTTATATGGAATAATAACAATACATGAATAGTAGAATCAATTTTGAGAGCAAAAAATGGGTAACTTTCATATCAGACAATAAAGATATACTACAAGTCAAAATATTTTTTATAAAGGGTAACTGGTAGTGACACAGAAGCAGAGAAAGAGATCAGTGGAATAGAATAGAGAGCTCTGAAAAAATGGTATAAAACAGGGGAGCATCACAAACTAGTGAGGAAAGGATAGGATGTTTAGTAAATGTTGTTGAGAAAATTGACTGACTATACAAAGAAAAATAAAGTTGGGTCCCTGCCTTATTCCATACATAAAAGTAAGTCCCAAATATGTTAAAGACCTAAATGAGACGAAAATATAGGGAAGATCTTTATGAAGCTGGGGTGGAAAAGGACTTCTTGGTTAGATCCCCAAATCATAAAACATATCTAAATATTGATTAATCTAACTATATCAGTGAAATTAGGTTTGACTAATGACTCCACAGACAAATGGAAGATTTTTCATCATCTAAACAAAGAGATTGATACCTACACTATAATAGACAGTCCTACAAATAAATAAAAAGACAGAAATGTCTAATAGAAATAAAAGGATGAAGGGTATGAATAGACAGTCACAGAAAAGGAGAGTGGCCACATTATTTATCAACCAAATCAGGACACTTTAAGAGTGAAAAGGGGCACTTTTATATTTTTCTATTTTAACTATGCCAGGACAACAAGCAAAAATCTCGACTGTCCCGAGCAAACTTTGATGTAGAGTCACCCTATAGAAGGTATGAGAGTTAATAAGTATATAAGTTAATAAGTTATAGTTAATACTTATTAACTATAATACTTATAATAGTTAACAAGTATATGAAGTTAATAAGTATATGATACTAATAGTTAATAAGTATATGAAGTTATAGTTAATAAGTTAATAGTTAAAAAGTATATGACGAGATGTTTAACCTTGCTAGTAATAATACTTAAATAAATACAAATTAAAGTAACAATGAGCTACTTTGTATCCACCAAGGCAGCAAAAATTAGCAAGCCATGTAATATCAAGTATTGGCTAAGAAGTGTACCATTGGCAAGTGTTAAATGATGAAGCCTGTCTAGTGAACAATCATCCAGTACTGAATGGGATTAGGTAGACTTACACTCTACGATCTAGAAATTCCACTCTTGAATATATATCCCAGGACATATGCACAAAAGACCACACATGGAGATGTACAAGGATGTCCATTTGCAGCACCATGATAACAGGCAGTTACAGGCAATGTAGGTGACCCTCACAAGGGGAGTGAATAACAAGGAAGCAATAGATGCATATGATGAAATCTGATACTTCAGAATGAGGCAATGACTTGGATGTATAGACAATGACACAGATCTCAAAATTATAACACTGAGACTTATGGTGTCTGGTTTCACATTTAAGGCACTTGGAAGTCATCCCTCTATCCTAACAACAAGTAAAAAGCTGAACAGACTAAAAAAATAACTATTATTTGATCCTTAAGAGAAGTGAGAAGGAAGGGAAAACTGCTGCCCCCAAGATTGGAGAGACAGACAGGTAAATACAGGACATACCGGGGCAGAGACACATGATCAGAAACCACAATGGGAACTAGTGTCTGAATCCGGGTCCTATCAAATGTAATTAACAACTGGAATTGATAAATTGCTGGAGGCTCAGTGAGGACAAGTTTGAGAATTAAAAACTCTAGGGGGACTCAGTCATAGGGGGTTCCTACGTGTTTGTAAGTTTTACCTCCAGGAGCTTGACCAGGTTCTCACAGTAAATATCACAGAAAAATTCCCTCATGCTTGCAGCAGATGGAAGGGGAAAGGAACCTTTTTAAAATATGCCAGAGCGCTCTGTTCTTTACAAGGGCTGCTCTCAGGAGAAGCTAGTTAACCAGAGCCTAATCTGCTGGGGTATTATGAGAGCCTAACTGACCTAGAGGAGGAGAATTATCCAGTCAGCTTTAGCCTTCCATGTGGGAGAAGGGAAATACCCAACTCCAGCCCACTCTAGCCATCATGTCCACCCTATAACACCCTATAAACACCTTACCTATAGAGGAACACACATAAGAATTATATCAACTTCTCAGAAACTATGCAGGCAAGAAGAGAGTGGAGTGGAACATTTAAAGTTTTGAGAGAAAAAAAAAAAACACTAGCCTGGAATTCTGTATCCTGTGAAATTATCTTTCAAAAATGAAATAAAGACTTTATCAAACAAAAGTCAGAGGAATTTGTTGCCAGTAGACCTGCCCTGCAATAAATATTAAAAGAAGTTCTTTAGAGAGAAGGAAAATAATATAGGTCAGAAACTCAGATCTACATAAAGAAAAGAGGAGCACTGGAAAAGGAATAAGTGAAGGTAAAATGAAAACTTTTATTTTTCTTATTCTTCATCTACCTAATAGATAATAGTTTGTTCAAAATAGTAATAGCAGCAATGTATTTGATTATACATGGTTATGTACATATCTTATGTATATGTAGGTATATATCTTATGTATATATATGCTTATGTATGCTTATATACAAGTAAAATGAATGACAGCAATGATACAAGGGACAGGAGGGAGAAATTAGCATTATTTTATTATTATAAAATACACTACCTGTGAAGTGGTATAGTGCTATTTGAAAGTGGACTTGGATTTGTTGCAAAGATATATTGCAAACTCAAGGGCAACCATGAAAAAAAGTTAAAAAAAAAGAAGTATAATTGGTATGCTAAGAAAGAAGAGAAAATGGAACCATATAAAATGCTCAATTAAAACCACAGAAGGCAGAAAAAGAGTGGAAAACGAAAATAGGAACAAAGAACAAGGGCAACAAATAGAAAACAGTAAGAAATATGGTAGATATTAATCCAAATATATCAACAATCACTTTGAACATCAATGGTCTAAATGCACCAATTAAAAGAGAGGTTGTCAGAGGGGGTCAGAAAACAAGACTCGACTATATGTTGTGTACAAGAAATCCACTTTAAATATAAAGACACATATAGATTAAAAGTAAATGGATGGAGAAAACTATACCATGGTAACACTAATGAAAAGAAAGCAGGAGTAGCTATATTAATTTCAGATAGAGCAGACGTCAAAGCAAGGAAAGTTATCAAGGATAAAGAATGGTATTATATAAAGATACAAAAGTCAATTCTCCAAGAAGACATAACAATCCTTAATGTATATGTGCCTAACAACAGAGCGTCAAAATATGTGAGGCAAAACCTGATAGAACCGGGGAGAAATAGCTGAATCACTATCATAGTTGACGACTTCAACACCCCTCTATCAGAAATGGACAGATCCAGCAAGCAGAAAATCAGTTAACAACATGGTTGAACTCAACAATGCCATCAATCAACTGGATATAATTAACATTTATAGACTACTTCACCCAACAATAGCAGAATACACATTCTCCTCAAGCTCACATGGAACATTCACTAAGATAAACTGTATTCTAGGTCATAAAGCACAACTTCACAAATTTAAAAGAATAGAAATTATGCAATGCCTACTCTCAAACCACAATGGAATTAAACTTGAAATCAGTAACAAAAAGATTAAAAATCCCAAAATAAGTGGAAATTAAACAACACACTTCATTTTTGTGCGTGTGTGTGTGTATAAGGAAGATTAGCCCTGAGCTAACACCTGTCGCCAATCCTCCTCTTTTTGCTGAGGAAGATTGGCCCTGGGCTAACATCCAGCCCATCTTCCTCTACTTTATATGGGATGCTGCCACAGCACGGCCTGACAAGTGGTGCATCGGTGCACAACTGGGATCTGAACCTGCGAACCCCGGGCCACCGTAGTGGAGCACAGGCACTTAACCACTACACCACTGGACTGGCCCCAAATAACACACTTCTTAATAACATCTGGGTCAAAGAAGAAATCTCAAGAGAAATTTAAAAATATTTTGAACTAAATGAAAATGAAAACACAACTTATCAAAGTGTGTAGGATGGAGGGAAAAGCAGTGCTTAGAGGGAAATTTATAGCCTTGAATGCATATATTAGAAAAGAAGATCTAAAATCAATTTAAAAAGCTTCCACTTTAGGAAACTAGAAAACGAAGAACATATTAAATCCAAAGTGAGCAGAAGAAAAGAAATAAGAATTAGAGCAGAAATCAATGAAATTGAAAACATGAAATCAATAGAGAAAATCAACTAAAACAAAAGCTGGTTCTCTGAAAAAAATCAATAAAATTGATAAGCCTCTAACCAGGCTAAGAAAAAAAGAGACAGGACACAAATTAGGAATATCAGATATGAAAGAGGAGACATTACTACAGATCCTAAGGACATTAAAAAGATAATAAAGGAATACTATGAACAACCCCATGCCCACAAGTCTGATAATCTAGATGAAACGGAGGAATTCCTGAAAGACACAATCTGCCAAAACTAACACAAAAAGAAATAGACAATCTGAATAGGCTTATGTCCACTAAGGAAATGAGTCAATAATTAGTAACCTTCCAACAAGCTAAAGAAGAAAAATCACACGATCAGATCAATAGGTGCATAAAAAAGCATTTGACAAAATTCAACACCCATTCATGATAAAAACTCTCAGTAAACTAGGAACAGAGGGAAAAATTATAAAGTTCAGTGAAACATAGTTAACACAGAATGAGATCTGCAACACAACGATATTTGCGGAAATAAAAGCAGACACATAACAAAACAACACAAGCATATCCAAGGTCATATATGAAACACATTAGAACAGTTGCCTGGGATGAGGAAAGAATGGGAGTGGGGGTTGGAAATAAAAGGGTAAATATAATAAAAGAAAGAAGAGGAACTTTGACCTTGACTCTTCATAAACTGAGGTGTGTGATCAACTCAAGCCAGCCCTGGTAGTCTAGTGGTTAAGATTCCGTGCTCTCACTGCCACAGCCCCAGTTTGTTTCTGGATAGGGGAAACCACACTACCCATCTGTTGGTTGTCATACTGAGGCAGCTGCATGGTGCTGTGATGCTGAAAGCTTTGCCATCCATATATCAAACACCAGCAGGGTCACCCATGGTGGACAGGTTTCAGGGGAGCTTCCAGACTAAGACATCTTCCAGGAAGAAGGACCTGGTCACCCACTTCCAAAAAATTGGCCATGAAAATCCTGTGAATTGCAGCCAGATCATTGATATAGTGCCTGATAAAATGCCAGAAGACGAGAAGATGGCGCAAAAAGACCAGGCAAGATTCCACTCTGCTGTACACAGGGTCACTAGGAATAGGAACAAATTCAATGGCACTAACAAACAACAATTCAACAATCAGCTTCTGAGTTAAACAAACAAATCAATAAAAATAAAAAACTATGCATCCCCATTGAGGAAAGGTTCAGAGCCTCATCTTTTAAAGATTTTATTTATTTATTTATTTTCCCCCCAAAGCCCCAGTAGATAGTTGTATGTCATAGCTGCACATCCTTCTAGTTGCTGCATATGGGACGCGGGCTCAGCATGGCCGGAGAAGCGGTACATCAGGGCGCGCCCGGGATCCGAACCCTGGGCCGCCAGCAGCGGAGCGCATGCACTTAACCACTAAGCCACTGGGCCGGCCCCAGAGCCTCATCTTTTAATACGAAGTCACTGAGTCACTAATTAATCTTCTCTTCTTTAAACCTTCATTAGTCCCATTCCTCCAATTTATCTTTCTCAATCAGAGCTCTTTGTCTGCATGGAGGAAGAATCCATTCAATGAAGATTAAGAAAAATAAGACAGCTTATTGGAAGTTTATGGGGGCTCTATCTCACCAAACCTAAGGGCATGTAAATGCCAGGCAGGTTCGCAGAGGATCATGACAAGGGGCTGGAAGTCCAGTAGGGCCCTGAGTTAGTCTCTGCATCTCCCCAGGACCCAATAGTCCAGGTCCCTATCTGCACAGCTGCCTTATTTCCTCTCTATAGACTGGTTTTCTGTGCTTCTCTGAGCACTTTGGGCAGACATGTCTATACCATGGCTTCCAGCCAAGCATGACTTGTATTTCTCCATCTCACAGCTGATGGAGAGAGTATCTGGTTGGCCCAGCTTGGTCCAATCAACTGTGGTCAGGGGCTCAAGGTCACACAAAGCTATTCAGAGTCCTCCTGATGAGTGATGAGAATGAGGGAAATGCTCAGGAAAGAAGCTGTGGACTGTGCAAACACCTCCCCGCCCCACCCAAGGATGTCTGGTACACTCTTTGTAGATGTCCCTTGTTACATAACCAGGGAGCCGGCTTTGACCAGGTCAGAGGAAGAACTGAACTAAAGTAACATTGCCTGAGGTTCCATTTGTCCTTTCATCTACTTCCTATCTCAGAGGGTTTAATCAAAAAATTATAGAATGTTAGAGCCTATGCAGCTGACACTTAGAATTAGAGGATCCTGACTTGCAGGCCACAGCCCTGGTGGGGAAAAGGTATTGACCATCGGCATCAACCCCTTCTTTGCCTTTGTCTTCCCCAGCTCCTGAAGGTGCATCTACTGCTGACTCCACATGCAGACCTTGGATGGCTTCATTCATTCATTTAACACACAGTGTTTGAGTACTACTGTGTGCCAGACCCTGTACCGGACACTGGAGATTAGCTGGTTCCTAGAGCACTGACTTCGACAACAGCCGTAGGTGTTTCAGTGGTCTTCACCTACGATTTAGTGGGAACTTCCATCTCTGGTTCCCAACCAGCTTCTCCAGGAGCCAGCTCTTACAGGGCAGGTCTGGGGTTCTGGGAAGCCTCTAGGACTGCACCTCACCCTGCCCCCACCACTTCCCTAAATTGGGCTGTTCATGAACGCGGACTTCCGCTGAGCTTCCCACACTATGGTTGTCTTAGTCCATTTGGGCTGCTGTAACAAAATGCCAGTGACTAGGCAGCTTATAAACAACAGACATTTATTTCTCACAGTTCTGGAGGTTGGAAGTGTGAGATCAGGGTGCCAGTATGGTTGGGTGAGGGTTCTCTCCCAGGTTGCAGACTTCTTGCTGTATCCTCACATAACGAAAGGAAGGGGAGAGCGGGCTCTCTGGGACCACTATTAAAAGAGCACTAATCCCATTCACGAGGGCTCTGCCTTCATGATCCAATCACCTCCCAAAGGCCCACTTCCTAATACCGTCATTTTGGGCATTGGGTTTCCAACATATGAATTTGGGGGGGACACAAACATTCAGACCATTGGCAGTGATCTGCCAAGTTCCTCAGTCTCCTCTGGGGTGGCAGTTCTTAACCTGGGGTCCACACACCTGAAATGCAAACAAAGTTGGCATCTTTATTCTCACTACCCTCTAACTCAGGGGTTGGCACACTACAGCCCACAGGCCAAACCTGGCCCACCACCTGTGTTTTTACAGCCAGCGAGTTAAGATTTTTTTTTTACTTTCAAATTGTTGGAAAACGCAACCAAAAGAGGAATAATACTTCATGACTTGTAAAAATTATATGAAATTCAATTTTCACTGACCGTAAATAAAGTCTTATTAGAACACAGCCATGCTCATTCATTTATATATTGTCTGTGGCTGCTTTCATGCTGTATCAACAGAGTTGAACAGTTATAACAGGGACCATATGGCCTGCAAAACCTAACATATTTACTATCTGGCTCTTTACAGAAAAAATTTTGCTGACTTCGGCCCTAACTTCTGCTCTCAGGGAAGTCAGCATTTCCTTCAATTATGAATGAAGGTGATAAAACAGAGTGGTATTCACAGTACCTGTGATTGTCACTGATAGAAATTTTCATAACATATTACAGTTGTTACATATCTTGAAATATCATTTATTCTCATCATTATTTCAAAACTAGGGCAATTATTAGACCCACCATTTTATCTTATTTTAAAAGCATTAAAAAGCAACACACGTATTACTATAATCACATATTTCTGGGGATTTAAAAATATTTTGATAACTGTATTTCAATATAATCGTGATCCTATGTATTTTGGTTTAGACATTTAAAAACATTATTCTAAGGAAGGGTCCACAGGCCTTACCAAAAAGACAGAAGATCCATGGCACAAAAATGGTAAATACTCCAAGTCTAAGAGAAAGAGAGCCCATTTTCCAGGGTCCTGATTCCTCACTCGGGTCTGGCCTGTTCTCATGTGCAAAGGGCTAGAACCACCTCCCTGCCTCCCAGCTACCCACTGGAAATGAAGAGCCCACCTGCAGACACAAGCTTGTGCTACCCTCCTGACCCCAAGTTATCCCTTGACACTTGGAATCACCAGCAGCACTCATTTTCTTCCCCCTCCCTCACTCCCCCGGGGCTCCCAGTATTGCCAGGGCAACAGCTGCTCTTAGGGCCCTATGCCTTGAACTCCCCAGGCACCCTTACCCAGCCAGCTTCAGAAGGGCTTTGATATTGGGGCCCAAGGACTCCATACTAGGGACCCTGCAAGCTCTCTCCCAGGATGTGGTTAGGGAGGGAGGGCAATGCCAAGGCTCAGGGACTGACAAACCAAGAAGACTCCCTTGCTCTTTCCTGAACACCCTTCCCACAAGAACTTCACTTTTACTGAGTCAAATCCACTTTCCCTGCACACTCGAAGAAGATGGGGAGCTTGTGTTGCTTTACACGGGAAATGCCATGTTTTATTGCCCCTGTTTCCTCCATCTGTAATGCAAGCATTAGACCTCAAATTCCCACTTGAGATTATAGGAGAAGTGAAGATATTACCCTCAAATGGCCACATGATTTTGGACTAAGCCATATACATATGGCAACCTCTAGAATAAATATGGAGGATATCAATAGTTGCATACCATGCTCAAACTGGCAATGGGGTTAAGAAGCTAAATATTTTTCTTCCAAGAAGCTACTTGAGCTTTCCAGGTGAGAGAACATGATCACGTAAGAATGTGTATATGGTCCATATTCAGAGCAAACATAGAGTGACAAGGCTGCTGGGCAGGGCCAGGGCCCTGAAGCAGGTATTTGAAGGCAGAGACTGACAACCTAAGGAAAGCAGATCATTACTGAAGATGAACTTCCTGACCCCTCCATTCCTCAGGACATCTCCTCACAGAGGCCATGAAATCCTCTTCCTCAGGGTCTTTATAAAAAGGAAAAAGCTCCCAGAACAGTCTTGGTGACAGGAAGGTGGGCTTGGTCACCACCAAGAATTCCGACATTGAGGCATCATCCACTACACATTGACCAAGAATCTTCTGTCCCACCCTTGGGTGAACCCAATTGAGATGAGTTGGTCACCTTATGAGAGACCTTTGATTCTGCCTTTAGACCTCGCCAGTTGCTCCACTGGGTGATTTCAAGCAAGTCTTAATTTCTTCATGTACCACATGGGCAGACTTTCATCTTGTTGAAACCAGCCATTCATTTGAACCCATTCATTTGTACTCTAGGGTCCAAATATTTACCAAAAAAAGGTGGTTATATCATTGCTTTGATACATACCATCATCAGCTCTTGTATTTCCCTACTGCATTTCCTTCCGAAGGATATTCACAGCTATGATCTCATTTTATCCTAACAACTCTTTGAAAGAGAAAAGGAAAGTCAAGGAAAGATGGGAATTATTCTGATCCCCATGCTACAGACGCCCAGAGTCCCAGAAAGAAGTGACTTTCCTGAGGCCACCTGGTAAGTGGGCAGGTGGTCCTGGTCTCTATGTTGCTGCCCAGTGCCTGTTACTTGAGTCCTTGCATTTGAGTAACCTTGAATGCTGATATGCAGCCCCACAGTGTCTCTTGTACCACCTACCCTGGCTCCGGCCTCTCTTGAGAGAGCAGATCCGGCATTTCACAGGTAACTCTGACTCACAGTCACAAAATGGGGTATTTCTTTTGAGAGGACGCTGATGAGACTTTAAAGATGGAGTAATTGGGCTGATAAGATAATGAGCACTAAAGTGGATAATAATACTGAGCTCTAAAAGGGAGAATAGTATTGATCTGCCGCATCTGGCCTGTTGGGAGGATTAGCTCACTGGCAATCACGAAGAACTTTGCAATGAAGGAACATAAATGATAGCACGTTTGAGAGTTTCCTCATCCCCTTTGGGATGACCCTCCCTGGGGTGATTTAAGTGGTCATCTAGATGCCATGGCAATCAAGCCCTGCCTGATGGAAATCTTCACCCCTACATTCCCTGTGCAATTCTGTATTCCTTACCTCAACCGTAAGGTGAAGACTTGCCCTTCTTTAAAAAACAAAGTTCAGCAAGAAAGCTTTTGACTTTTAGGCTCCTGGTGGGAAGTGGGAGCATGGGAGAAATTCTGGATGCTTCTAAGAAACCTGACTAGATGCAACACTCTTACCTGTGGCCACAGAAGCCATGAGTGGAAGAAAGACCCTTAGAAGAGCAATCAGAGATGGCCAGAAGGGGCTCTGTCAAGTGGAAGCTGGAGAGAGGCTGATAGGAGACACTGAGTTTGTGGTTCTGGAGTTCCTGTTTACTGCCATCAAGGAAATATTAGCTCTCTCTCACCCATTTCCATAGCCAGCCCATGTGGAAAAGCTACCCTGGGTTATTGTCACAAAGTAATTATTATAGTAATACTGGTTTCAGAGTAGATGTTCAATATATGCTGATTGATAGATGTTCTGGTGTTGGTATGTGCATCGTGTGCTTATTCACAAGCAAGCTTTTCCGACACTGGAGATGCTTTGCACTGAGCCATGCACTCTCTGTCTTAAGCCCCTTGTGAAAAATACATGAATGAATGAAGTGATTTGCCAGGGTCACATAACTTGAAAGTGGCAGAACCAAGATGGCCCCAGAGCTTCCGACACTAAGGCTAGAACTCCTACATTGCCACCCTGTCCTCCACAACCATGCTGCAATCCAATCACAAGCCTTCAAGGGTACTGTAATGGCAAAACCACACTCCTGTGTTTCTCCTTCATCTCATACTACTACCACACTCACAACACTTCTGACACCAGATGTGTGTGGAGGGTTTTTGCCCCACTAAGCAACTCTCTGTGACACCAGCAGGGTGTCCTACAATTCAATTCAATTCTGACACTAAACAGGGTTAGCACAGACCCCATAGATTAAGGGCTCAGACCCACAAGACCATTCCCACTTCAGATGCCAATTGCAAGTAGTAGGTCCCCAGGTTACCCATAACTTCTGTCCGACTTGGCTACAAATCACAGGTTCCCATGACCTCTCTCCTTGGATTCAATCATTTGCTAGAACAGCTCACAAAACTCAGGAAAACTCTTACTTACATTTACCAGTTTATTATATAATAAAAGATATGATAAAGGATACAGATGAACAACTAGATGAAGAGATACATAGGGCAAGGTCTGGAAGGGTCCTGAGTGCAGGAGCTTCTGTCCCCATGGAATTGGGGTGCGTCACCCCCCTGGTACACGGATGTGTTCACCAACCCAGAAGCTCCCTGAACCCCATACTATTTGGATTTTTATGTAGGCTTCATCACATAAGCATGATTGATTATAAACTCTATTTCCAGCCCCTTTCTACTCTCCCCTCTCCAGAGAACGCGTGGTGGAGTAGGGCAGAAAGTTCCAAGTTTCCAATCGTGGCTGGGTCTTTCTAGTGACAAGCCCCCATCCAGGAGCCCACCAAGAGTCACCTCACTAGAACAAAGACATTCTTATCCCCCAGGAAATTCCAAGGGATTTAGGAGCTCAGTGTCAAATACTCCAATCACTCAGGAAATTACAAAGGACTTAGGAGCTCTGTGTCAGGAACCAGGGGCAGAGACTAAATGTTAGAGCAAAAGATTCTCCTAGCACCCCTATTTAGAAGGGTTTTAGGAACTCTGTGTCAGGAACCAGGGGCAGAGACCAATATACATATTTCTCATTATTTCACAGGGACTTATCCCCAGTGCTTCTTCTTTTTTTTCTTTTTTTTTTTAATTTTTTGTTTATTGCAGTAACATTGGTTTATAACATTGTAAAAATTTCAGGTGTACATCGTTATACTTCTATTTCTGCATAGATTACATCATGTTCACCACCAAAATACTAATTACAACCCATCACCAGTGTTTCTTCTTATTGTCTATATGCTTTAACCAGCTGAGCTAAGGATGCACTTAGAATGGTGAACCATTCAAGAGAGGCCACCATGCTAGGAGCAGTCACACCTGAGCCCACCCTCCCCAGCACCCCGGGGATTCCTCTGGAGGAAACTGCAAGCCTCCTTTTGCACAGAAAAGTGGTGAGATTCACCTTGGTATTCTAGTTGTTTGCATTCCCCTGCCGTCCCCTCAATTCCTCCCTTCTCAAAGGTATTTTAAAGAAAAGATTTAAAATTGCTTGGAAATCGAAGCAAGATTGCTTGGTTATCGATTCAAATTCTGGCAGGTCTGACTCAGAGCTGTCTCTCTCATTCTTGCCACCAATTCTGATGGCTAAAGAAGGATTCCAAGGAGCTGGGCTGTAATCAAATGACCCAAAAATTCCCACCCTCTCCCTGTGCAGGGGAATTTAATATTTCCATTCTAGCTGAGGTCTCATTGCCAGAATGTTAATTGGGATTTCAGTTTGCCCCCTTCCATTCTAGGATTTTGCTTAAACTAGTATTTTTGGTTCTTTGCTCCTGTATCTTAACAGCAGGCAACAACCTCTGAATATTCACAGAATGGCAAGAGCTGGTTTTAGCCAGCAATTTGGTAGATAAACACAATAACAGTGGCCTCAGAAGCACTGCATTTGGAGATGTGATAGGGAACGTGCTGTGGCAAAGAAATCCTATACTTTGTGTCATCCTCTACATAGAAAGAGTCCGGGTCTATTGTATCTTATTAAAAATGATATTAAAGAGACAATAAAATAATAGTAATAAAAGTCTGCTTCTGTGTTAAAGGGTTGGAGACATAATCATACAGACCTGAATCTACTTATTTTCTAGGCTTCCTGTAGCAAATTTTCTTTGCTTGGTTTCTATGGAAACTGGAAACTGCACATAAGCCAAAGACACTCAATAGTCTTCCCTGGCAGGCGTGTCCATTTCAGATTTCTCTGTTTTAAGTGATATCGTGTTGAAACCACTATGATTAAAATAATAATAGTAATAATAATCCATACACTGTACTCTCAGAATCATTGCTGAGAAGGTCTATGTTGATAGCCACCATTTGTTGAGCACATGCTATGTTCCAGGACATATACTAAACAATCATAGACCCTGACTCAATCCTCCCAGTAGCCCCGTGGGCTTGGTGTCTGCAACCATGAGGGTCCAGCCAAGAAAATGGAAACCACTCTAGATCTTTCAAATGGAAGGAATTGAATACAGGGAATTAGTTATGCATGTGACAGAACTGCTGAGAGGCCAAATGGGGGCCTATGAGGCAGCTCAGAGAGTAGCAAAAACAGGAAGGTGCACCAACCCTATGGCTAGAGAGACAGTAGGAGGAGGTAGTGTTTCCAGGGCCCAAAAGTTGGGACCAACTGGCAAAAACTAGAACTATCGTGAGGACCACATGTAGGAGCTGAGACCATGGAAGGGGTGACTATCTGGAAACACAACTACTACCAGCATTCCACAGGAAGCAGAGAGAGAAAGAGGGAGGAATACCCTGACTTTTCTCTTCCTCCTGCCTTCATTTCCAAGAATCCTCTGTCAAGGCCTCCTATTGACTGAATCTGCATGGAAGCCAGAGGGCAAAGGGTCCTGCGAAACAAGTTCCCCTGTGACACAGAGGAAAACAGAGGAAGTGCAGGGATGGATCTTAGAACAACTAGCAGTTGACCAGCAGAGTATTACTATACCCAGTTCATGGGTGAGAAAACTGAGTCACAGAAAGATCAGGTAATTTTCTTTTTGTGTGTGTGAGGAGATCAGCCCTGTGCTAACATCTGCCAATCCTCGTCTTTTTTTGCTGAGGAAGACTGGCCCTGGGCTAACATCCGTGCCCATCTTCCTCCACTTTATATGGGACGCCGCCACAGCATGGCTTGCCAAGCAGAGTGTCGGTGCACGCTGGGGAGCTGAACCAGCAAACCCCGGGCCACCGCAGCAGATCGCGCACACTTAACCACTTGCACCACGGGGCCGGCCCCATAAGGTAATTTTCTTAAGACAAACACTAGCAAGTAAAATGACTGGTTATCTGGTGAAGAGTCCATGCTCTTAACCACTTTATGGGACTTCCTGTAGAGAAGAAAAGAGCTTCTCCACACACATGGCAGATGCTTGGCTAAAGACAAGAGAGAGAAAACCCCCATTTCCTGAATTCCCTGAGTTTCCTCCAGGGCTGGGTCCAGGCTTTGCAGGGCCTGATTCTTACACGATTCTAGGGTCCCTCTCCAAGAAAAAGAATAAAGAATGATGAAATACAAACTTAGGTATGAAAATGATTATTCATTTAGAATAAGAAAAGAGAGCACAACAAATTTAAAAATTGTAAAAAGCTGACAAATACCAAAAACATACCACAACCTGGAATATAATATTTCTGTTAGTTAACTACCCAACACACCTTTACAATACTTTCTCCTACATTTTTCACACTTTCCAGTCATCCCCTCACATAACAATAATTTTGTGATATTTTCTAAGAGAATAGAAAGCTAAAATTTAGCCTCTTCTGTAACATAGTTGAAGAAATTGTCTTTTTTATTTTTTGATAGTTCAGAAAAGTTTCTTTCAGCTTTACAACTTGTTATTTGTAGTGATATTTCAATTTTGGGGATTGTGGTCAAATATAGAAAAACCTCAAATAAGTCTCTTTTACATATGAGCTAATATTTCAGGGCATTTCAAATGGTTTTCTAGTGAAGTGATTAATCTTAAATACCTTTTGAAGGTCAGCACTCACTAACTACCTATCCTCGGTGTTCTTGTTTCTTTACACTGGGTGACTTGGCCCGGAGGACAGTGGGTGTATCCCTGGATGCCACAACTTAACTAGATTATGAGTTAACTAAAGACCTCTTAAGGACACCCACTAAACCCAAACTGATGCATCATCAACTGAACTTCCCCTCAGGTGCATCCTAAAGATGCCCAGATCCACGACAGAGCCACTTAATACAAGGGGACAGTGAAAGAGGGGATGTTGGCATGAAAAGAGACAGCAGTCTTAACTGATTGCAGTTAAAATATTTTACTTTTGCAAAATTTGCAAAACATGTGACCATGTGGTTAGAACTTCTTCCAGGTCCTTGAGTGGGGGTCATGCAAATGACGAACCTTGAAACTTAAAATTTAAGCTTTCTTAGCCTCATGATAAATCTGCCTCTAGTTTCATCATCATCGACACTATCATCATCATCATCATCATCATCATCATCATCATCACCATTATTATCATTATAATTACTCCTGTATCATGGGGACTTTGTGGGGATTACAACAAGATAATGCGTACAGAGCTCCTGAACTATAACAGGCTGTCAATCGATTATATTTATCATCATCATCATTGTACTTGATTCTCAGGATGTGAAGGAAGACTGGCATGATCAGGAAGCTTTCTGGAGGAGGTGGGTCCCACAGGCATTCCTTTTACTTTAACACCTGCAGATGTCTCTAGTCTTTTCAGGCAAGGACATACTATAACCAATTTCCAGGACTTGGAAATCTAGATGGGGGCAGAGGATATTAGGTTCATATTTGCTACAGTTGCAGTCTGGACTGAAAGAAGAGGGTTTGATTATTCAAGTTATTTTAAAAGTGATTTGATTCTGTTGTTGAAACTCTTAAGAGTAGCAGAAGTTAAAAAAAAAAAAAGAAGAAGAACAAAGAAACATTCAATGCTCTGTTTGTTCAGGATGGTTCAGTTTCAAGAGATGTTGGTAAAGTGATCTGATCTACCTCCATCAAATTATTCTACAGAGGAAAGCTTTCTGGGGAGACTCACACACAAACACAGAACATAGTTTGAATCTTTCCTCCCCTGAATCAGTTAAAAATATAGTTCTCTTCCTTATCTCGTGGGAAGACGACCCACCTCAGCCCACTGAATTGGTACTAAGAAGTGGTATCAATGGGGGAAAGCCATGCTTCCATCTTCCTCTGGAAAATTCTGTTTGGAGGAAGGGGAGGGGCAGAGAGTGGGTTCCTGCCCAGGAAGGCAGGCACGCTGCCAATCACCTCCTTCAGCAGCCAGTGTCTCTCTGCCCTCACCCAGAGCTGGCCAAGCACAGCCACAGAGGCAACACAAGCCTTTGTGTGGAAACAGCACTGTGCACAGTGGCGACAAAGCTCCCGGGTTCCCAAGGCAGCAAGCTCACCCATCTCCCCAGGCCCGAAACTATTCCGTTAGCTAGTCCCTTGGGTAGAGGATTGAAGACTCCTCATACAACTAAGATACCAAAGTGTAAAGCTCTCCTCTGGGCATTAACACTCAAGCTTAAAGTGGACCATCCCATGGCCCAACTAGACAGCAGGGCCATGAAAGGATGGGCTGCTCCGGCACCTTGTTCGAGCCTCCCCACGGCACTCTGCAAGTCCAGGCTTCTGCTGTGATTGTTTGGGCTGCTTCTTCCTGGAGCTTCCCCACCCTCCACCGAGCTCCCACGTTTTCCTTGAATTCTATTGTCCCATTCCCACCTCTCAGCCCTTGTATAACACCCACAGAGCCTTTCCAGACCCCATCCATAATGGTCACTGCTTCCTCTGACCGCTCATAGCTTTCAGCTTAAGAAACGAATTACTTTTTACATTGATTCTTAGTAGGTGTGTCTTTATTTCCACTCCCCTGGTTGCCGTGTTTCCACCACGTTTATGCTCAATAAACACTTGCTGAATAAATGAACAAATGACAGTTTGGAATCAGAGGAGCTGGTCCAGGCATAGTTCTGTGCAGAATGTGCCTGAAGAGGGCCCCGGAAAGGATGCTGAGAGTCTCGGAGGGTGCCTGAGGGTGCTGTGTGCTCTCGGGCAGCAGAGGTTTCAACAGGGAGAAAGAGGGGTTCCGTAAGCAAATTCTGACACCCAACAATGCTCGCAGGCCCATGATGGGTAGTCGGGACCCTTTGGGTTGCAAGTCACAGAAAGTCAACTTAAACTGGCTTAAGCAAGAAGGGAAGCATTGGCTTTCATGGGCAGGAAGGATACCAGAGTGGCTCATAGAATGGAAAGACGAGCCCCAGAAACCAAGACCCCAGGACAGAAAGTGCAAACCCACTCAAGACCTAGAAAATGTCTCCCTTTTCTCCCCTCCTTTCCCCTCCTCTCCCCTCCTCTCCTCTCCCTCTCCTTCCTGTATCTGAATCCCAGATATGTTCATCTCACATCACACCTCTCTCTCTTCTCTCTCTCTCCTCCTTCTCGTTCTCTCTCTCCATCGCAATCTTACTGTATCTCTGTTTCAATCCCATTCTCTTTTACATCAAAGAATTTCTCTCCACATATCAGAAAAAATAGCTCCTAGCAACTCCAGAAGTAAACCCTTAATGATTTAAAACTAAGGAAAACTAGCCTTCCACGTCCACTCAGAAGATTTCATGGGGAGGCCCCCAATCAGCCTGGATTCTGTGTGTCCACCCCTTGGAAGTGTCGCTGTGTCCAGGGATGTGACACTATTTGGGGACCTACAGTGTGATGAAAGTAGTTAGGCACTGTGACTGACAGTTCCACCAGGGCCACACGGAGGGAGAGACAAGAACATCAGCGACTCGCTTTGCCAGCAAAGACAAGGGCCCTGGGAAAGACCTCTTGGAAGGGATGAAAGAGAGGACATGGAAACAACTTCAGGCGGGAAAATATCAAGACTAGGGATATGTATTTGCAGGCAGAAAAAGAGAGGCCCTCTGAAACTTCTTGGGCTTTTTTCTCCTAGGGACAACCTGTCTAAAATGGTCTCAGCCCAGCAGCTCACATCACATATCTTGAAACATCAGTTATGCTCATCACTACTTCAAGATCACAGTAGATCCACCTCTAGATCCTGTTTTTAATGTGCTCATAAAAAGCACATATACTACTAGATGACTATTTTGCTTTCTAACATTTTAACAATTGTATTTCAATGTAATTGGCTTCCTTTGTACTCCTATGTATTTTATGCTCTTTAAAACATTATTCTGAGCAGGGGTCCATAGGCTTCACCAGATTGCCAGAGGGGTCTGTGGAGGCTAAGAACCCCTGTTTTAGTTGACTGTCAGATGCTGAATCTCCTGGTTTAATCCTCTAATTTTTGCATCATTTCCTCTATTTTCTGTATTTTTGTTCTACTTTCTACACCATTTCCTCAATTTGCTCTTCTGACCCCATTCTCTGACTATTTTACTTCTGCTCATTCCCTTTGATAACATCCAGACCTTATTCCACAGTTGTTCTACCCTCTCATCTCTCTTGCCTATCAATTCTAGGGTGTGATTTATTCCTGCTGACCTTTGGCTGTCTGTTCACATACGGACAAGGCACTACACAGTGATTGAGATTTCTGCATCTAAGTGCAGGGCTTATTGGCTGTTGGCTTCACTATGGGGTTATTAAGCAGGGACCGGCCATTTCATTGTGGGATTCCCCACACGTCAGAATCTGTGACTTTCCTCTTGGGGAAGTCTAGCATCCAGAAGAATCGTCTAACCCCCTGCTTGGAAGAAGTGGGAATATACAGGTCAGCATCCTAGGAACCACCAAGTAAGGAGACTTAGACCTTATCGCCTATTTTCCTTCTAGCTCAGGGCTGTTTTCTGCATTTCCTGCTATTCCCTCAATCTGAATTCTCTCTGATTCAATTACCCAGGGATTAAATCTCTGATTTCCTGCTGGAGCAGGAGAGGAACAGCTGTCTGGCTTTTTGGACTTGGAAAAGAGACCTCTTGAGATAGATCTTCAGTCCATCCTCCTATGTTCCCCTCTACTCTCTCCCAGCTTTGAGAGTTGGTTAGTGCCTCCAATTTCTGAGCTTTTCTGCAATTCTTGGATGTGAGCTGGCTTGCTCTTCTTAGCTTTCCCCTCTGTGGGCATCATTCTCCACCCTGCCAAGACAGCACTCAATCCTCCACTTTTCATGTCCCAGAGTTCTGTCAATCTTTCTTGCCTGGTGTCATTTTCTGTACATTTTTCCTTGCCCTTACAGGTTTATACCATTTCTTTACCATCATTTTAGTGCAGCTTAGAGAGGGAGCAGAGAGTACAGGCCATATTTAATCTGCCACATTTATCCTGTCTTCTGCCTTCCAGTTTCTCACTTTAGCCCAAACAACAATAAAAAGATAGCAGCAGCCTTGTATTGATACTTGGGACTTTTACACACAACTTGGTGTTGGTGCAACAGGACCTGATAGAAAGGAAACAGCTGTCTTGAGCCTTGGCTGTCGGCCAGTTACCAGAGTGTCAGCTCCCATGCCTAACAATGATTTATCTGGAACTACAGGAACTGAACCACAAGATGGCAAAGGAAGGAGCGAAACCCAATGTCCAAAATAATGATCTTAAGATGGAGTTGGGAATGTCCACTTCTTCCAGGCAGACTGCCTGGGTTGAGGGAACAGAGATATGATCCCCCCTCCACCCTAACACTATACACACCTGACATTCCGCCTAATACCCTAATATGCTCCTCATGATTGGTCCCAAAAGGTATTGCCTTGTACTTCACTATGACAGAAAGTTTCCTCTTTTTTTTATATCTATGTTTGCTATTCTGTTGACAGTGTGTCTTCTTGGGGTAGGTTGTGTGTCTCCTGAATAGCTACCCAAGTTGTCTCTATTCAAGAAGAAACTCCTGCAGCACCAGGTTTAAAATAAAAAGTGGGAAGAAATGGTTTTCTGATGAGGAGGTCAAATTAAGTTGAGAAGGACAGAAAAGAAATCTGACAGACTTCCTCGTTAAAAAAAAAGAATGCAAGCATCTGAAATAATGTGAGTCTTAAATCTTGTACATATTTCCTGAAAGTGAGAGGAAAGACTTGTATTTCTATAGCCCTTTTCTTCAGAGGGCATCAAAGTGCTTTTTTTTTTTAATTATACAAAAGAAAGCAAAGGCACCAGATATGAATGTTTCGGTGCCTGTGCAGCAAGCCCATGCAGCTAAGCTGTTATTTAAAGACATGAAAACGCAGATTTATGGATAGACTGGAGCTGAGTTCACTTCAAAAGCTGAGGCTAAGAGGGCACCGAGGATTTCTTCCAAAGCCCCATTGCCCCTCTGGAGATTGCTGGGCAGCTCCGAATCACTGGCCCCCACAGGAGGCTCCTCAGTCTCCACCTCATGCTGAGGTTTAAGAGATGAAAAGATGGACTGAGTGAAGCAAGGTAAGAGAGACTGAGCCCGGATGGTTCCCATTATGAGAGACGAAGACAGAGTATTTCCAATTTGCCACAGGTCTAATCAGATGGGTTTCTATAATAGGCATCATAGTAATGGGGGCTATTTAATGGGATCCGAGGAAAAATCAGAGGTGAGTTTTTCGTTCAAGGACATTTTTATAAATAATAGCCCATGGTATAAGATCAAAAGAAGAAAATGTCCTGGCCACAGCTTCCTACTCTACTGATGAGAAAATCCAGTGCTGGCCAAATCTCCTCTGAGCAACTGGCCTACTACACAGTTGGAGCAAAATTAAGTAGAGAAAGTCCACAGTGAATTACTTGACCACAAGCTGCCGTGTCAGGGCCATTCTGAGACTGCTGTGCCCCACAACAGAGAGGTCCAATGGAGAGAATCCCACAACCCCACCAACCCATGGGAAGAGTCAGTGAGCACTGTGGACAGAGCAGTGGCCAGAGGTGGAAATTTCCATGGGGGTAAAGTATCTCACTTGAGATATCAATTATAAGCTAAATGATTATAAAATTCCCCCACCCCAAAAATTCACTCTAAATGTAATCTACACAAATAGTTGGTTACCACTCATGGATGTCAATAGAAGGCACAACTGGTTGCTTTTGGTAAACTTCACAATCTTTCTGAAGGGAGAGAAAAAAATGACAGATATAATGACATGTATTTCTCTTTTCTATATTTAGGTTTAATTTATTAATCCTCCACCCAAAATCCAAGAAGAATTTCCTATAGCACCAGGGCCACCATGTAAGGATGTGTAGGTTGTGCACTGAACAACTCCAGGGCACCCTCACATTGTAGGCAGTGGCCATAAATGAAACATCTCATTTCCAGATGCTGTGGTCACAAAGCACCATATAAAACTCCTACAATGACCAAACAGACTATACCAGTTGATGTCAGCACTAACTACAGTCTGAGGCTCCACTCTCTGGGTCTCAGAATAACCATCATTCTAGAGCAGGTTCTATTGCCAGAAGTAGGGACCTGGGCGCTGTGGAGGCTACAGGGTTGTCTCCTGGCAGGCCTGCTTCCACACGAGACTTCACTTCTTCCTGAGGTCTGCAGCTTCCTCTAGCCTCCCTGGGGACACCCTGGCCAGAATCTGGATGCTTCTTTCCTCATCTGGCTAGGACATGTTCTAATCCCCCACGGAAGTTAAGCTTTCTCCTCCAAGTGCAATGCAGCTCTCTGGCTTCTGGGAGCTGGCCGCCTCCTTAACACCACCTCTGCAAGGGTGCAGCCAACCACACCTGGGCACCGAGGACCCTGGAAGAAGAGCCTGGAGTCTCCTCAGAGCTCCGTCTTACCCATCAGCTGAGGTCAGCCCCCACTTCTGGCTCCACAAATTAAATACACGGACTAACCCTGTGCCACCTGGTATCCATCCCGACCTGTCAGCAAAGCCATGGGAAACTGTCCTCAGAGAAGCAGCCCCCATCCTCCATGCAATAACAGACCACTCACACTGCTCCTCAAACCTCTCCCTTGAACACTGAGAGGCTTTATGGACGCTGAGGGCTCACAAACCCAGCACATCTCATGCAGATGTGACATGATGACCATTAAAATACACCTTTACATTGACAGTGCATCACACAGCAGCCATTTGTCCAAGCCTTAAAGGCACCAAGACATGTGAGTTTAGGGTATTCTAATAAAAGTCGTTCAGATTCCAACCTGTATTCTTCTTGGTCGTAATCCCTCTTCAGCAATGCTACCTGTGTATTCCATTTTCTCTCCCCCATCTTTGTTTTTGTGAAGATAAAAGCAGTTTGAAATGAGTAGTTGAAATTATCTACATTTAGACCACTCTGCTGAAAGTCAAAATCTCTTTGTTTTTCTTCTTGATTTCTCTGTGTATAAATACAGTGTTATGTATAGTTGTCTTTCATGATCAAAGATAATGGTGATACTTCCCAAAAGACAAGTAGAGAATAGAAATCATCATCACCATCATCATCTACCTACGATCACAGGGAACCTTGGTATCATTTTGGCAAGATCTATCTGGTGTCTGATAACCTCTCTCAGTAGCTAGAAGTCCTGAAACCTGCCTAGTCCTGGTCCCCTAAACCTGTCCCTCACAGTCTCACTGTGGAGTACTTTGCAATAATAATAATAACAGCTCACTTCTTTAAGCACTTGCTATGTGCCAGGCACTGTTTTAAACAGTTTCCATGTATTATCTCATTTAATCCTCCTGAAATCCCTCTGTGGTATTATCCATAGCCCCATTTTACAGATGAAGAAACTGAAGCACAAGAGACGGAGTAATTTGCCCAAGGTCACATGGCTGGTACGAATTCGGTCCACAGCACACAGGCTGAGCTCTGGCACTCTCCTGCACCACAAGGCAGCGTGAATAGCCATCGCTCAGCTAGGCTGGAGTCAAAGCAGTGCCCAACTCTTCACAGTTTATCCACAGATTCTTCTTTAGAGGCGTAGGGTCTCAAAGAAAAAACAAGTCCTGAACCTCACTTCTCCCCTCATGATGCGACTCTGCTGCCAGTTACATCAGTAGCTCTGCAAACCGGTGACATGTCCCTCTGGCCTGCCCCCCCACACCCTCACTCCCACCTATTCATCTTTGAAACTTGGTCTGTACGTCCAATACCATGTTTCCAGGCAACCCTGAAAGTTTTGACAACCCATTACCTCCTTCTCCTGCCTGCCCCCCAATCCTCACACTCTCGACCAGTCCACATGTCCCTACGCTAATTGCCCTTTCCAAAGTGAACATTTCCAAATGGCAAGATAAGTTCAGAGTCATTTAAAGGAAAAATATGCGTACTTGAGACATACCATGAAAATGTTGGGCTGTCTTTTTTTTTTTTTAATCTCATCCTTACCCTCCCTGCAGAAGCAGTGAGCTCAAGTGGCCTCCTGTTTGTTGTTTTTCCCAGGGAAGCCAATTTCAGTTCAGTTCCCACTGTTTCATAACATGAGAGCTCAACTTACACACTTCCAAACAGAGGGATGGGTGCTCAGTTTTGTTTTCTTCTTCCCTCAAGAAAAAGCCTCAATCTCAGTTGCAGGCTTAAACAGATTTAACAGCCATAAGCCCCATAAGCTCTGGAATGCCATAAATAGTCCTTTTCATCAGAAGCTTCAAATCACAATTCTACTGTAAAAACCAGAGCTACTCGGATAGCTGCCCACAGCACTGAGCATGCGGCCTTGCATTTAGTGGCATTTAATAAAGATTTGTTGAAGGACCGATTGATCCGGGTCTCCCATATCAGGTGTAGCCCGAGTTTCTGAGATGTTTTTTTAAAGGGATTTGAGCTAAGATTTAAAATCAACTCTTAATGCACCAACCTCTCCTTTCCCAGAGTCCTTTGGGCCCTGAATCTTGGAACCGATTTATAATGCATGAGTTTCAAAGCCCCTGTGGGGACCAGAGGGCAAGAAGGAAGGCAGGATAATCCAGTAAAAGGCCCTACATCATCTGGGCCGTGGTGTCCTCATGACAGCCTGGAAGAACTAAGAGAGGGGCCCTCTGGATCATCAGGGAAAAGTAAACCAAGAACTCCATCATGACGGTGGAGACCTTTGCAGTCAGGAATCCTGATTCCACCAGTCCCGGCCCTGTGGCCTTAGGCAGGTTACCTAGCATCTCTGTGCAGCGGTTTCCTCATTCAAACGGATCATAGGACTTCTACCAGGATTAAATGAGGAAACACGTGCTAAGCCCTTGAGACAGTATCTGGCATGTAGAAAGCATCCCTCATGTTCTAAATAATTAGCTTAGCAATACAGTGAAAGAAATTTTATTGAGCTTTCAATTTTATGAAAACTGGGGGTCCGTGTATACCAATTACAGTTACTCAGCTACCCAGAATATTCAATTAAACAGAACACCCTACTCTTCCAAAATGCCAGACAGATAGGAGCTCACAATACATATGAAAGTGCTCAAGGGAGTAGAAACAAAGTAGGGATCAGTAATCAGTGAATTTAGTTGGGATCACAAGACACCAGAGGTGCTAAAATAAAATCATGCTGTAGATTTTTTAAAGCGAAGTTATAACTTCAGGGACTGGTATACCGTATTAACTATTCCGACTTTTTAAAAACCCTTTTCATCACAATGGGGAAAAAAGGAAGCTGACTGAGTTACTGTGTTCCTGTTTTAGTCATCAGACTTCAGCAAGAAAAATAAAGGGAGAGGGATGGAGATACACAATTAGGAACTAATGAAGGCCAGGTAAATACAGCTGTTGATAAAAACACGTAAGGGAATTCTTAGAAAAATTAAGTGTAACAAATCAGCAGGCAGAATGAAATGGATCCCCGGGCAGTGAAGAAACTTGTTAATAAACTTGCTGAACCACCAACAACCCAGAAAAGTAGTAGTGAGCGAGGACAAGGAAATTTTGCATTGAGTCTTGAAGCGAGCTTGGGAGAGAGAAGACTTTTGGGTGGCTAGTAACTTCCAGGGAAAGAGGAGCAGTGAAAAGACAGAGGGGAAGTGACAGAGAGTTCCCCTTGGTCGGCCTTCCTCTGTGGTTATGACACCATGTTTCAAGGATGGATCATGGTCAGGGTTAGAATGACCCGGACTATATAAAGAAATCAATTCCGCGAGGATTTACTGAGCACCTCCTATGTCCAAGGCAGCATGCCAAGTGAGAGATACGAAGGTGAGCAAGACTCCTCCTGGATCTCTGGAAACACCCAGACCGTGGGGACAATAGCTGTGAACACAGTAACACAAGGTAACAGGCGATCCATGCTGCGGCAGAGTTACAGGCAGACACAGGGACACAGGAGCGAGGTGAATTTCCACCAAGGGTTTCAGAGAAGGCTTCCTGCAGGAGGTGGTATTTGAGCTGACCTTGGAGGGTGGATAGGGAAAGTGCTTCAGACAGGGAAATGGCGTTCATTCATTCATTCATTCCTTCATCCCTGCAACTATCCACCCAAATAACAAATGGTTACTACGCACATACTTTCTGTCAGACTCTGTGCTGGTTGTTGACGACAGATTTTTGAGTAAAAATTCCTACAGAATTCCTGCCATTGGGGAGCTCTTGGGGAGGCAAATATTAACCAAAGCATCATACCTTCAGATGTAAATTGCAGATGTAAACTGCCTCATGGTAATGCCCTGAGGAGTGGTCCGAGGTTCTGTCTGAGGCTCTAATAGGAATGTCTGACCCAGCAGAGAAGTCAGGCAAGGGCTTGCTGAGGAAGTAACGGCAGATCTGAACTCAGAAGGAGGAGTCAGAGACATCCAGGCAGAGAGAGGAGACTGCAGCATTCCCACCTGAGGGAGCAGCCTGCTTCAAGGTGGGAAAGAAGCGTGATGAGAACAAGGGGCTGAAGTAGTCCAGGGAGGCTGGAGCATGGCGTGGGGGGAATAGTGTGTGGAGATGAGGCCAGAGGGGCCAGCAGCGGTATGTGGGGTCTTGGGGGTCTTGGTGAGAAGTTCCTGCCCTTTATTCTAAGAAAAATGGAAAGTCTTAGAAATATTTTAATTGGTACCGTTACATGGAGGGGGGTGAGAGGTGGCATGATGAGAGTTTCATTTTGGAAAGATCATCAGGCTGAAGTGTAGAGACTAGATGAGGGCCAGAGTGGATGAACTAGTGGTCCAGCAAGAGATATGGTGGGGGCCAGGACTAGTAGGGGAGGATGAGGGGAAATGATGTCAGGACACATTTAGGGGTACGTCAACAGGATTGGAAGGTAGACTGTGGGGCTGTGGTAAGGAAGAGGGAGGTGTCAAGGATACCTCAGGCTTTCAGAACTGGACAGATGGTGATGCCAACCCCCTAGATGAGGACAACGGGAGAGAGCTTTGTGGTAGAGAGAGAGGAGCTGTGGGGAATCAGAGGTGTGGAGGTGTGGTCAATAGGTGTCTCCCCCAGTGGACTATACGCCCCCTGAGGGCAGGACTGTCTCTTTTTACTCAGAATTGTGTCCTTGGCAACTAGTATGGTGTCTGACAGATATAGCAAGTGTTCAGTGACCGCCTGTTAACTGAGTGGATAGCTGGATGGGACGATGATTTTGGTTTTGGACGTGTAAAGATTGAGGTGCTTTAAGACATGAGAGAAGACGTTGCGTAAAAAGCTGGCTAGATGGGCTGCAGCTCAGGAGAGAGGTCAAGAAGGAAGCTATAGATGCATGATCCTCCAAAGAAAGTAGCTCGAAGGAGAAGATGAACAGGCCCCAGGGTCAGCCCTTAGGAATTCCAACAGGTCAGGGCCAGGTAGCGGCGGAAGGTGCACAAAGGAGAAAGAGAAAGGGCAGCCAAGTCAGAGGGAATATTTCAAGAAGGAGACAGTGGTCAACGGTGTCAATTGCAAGTAAGACGAGAACTGAAGAACGTCCTTTGGATTTAGCAACACTGAGGTCATTGGCGACCTTTGCGGGAGCTGTTTCTGTGGAACGATGGGGTGGAAGCCAGATTGGAGGGGGTGAGGAGTGGGAGGTGATGAAATGGTGACAGGGAGTAGACGCAAGTCTGGGAGAAGTTTGGCAGTGAAGGGGAGGAGAGAGGTGGGCCAGAAGCTGAGCAAAGGCAGGAATGTGCCCGCCAGGTTTGAGAAGTTACAACAGCCTAGCATGGCTAGAACAGGGGTTCTTGTGCATTTTTTTTGCTGCCCCGACATCCCCGAGTAGCAGACACCCCAAGCCGTTAACAGAAATCAGAACATCAGAAGGAGTTGATTTCATTGAGGGTGATGAGTGTGTTTTGGAGATGTTAATTTGGGGTGGGGTGGGGTTGGTTATGGAGGGGGTTGGGGAGAGAGATGTCTGTAGTGTAGCTGGAAACATGGTCTGGGGCAGCACTGGCAAACTACAGCTGCCAAATCCAGCCCCCAACCCGTTTTTATACGGCCAGCCCACGAGTTGAGCAGTTTTTATATTTTTAAATGGTTGAAAAAATCAAAGGGAGAATAATATCTCATGATATGTAAAAAATATATGAAGTTCAAATTTCAGTGTCCATAGATGAAGTTTTATTGGAACACACCCAAGCTCGTTCATTTACATACTGTCTATGGCTGCTTTTGCGTCACTACAGCAGAGTTGAGTAGTTGCAACAGACCATTTGACTGGCACAGCCTAAAATATTTACTATCTGATCCTTTACAGAAAAAGTTTGCCAATCCTCGGTCAAGGGCATAGGAAAGCAATCAGAGCAACTTCCTGACAGTCAACATTATGGAAAAGAATCAAGTTAAAGGGGACCAGATCACACTGCACATTTAGGAAAGCAGGTAGATGGCCATTTGCGGGGTACGGACAAGATGGCAACAGCCTCATATCTCCGGGTCTGTGATGGACATGTATCCACCCGCCCCCTCTCCCCGCAGCGTTCCCCCCTTCTGCTGATGTCATGAGCAGGCCTCCACAAGGCTCAGAGTGAAACGATACTTCTTCAGGGAAACATTTCCCTTCCTTTCCCCAACTGAGCCTCCCAGCCGTCTTAGACAAAGCTTCTCGCGCTTCTCCTTTACAGCACTTATCGCCATGGTAATTAAATAAGTATTTGTAGAATTCTTGGCTTACTGCCCGTCTCTCCTCCCGGACTGAGAGGCACTGTGGTGTAATGACTAAGAGAGCAGACTCATAGACAGGCTGCTTGCTTCAATCCTGGCTCTACCATTTACTGGCTGGGTGACCACGGCACACTTACCCTCTCCTGGCCTCAGTTTCCTCATCAGTAAAATGGGGACAGTGAGAGTCTGTACCATTCAAGGTTGTGAGGATGAACAAAGATAATAAGATGCAAGGTGCTTGGAGCAGGGCCTGCGATACACTAAGCACTCGGTACACATATCATCGTTAGTAACTATTTGAAGGAGGGGAGTGAGGTAAAGGAGTGGGAGAAAACAAAGATGAAACCTGACTTTCAGGGCAACTGGGTAGATGGTGATGCCATTTCCAGAGACAGGGAACACAGGAAGGGGAGTGGGTTTGGGGGACTTGTCATGTCGAGGTGCCTGGGGACAATCAAGTGGCAATGCAAGGTAGATAGGTGGATGTGGGGCTCGCAAAGTCAGGGTGGGGTGGGGGATTGGAGGAGTGTAGAGAAGGGTTGAAATAACTGGGAGAAATAGCTGAGGGGGAAACATAAGATTGTTAGGCTGTGTTTTGGGCCCAGGTAAAAATGCTCTGGCATTTGTCATTGCTGCCGTGTGATTATCTATCTACACCTTAATAAATGTGAGCTGTTATTATCGTATGTTCCTTGAGAACTGGGACTGGCTTGTCTTGTTAACTACTAGACCCCCAGGACTTCTAGCACAGCACCTAGCATACAGTAGGCACTCGATAAATATTTATCAAAATAATAAGTAAAGGAATGAAGGAAAGGAGAGAGACATACACATATTAACTTGATAATCAAGTTGGGGGTTGCAGCAAATGCTGTGGCCCACCCTGGACATCACCAGTAGTCCCCATTCATGTTGACAGCAACACCTGTGTCTTGCTGCCTGAGGGAATTCTCTGGTAACAGGAGCAGGCTGGCCCATGAACTTCCAGGGGAAGACTTGAAGTGCTGGGGAGTTAATGCCCTCAGGAAGGAGCAACTCTCAACAACTAAGGGATGGCAATCGGTGGATAAATATCCAGTACCCTCAGCCTTCAGTTGGAGGCCTCTGTTCTGTGAGCCACGCTGTTGCCAAGCAATTGTGTCATAGGTGTCCCCTGTAGAGCTTTGCTCCATGTATAAGTTCACTGGGTCTGTGTTCACCACACAGCAGCCAGAATGCAGGCTCACAGGAGGGTAAAAGCTACATTAAAGTAGACAAAGGGATGCCCAAACATCTGAACCCAGGTCCTCAGAACAAGACAGGGGGAGGACATCAACTCTTGAGGCATCTGCTTGGACCATAGGCATATGACCCTCCATCTGGCCACAGGGAACCAGCCTCCTGGAAGCCAGGCTGGCAGCTGACTGAGCACTGATGAAGGTTGGAGACAGCTCTAAGATAAGAGACTTGGTCACTGTGGGCAAGCCACCTCAGTGTCAGTTTCCTTATCTGTAATTAGCAAACGAATCAAACTACTAACCCTTTGAGGTTTCCACAACTGCGTCCTATTCTCTCTCTGAGTCTTGGTGATATTCCTTTTCCCATACTCACCTTGTTTTCACCTCCCTGTGGTTCTTTGTTAATTACATTGCATGTGTCTCAACAGATATTTCAGTGAAGACACTAAATTTTCGGTGCCTGATAGGCACTTAAAATATTTAATGAACAGATCGATATGTTCCTCCTCCCTTTCTTTCTCCCTCTCATGCCCTCTAAACCTGAGACACTGTCCCCGTATTCCTGCACAGGAGGGAAATCATGATGGTGCCGTCCTGTCCCATTCTCATTTCTTTCACTTTTTAGCTCTGAAGTCTTCCTGGGTTTAGCAGTCATCTCCCACCTCCTGGGCCTCCTTTGCCTTATCTTTCCAGATCCAATATCTTTTACTCCTGTGAGCATACTGGCTCAATCAACTCTCTGAAGCTTGCTTGGCCAACCTTTCTGCTGGACTGCTGAGCCATTTGCGACCTGCAGATAGAATAAATTCAGAGTCCACACAATCACCACTCCCTCCTGGAGAGAGTCAGCCACATGGCAGTGACTAGATTCCTCATTAACGTGGCCTTGTGTGAATCTCTTATGATGGTTCCTAGACACAATGATGAGTCTGTGGCCTTGGAGCTCACAGGGGAAAGGAAGAATGATATCCAAACCTTATAGCTATGACATTTCCAAAGGAAGATATCCAAGGCTTTGGACTTCTCCAGTGCTTTGACCCTCAAGAAACCCCTGTCCCAATGTCATGTTCTATCCCAGAATACCAGCAAAACATCCCAGGTCGGCAGGCCCATGAGATTTCTCTAATCCTGTTTTGTGCTCAGCACTCAGTCACCTCTGTGATAACTAAAGAAGAAGTTTATAACGTGGTTCCTAGAAGTCTGCTTCTGGCTATGATGGAATAACTGGTACCAACTAGGCCTGCCATTATACACTTTTATAGTCCTGGACAAAATGCATGAAACAACTCTGCAGATACTGGACAACAGGTACACGGGACCATGATGCCTGAGAGAAGGGAAACAACTGAGGTGAGTCTTCTGATCATCCTGACTTTCTGCCTAGAGGCACTTACCAGACCCCAGCACAGGGAGGAGGAACCCAAGCCAAGGATGGGACCCTCCCTGAGCTCAAGAGACAAGGATCAAAATGAAGAGAGGTTGAGGTGGCTGAAATGCCAAAGAAGAAGTAGCTAAAAGGAGAAAGAGCTCCTAACATCTTCATAGATGCCCTTGTTTGTGTAAAGAATAAACTGTGTATTTGTAGGGTGTGACTCATAAGACCACACAAAGAACCACCACCAGAGAAAGAACAACCACTGGAGAGCTATATGCTCAACAACTATCAGAACTTACACTTGGTTGGGAAGCATTCAAGTTCCAACCAACCAGAATGAAGAAAACTTGTTGAACACCCAGGGAATTCAGTAGAGACTCTAGAAAAACCAAGTCTTAGAAGTAGTGCTAAGCTAGCACTACCAACAAACCTAAATGGGTCTTTACCTGGTAATAGTAAATTAACTGTCTGCCAGAACAAAACTCAACACTCTTTGAAAGAACACAACAAAATTCAATCAACAACTTAACACTCACAATGTCCTATGTTCAATTAAAAAATTATTAGACATGAAAAGAACCAGGAAAATGTGAACCATAACAGAAAAACCAGTCTACAGAGACAGACAAGAAATGACAGAGATGATGGAATTAGCATATAAGGAATTGAAAACAGGTACAATATATTCGTGGAGTTAGAGGAACACATGAACCAAATGAGAAGAGAAATGGAAACTATTTTTAAAAATCTAAAAAGAACGTCTAGGGGCCAGCCCTGTGGCCTAGTGGTTAAGTTCGGAGCACTCCACTTCAGCAGCACAGGTTTGGTTCCCAGGCGCAGACCTATACCACTTGTTAGCAGCCACACTGTGGCGGTGACCCACATACAAAATAGAGGATGACTGGCAACAGATGTTAGCTAAGGGCAAATCTTCCTCAGCAAAAAAAAAAAAAAAAGAACTTCTAGAGCTCAAAATACAATATCTGCAATAATGGAAGCAGTATTACATCTGAACCATCCTGACGAGCACAAGCCATCTGGAGATGCTGACTCTCTTACAGAACTTTCTGAACCACAGAGAAGCAGCCAACCCCAGTGGATGGAGCTCAGACTCTGAAGTCCACAACCCTAGCTCCAAGCCTGGCTCCACCACAAACAAGCAAATTTTTAAAACACCCCAAAACCTTACTTTCCTCATTTTGATGTGGGAATAATAATCCTCAACTTGCAGGGCTATTGAGAGGATTAGAGGTGAGGTAGGTGAAGCACTTGGTGCAACGTAGATAATACATGATAGACATTATAATTAGTCCAGTGGTTGATCAGAGATTCCTGGGACCACAATATGAGGTATCTCCTTTTTGGTCTCAGGGGTGGGGTCACAACTACTCTGGATGAATGAAAGGGAAAAAACTAACATACACATAAACATATAGGTATACTAGTCATCAAGGACAAACAACACTAGATATAAACATTATTCACATAAGTGTTGTGTTTGGGCCACAAAAAGAGAGGGAGGTGGGTCCCTTTCACTAGATAACAAAGGGTCGGGGGCCCTGATTGTGGAAATTTGGGCCAAGGGGTTCATAATTTGAAGTTTCTCCATTGGGAAAAGGATGCTTATTTAATTTGCAAATTGACCGAGAGCAGCCTACTTAGCCCAACATCTCTGTCATTAAGTGGCCCCCTTGATGCTTTGACGCAGGTAACTGTGGCTCTCAGGGAATCCTAGGAGGCCACTGCTCCAGAATCTCACCTCCAGATAGAGGCAGGTGCTGGGGGGGTTGGGCAAGCACAAACTTAATATAGTTGCTCAGATCTAGGGAAGATTATTTTCTCTCATATTGAAAGAGACAGAGACAGGTGTTTACTGAGCATGTACTGTTTACAAGGCAGGCATTGTGCCAGAGGCTTTATCCGGGATTATCTAGAATAGCCATTCACTTATTCAACAATTATTTATTGAGTTCCAACAGGCACTGTGCAAGATGCTAGGGATGCACTGGGATCAGAGAAACAGATAAATGAACAGACCATAACTACAGAGTACCACCCAAGAGTGGGTCCAGAGCAGAGGACCAGCACCTAAGCCAGCCTTAGCAGGGGAAAGGTATGTGTGTGAATAGAACATTCCAGGCAGAGGAAACAGCAAGCACAAAAGCCTGGCAGGGAGAGAGACAAAGAGTGGCTCATTAGGGGAATTGCCAGCAGTTCCTAAGGTTGGAGCAGAAAAAGTCTGCAGCAGTAAGCCAGCAGCCTGGTCATGAAGGATTCATATGCCTGGACTAGAGTTGCCAGATTTAGCAAATAAAAATACAGGATGCTAAACCTGGTGAACGCCGCCTCAGCCAAGTGATCAAGGTCAACATCAACAACGATGAGTCATGTGGACATTATATACCCTCGACATGATGGGATGGGAATGGCCCTTTACCTCCATGGTCCTCCTCCCAAAACATGCTACTTCAGTCTGATCATGAGAAAAACATCAGACAGACCCAAATGGAGGGACATTCTACAAAACACTGGCCAGTACTCCTCAGAACTGTCAAGGTCATCAAAAACAAGGAATATCTGACAAACTGTCCCAGCCAGGAGAAGCCTAAGGAAGCATGACAGCTAAATGAAGGTGTTATGCTGGATGGGATCCCGGAACAGAAAAGGACATTGAGTGAAAACTAAGGAAATCTAATAAAGTAGCGACTTTAGTTACTGATAACATATCAACATTAGTTTATCAATTGTGAGAAATATATCATACTGATGTAAGATGTTAACGTATATGGTAACTCTCTGTACTACCTTCATAACTTTTCTACAAATCTAAAACGATTCTAAAATAAAAAAGTTTATTTGAAAATACAGGGTGCCCAGTTAAATCTGAATTTCAGATAAACATCTGATTTTTTTTTTAGTATAAGTATATCCCACGCAATATTTGGAACATATTTACACCAAAAAATTATTCATTGTTTGTCTGAAATTCAAATTTTACTGGGTGTCCTGGGAACTCTTTCCTGGAAAGAAGTTCACCCTGAGGACAGTAAGGAGAGCAGTCAGAGCTGCTGAAGGACCGCAGGCAGGAAGGTGCAGGATTCACAACTTAGACAGCAGATATACAGAGGAGGAAACTGACGCTCCACAGTTCTACCAGAGTGCCCAGCTAGCTGAGCGGGGAGCCACGATCTGAACACAGGCCTGTCCCACCTCAAGCCCATGTCTATCCATTACACCCCGATGCCTCACAGAACTTTGTCTGGAAACATCCACAAGAATTTGTGCTTGCTGGCAAATAATAAAGGAGGCCCAAGAGCAGATGTTCAGTCTGGAGGACTCCAGCAAAAGCAGGCGAGTACTTCTGAGCACTGAAACTCAGGGCCTCCCAAAACACAAGGCCGTGTTTCCTGCTGGGTACCAGCTCCTCAATGATGTCCCCCTTCCCCTCCTCTCTGCCCATCAGTCATCACCATCACGGTCAAACCAGACACACTCAGCGCCATGGACTGAAAAGTTGAAAGGGATCCTTGGAGCCATTCATCCAACGTGCCCCTTTGAGCAGGATTCCCATCCACAGTTGTCCCCACAGATGTCACCTCCTTGTTCTAGCTCTTAACTGTTGGCTCCAGCCTGTGGCAGTCTTTCCCCACCTTTAATTCACACTTCCAAACTGCTTAGATGTCAGAAAGCAGCCTACCAAGCTAATTAGGGCTGTGTGTTAAGTAAGAGTCAGTGGTCTCTGAGCAAGGGCCCAAAAGGCTCTTCTGCGTGGAAAGGGAAACTTTGTAACGTGTATTCCAGCTGCTCAGGGATCTTTCTGTCTTACTCCTCCCCATCTTGTCCCAAATAGGTGATGCTGCTTTATACCTGGGCTCCACAGAGACGAGGTTAAATAACTGCATTTGGATGAGCATAGCCTAAGGGTTGCTTTAGTTTATTTCAGTACCACAGGGGAGAAGCAGAGGGGCAACAGACGGGTGACGTGTACTCAGCCAGCAAAATCTCCTGCAGGAAATTATTGATGCCAGCCAGCTGCTCCAGCCCCCTGCTGGGCTCGTTCTCCTCCTCTCCTATCTCTCAGGGGACGGCCATCCCGCTGTGGCTTGCCAGCTCTGAAAGACAAAGAGGGCAAAGCTCTCAGCCTGCTGTGTGCCTACCTCCAACACATCCCCCCATAAAACCACCGACAACAGGGCCCTGCCAGGGGTGGGGGTGGGAGGACATGTCCAGCAATCCTCTTTCATCTAGAAATGGGATTGGAAATGGGGTAATCGTCTAAATGGGCAGTCCTGATGCGTCGATAAGCATAACTCCCATTTTTATTACGGTGATGAGGCTGCCTGAGCACGCGTAATCCCTCTCCCAGGCTCCGGGAGATTGCCAGGCAGCCAGACGCCACCCCGCCCTCCACCACAGCTGCATTAGTCTGATGGGAAGAGGCACTGAGCTCTAAACGGACTGCATTTCATAATGGCATTTAAAAGCACAGATCCTGGGGTCATGCCAGGGTCCAGGACACCGCTGACCAAGCTCCCTGTCCCCTTCAAACTGCCCTTCTGCTCCCCCAAACACTGATACACTGGTGGGGCATAGACGGTCTAAATCCAGGGCCGCCCTCAGTCATGTAGGGTGAAAAAGGTGTCACGAAAGACTCCAAGTTAAAAATGGCTCAAGGAAACATGGTATAATGGAAAAACCTTTGGGTTCTAGCCCCAGCCAATCCACCAACCCTTGAGGTCTCAGTTTCCTCAACTGCATTACATGATTGCTAAGGTTCTTTCCCCCTCTCCCACATACGAGACACATAGATGCACAACTGTCTCATCCAGCCAGGAATTCCACTCTTATGGAGTAATTCTTTTGTGTTTTCAAGGCTGTTTTATCTTTTACACCTCCCTATTGAAATTACAGTCACCCACTTTATTAATGAACTCCTTATGGGAGAAGATGACCTACTAGTAGCTGGAAGCAAGGCCCTGAGGCAATAGGACAGGCAGGGGAGTTGTGGCCTTGTGTACCAGGAAGACACAGGGGGTTCAGGAAGGGAGGTAGAAAAATACCCAGGGCCATGTCATCTGGGGCCCACCTTGTGGGCAAAGTCCACACTGAGGATGGATGAGTCCAGGCAGATGGACCGCAGATTAGGGTAGCTGGTTCTGCTGATGGCACTCAGGGACCTTCAGAACAAATCACAACCCTGTATGCCCATTGGAGGCTTTGTCCCCATTCACTCATTTACTCAAGTACTGAGCAGCCAGGGGGCCGGGAGGCACAGCAAAATTAAGACTGGATTTAGATTCAGAAGCTGGGCCCTAGCTGCAGTGCCAACATCTGCATGACATTGAACAAGGCATGTCACCATCCTGAGCCAGCAAAATAAGGCAAGTGTGTGCCTTGCACACTTCGTGGGCAGAGTTATCACCTTGCACACCTCCGGGGGTGCCATTCTCATAGGTGTCCACATGTGTGGCACCGGCCAGAATTGGGCAATGCACAACTGGCACAGCCAAATATTGTGGCCCTGCTCACAGGTAAAAAATGTCAAACGACGTAAGATATATTAGCCACGAACACTATTAACACACCAGTATTATTGTATTGGTCACATTCTAGAAGGGGATGCTAGATCCATAAAAGACATTCGCAAAAAGATAAAATTTAGTGGCATCAAGTTTTGCATTCTATTCATTCAACCATGGAGCAACCCATTATATCACCCTAGTGCTCTCATCACGATTCATACTACAGGAGCCGTACAAAAGAATAAGCAAAACACGAGGTGTGGCCCCAAGCCCAGAATGAGGCAAATACCCTTCCTTACATGTCTCAGTGGTCCCAAGACCACACTGCCCTCTACACTCTCCCCCTCTCAAAATACCCTTCATTATAAGACATAGAGTCTCAGTTAAGACAGGCACCACGATAGACTTCTGAGATCAGGACAGGAAGATGGGGACCAGATATGTCTAGCCCAAAAGGAGGTTCCCTGGAATTCACACCCCCTCACACGTCAACTCACATCAGCTCAGAGCACCAGGCCCTTTCCTCTTGACCTTCCACAGGCCACATTTGCCTGGAAAAGGAGAAAGACCCATAGATTCACAACTCCACCTCACTGCCCACCCCCCTGCGGATTCCAAACCCACTTCTCACTCTCCCTGTACATTGGCGATGTTCAAGTCAGGCGGGTTAAAAATGTTGAAATTATGCAAAGCCCCTTGATTCACTACTGCCTTTCCTATGAGGGGAAAGGTGGAAATGGGAACTACTAAAAGCATTTGTCCCCACCTTCCATTTCTCCTTTCACTGTTCCAACTCAGGTCATCTTTGTTAGATGCCTCCTAACATGCCTCCCTTGTTCCAAGACCTTTGCCCTCCACGCTATACCCCTCTCAGAGCTACTGCTCTAAAACACAGCTCTCGGTGCATCACATCCTTGCGTCACAGGCTGCACAGCGCCCCCAGGCCGAGACAACAACATCTCTGCCACAAGCTTGTTCCCAACCTCATCTCTGGCTACTTTCTCCCATGTAGCCTACACTGCAGTCCCACGGGGTGGCCCTCCATTCCTGAACAACCTTCACGCATTCCCTCATCCAATGCACGATTAACTGAGCGTGTAAGGTGTATCAGGCAGTGTGCTGGGCACTGGAAATGTAGTAGAGGGGAAACCCAGCCAGGCATCCCACAGCTTACAGGAAAAGCTCACATCCCTTTCAGGGAAAATAGACGTCAATCAAATAACCACAAAAATAAATGTATGATGACAAACTGTGATATATGATAAGGAAATGTGCTCAGAGATGTACAAGGCAGAAGGGCTGAAGTAGTCTGGGGGATCAGAGAAGGTTTCCCTGAAGAAGTGATATTTGAGCTGATATGTGAAAAATGAGAAGGGATAAATGAGGTGAATGGGGTGGGAGTGGTGCCAGCCACAGAAGGGAGGATTGCAGGCTGAGGGCTGCCTGGGCCTGGGGCCTGTGAGCAGCAGAGAGAAGGCCAGTGCCACAGAGGACAGAGGTGTGGGTGCTGGTCCATGATGGAGCTGGGGAAGTCGCCGGGGACCAGACTATGAGGGGTCTTAGACACTCTACTGAGGATGTGGATCTTTATCCTAAGAGTAATGAGAAGGCATTAAGAGGTTTTAAGCAGGGAAGAAGGGTAGCTTGGGGAGCTAGTGACATGATCAGATATACATTTTGAAATGCTCACTTCAGCTGCTCTGAGAAGGGGTTGGGGGCCCAGAGCGGATGTGGTGGTCCAGTGAGGAGGAAATCGCATCCATCTCAGGCAAGAGATAGGGATGTAAACTTGGACTGGGAGCTGGGAGTGGCGAGCGAGCTGAGCAAACGAATTTTCCAAACCAGAGTTTACACAACCAGACGGCTGGGCAGCACCATCTGGAAAGATAGAGCACCGGAAGATGACCGGATTTGGGTGAAAAGATTCTGAGATCAGTTTGGAACATAATGGGTTTAGGGAGCCTTTGAGGCCTCCAAGTGGAAAGATCAGTGATAGATGGGTCTGGGATGGAGATGTACATTTCAAGAGCCATCAGCACACAGATTGTAACGGAAGATGTGGACGTGAATGAGATTGCTTTATGTCACCACTTACAGTCACCTTCTCTCTCCAGTTGTTCCACCTGTGCCTGCCCCCATGCAGGGAAAGCGGGACTCTGCAGCTTCATGGAACCCTTAGGCCTCTGTACCCATTCCTGCTGCTATATGGCCTCTTGTATCATTTTATGACCAGTCCCTTAAGTGTCTTCCCCACTAACAATCCAAGAACACTTTGGGAAAGAGACACGTCGCTCTCCTCCTGATGTCCTCAACACACAGAGCAGAGCCTGGCTCTTGAGGGAGCAGTAAGATACAGGCCCACCACAAAGCCCCGGTGCAATGTTACTCTGGAGTAGAAGAGAATGCAGGCCCAGACCCAAGAGCCTCATCTACAACCAGTCTCAGAGTCTTCAAAAGAGAAATGGTCCCATTCTTTACCTCTGCTTCCAAGACACCAATATAAGTACTGAGGAATTTTAAAAAGAAAACGGTATTGATGTTTTCCCACTGTTAAGATAGATAAGCAAGCAATCAGATATTTATTGGAGATGTATTTATCATTTGTTAAGTGTGCAAGGCACAGAGAAAATGAGTGAGCTCTGTCCTCAAAGAGCCTCTAGTGCAATCTCTTACTCAGAACCCAGTGCTTTGATTATAATTCAAAACAAAGTTGTGCATGATTTCATGTGAGTATCCACAAGAAAATCAAAGCCTGAGTCCTCAAGAAACTTACAGTCTCAAGAAAGTATAAGACCAACATAGATGAAAAGCTAACTTTATCAGAGCCGGCCTTGTGGCGTAGCGATTAAGTGCGCGCACTCCACTGCTGGCGGCCCAGGTTCAGATCCCGGGCGCGCACTGATGCACCGCTTATCAGGCCATGCCATGGCGGTGTCCCATATAAAGTGGAGGAAGATGGGCACAGATGTTAGCCCAGGGCCAGTCTTCCTCAGCAAAAAAAAAAGAGGAGGATTGGCATGGACGTTAGCTCAGGACTGATCTTCCTCACAAAAAAAAAAAAAAAGTTAATTTTATCAATACACACAGAGCCACACTACACTCTCCAGTGCCTTTTTTCAAATTAGAAAAAGGCACCCTTCCTCCAAGCAGACACAGCCCCTCAGTGGGTCCTGTGACTTGGCTGGATCTAAGCCCATGTCTCCCTTCCCTGGTCAGATGTCCTTGTGCAGTGCACACCCTGGACAATGTATGTGTGACACCAGTAAGGGGTGTTGTTCACAGGGAGGGATCATTATAGGATGGGCAAGCCGAGGAATATGAAGAATTGACTGGGTAAGGAAAGAAGAAACAGTTGCAAGGAAGGCCAGAGGCATGTGCAGTGACAAATCATGTTTGATCAAAGTGAAGGGTGCACCTGAGGAGTAAGGAAACGAGATTGGGAGGATTGGATGGGGAATGATTATGGAAGGTCCAAATGCCAGGCTAAGGAGTTTATACTTGACCCTGTAAGCGCTGAGCATTGCCTAGGGACATCACCCTCGGTGATGGTTATTTTTAGTGTCAACTTGAGCGGGCCTCAGGGTGCCCAGATTAAACATTGTTTGGTGTGTCTGTTAGGGTGTTTCTGGATGAGACGGGCAACTGAATCACTGAACTCAGTAAAGTAGGTTGCCTTCCCCAATGCAGCTAGGCATCATCCAATCCATTGAGCACCTGAATAGAACAAAAGGTGGAGGAAGGAGGAATTTGTCCCTTTTTTCCTGCCTCACCACTTAAGCTAGTGCATCTTATCTCCTCTGCCCTCAGAGTGGGATTTACATCATCAGTTCCCCTGGTTCTCAGGACTTCAGACTCAGACTGAATGACACCACTGGCTTTCCTGGGTCTCCAGCTTGCAGACAGTGGACTGTGGGACCTCTCAGCTTCCACAATTGCATGAGCCAATTCCTCATAAAAAATCTCATTTTAGACAGATAGAAAGATGACAGAAAGATAGAAAAATTAGATAGAGAGAGAGAGAGAGAGAGAGAGAGAGAGAGAGAGAGATAGGTAGATAATCTTATTGGTTCTGTTTCTCTGGAGAATCCTGACTATTACACTCTTGTTTCCCCAAAGCAATGCCATGGAGAGTTGGCTACCACTTGCAAAAGTGCCCACTTGCATCTGAAGGCCCATGAATGATACCATTGGACAAGAAGACAATTAATATCTTTGCGCTGACATGGAACCCCAAATAATAAGGTGTAATCCCTTGCATTTGTACCCTGCCTAGAAAATATATTTTATGTCCAATACATTTATTTTTACAATAGTCTTATTTGATTAGTCAGATGAGAAAATAGAGCAGTTAAGGGCCTTGGCGAAGGCCAAAGAGAAAATCCACAGCAGCAAAGCTGGGACTGGAACCCAGTCTCTTCCTCAGAATCCAGTGCTCACCGGCGCTCGCCTCTCTGCACTTGCCTCAGCAGGATCCCATTTTCATCAGCCACCACAGTGACTCCTTGAGTTTGCCAGCTCTGGGTCCTTTCCAAGAAAAGACAAAGCTTCTAAACAAGCAGTAATGACATTGATTATGCCAAGCCAGAGACAGGGGATTCTGGATCATTTCCTTAAAATACTTGCTCAGCAGCACCCGTGCCCTCACCCACACCACCCCTCAACCCAAGAAAGAAAAGTATGGTACTTCATTAACATGAAGGGGAAAATAATTCCCTGTAGATTTTTGCAGTCTCATTTTCCTAGCTTGTCAAATGCCAGCAGCAAGCCAGTCTGGCTGCATTGGTAGCTTGGTTCAATCCTATTTTGTAGTGTTTTGCAGATTGCAGTAGGCTTTTTTTTTCCCCCTAACTGGGCAAAAACATATCACCTTTGAGCTTCCTGGTGTATCATTCAAAAGATTTCCCTGTTCAACCTGGACCTCATAATATAGTATTGTCTTCTGCCATCACAAGCCATATTTTTTTCTCCAAGAAAGAACATAAAAGTTATTTTTAACATCATAATACAAGATATGTGATCAAAATATAATTTAAAAAAAAACAACTAAATGGAAGACTTTCCAATATGTCATGCAAAACACAAAAAGCATGCTGTTCAAAAGCTAATGTTCAGTTATCATATTTACATCCCCCCTCCTTGGGTTTTTTTTTTTTTTTTTCTGCTTTACCCTTTTGTTACTAAGGAAGTTGGAATGAAAGGGGATTTGTCTCTTATTCTCAAAGACCCATCTCTCACTGCTGAGTTTCTCCACACCTGAATTCACACATCTCCCACATCGTGACAATTATCTCCATGGTAACCACTCATGACATCATCAACACAATGGGATAGCAGAAGAAACAAGAGCTACTGAGACCCTGCTGGATGCGAATGCCCTGGATGAACTAAGGGACTCGCAGGTACAAAGGGAATTTTGTCTTGACATTTTGGCAGAAAAGTAATTCTTGAAATCTATTCTTGCATTTCAATATTTATTGGATTTCAAAGCTTCTTGCTGCCCAGGAGCCTGTGAATATGGTCAAAGGGCCATGACATTTCTAAAATGGCACCACGGCACCCGCACCTGAAAGCAAACTAGTGGGACCAATGGATTTCGGCCTAAAGACGCAAATCCTTAACAATAGTTAGATTTCACAGGTATTTTTGATGGTCAAAAGAGGGGCTCTTGAAATGGCTCCATGATTTTAGAGAAAACAATGTGTTCCTGGGAAGTCTTTTTCTGTTTCTACCTTTTCTTACCCAAAAGAAATGCCTAAAGCCTCAAGCCAAGGTTAACAGCTATTAATAACTTCCTGGACAGCTGCCAAAGAAAAGTGGACACACCACGTGTATGTGACATGTACACCGCACAAACTTCACAGGGAAGAGTGGAAGTGCTTTGTTGGAAGACAGTGGTGAGATGTGAGATGAATGTTAACATCCACTTTTCACAGGCGTTTTTCTCTACAAACAGCCCCAGCTTTGGGATTTTAAATTTTATTCTAAATGCTATTAGATACATCAGGGCTCTCAAAATATGGATTTCAAGTTGGAGACATCAAAGTGCATTATTTACTAAAACCACTGTGGCTTTCCCCCACCTCGTCTTTCACAAGATGCTATTGTAAAATTCAGGCTGCTTTAATCTCTGTGATTGAAAAAAAAAAGAAATGAAAAGTGCAGCTTGAAAAGGAACTGAACTCACAATCTGGGAGAAGAAAGTAAGCATTACCCAGTGGGCTCTTCAGTTTAATTACTGGCCTGAGAATTTCAAGTTACATGTGTTTTAATTATCCACAGAAGGACTCACCTGTTATTCTCTGAATGCAAAATTTAAAAAGCAAACAGAAAATGGGGGAGGAAAGGCTTATTTAAGGAACTTCAAGGATTAATCTTTGCATTCTTCTCATTTTTTTTCCAAATTTGGGGATAAAATTTGTCACAGAATGTTTGATCTTAGGGAAACACTGAGTTTGACTTTATGAACACAAACTAATATGACCATTACTTTAGCCAACAATTTGAGAAGCATAGGGCTCTAGTAGAGGGCTATATAGAATTTTGCATTAACAAAATAACAGAACTGTCTTACCTCCTGAAATTCAGGAAATCAAACTGCTTGAATATGTTTGCTGATTGAATGACAGAGTGTATGAGTGAGTGAAAGTCTCAGGGCTCCTTCACTCATCACGCCTTTTGACGTCCTCAAACTTTTACTTGCATATTTAAAGTATGTTAATTTGTTTTACTTGTCCATCTTGGGTTGTCAGTTTCTGCCAACAACACCAAAAAGAGCGAAATTAATTTTAATTGACTTTAATTTGAAAATGTGTCACTCCAGATTTCTAAAAAGTAGAATTCTAAAAACGACTGGGCATTGTCAAACCTTTAAGGAGCCTTTGAATGGCTGTAACTGACTTAACTTGGGCTCACAATGACACCTAGGGAGTCACTAGCACTTTCGATTATGAAGGAAAAACCTTTTTTTTCAGGCTGAAGCCCCTTACTCCAACTCTGCTAACCAACCAGTCAACAATCATTCAAGCAGGTCTAACTGAGCTCCTGCAATGGACAAGGAACTCTGCTATATGCTTTGGGGCAGAAAAAGATGTCAGCACATGGTTCTTAAGGAGCTTGTTAGAGGAGAAAGGACCCCTACGGACATGTGGAAACCACGGGTTCCAGTTGATATGTGCTCTGAGAGTTCTAAGGAGCAAGAGACCACTTCTCAGTAGGGAGACCATGGTGGGCTTCATTCAGCAAGGATCAATGGAGAAACACAATATATGCAATGACTCAGAGCCAGAAACCTGGGATATATTTAGAATAATGAGTGGAGGACGACTTTGTTGAGTGTCTGTTGTGGCCAGTGTGCAGAACATAAAAAGGATCTTGTGGGTCAAAGCCGTATACCCAAGACTGGATAATATGGTCAAACGATAATCCCAAGTTCTGACTCCCGTCAGAGGAGAGAAGGAAAGGAGTGGCCAGGGCCTGTAGTGAGAGTTCAAAAGGAGATATCCTCAGCCTAAGATAGAGACACAGTCACTGTGAGTTTCTCCGGCAGGAGCCAAGAAAGGGAGAAGAAACACGATCTAAGCCATCAGACTCTAAGAAGCTGCTCAACCTCATCCTGTTGGCCTGGAATGAGTTTCCTGGGCCCTCCATAGGTACGGCTTCTTTCACCCAGTAGCATCTGAAAGGCATTACTCTGCTTCTGACGCATACCAAGCACAACAAATTAGAATGCACTGGCTGCTGCTTCTAGGATGGCCACAACCCAAAGATAGCTTGTTAGGAACCATTCGCCTGCCAATCCCAAAATCCTCAGGTCTTCAACAAAGTTGGGGACACTTGGCAAGGTATTTGGTCCCCAAAGTAATGATGAGAAGAGCTCTGGGCTGGAAGTCAAGAGAGCGGGTGCTGGCTGATCCTGGCCTGGACATTAACTGCGGACTTTGGGTGAGCCTCTTCCTCTCTCAAGGCCCAATTTCATTTGTAAAATGAGGAAGCTGGACCAAATACTTTCTTCCATGTCTTGCATTCTGTGAGTTGAGATCAAGTGACTCTCCTGAATTCATGCAGCCAAATGAAAGTGAGAGCCCGGACCAGATCCTGTGTCTCTTGACCCACCAATCCAGTGTTCTTTCTACAGTGCTGGGCTACGTGAGCAGGAGACATTAATGGTAACAGCTAACATTCATTGAGTGGTTACTGCATGCCAGTGTCTCTACTGTATCTATTAGTCCTCGCATGAATCATTTGAGTTAGATAAAGCTGTCAAATCACCTTACAGGTAGGAAACAAACAGAGAAAGATTAAGTCATTTGCCTATAATCACAAAATTAGTAAAGGCAAAGCCGGGATTTGAAGTCAGACAATCCAATTCCAGGACCTATTATCTTCGTCTCTACTCTCCACACTACACAGTAGAATAAGAAGGAGCAGCAGAGCGACATAAGGGACATGGAACCTTAAAATAGAAAACATGGCAGTCTTCCAGTGCAAATTCACATTGCAAGCATGAGAGCTTTCAGAAGAAATATTTTGGTCAGTGCTGCTTGCCTGCATACGTCGCCTTTCCCTCCCCAAGATGACCACATGAACAGTCCCTGGGGGATCATTTACGATCCAGTGGTCTTAACTGTGGTCTGAATGGAGTACGGATAATGACCACATAGAAAATCAGGAGACAGTGGCCTCCTGGCTGACTCCCCCAGCTCATAAGACAAGGAAAACCAAAACCACCACAGATTATTTTTACTACAAAATAAAACCCAAGAGGTAGCATCCTCTTGAAATCTTCAGGGAGCCATGCTGATATCACCCCTAGGCTTATCCAGTTGAACCCATCTCAGATTCACGGCTGTGCCAAGCCAGACATCTTTTTAAATAAAATAAAGGGAGAGGGCACTTAAAAACTCTAAAATTTTTTTCAGAGGCCTGTACTACACAATGTCTATCCCCTCTTTTACCTACAACATCTAAGATCTCTATTCTAGGAAATTGATGAGTTATTTTTGAGTAGATCTTCCTATTGCTGATAAAAACTTGTTAGCGGGGTTGCAAGAACCCTGGACGAAGACTAGTAACCTTATTTCTAGTCCAGCCCTTTCACCAACTGGCCACTTGACCTTGGCTGGCCGTTTGACCTCCCTGAGCCGTGGTTCCTCATCCGTAGTGAGAATGCTGATCTTCTCAGAGTTCTGTAGTTCTGTGAGCCAGCCAAGGACCAAGAGCCCTTGAATTGTGTGTTTTGCTAGATGGATCCACAGAACAAAATTGTGATCCATGGGGATGAAATTCAAATAAGAAACAAGAGGCAATGAATGCTCTTCTGAAAGAGAAATTAAGTTCAGATCAAAATCTGCGCCTCTGTCTGGTTCTGGAAGCTTGGCTTGGCACTGACCTGCCGCCAAGCCTTGGGGGCTCCTCAATCTATCCACACAGCAGGGAGAGTGAAGGCTTCTTCCCTAGGGAGCTGTTAGCATGAAGCAAAGCACTGCAATCCTCAGTGACCTCCCTGGAGGGAAGGTTTGCCTCCTTCTCAGGGAAAGCTTCAGCAGTACAGATAGTAGATGACATGAGGTAATGAGCCAGATAGACACGGCTGAGAGGAAAGCCAGATAAGAGACCACTGAAACTTTCCAGGGTGAAGACAGGATCCCCCTCACCACTTCATGATTCTGCCTCATCAGACTACAGGTTTTCCCATAGTTTTGCCAGACAAACCCTCTGTTGCATTCTTGATTGCCACACCTGGATGGTCTCTAACTGTTTCTCCCTACCGTTTCTGTCCTGGATTGTATTTACCAAAACTTGTATTCCTCTGAGCCTCTAGGAATCTTTCTGATGCTGTCCTATGGAAGTAGATTAACTTTACTCAAAGTTCAGTATCATTTTCAATGTATAGAGTTATACTTATGCACTTTAAAAAGAACTTCACATTTTCAGCAGCACAAGAGTGGAAGGCGCTGTTCCTGTTCATTAATGCACTTTCCCTAGACATGTAAAAACACAGGTTGGAGGATCAGCATTCGGTGCATTGTAGCAGGGTTCCTGCATGTGATGAGAGGGGGACCAGACGACCCAGTTTCTGCCATTAAAATGTGAAGCTCATGAGGGCAGCAATACTATAGTCACTGCACAGACCCAGCAACTACAACAGCTTCCGGTACATAGCAGGAATGGATGGATATTTACGGAATGGATAGATGGATGGGTGGATGGATGATTGAATTCTGACTAAAATCCTAGGATTCTCTGACTCTTCAGCCTGTGTCAATTGCACTCTCACCCTGTCTCTGATTCTCATCATTTAATATCTCCAGAAATTTCCTCCTCTCATCCCATCTCCACATTTATCTGGTCCCAGGGTCCCCCATACTGGTGGGCTGGCTTATAAGATTAATTTTTAAATAATAATAATAATAGCTACCATTTGTTGAATGTTTAAATATATTAATTACTATGCTAGGCATTTTAAATGTACTATCTCTTTTCATCTACAAAACAACCCATGGAGGCCATATTATTACTTCCATTCAATAGATGAGGAAACTGAGGCAGAGAGAGTATATGCTTGCCTAAGAATACCCACCAGGTAAGCGGTGGGGCTTAGCTTCACACTCAGGCAGTGTGGCTCCAGAGGTAACGCCCTTAAACCCCAAACTTGCTGTGTAAGCTTCAGCCCTGCTCATAACTGGAGTATTCATTGCAGATCTCTCAACCAGAGGAAAGGATGCTCAAGGTCTGTAGGCCTTCAGAATTGTCTGGAGCACTTCGTGCTCTATCAGGTTCTCCAAGGCCCTACTGGCTTCCTCTGTTAGTTTTCATCTGAGTCATTGAAGAGTATTCTTCAAAGTTGAAGGACTGTAAGTGACAGCATAAAGTCTATTCAAGACCAGGTACCAAATTTTGTACCAGTTCAGACCTACAGGTAGAGAGAACTCAGTCTAATTAGATATTTACATAAACTTTTCATCATCAGAGTGTACCAACACCTATTGTGCTTGACCTGTAATGGATACTCAATAACTGGTTGTTGAATTAATGAATAATCTATTAATAAACTAATGAATAAATAGAAAAATTCAAGTTAAAACCGTAATTTTTGTTGAACTAGAGTAATTATTCTTTTAAAACATATATCTGCAGTGTCTGCCATGTTCCTAGCACTATACTGGCCATTTTAGGGGACAAAGGAAACTATTCACAGAAACCCCACAGTCAGGAGTGATAACTACGGTGGGAAACAAGATTAACAAACTGGAAACAACTAGCCTGCAATATATTCTAATTTCATAAAAGCATTTGACACTATCCTATGTCGAAGGTTAATCAAATGTGTTCATCTAGATTTTTTTCTATGCATTTAAAATTATCTGAGTTAGGTAAAACTGTCAAATCCATTTTAGAGATGGGAAAACGAAGCACAGAAAAGTTAAGTCATTTGCCCATAGTCACACATGTAGCAAGTGTCACATCAGGATTTGAAGGCAGGCAGTGACTCCAGAACCCATTTCTTAACCTCTACTCTCCACACTACTCAGTATAACAAGAGTGACATAGGGACATTACAAATGGACATACAAATATATTTGCATATGTAGGTATGGTTTTTGTTCCATTTCTCTGTGTGTGTGTGTGTTTTATTATAAAGGAGATCATACATTATATACTGTTTTGGGAATTGCTTTTTCGTACAACCTACATCTTAAAGATACTTCCATGCAATTGCAGAATACGTCAACCTTTTTGTTCATAGTAGCAGTGCATTATATCGTATTGATATTTATTTAACTTTCCTCTTATTGATGGAAAATTAAGGTGATTTCCATTTTTTCAATTATAATGCTCCAGTTAACATTTGTGATTGTACGTACATGTATGAATATTTCTGCAGCATAGATTTCTAGTAGTGAAACTGTTTGGTCAAGGTAAATCCACATTTTTGCAGTGGATTAATAATAGGGCTTTGCCACCTTGGCCATGTGCACAATTAAAGCCACTAGGCTGCTGTGGACTCCAGAGATAGGCATTATGGATGGGTATCCACATACCTCATACTTATATCTCACCCTTTCCAAGGAGCCTTTACATATATTATCTCATTTATCTTTATAATAAGTGATGAGAGAATGCTATTCTCGTCTTACAGAGAAAGAAACTGAGACCTAGCAAAATTAAGAGACTTGTCCAGGGTCATTCCATGAATTGAAATCAGAGCTGGACCTAGAAAAAAAATATATCATTTGTAATTTAGAGCTGTTTCCTTTAAAACCACACTGGTATAATAAATTGTATATAATAAAATGTTTGGTTTGTGCTCAGCTATTAATATATCCATGTACATAAGTGAAAAGTGGACAACATGAGCATAGGTAGGCATTGCAAGTTTTGAAGACAGAAATTTATTAAGAAAGGATGGGAGGTGTTTCCCAGCTCAAAAATACTATGATCTTATGATCCTAGAGAATTAAAAGATAAAATAAAATGAACAGCTCTTTGCTGATAAAATGGGAATACAAAGTAAAAAGAGTCAACAAAATGTGGGATGGGAGAGTCCTACAAAAGTTGGTTCCAAGAGTCCTCACAAAGATTTGTAAAAAAGACGCTCTCAGACCATACTCACTGTCTTGTGGAAGCCAGAGTAATCCAGATTCAACCTTCTCACCTAAGAATAGTATTCAGCCTGTAAGTTTCTTCTCCAAACTGAAAGGTGGGAAATGACAATTACTTCATCAGTAGAGAATTCCAAGTTGAATTATTTTCAAAGATAATTTACTCCAAGAAAGAGATTTTACTGTTAAATATTACTTATGATTGAACAATAGGTACCATTAGGTAAGAGAATTTTGAAGAGGAATGAGTAAGCTTCTCTGCAGAGATGAATACAGAGATCTGTTCTTGATCATCTTGATCAGAATAATGACAGGAGTAGGAAACCTGTAATGATGTTTTGATAAACTTACTCTGCCAGATGCCCTAACATTTACATGTTAAGTTTCAACTAAGGATTCTGCAGGGACTTAAGATATTTCCTCTCAACAGCTGTAAAAGACAGACGGCCCCTGTCTCAGCTCCTTTCACTTGGGTAGCATGTAATTTATCTAAAAATCGTTACTCTCCTCCAGTTTGGACTGTATAAATTACAGATGAGATAAATTAGGACAGGATCAAAGACAAGGACTCATATCGAATAGTGTCTCTTAGATGGTTGTCTTAGAAGATGGCTTTTAAAAATATGTAAGCTTTCACTACCAACCCATGGTTAGGAGGAAATAAAAAAAAGGAAAAATGTCCCTTTAAGACACATATTTTTTGAAAACTATATGGTTCTTAAAGAGAAGGTCTTGGACTATGAAAAACAGTTGGCAAGAGATTGCACCCTATTACCGCATATCACTGGGAGTTTGGGTTAGAATTTACAATTTTGGCTTTAAGCAGGCCACTCAGTGTCCTGGCCACCCTGCATAAAAGATTGGCTGTGAACTTTGCCAAGAACTGATTCACATTTCAGTTGACAGAGATTTTTAATAATCGTCTGACTTCCAAACCACCTATTCTGAGGTCTTCTGCAGTAGCCCATGGGAAACAAAAGCCTTCATTTTCATTTAGATTTCTCCTTTGACTGGCTCCAGCAAAGAGTCTCTTCTCTCTCTAGAGATTCTTGATAAATATGTACCTCATAAGGAGAGCAAGTGAGGGGTTCAATCTGTAACAGGAAGGATAGAAACGATGACACCTTTGTAGGACTCTCAACAGATGCTCACTGCACAGAGAGCTTGAAGGAACTATGAGATTGTTGTTGCTGTGGCAACCATGGCATGCCTAAATGAACAACAAAATTAATAGTCCTAACAGGATTCGGTGGCGTCAACACTTCCCTTTACTGGGGAATGCGTGGTATTCCCCACCTAGGGGAATGACTAGTGGAGTGACCCCACCTAGATATTGTTCTCACATAAAGAAAAATAGTGTACAATAACAGCAAACATACAGAATAACCATCATGTACTTGCCACATGAACTTCTCCAAGCCAAGGGTAAGGGCCATGTTATTCTGCCTCCCTGCTGAAGTTAAGAGGCAGCTTTCAAACTCGCAGGCCTTTTGGTGACATTCTATTTAATTTTATCATGCTAGTGCTAGTCTCCTATTGAGCTTTTGTTGTAAGCAGATAAAGCCAAGGGGGAGCTGAGGGGAAGCAGAATAAGATACAAAAAGGAAAAAGGTAAAATTAGCTATAGCGCATAATTGGACCCTGCTCAGCCTTGAGGACGCACAATACATATTAATTAAGTAGATTAATATGTTGCTTGCTGAAGGGGCTATTCTAGACTGCAGGAAGTAAGTTTAAAACAGATAAGAACTTTTTTTCTGAACTAAGGTTAGTTGAGCCATTGCTCTGAATAATCAGATGAATTTTATCCCTGGGTGGAGATAGGGAATGGGAAAAAAACAGCTGTCTTAGGATGTTAGATGTTATTAAAAATCCATTGGGCTAAGGAACTTTTAGATCATGAGAGCTTTTCAAGAAATTGCCCAGTCACTGGCCTATTAATTGAACTGTACAGTGATAATGTTCATGTGATAGAACGGCCTTTCAGATAAGCGTAACATTCTCATCCAATTTTAGGCAGAAGTTTCATTCCCCAAATGTTTATTATTATGTGACAGAGCTGGTTACTCCAGTAGTTGGAAAGAAAATATTTCAGGTTAAAAAATTTGTCCAAAGTTCTGGTCAATGCCTGTGTCAAGAATAAAGATCTTTGCCAAGTAATACTGAATTGGATGTTTAAAGCCTGGTGCTAATGAGCTGGGTCAAATTAATGCAGTAGCTGGTTGAGAACAGAGTCAGGTCGGCTCTACAATCTGACACTCTAATGCCAGTCAGTCCACTCAGAAATACATCCAAGTTTGCCAAAAAGAGTAAGCAAAAACACGTAATGAGTTCCATTCAAACCCATCATGGCTCAGAGTATACACATGGCTAATAATAGATTTGAGATTTCACCTTCCTTTAAAAAGAATGAAGCACACACACCTATGCTTACAAATCCCATGTAACAAATCAACAAAAAAATGCTTTAAGTAGATATTTGAGCACTATAGAGTGTGAATTAGAGTCACACAAGTATTGCTCTTTAAGCTTTTACAATATCAGCCTGAACACACATTAATTTTGCAAACAAACAGGCAAATAAGTAAACCGCATCTTCATTACACAAAAGTAAAGGGATATAAGCTTTAAATACTGTATTACAGAGCTGTGAGGATCACACATGAGGATAAATTGTCATCTTAAAGGTTACTTCCCCTCTCCAACCATGTCCCATAAGGATCTCCTGTTATTATAAGCCTGTCATATATTTTATAGAACATATTAGATGTTCTAGATGATAATATAAAAGTAATCATATATTACTTATAGTTAATATTTTCCATCATTAATATGTCCTATTTCTTGATCTGGGTGCTGGTTACATGGATGTATTCACTTTATGAAAATTCACCAAGCTCTACACAATTTTCTGAATGTGTGTGAGACATCAACAAAGTTTTTTGAAAATTTTTTCTTATGTCTGTACTGCTGAAGTATACAAATAGTTATATATTGTTTTAGAGCCAACACATTTATTCCTACAAATGTGAAGGTAAAAAAAGTTTTGTAAAGTAACACCATATTTTAAGTGCACCAAACAACTTCATTATGTAAATAAAAGATGTGGATCACGGCTCTAGCTTGGCCATTAACTAGTGGTTGAATTTGCGTCTCACTTTTCTCTCCCAATTAAAAAGGGTTGGATGGGTGACAGTCTTCCAGCTTCAGAATTACATGATATTGGGTAACAGGCCAAAAGAGAAGTGAGAATCCTTTGGTGACTCTTCCTGTAAAGCAACAAGCCACTTCCTGGTTAGTATCTTTCCAAACAAGAATCTAATGGGGTGGGGGGACAACTGGAGGGAGCAAAAGCCTGACTGAGTGATAGCCTGGACCCATATGACTAGGCTCTGTTAACCTCAAGAAAACCTCAGTCTAGTCATGTAATTCTGGAGTCCCAGAAAAAGGAGAAGCTGCTGAGAATTTCCTCCATTAAGGTCTGAAAATTAGTAAGATGAGAATTAACCTTTGCTTGACAAAAGAATTATGCAGGGTTTTAAGTGGAACTAAGTTTAGTCAAAGGACCATTCATTTCATAAACATTTATTGAGCTCCTGCTGAACGCCAAGCTTCCTAGTAGCTGTTGGAGATAAAATGGCAAGAAAGGCAGACGGGATACTGCCCTACGGGTCTCAGGAGCTTGTGGGGACACAGACAAGTAAATAAGCAATGACAGGGGGGTTTGTATGATAAGTGCTGAAAAGGGAGAAATGGAAGGTGCACTGTGAGCAAGCTTAGGAAGGGCACATAACCCACTAGGGGCCTGGGGTAGGGCCATATCAGGGAGGTTTTCTGGAGCAGTGATGTCTAAATAATGAGTAGGAGTTAGCCACATAACCATGTTTAGGTCACACGCTGGGAGGCAGTACAGCCTAGAGTGGGCTCAGGAGTCAGACTACTTAGATTCAACTCTCTGTGCTACCGCTTATTAATTGTGTGAGCCTAGGTAGGGCTCTTACACACACACTAAGCCTCAGTTTCCTTATCCACAAAATGGAAATAACAATAGTACTCATGAGTTGTTGTAAGGATTAATTGAGAGAATCCATGTAAGCCCTACTCAGCACAGAGCCTAACAACTACTACTGTGTTATTATTAATAGCAAGACAGATGTGGGGAGGTGACAGCAGAATGTCTGTGCATAGACTGGCCCAGAAGGAACAAAGAATATGGCCATTTGGTGTCCTGAGAGTAGTCCAGTTCAGCTGGAGAGAAGAGAGGGAGGAGGCAATGAGCTGAGGCTGCAGCGGAAGGCAGGCACCAGAGGGCAAAGAGCCCTGTACGCTGTGTTAAGGAGTTTGGGGTTCATCCTGAAGGAATGAGGGACACTGATATGTTCTAAAAGGAGAGGTTTATGATATTCACTATCCACATTCATCACTAGAGGATAAGTGTGCTGCCCACATAAAAAATATTTATTTAACCCCAAAGCATTTTAGCCTCTGCAACCACTAGCCATTTTCCTCTACAGAGGATGAGGTCCGGTTGGAATTCAATGGCTCAATAGCATCCAAGGATTCCCTTCCCTTGGTGAGTTGAAGATGCTGGATGTTCAAATAACTGCAGTTAATTCAGGAGAGGCATTACCAAAATAATGTAATTCAGCCTAAGAGACCCAGTTCAGAAAATTAACGTAGTATATCTTTTCAGGAGCCCTGAGCTGCAATATACAGCCGGCCTCTCTCGAGTCATTAAACTTACTCTATTAGATTATAGAAAACAGACAACTAGCCCTGCCCTGGCTGGATTTTTGTAGAACACAGATCTCTTCTTTTCTAGCAGAGGAAAAGCAAGCATAAACCACAGCAGCAGAGCCTTGTCTAATATGGGATGCAAGATATTTCTTCCCCTGCACTTCTCATCTCTTTAAACCTGACCTCTAAGAAGAACTTTCATAAGAACAAACCAAGGCTTCTCATAATGAACAAGTATGAGAGTGAAGTCCATAAGGGATGGATGTAAGGACTGATGTGATTCAACACTTATAAATGATCTGGAAGAAGAAGCAAACAATAAATCTCTGATGCAGACAACCTGAAGGGCTTCTGGGTGGTTTAATGCCAAGGTGCCATGGGCCATTTGTATGGGGAGTGGGCAAGAGAGTGGCAGATGTGAGGCAAGTGTACTTGGAAGAGAACAATCCAAATCCTCTTTGTAAAAGGGTGAACTACCAATCAGAACCCAAAAACGACACTTGTAGTTATGGTGTGGCCCCTGCTAGGCTAGTGAAGCCAGAAAATTTGGGGTACCATCAAGAAGAGCACTGAAAGCCAATCGCCATTCTTCAGCCCTCTCAACCAAAAGGGAGGCACATCTACTCCTGAAACACTGTGTGGCTTTATGGCTATGCACCAAGAAAGAGAAAACAGAACCTGCTGGCACATTCACATGTCTCCTGTTTGTCCAGCAGACTCAATGAACTCACATACAGTATTTTGCATACTGCAACGAGACTTAAATATCAGTAACAAGTACTATTTTGTTCACGCATTGAGTATTTTCTGCAAACCAGCTACATGCAAGGCACCATGCTAGCAACTGGGGGCAATATCAAGGATGAGATATGTAAACTAACCTCAAGTGGTTTACTGTCTAGTAGGTGAAATGAGATATGGACATTATCTATAACACAGGGGACAAAGTAATAAAAACCACAAGAAAGGAGCAGATAAGTGTAAAGAAACATCCTACACATTTTAAAGATATTATTATATCAATAAATCATATATATAAGATCTATTTTTACTAACCTCATTCATTTTAAAGCTTAACCTGGATAGCAATGGTCACTGTGATTTTACTAACTGACAATTCCATTAATGCCCAAAGCCAGCAGCTGATATTGATCAGCAGGTATAGTGGCAATAGGAAGATGGGAAGTTTCTGAATGAGGCTGAACTCTGGGGCTACTATTAATAGTGCGTATTAAGAAGACAGATTTTTTTTCCTGATGGCAGCAGGTAGAAAGGAGAGTTCCCTCAGCTTTTGAGTGAGATCTGCCATTGTTTCTGCTGCCTTTGTCCTCAGGGCACTTGGTTTATCCTGCAATTGATGCAAGGTACAAGAGCCATGCCCTAAAAAGCTCTTTAATGGAGGCGAATAAAAATCAGGTTCATTGTCAGGATCAAGTAGCTAACATCCTGTTTCCAACTGAGTCAGCTTAGAGAAACCATTTACTATATTAATACCAACAACTCTGTCCTCCCCTCCCTATCTCATGCCAAATGGTACACACTGGATTTAGGAGATTAATTCCGCTTGCAGAATTGCCAGCTCTCTCTAACCCTCATCATCAGAGTTCAATGTGAGAGATGAATGTCTTTGGGAATATGAACTCTCCATGTCCTCAAAGTAAGATACTCCAAGGAAACCAGGCATAGAAAAAGTTTTCATTCTGCTACTTAAATACAAAGCCCTCTTACTCCTCTCTCTGTGTGTGCTCTGACACAGGAAACAAGCTTATGTTGCTAGCTACCGTTGCAGTTATCAATGTCTACTTCTTCATGAAACCTCTTTAATTAGTGCAAATAGATAGACTTGCCCCATTCTCCATCATTTCCACCAATACATTTACTTTTGCCTCTGTGTGTTTTGGTGGAGGGAGGGGCGTATTTATACAAGTGTCTCTCAGTTAATAGAATGCATTTAACTGGGAATCAAGTTCCTACATGTAATAAAATCACATTTCAGAATGGAGCAAACCTCTGAAGACCACATATTTAAAGAAAAGGAAGATTTTTCAAGCATATGACATTATTAAAAATATTAGCAATGAAATCAGTAAAGAAGTATCTAACCATTGAGTTTCTAATATATCAAGGTATGTTACTAGATGCTACGTAAGATTTTTTTTTTAAGTTGAATATAAGCTTTTCAAGAAGCTTATAATCTAGTTGGGAAGACCAGTCTAAAAAAATACACAAATTGGATAAACAAACACGTAGCTAAGGAGCACAGATTGGTGGTTACCAGAGGGGAAGGGCATTGGGGGAGGGCAAAATGGGTAAAGGGACACACATGTATGGTGATGGATGGAAACTAGACTTTTGGTGGTGAACACGATACAGTCTATACAGAAGCCGAAATAGAATGACGTACACCTGAAATTTACACAATGTTATGGACCAATGTGACCTGAATTACATAATAAAAATAAATAAATAACGATGGATAGCAGCCTATATACATATATATACACACACATATATATACACAAATTAAATACAAGAATTAAATATTAAAATAGTACCAACCTGTCTGCTAAGTCCAGAAAGTTTAAGTGATGGAAAAGAATGAGTGTAAATGTTAAACTTTGTTTCAAAAAAGCTTGGAGTTGTTGGAAAATCACCAAGGCTTTAGGAATTTCTACCTTTCAACTAGACGCACTTTGTGAGACAGGGTAAAGTTAATGGCCCTATTGGAGAAAGTTTCAGTTTTTGTGTTCTGTTTTTGGTATTTTTAATTTTATGACTTATGCTAAATATAGCATGACATTTTTTAATATTGTAAATATTTTCCCCCATCCAATCCCTAAAGATGATTATTGTTAAAGAGAGTTTCAATTAATTAAGGAATACTTGTATTGTTCAAATCACATTTCATCTGGTTTCTTTTATTTTAAGGACACTTGAAGTGAGTATTACCTTCTCTGGGTTCTCTAAAATAATAGGAGCTATAGAATCACAAACCCATTCTGTGCTTCATAAGATAAGGATGCTATTTTGGAGAAGTAGAAATTCCATTTCGCAAGTGCTTTAATTAACATTTGAACTTGTAACTTCAGTTTAAACAAAATAGAAATCTTAACTGTTACCCAAAATAACTCTTAAACTTGAGTTTTAAAATGTCATAGTTTGGGATTCTTAGTTCTCTCTCTCCATTCATCTCTAATATGCAAAGAGCCCAGGAAGGTGCAAAACTTAGAAGAGACATCAAAATCAAAGCTGAACATTTGGAATCAAATTGCAGAGGAAAAAAAGGAACATTTTAGAGAATCGCAAGGGATCTGACGGTTGATATTGCTTTAAATCAGTTGGAGCCCATGCTGCATTTTAAGTAAGTTGTTTGCCTGGTTTGTCTTATTTTTTGTAAATAAACATAAAACTATAATCTTAAATGCATGATGAGAATCCAGATAATTGCTTTTACTTTTATAATTGGGAGTCAGCTGTGTCTCAAAACATAGCGAGTCTGAAAGCTGCTCTGGGGACGACACACTGTATGCACTCAAAATAATATGGGAGGAGAACTTCCTTAGTAAAACAACAGAGCACCTGCGGTCATGGCATCAGGGTTTCTAAGTTTTTGTTTCATCCTTCTAGAGTTTCCAGAAACATGGACAAGATGTTCCTATGTTTAGAAAATGCAGGAGCAATTATTGTGTTGCTAAATTAAAAACTAAAGTGTCCCCAAACTATGCAACTTCACATCCACACACACAAATTACGATGTCATAGTTCAAAGTTTCTAAGTCTAATTACTGCGCCAGTATTAGGATTATAATGCACGCCATTCTTGATTATTCAAAGACTAATTATCTAGGCCAGGCACTTAAGCTTGTCCCTATTCCCTCGGTTTCCTGCCATTTGGTTATTTTAAGGTTCACTGGCTTCTTCACATGCAGGGCAGAGAAAATAAAAGAACATGAAACTCATATCAGCAAATTTTAACTTCCCACATGATCTACTAAAAATTATGGCATAGAGGAGGAATGGTTAACGTGACAATCGAGGTTCTCTATGCATTTGATTTATTCATAGTGTTCTCTTTCTCCAGTGATAAGCTGACCAGATGTCTTGAGTTAAGTAAAGTAATACTTGACTTTGACTCTTTGACCTTCTTATTGTTTCACTTTATTGATCAATTTTGTCCCTCAGATCTCAGTTTTTCCTCCCTTTCTCCTTCCTTCTCCCTTTCCTTTCTCATTGTCAGCAGGAGTTATATTTATTCACTAAGTGCCAGTCCTTTTATTTCTGACTGTGAAAGGGAATCCCTAGGACTTCCAGGCCTTTCCCATCACACTTTCACTTCTATTAGCCTTACTAAACTAGACCCTCAACTCTATATGCTTATCTGCTACCCCCAGCAGAGAATGGGGTACAGCCCTGTAACTCCTCCCTCGGCTGCAAGTTTTGTCACGTCTTCAACCCCCTATCTGAAGTCTTGTCACTTAGCTACTCGTATAGATATTTAAGATGACCCACTGTCCAGCTCTCCCCGAACTCCCACTCCCACTATGTACCTCTGTAAATGACAAATTCCTTAGCCAATGGAATACAAATCAAAGTATTACAGTCCTCCCTCCATATCCTCGAATTCTGCCTTTGCGGATTCAACCAACCATGATGACCGTTTGTCGAATCCGCGGATGCAGAACCCGCAGATGTCAAGGAACCACTAAGGGACAAAATCCATGGATTTCGGTAGCCGCGGGAGGTCCTGGAACCAACGCCCCGTGGATACCGAGGGACGACTGGACTTCTTTCAGTCTTCCTTCCCCACCATTGGTTGTTCTCCAGCCAAAGCCACGATAGTTTCCTGCAGCTCAAATTGTCAAGGATTCAATCAAAAGCTCAGACCACAGGGAGGGAGGATCCCCAGGGAAGAATATGCCTATGAATAAGATCCCCAAAACTCATAGGATTCATCTTCCATGAGCTCCATGGAAACCTCTGTTAAGCTTGTAATTTTCTGTCTGACATTAGAAACCACAGGCTCCTAGATGCAGCCCCAAACCTGAAGGGTAATGATCAGCTGTCCTCCACATCCCCAAGGCCTAAAAGGTGCATCATGGTTCCAGGATAATGAGGGAAGAGCAGAACTCTGGTTACAGGTCACAGGTTCACATTCTGTTATGTCATAGTCTATTCGAGTCTGGTTTGCGTGGTTTATGTGATGACTCACGTATCTACATACCTACATATCTATATATCTCCATCTCTATCTCTATCTAACAGACACTGAGTAGTTTACGTGCATCATCTCTAATCATCACAGCAACCCTGAGATAGGTACTATTAATATCTATCACACATGAGAAACTGAGGCTCAACTTGCCAGGAAATGGCAGAGCTGGCTTCAGACCCAGAATGTCTGACTCCAAAGTCCGTGCTCATTCAATTACATTACTACACATCCCAGCCCTGGGCTTTTTCTCGTTTATCTAGTCTTATTCCCCGTTTTCCACAGATCTCAAGCTGCCACCAGCCAAGTCTGGTTATGAGCCAGCTTATAAACAAGCCCTCATTCCTCTGTAACTGACCACTTAAGACCACTCTAACTCCACCCAGGCCCCACCAGGTAGGTTACAGCTCCTGCCCAGGATTCTCCAATCCAGGCCAGGGTCCTTATTAATAAGATTTTTTTCCAGGTGATGTTTTTACAAAGTCTTTACCATGAAGAGTGAGGAGGAAGAATATAAATTAGCATGAACTACAGAAATGTAAATGGCGTATGGGAGCATAGATGACAAAGAAATAGCAATAAGGTTGAAAATATCCAGAAAGTTGACACCAATAGCGAGATGCCAATGAGTAATAAAATATAGCAACAATTGGTACAGCAATTAAAATAAGGAAAATAAAATATTATATACATTCCTGAAAGACACTAAGTAGACTTGAACACATGGAAAGATTTCCTTTATTCTTGGATAGGATGATTCAACATCATAAGTGTGTTGGCTCTTTCTAAATTTATTTATAAATTTAACTCAATCCCAATAAAAATACCAACAAGATTTCCTATGGAGTTAGACAAGTTGAAACTAAAGTTCATATGGAAAAACAAATATTCAAAAATAGCCAGAAAAGTACAGGAAACAAAAAACTATGAGGCCATAGTGGGGAGTGGGAAATATCCCTACCGGACATTAAAACACACTAGAAAGCTTGCAAGTTCCTATTTAGTCTACAGGTTAGATAAAGGCTTTCAACCATGGTTCAAAACCCAGAGGCAATAAAAGAAAAGATTAATAAATTTGACTACATAAAAATAAAATTTTTGTATGGCAAAATAAAAAACAAAGCCAAAAATCTTTGACAAACTAGGAGAAAATATTTGCAACATATACCACATACAGGGGGCTAATATCCCTAATATATAAAGAACTCTTAAAAATCGAAAGATGGCTAAAAATGGAAGAATGACAAACACACACACACACACTTGATCTAAGGTGGCTTTTAAACATATAAAAAGTGATTAAACTCACTCATAATTAGAGAAATGCAAATTAAAACACTGAGATACCATTTCTTATCTATTAGATTGCTGAAAATTTTAAAGTATGACAATACATTCTCTTGGCAAGGCTGTGGGGAAAAATCACTCTCATATATTGCTGATGGGAAAGCAAACTGATATAACCCTTCTGGAGGAGAATTTGGCCATAGCTAACAAAACTATATATGCATGTACCTTCTGACCCAGCAGTTCTACTTCTGGGAATCTGGCTTGAAGATACATCTCCAACAATGCAAAAGTACAGATTCACAAGATTACTCATTGCAATAATGTAATTGCAAAATATTGGAGACAACCTAAATGCCCATACATAGAAGAGTAGTTGGAAAAACTCTGGTACATCCACTCAACGGAGTACTGCATCATATGTAGCTGCAAAAACGAATAAGGAAGATCTCTACAAACTGATATGGAGTGACTTTCAGGATATATTGTTAAGTAGAAAAAAAAAAGCAAAATACAAAAAGAGTATCTACAGTACACTACTCTTCATGTAAGAAAGAAAGGAATGTAAGAAAATATATATCGGCTCATTTGTGCAAAAGGAATACAGCACGGATAAACCAGTAACTAATGAGCATGGTTACTTTCTGGTTGTTGGTGGGAACAAGGAGGGAAAAAGGGGCCTGGGAAAGGGTAATAGGGATGGGGGGAACAACATTTCTCTGAATACACCTTTTTGTATAGTTCTGATTCTTAGGATCATGGTAGAGTTTCATGGCAATATACATTTTGTGGCTAATGAGAGCCAGGTTTCCACTGTCAGAGAAAGAAGTTACAAATCAGGAAAAGAGAAAGGCTAGAACAAACCCTGTGGTGTTAAATTGGAATTGGAGGTATCAGTATAAATTCACGGATTTTAATATATATTCAGATGGATACATACAGAAATAAATAAAAATATGTGTACACATGTGTGTTTGTCTACATACATATATTTCCTAGCTCTGTCCACTTGACAGAGCCTGCAAATAAACGACACCCAGTAGCAATAAGCATACCTAGTGCCTGATCCTCTTTTCTAAATAACATTCTCCAATGAAAGGGACCAGGGCTCCTTGGAGAAGTGGCTGGTTCTAGAGCTGGGACAGGAAAAATACAAGATGAGCCTGGAACATGTTGTGATGTGAGAAAGTAAAGAAGCACTCAAGGGCCAGCCTGATGGCTTAGCGGTTAAATGTGCGCGCTCCACTACTGGCGGCCCGGGTTCTTATCCCAGGCTCACACCAATGCAATGCTTGTCCAGTCATGCTGAGGCCGCATCCCACATACAGCAACTAGAAGGATGTGCAACTATGACATACAACTATCTACTGGGGCTTTGGGGAAAAAAAAAGGAGGAGGATTGGCAATAGATGTTTGCTCAGAGCCGGTCTTCCTCAGCAAAAAGAGGAGGATTAGCATGGATGTTAGCTCAGGGTTGATCTTCCTCACAAAAAACAAAAAAAGAAAAAAAAAAGAAGTGCTCAAAAAAGTGATGGACCTGTTGAGAGGACAGAAGGAGCTCCCAATGGCCAAAGCTGGAATAATTTGAGGAACAAAAAGATAGTAATAGTAAGGAATTAGGATCCATAAAATATACAATAAATATCCATGAGTCCATATTGACCTAAATAAATAATTGAGTAAAAAATAAACAAAGTATAAGCCAGTCACAAAAAGACAAGCGTTGTAATATTCCTCTTATGACATTTCTAGAGTGGTCAAACTCATAGAGATAGAAAGTAGGATGGTGGAGGCAGAAATGAGGAGACAATGTTTAATGAGTAAAGAGTTTCAGTTGGGGAAGATGAAAAAATTTCTAAGGCTGGATCGTGCAGATGAGTACATAACAATGTGGATGTACTTAATGCTACAGAATTGTACATTTAAATGGGTTAAAATGGTAAATTTTATGTTATATATATTTTACCAAAATAAAATTTTTTTGTGTGTGTTTGAGGAAGATCAGCCCTGAGCTAACATCCACGCCAATCCTCCTCTTTTTGCTGAGGAAGACTGGCCCTGGGCTAACATCTGTGCCTATCTTCCTCCACTTTATATGGGACGCCGCCACAGCATGGCCTGACAAGTGGTGCATTGGTGCGCGCCTGGGATCCGAACCTGGGCCGCCAGCAGCAGAGCTCACGCACTTAACCGCTACGCCACGGGGCCAGCCCCCACAATAAAAGTTTTTGAATGTATTTAAAAAGGAAAAATAAAAATAAATAATAAACAGAGGAGAAGGTCCAGCTCTTCCTTACATTAGAATTCTAATTAATAAATGCAGAAGGAATAAAGGAAAGCAAGAAAATCTCCAGTAGGCAAACAGCAGAGTACGAATTGCTGTAGCAAGAACTACTGATGGATGTTAAATTTATTGGGCAAAAGTATGATGAGAAACAAGGTATTTGCACAGTCAGAGTATCTCGCCTCAAAATACTTACTAACTATAAAGGGAAATATATTAACTTTAAAGTAGGAAACTTGGCAGACACCATCTTAGCTATGTGATCAAAGTTGACACCACCACTAATAAGACATATTGACATGAGGAACACAGCATCAAATCTGTGATATTCCTGCCAAAATGCATAACCTAAACCCAATCATGAGGAAACATCAGACAAACCCAAACAGGGGACATTCTACAAAATAATTAGTCTCTAAATCTTCAGAAGAATCAAGATCATTAAAGTCACCAGTTCAAGAATGAAGGAGACTAAAGAGACATGACAACTAAATGCAACCTGTTTCTGAACTGGAATCTTTTTCTATAAAGGACGTGATTGGGACAATCGGAAAAAGTGAAATGGGGTCTGAGGATTAAGTGGTAGTGGTATATCAGTGTTGATTTCCTGATTTTGTTGGTTGCATTGCACTTATGTAGGAGAAAGTCCTTATGTCAGGAAATATACACTCAAGTACTCAGGAGTAACAGGACATCAGGTCAGCAATGCATTCTCAAATTGTTTGGTGAAAAGGAAATTACTTATACTTAAGTTGCACACATAAATTTGAGATCTTTTCAAAATAAAAAGATAATAATTATTATAAAAAGATCACAGGCCAGAAAACTGGAGGAGTGGGAGAAGCTCCAACACGTATCTTGTATAATTCCAGAAGCAGAGAATAGAGGAGGGGAGAGAGAGGCATCATTGGGAGAAATAACAGCTGAGAATGGTTAAGAATTTTCCAGGCTGAAGAGTGAAGAAAGATATGAGTCCTCAGAATGAATGTTTACATCAATTGCTGAGACAGAAAAACAAAAATAAATCCACATCTAAGCATACCATAGTGAAAATTCAGAACAGCAGGGATAAAGAGAAAATCCTAAGTGCTAACAAGAGAGAAGACAGATTACCTACAAAGAAGTAGTCATTAGATTGAAAGCAGGCTTCTCATCGGTGCTTTGACACCAGCAGACAGTAGGGAAATAGCTTCTGAAGGATGAGGGAAAATAACGAGAATTGCATATGGAGCAAAACCAGTGCTGTTTCCACTGCAGTAGGTCATGAAAGGATACACTTCAGTAAGAAGAAAAATGAACCCAGAAGGAAGGAGTGGGATATAAGGAGCATAATTAGCAAAGAAATTAACAAAATATATTGGTAAATCTATTTAAGTATTGGTTGGTAATGATAATAATCATAACAACTAATTTTGTGCCTTTAAAAACTGGTAAAACTAAAACTCTACATGACAATAAAATGGCAGATTGAAGAAGGGATTCTGTGGGTAATTAAAGCCTGCTAAATTCCTTGTCTTGTCCAGAAGGAGAAGAGAAAAACTGAAGAGTTACAGATTTTAGGTGTGTCATACACACTTTAAGCTTACTTTAACATACACACTTTAAGCTTAGCATGCATGTATATTAAAAATGGAAAGAAATTATTGAAAAAATAGAATCCAAAATTTCAAACCGCTGGAGGAAAGAATAATAAAAATGTATAAATCCAAAATAGAGCAAGAAAGGATAAAAAAAGAAGTAGATGAAAATCTTGGTAAGTAGAAAATAACATAAGATGGCAGAAACAAGTCCAACTATGTCATAATCACAATCAATGGAAACAGATTAAACTCAGCTAATCAAGAAAGTTGCTATAACTATGAATAAAGAAGCAAACACCAGCAATGGGCTACTTTTAAGAGACACACCTAAAACAAATACAGAAAGGTTGAAAATAAAGAGATGAGAAAATATATACCAGGAAAATGTTAACCAAAAGAATTCTAGTGAGCAATACCGATAGCAGATTAAAACGGAATTTAGGGCTAAAAGGATTAACAGAGATAAAGAGCTTCACTTTAAAATGATTTTTTAAAAGTCTACAAGAAAATACAACTATCATGAACTTGTATGCATCTACTAATATGGCTTAGACATACATAAGTGAAAAACTGACAGAGTTACAAAGAAAATTGGATAAATCCACATTTATAGTTGGAGATTTTAACACAACTCTCTCAGACACTGATAGATAAATCAGACAAAGAATCAGACAACACAATTAACAAACATGATATATTGGACAGATACATTAAGAGAACACTACACTCAAAAAATAGAGAATATACATTTTTCATGTATATGTGACATATTTACAAAAAAATTAATCAAGTCACAAAGGAAGTTTCAACAAAATTCAAAAAATCAATAGCATACAGTTTGCATACTCTAACCACAATGCAATTAAATTAGGATTAAGAAAAGAGAGTAAAAGTAAAAACACCCTTATGTTTGTAAATGAAAATTGTACTTTTAAATAATCAAAGGTTAAATAGGAAATTACAATGTGGATTATGAATGACTTAGAACTGAATGACAGTGAAAATGTTTGTTTTCTGAAGTTGTTCTTTCAAAACCTGTAGGATGGGTGCAGCAATACCAACCCTGGACCTTCTCCCCTCTGCTCCACCAGACTATTCACCTAAAGCCAAGGCTGAGACAGGCAAACTTCCTTCCTGCCTAGCTGGAGAATGTGAGAGGGGTGGATTTTTCCAATTTAATCACTGTACGGGGCACCTTTCAGATCCTAGAAGTCTTTAATCCAACTCCCCATCTTGCTTGGGACCTCAGCTTTCTCTCCTGCTCCCCATTAAGGGTCTATTAAAATTGAAGTTCAAAGGATGAAAACAACAAGGGAATCTAAGCATTTCCTTCACTTTCTCTCCAGGTTCACAATTCATCTTAAGATTTTTCTTTTTTATAATTTTATTTATTTTTTCCCCCCAAAGCCCCAGTAGATAGTTGTGTCATAGTTGCACATCCTTCTAGTCGTTGTATGTGGGACGCCGCCTCAGCATGGCCAGACAAGCAGTGCATCGGTGCGCGCCCAGGATCCGAACCCAGGCCACCAGCAGCGGAGCGCACGCACCCAACCGCTAAGCCACAGGGCTGGCCCTCATCTTAAGATTTTTAAAAAATGTTTTATTCAGCGCTTTAGATGTTTGTATTGGGAGGGCTTCTTGAGATACCTAGTCTACCATTTTGTCCAAAATGTAGTCCCGCCATTAGTCAAGTTACCTGTCTCCTCTGTCTTAGTTTCCTCTTCTATAAAAGGGGGATAACAGACTCTACCTTAAAAGTTTGTTGTGGGGAGTCAATGAAGGAGTGCATGTAAAGCCCTGCACTGGTAAGTGCTCAATAAATGCTGACTATTGCAGAAGCAGTTGTAGGGTGAACTTGGTACCAGTAAGGAGAGTACCAAAGAATCAACATCATACAGCAGTCTCACCTATAAATACACATGGAAAATTCCTAAGTAAAAAAAATAATAAAATTATGCCAGTGAAATCCAGCAGGGTATAAAAGAGTACAAAATGGCCAAGTAGGTTTATCTGAGGTGGTTCCACATTAAAAAAAAAAAAAATTAACCAATATAGTTGATCACACTAAAAAATTAAAGGAAAAAACTACGTGGTCATCTTAATAGATGCAGTCAAAACAACAGAATTTAATCTTCATTCATTATAATTACTCTCAGCAAAGTAGGAGTAGAAAAGAACCTCCTTAATCTAATAGAGTAGCTACAAAATACCAAGAGCTAACATCAGAAAGAAAGGCGAATCTTGAGAAGGATTTCCACTGAAGTCACAACTGAAACAAGGGAGTCTACTCCCACCATAACTATTCAACCTTATCCTGGAGTTTCTAGACCAGTGCTGTCCAGTAGAAAGGTACTGAGAGCTACATACACATTTTTAAATTTTCTAGTAGGCACATTAAAAAAAGGACAAAGAAACAGGAGAAATTAACTTTAATAATATATTTTATTTAACCTACTGTATCCAAATTATCATTTCAACATGTAATCAATACACAAAAATCATTAATGACATTCTTTTTTCATATTAAATCTTCAAAATCTGGTGTGTATTTTACACTTACAGAGCAACTCAGACTAGCCACATTTTAAGTGCTCAATAGGCACATGTGAAAAGGTGCTAAACCTCACACGTAATCAGAGAAACTCATCAGATTAACAAAAATTTAAAAGCCTAACAAAGAGAAGCATTGGCAAAGATATGGCAGACTCTTATACATTGTTGGTAGAAGCACCCTACCATCTGGAGAACAATATTTAATATTTGAAAATGTGCATAATATTCAGCCCAATAATTCCACTTGTAGATAGGTACTTTGGGAAAATTGTCCCCTAAGTGTGTAAATAAATATTTTTCAAGGATGTACTTTTCAGTATTGTTTGTAATAGAAAAAAAAAATTGGAAATACTCTAAATAGCCATAGGTAGAAAAAGAAAAGACAAAGTCCCACAATGGAATAATATACAGCAGGTAAAATGAACTGGAAGTATATGCACTAAAATGGATCAAGCTCAAGAACAATAATAAAACAAGATGTATAGTATGATAGGATTTGTGTAAAATTTACAAAATGTACAAAAACAACACTACATATATTTCAGGTATATTCTGTATCTAATAAAAATATAAACATATAGGGGATGGCTACACAGCAGGATCATAATAGTGATGACTCTGCAAAAGAACAGAGGGAGGGAAAAGAGAATAAGAAAGGAAGAGATAAAGATTTATCAGTAAAACACTACTTCTTTGATTTAGAAAGAAATATGAAGTAAATATAACAAAGGTCATTTGGAAATTCTGCTTGATGGCTACATAGGTATTTCACAGTATTGTCCTTGGCACTTCTCTGTATTTTTGAAAGTTTTCATAACAGTAATCATATAATGCTTCTTGCTATCTATGTATCAAGGGCAAAAAATTCTTACCAACTACATGGAATCAGAATATCTGCCATTGAAAAGAAACTTAACGGAAATGAAATTTGACATGTGAAGATCTGTGTGTACACCTACACACGGATGCACAGATGTAAGTGGCAGAGGTCCAGTCTGGTATAGACACGCCCTGACCTGTGTCCAGAAGAGTGTCTGGCGCATAGCAGGCACTCGGTCAGTACTGATTCAATGAATGCACGAAGGGTGTTGCACTGGTGGATGGGAACTTCAAGAGTCCATTTGCATGAAGGGAGGTTTGCCACTGTTGTTGTTCTGTGATTGCTTACGAATGAGAACTTGGGGGGCCGGCCTGGTGGCCTAGTGCTTAAATTCGCACACTCCGTTGTGGGTAGCCCAGGGTTCACAAGTTCAGATCCTGGGTGTGGACCTATGCACCACTCATCAAGCCATGCCGTGGTGGCATCCCATATACAAAATAGAGGAAAATGGGCACAGATTTTAGCTCAGGGCCAATCTTCCTCAACAAAAAGAGGAAGATTGGCAACAGATGTTAGCTCATGGCCAATCTCCCTCACCAAAAAAAAGGATGAGAACTTGGTTTTGCAGGTACATTTGAAGGATCACCATGGGGAACAGAATATGGTGCCTGACCCAGATGTTGGTCTTTAGTCCAACTGAGATTGCTTTACCGAAAGAGGAAGGATGTGTAGGCTACAGGACAAGTGACTTTTCCCCATGTCACTCTGAAGACAACAATTCTACTTTGGTAGCCAGGTGACAAAGGTTGTCACACACTGGATGAGCCTGAGAGAGTTGGAGGAAGGATATTTTCCCTACTTCCTCAGACCCAGCATGGCTTTGGCTCAGCAAGGAGTCTAGGAGACTGGTTTACTTGGTACCTCAAGGACTGGCCACAGAAAGCTGTGTGTGTTTCTACTGATAGAGCTCCATGGCAACTTGACCTGACATTACAAAGTCTTCAGTGTCTCCAGATCAAACCACTCTCCCACATAAAATACTATGTACCATAAAAGCTGATCTAACAACAATTTATAGAAAGACAGACGAACAGATGAAAGATAGGCGATATAGATAGATAGATGATAGATAGATAGATAGATAGATAGATGACAGATAGATAGATAGATAGACAGTTATAATACACAGATATAAAGATATCTTTTCCCCTATTTGAGATTTCCACCCTATGAGATAAAATTTAGCTGCTAAAAGATTGAACAAATATGCCAAAATTCATGAGAATTCTCTGTTAAAAAAAATAAAGTAAGATCTTCAGGAATGTTTTGCAACTAACTATGTTCCATGCATAACAAACTTAAATATGAGAATTGGCAACCAGACCTACAGATAGTGGAAAGAAGGGAGTTTTGAGTGCTTTGTGTTGTCTTTTTTGGCTCCAAGTTAAGAGGACCAGGATGTGGTTTCAATTTTGGATGTGCTAATTATGTTTGTCAGTTGTGAGCTTTGCTTAATTAATTAGTCATGCAAATTTAACTTTAGTATTTTTTGCACATCTAAATCATTACTACAGCAATTAAAAAGCTGGTTTTTTTGTGTGTGTGTGAGGAAGATCAGCCCTGAGCTAACATCCATGCTAATCCTCCTCTTTTTGCTGAGGAAGACCGGCTCTGAGCTAACATCTATTGCCAATCCTCCTCCTTTTCTTTGCCCCAAAGCCCTAGTAGATAGTTGTATGCCATAGTTGCACATCCTTCTAGTTGCTGTACGTGGGACGCGGCCTCAGCATGGCCGGAGAAGCGGTGCGTCGGTGCGCGCCCGGGATCCGAACCCGGGCCGCCAGTAGCGGAGCGCACACACTTAACCACTAAGCCATGGGGCCGGCCCTAAAAAGCTGCTTTGATTAGCTCCTTTCACAGTGTGTAGCACAGCATACTTTTGTCAACTTCCTTTTGACAATCTAGCATTTGGGTACTGTTTAGAGAAAATACATTCTATATGTTTGAGGAAAAATAAAAATCAAGACAGGTGACAAGAAAGGTGGCCTAGCAGTGGAAGATAAGTCAGCAACTATTGTCACCACAAAATCAGTGAATACAGACTGAAAATTGTAATAGCACATGTTCAGGAGGAGTTTCCCGGGGTGGAGAGAGTTGGCGTGCTGAATAAACCAGGAAAATGTTTCTTTTGGTAAGTTAAGGTGGAAAGAAGATAACAGTCAGAGATTTATATGTTTTTGGCCCAAAATCTATGACAAAACCCATAAAACACCATGGGAACCAGGCTTGTCCCTGTCTAGGAGATCTAGCCTGACCCTTACAATCACTAACAAATACTGTGGCCAGGTGAAGCCTGTGCCAAATGAAGGACTCCCCCAGGGCCATTTCATACTTTAACAAGCCCAACTGTCAGGAACATTTTATGATATTAAGTTGAGCTTCCTCTTAATTGCTAAATAGGTGTTGCATTCCCCTATGAACCTCCTGTGGATGCCGTATTATTTTCCTTTCTGCAGAGTGAGAACCTGACACATAGTGAGATTTAATATATTTCTCCCACCCCACACTGGAAACTAGTAGCAAATTCAAGAACAAACACAGGCTTTTAGCCGATCATTCAGAGCTATGTGCCAACCAGATCTTCCCATCCATTCCCCTCACTACCAGCCCTACAGGCAGGATGATAGCAAGCGACAGCTAATAGGTTGTTATATATCCATGAGGTTGTTAAAGCACAGAACCAACAGCAACTATTTAGAGAACATGATGCCATTTCTCATTTTAAACCCATCCCCAAAGGCTAATAACTTCACACATCTGGTTTGTCTCAGAAGGTCCCAGCATCTCTGACAGAATCCGGTTGTGGAACAGAAAATAATACTTCATCTAAGAAGTGGATGATCCATGGGTGGCAAATGAAAAACCACTGTTGAATGCAGTAGGGTAATGGAGGGGTAAAACAGCTTTGAATGGTTCATGGAAAACTCAGAGCCAGCAAGGATAAAGGGATGGGAAAAGGTGAGTCTCTGATGATAAAAATGTATGCATTTCCACAGCACTGCAGAACAGATTATTAAGGTATCAGTCAGGCTTAAACAAAGGTGGCCCTGTCGTTCAGAAATTCATTCAGAAATTTGAATGTTCTAAATAGAGGAATTTAATAACTAAAAAGACATGATTTGGATTCCGCAATTCCTTGATACCCCAAATCCTCCAATACCCTAATAAAACCGAAATTTATTTTCAAACTTTTCTCAATAAACTTGCCCCAAAAAATATCCCAAACGTGGATGTGCAGATACATGTACACACACGTGCTGAATACATTCCTATTAAATTCTTATATAAATAGGGCTTCTCAATAAAGACCTGTGCTGGAGACTAGTTCCCTCCCACCTGCTCAGAGACCTCCCTGAGCAATTACACACACACACACACACACACACACACACGCACAGCATTATCTTCAATTTTCCATCCCTCTGGATTCCTCTCCTGTGCATTTGATAAACTCATCCTTCCACTCTGGCATTTTCTCTAGCAATCATGCTCTCTCCCCTTCTGCCTTCACAGCCATTCTCATGAAGAGGTCTAGTCTTACTGTCTCCACTTCCTTGCCACTTACTCATTTCTCAGCCCACTACAGTCTGCTTCCACTGAAACTGATCCTGTTGAAGTCACTCAACACTCTCCATTTGCCAAATCAAGTGAAAACTTCTCGGTCTATCTTATGAGGTCTTCCTGAAGCCCTGGACACTGCTGATCTCTTCCTCTGTCTCCAAGGTTTCTCTGATAACACTTTCCTGGTTCCATTTTCTTTCTTCTTTCTCTCTCTCTTTCTCTCTCTCTCTCCCTCCTTGGCCTCCTTCACTGGCTCATCCTCTTCCAACATTTCCCTAAAAAGTTGAAAGCCCGAGAGGTTCTTCTTCAGCTCCCTTCTCGTTCTCCTAGATTCCTTGCAGTAGGTACATTCATCTAAGCCAGAAGCCTGGGACTTACCCTAATACATCATCATCCTCATCTCCATATCCAAGGTACCTCAAGTCCTATTGATTTGATACCTTCATTTTCTGCCCAGTCTCTCTGCTCTTTAACCTATTGTCCCAACTGCAAACAGACAGATTTCTAAGAAGCAAATCTGATCATATCATTCTCTTGCTTCACACTCCACAGTGGTGCCCCCTCAATTATAACTGTGGATTTCTAACTTTTTTTTAAAGGAATATTTTCTGCACTGGGAGTATATGAATTGCATAGGTCAACACAATGCCTGGCACCTAGTATGTGCTCAATAAACAACTGTTGGGTAAAATGAAGTCCAACTTAAAACATGCACACATGTAATGCTGAGTGGTTCCTACTGAAGCAGGGGCGGGAGCAACTCCCCACCTGTTTGCCCTGATCACACTGCCACCAATATCTCAGGCAACCTCTGTGCTCTAGGGCATATCTGGAAAACCAGAGACCTATGTGATGAAGATCAAGCTTCCTAGCCTGGCTACAGACCCATGAGAAACTGATTTCTACCCACTCTTCAACATCATTTCCAACTGCTGTCCATCTCCACCCTTCAATCCAGCCTTGCCACACTGAATTGCTTGCCATGCCTAGATATGCAAGGGCTTTGCACATGCAGTTCTTCCTGTCTAGAATACTCTTATCCTCCTTGACAATCTAGAAATCTCCAACTTATTCCTCAAGACCAGCAAAAGACAAAGCCTTTACTGAGTCCATAAGCAGGATGTATCACTTCCTTTGCGTCGTAAATATACCTCATACATATCTTTATTATAAACCATCACACTCTAAATCTACTTTTATTTATAGGTATATCACCTCTACTGGGCTATGAAGGCAAGGATTGTTTCTGATTTATCTTTATAACCCAGGACCCAGCAAAGTGCCTAGTACCCAGGAGGTACTCAATATATGTTTGCGTAATAAACGAAATTCTACCGGAACAAGTCATTCTTTTATCTCATATCCTTTTTGTAATGAAGTGGAGAATAAACAATTTTTAATCCTTTCTATACTTTTGAAAGTCACAGTGTGTCCCATGTTAAAAATTGGCCAGCTAATCTTCTACTACCTATGTTTCAACAGAAGTGAAATGTGATTAAGCCTTGTGGATTCACCCAAATATTTAGTGAGAATGTTACTCTTTTTAATTGAAATTGAGATGTCTGAAATCTAATGGGTTATTAAAACTGTTCTTCTCTTGGGCACTATTGAAATAATGTCTTGCATCTTAGATTTTATACAATGAAATAAACAAGAAAGGAAAAACATGTGGATCATATTTGTTCAATGTGGGCAAGATTAACAGAGCACAAGAATCTGATCCCTTAACAGATTCAGATGGGGGCCATCTCTAATGATATAAAATCGGAAATGAGAATCATCAGATGCAGATTAAAGAAAATTTGATAACAAAATTTAACTCAAGCTACTTAAATGAGACTTTTCCCAGGCAATTACAAAATATCCTCTAATTCTCCTCCGTTGGTCTCCGGAGCAAGGGTTTTGCATCAATTGTTGCATCAGTTTCTGTGTGATTCTGAAACACCAATGTGTTGGTCTTCTGGTAGGTGATTTTGTCTTCCACTTCTGGGGCAGCTTTGCAATTACGTTGTAGAGACTCATGTGCATTTTTAATATTTATCACTCAATCATACCATAGTAACAAGTAGTTTACCTACCGTCTTATCTGGTATAACCCAAGGCTTCTGCACACACAAGTACATAGTGTACTTGATGTTCACAAAGATGGCATTGCAGGACCCTGAAGTACCCTCTGAATCATGGAAGAGAGATGAAATTAATCCCTTGAGTCTTGTTTCAAATCCAAGTGTACTTTATTGTATTCTAATTCTCCGAAAAATCATGATTCACGTAGAACATATATGGAGTATGTATACGTGTACGTGTAGAATCTTTCTTTGTAACACTCAGTTCACTAACCATGATAATAGGAAACTTACTCTAAATTAGGGGCTCTCAAAGCATGCTCTAGAGACCCTTGAGGAAATTGGAGAAGCTTTCAGGAGTTCCACAAGGTCAAAACTATATTTGTAATAATGCTAAGACATGATTCATCTTTTTCATTCTTGTTCTCTCACGAGATGCAGTTTTCCAGAGGCTACATGATATGTGATACCAGAACAGATTGAATGTGGAAGCAGATAAGAGAATCCAGCTGTCTTCTATTAAGCCAGACATTAAAGATATTTGCAAAATATAAAACAATCTCACTAATTTTTTGTTTTGGAAAATATTGTTATATTTCATAAAACTATGTTACATATGTTAAACTGCAATGGGAGAATTTGGAATTTATTGTGCCTCCTGAATCTGAGGCGTCATATCTTTTATCTATTCTAGAAAATTCTCACCTATTATCTCTTCAGACATTTCTTATTTCCCCCCATTCTCTTCTCCATCTAGAGTGCCAATACAATGTATGTTTGTCCTTTTTTTTTTTTTGTGAGGAAGATTGGCCCTGAGCTAACATCTGCAAATCCTCCTCTTTTTTTTTTTTTTCACTGAGGAAGACTGGCCCTGGGCTAACATCCATGCCCATCTTCCTCTACTTTATATGGGACTCCGCCACAGCATGGCCTGACAAGCGGTGCGTCGGTGCGCGCCTGGGATCTGAACTGGCGAATCCCAGGCTGCTGCAGCAGAGCGCGTGCACTTAACCGCTTGCGCCACTGGGCCGGCCCCTGTATGTTTGTCCTTTCCATTCTGACATGTTCAACGTCTTTCATATTCTCCATCCTTGTGACTTTGTTCTGCACTTTGAGTATTTCCTTCAGATCTTTCCAGTTTGCGAATTCTTTTTACTACTGAGTCTAATCTTATTTCACCCTTCTATCGCATTCTAAAATTCAGTTAGCATATCTTTTATTTTTACAAGTTCTACTTTGCTTGTTAAAATCTGTCAGGTCTTGTTTGTGTGTTTTTAGTTACATCTTGCTTTTGATACTATTTAATTAAACTTTTTAAAAATATAAAACTCATTTTATATTCACTATCTAATTATTCATTTATCTGAACACCCTAGAGGTCTAATACTGCTCTTTTCTCTGCTTACTTTCATGCATGGGAATTTGTTTCTTCCTGTAGGACACAATTTTGGATTGTAAGTTTATGTTCAATCAAGCCTTATGTCCATGGGAATCTTATGCAGCCTGGGTTAAAGACACAAGTCTTTAGAGAGGACTTGCATTTGCTTCTGGTAAGCACCCAAGGTGCCCAAGATAGTATATATTAGAACCCTAATCCACTTAAGGGCAGGCCTCTGGTTATAAAGTGTCAGGAGACATTTTTTTCCCAATGTAATACCAAGCCAAGCCAGAGAGTTGGTCTTATTATTTCCTTTTGCTGTTTTTTTTTTTCTTCCTAGCCCATCTTTCCATGGCAAATACAGTGCTTGAGGATTCTAGTTTCATGTGAGGGTCTTGGTTTCACCTTGGTTCTCCACTTTGCTGGGCCCACAGTCCTGTCTTCATGTGGCTGTTAAACACTAATCATCTTGTTTACCTGAAGAGCAAATGTCCCTGGGCATCTGTGACTTCAATGCTTGCTTTCTCCCTTGGTTTTCAGCTTCTTCTTCCTTTTTGGTCCCTGTGAATTTGTCTTACTTTTTTGCAAGCCTAGCTCTACAGATGAGATATTTGTTATATATTGTTTAATATTTTAAGTGTCTTTTTTAGGAAGGTTTTCAGATTATCTAGTTTGCCATATTGCCCAGGAATATAAATTGGGACAACATTTTTGAAAAGTAAAATGCATATCCCACCTGACCCAGCAATTCTACCTCAAGGAATTCATTCTTTGGACGGAATACCTATCAAAGTTTAAAATATACATAACTTTTAATCTAGAAATTCTACTTTCTAGGAATTTACCCTAGAAAATATATACGTATATATTCACACTTGTATAAAATGCCATTTGAATAATATTATTTGTTGCAGCAGGCATAGTGAATGATTGAAGATTGTAAACACCCTAAAAGTCCATCATTAGGAGGCTAGTTGAATAAAATAGTTCCTCATAATATTCTGCAATAGTTAAATAGAATTCAAAAGATCCACGCAACAGAATATGGAAAGATGTTTATGATGTAAGTTGCATGACTTCTTTATGTAAAAAATACAAGATATGCTTATATGTGCTTCTATACTCATTAAAAGCTTCTGAAAAAATACACAATTAACTGTTAACAGTAGTTCCCTCTAGAGGTTGGAATTGAACCATTGATATACAAACATTGCTTCTAAATGACAAATGTGCTAATTTGAAATGATTTTTCACCCATGTATTAATATCAGCTCCTTGCTGCTTTTCACTATTGAGGATGATGTTAGCTGTGGGCTTGTCATATTTGGCCTTTATTATGTTGAGGCATATTCCTTCCTCAGGTTCCTGAGGTACATTTGTTGAGAGTTTTTATCACGAACGGATGTTGAATTTTGTCAAATGCTTTTTTCTCAATCTATTGAGATGATCATATGATTTTTATCCTTCATTTTGTTAATATGGTGATCTAATTTATTGATTTACATTTGTTGAACTGTCCCTCCATCCCTAGGATAAGTATCATTTGATCTGGGTGTATGATCTTTTTAATGTTCTGTTGATTTCTCTTTGCTAATATTTTTTTGAGGATTTTTGCGTCTATGTTCATCAGGAAAATTTGGCCTGTAGTTTTCATCTTTTGTAGTGTCCTTGTCTGGCTTTTGTACCAGGGTAATGCTGGCCTCATAAAATGAGTTTGGAAGTGTTCCCTCCTCTTCTATTTTTTGGAAAAGTTTGAGAAGGATTGGTATTAATTTTTTGTTAAATGTTTGGTAGACATCACCAGTGAAGCCACCTGGTTCTGGACTTTTCTTTTTTGGGAAGTTTTGATTACTGATTAAATCTCCTTAATTGGTCTGTTTAGATTTTCTATTTCATCATGGTTTAATCTTGGTAGGTTGTATGTTTCTAGGAATTTATCCATTTCTTCTAGGTTATCTAACTTGGTGGCATAGAATTGTTCATGGTAGTTTCTTATGATCTTTAGTATTTCTATGTTATCAGTTGTAGTGTCTCCTCTTTCATTTCTGGTTTTATTTATTTGAGTCTTCTTTCTTTTTTTCCTTAATTAGTCTACCTAAAGTTTGGTAATTTTGTTTATTTTTTCAAAAGACCAGCTTTTAGACAAATGAAACCAGAATCAAGATGAACAAACAACCAACCAGCTGGGAGAGAATATTTGCAAAACATACATCTGACAAGGCGTTGATCTCCATAATATATAAAGAACTCACACAATTGAACAACAAAAAAACAAACAACCCGATCAAAAAATGGGCAGAGGAAATGAACAGACACTTCTCCAAGGAAGATATACAGATGGCCAATAGGCACATGAAAAGATGCTCAACATCACTAATCATCACGGAAATGAAAATCAAAACAACACTAAGATACCACCTCACGCCCGTTAGAATGGCTATAATCACCAAGACAAAAAACAACAAATGTTGGAGAGGATGTGGAGAAACAGGAACCCTCATACACAGCTGGTGGGAATGCAAATTGGTGCAGCCTCTATGGAAAACGGTATGGAGATTCCTCAAAGAATTAAAAATAGAGATGCCCTATGATCCAGCCATCCCACTACTGGGAATCTATCCAACGCACCTGAAATCAACAATCCAAAGAGGCTTATGCACCCCTATGTTCATTGCAGCATTATTCACCATAGCCAAGAAGTGGGAGCAACCTAAGTGTCCCTCGACTGACAATTGGATTAAGAAAATGTGGTGTATATATACAATGGAATACGACTCAGCCATAAAAAAAGACAAAATCGTCCCATTTGCAACAACATGGATGGGCCTGGAGCATATTATGTTAAGTGAAATAAGCCAGAAAGAGAAAGACAAACACTGTATGATCTCACTCATATGTGGAATATAAACCAACACATGGACAGAGAAAACTGGACTGTGGTTACCAGGGCAGTGGGGGTGGGGGGTGGGCACAAGGGGTGAAGGGAGTCATATATGTGGTGATGGACAAACAAAAATGTACAACCCAAAATTTCACAATGTTAGAAACCATTAAAACATCAATAAAAAAAAAAAAGACCAGCTTTTAGTTTCAGCGATCTTTTCTATTGTCTTTTTAGTCTCTACTTCATTTATTTCGTCTCTGATCTTTATCTCCTTCCTTCTACTAACTTTAGGCTTAGTTTGTTCTTCTTTTTCTAGTTCAATGAGATGTAAAGTTAGGTGGTTTATTGGAGATCTTTCTGTTTTCTTAACATAGGCATTTATGCTTTAAACTTCCCTCTTAGAACTGCTTTTGCTGTGTCCCATAAGTTTTGGTACGTTGTGTTTCCAATTTAATTTTTTTAAAGGTCTTCTTTTAATTTTCCTTTTGATTTCTTCTCTGACCCACTGATTGTCCAGGAGCATGTTGCTTTATCTCCACATACTCGTAAATTTTCCGATTTTCTTCTTGTGATTGATTTCCAGTTTCACACCATTGTGGTCAGAAAAGGTGTTTGACACAATTTTAATCTTCTTAAATTTATTAAAACTTGTTTTGTGGCCTAACATATGATCTCTCTTGGAGAATGTTCCATGTGCACTTGAGAAGAGTGTGTATTCTGCTGCTGTTGGACAGAATGTTCTGTATTTATCTATTAGATTCACCCGGTCTAATGTATAGTTTAAGTCCATTGTTCCTTATTGGTTTTCTGTCTGGATGATCTAGCCATTGTTGAAAGTGGGGTACTGAAGTCCCCTACTATTATTGTATTGCTGTCTATTTCTCCCTTCAGATCTGTTAATATTTGCTTTATACATTTAGTTGTTCTGATCTTGGGTGTATAAATATTTAAAGTTGTTATATCCTGTTTGTTGAATTGACCTCTTTAACATTATATAATGACCTTCTTTGTCTCTTATTATAGTTTTTGGTTTAAAGTCTATTTTCTCTGATATATGTATAGCTACCCCTGCTTTCTTTCAGTTTCCATTTGCACGGAATATCTTTTTCCATCCCTTCATTTTCAGTCTATGCATTTCTTTAAAGCTGAAGTGAGTTTCTTATAGACAGCATATAGTTGAGTCTTCTTTTCTTATCCATTCAGCCATTCCATGTCTTTTGATTGGAGAATTTAGTCCATTTACATTTAAATTAATTATCGTTACATATGGACTTACTATTGCCATTTGTTAATTATTTTCTGGCTATTTTGTAGTTCCTGTTCCTTTCTTCCTCTCTTGCTCTCTTCCATTATGATTTAATGACGTTCTGTAGTGGTATGTTTTGACTCCTTTCTCTCTATCTTTTGTGTATTTACTCTAGGTTTTTGCTTTGTAGTTACCATGAGACTTACATAAAATATCTTGTAACAGTCTATTTTAAACTATAACAACTTAACTTCAAATGCATACAAAAGTTCTACATTTTTACACTCCCCTCACATATTATGGTTTTGATGTCACAATTTACGTCTTTTTGTATTGTGCCACCATTAATTGTAGTTATACTGTAGTTATAGTGTATCCAATTATTGTAGTTATAGTTATTTTTAATACTTTTACCTTTTAATCTTTATACTAGTTATAACTAGTATTATATACTAGTATATACTAGTTATAACTAGTATTATATACTAATTATAAGTGATTTATCCATTTATCCATCATGATTTATCCATCACCATGCCAATATTAGAGTATTCTGAATTTAACTACATATTTAGCTTGACCAGTGAATTTTATGCTTTCATATGTTTTCATGTTACAAATTAGTGTCCTTTCATTTCAGCTTGAAGAACTCCCTTTAAAATTTCTTGTAATACTGGTCTACTGGTGATGAACTCTTGCAGCTTTTGTTTGTCTGGAAAACTCTTTATCTCTCCTTCAATTCTGAAGGAAAGTTTTGCTGGGTAGAGTATTCCTGGTTGGCAGTTTTTTTTTCTTTCAGCACTTTGAATATATCATCCGACTCCCTTCTGGCCTGCAAAATTTCTGCTGAAAAATCCACTGATAGTTTCATAGGGATTCCCTTGCACATAACAAGTTGCTTTTCTCTTGCTGCTTTTAAGATTCTCTGTCTTTAACTTTTGACAATTTAATTATAATTTGTCTTGATATGGATCTCTTTAGCTCCATCTTATTTGGTATTCTTTGGGTTTCCTAGATCTGGATGTCTGTTTCTTTCCCCAAGATAGGAAATTTTTCAGCCATTATTTCTTTGAATAAGCTTACTGCTCCTTTCTCTCTCTCTTCTCCTTCTGGGGTCCCTCTAATACATGTACTGGTCTCCTAGATGGTGTCCCATACGTCCCTTAAGCTATCTTTACTCTTTTTCATTCTCTTTTTTTTTTTTGCTCCCTGATTGGATGAATTTGACTGCCTTGTCTTATAGTTTAGTGACCTTTTCTTCCACTTGTCTAGTCTGCTGTTGAATTTCTCTATTGAGTTTTTCAGTATGGTCATTGTACTCTTCAGCAATACAATTTCTGTTTGATACTTTTCAATATTTTCTATCTCTTTGTTGAAATTCTCACTTTGTTCATGCATTGTTTTCCCAAACTCAGTAAGTATCTTTATGACTGTTATTTTGAACTCTCTATCAGGTAAATCACTTATGTCCATTTCATTAAGATTGGTTTCTAGAGATTGATTTTGTTCTTTCGTTTGTAACATATCCCCCTCTTTCTTCACTCTTCTTGACTCTCTGTGTTGATTTCTGCACATTAGATGAAACAGCCACCTCTCTCAGTCCTGACAGACTGGTCTCGTAAAGAAGACGAACCTTGTCAGTCAGCCTGGCCTAAGCTTCTTGTTGTCTCTCAAACCTCTGTGATTGTCCAAGCTGCTATCTTTGTTCTTAGTGGCTTCAGTAGTTGAGGCTGTGTCAAGACCCACTGTGTCCCAAAGGGGAGGATCACAGTCAGACGTAGATGTAGACTGACTAGAAGCCCAACCCTCAGGCAGTAGATAGGAAAGTATATAATTAAGCACTTCCAGGGAGAATCTGGGAGATGGGCATTTTTGTCTGCTCCCTCTGCACTGAGACTGGGAGTATAACCATAGAGGGGTGCTCTTGCACCTGTTTAAAAACTGATTCTTTGTTTACTACAGTCTTGCGGCACTCCTGAATGCAAGCCCCCTTGGCTATCAGAGCCAGATGATCCAAGGGCCTGTCCCATATGAAAGCTGGGGTGCCAGATGTGTGTACAAGCTCATTCCAGAGAGATGCTGGTGACCTGGTTTTATCGTTGGAGTGAACTGGAGGGAGAAGGTGGTGGAAGTGCCCACTAGCTCCCCCAGGCTCTGTAGGGAATTTCAGCTAGCCCCTAGATTTGTGCAAATTTAGAAGCCAAACTCTCAGACAGCAGGTTGTAAAGTATGTTATCAATCTTCTTCCAAGGAAAGCTTGGAAGATGGACATTTTTGCCTGCTCCATATGTGCTGAACCCTGGGGGGATAGCCACAGTGAGTGCTCACCAACCCATTAAAAACTGCTTCTTTGTTTTCCATAGTGCTGTAGGTCTTGTGGATGTAAGCCCTATTGGCTTTCAGAGCTAGGTGTTTTGGGAGTCCACCCCTCAAGTGGGAGCCTTAAAAGTTGGGGCACTAGATGCATAGGCCAAACCCTTTGCTCCTCAGGGAAAAGCTGGGATTGGGTGTTCTCTCCCAATTGCATGGTGCTGTGCCAGGAGTGGGGTTTACGGTGAGAGTGTGTCTTGGCATTTCCTACTCATTTTGATGTGGGTATTTTCTCAGTTGCCTAATGTGTAGGAGTCACTCAGCTAGTTTCTCAATTTCCCTCAGAGGGGACTGCTCCACGCATAGCTGTACATTAGCTGCAGCTATGGGAGGAGGGAAGTTTAGGAGCCTCCTATGTCACCATCTTGACCTCTCCCCACTTTGGAGTTTTTATTCACATCGAAGTCCATGAGAGTTGGCCCCCAAAATATCTCTTATAATAGCTTTCTTCAATGCCACAAGTCTACTCATTCTTTGTATTTCCCAGTCCTCTATTAAAATACAAACATTTTAGAAACAGAGATATTTTGGGGCCATGTTCACTCATTAAATTCTATGTTCATTAAATCACTTTCATAATATAAGACACATAATAAGAAGGCAGTAGAAAAGTACAAAAGGGAGGACCATTGGGGTGGATGGGGTAGGGAGAACAACTCCAGGCCATTAGCAAAAAATGTATCAATACCTGTGCATTCAAAAGGTATTTCACTTGCAAAATAGAGAAAATAGTTTTAAAAAACAGTGTCCAACAATCCAATTTCCTAAGTCTGGCCAAAGATATAGTGCAACTGGAAATTATGTTAGAGATAAAAACATATGTGTTTGGGAAAGAACTTTAGGATTCCAATTCTATGGTCACAGCACTCTAAATAGGAATGAAACTGTTTCTTACTCCAAATACATAGAACTTCTGGGTAAAATATTGGCAAAAAAAACATTTTAACACATAACTGAGCTTAGAAGAAAGTGAGAATTCCCCCAGTGACAGGTATACATTGGGAATATAAAGCCAGAGCACCAAAGAAACAGTATGGAGAGGTGGTATTAAACCTAGGAATAGGTCCTAGAGATGGAGCTGCAGGGCACAGAAGGCACAAAATGTAGCTTTGGGCTAGAAGCAGGAGAGGAGCTGGAAACAAGCTTTCCACATAAAGCAAAGGACCTTGAAGGGCTACCTAGACTATGGCAACCAAACTAGGAAAACTCCACCCACCAGCTCAGCAAAGCGATAAGGCACTCTTATCCACCCAGAACACTGAGCAGAGAAAATTCTCCTGTGAGACAGCAAGCCATTCAGATACCCTTGCTGAAAGAACTACCTAAGGGTAGTATTTCAAGAAGAAAAGAAATTGAATCTGGAAGGAAAGACTGGAGTACAAGTAGTAATGAAGAGGTAAAAAACTGCTAAAACATCAACACCAACAATAATAACAATGTCACATTTCATGGATATTAAAACAAGAAAAAACTTCAATACTGGACATGTGAGACTCGAGCTGGATTTAAAAATGAAATCCAACTATATGCTGATTCTAAGAGCCACAACTAAACCATAAGGACATAGAAAGGTTAAAAAAATGACAGGAAAGCATATATTAGACAAACGTTAACAAAAGAAATTTATATTAATGTCAAGCAAAAAATAACCTATGGGAAAAAAAGTGTCACTAGGGATACATAATGGTAAAAGATTAATTCACCAAAAGACATAATAATTCTGAACTTATATAAACCTAACAACATAGCCTCAAAATATATGCAAAGAAAGCAGAGTTATAATGATAAAAGGAAAGATGCACAATCATGATAGATTTTTTAACATACCTCTGTAATCAAGACAAAAAATAAGTGAGACTATAAATGATTTGATAACACAATTAACAGACGATACAAAGACAATAATTGTATAGAATACTGCATCCAACAATTAGAGAATTTACATTATTTTTAAAGAAAAAATTGAATATTTATAAAAACTGTCTACATATTAGGACAAAGGCAAATCCCAAAAACCACCAAAGAAAATATCACACACACCTTGATATCTACTCAAAATGTAATAAATTTAGAAATCAATAAAAAGATATCTAAAAATCTTTCATGTATTTGAAAATTTTTAACATACTTCTAAATAATATATGAGTCAAAGAAGAAATCGCAATAAAAATTAAAAAATATTTAGAACTGATTCACAAAGAAAACACTATATTTCAAAATGTATAGGGTGTAGTTAAATCAGCAAATTATAAAATAGGAAAAATTGAAAATTAATGATATAGATCAAACTCAGATTAGGAGGAAGTTGGTAGAAAGAAAAACTCAACATAAGAGCAACGAAATGAGAAATAAAAACCAATAGAAATAAACCTTAAAGTTGCTTTTTTAAAATAAATAAAATAGGGGCCGGCCCGGTGGCGCAAGCGGTTAAGTGCGCGCGCTCCGCTGCGGCGGCCCGGGGTTCGCTGGTTCGGATCCCGGGCGCGCACCGACGCACTGCTTGGTAAGCCATGCTGTGGCGGCGTCCCATATAAAGTGGAGGAAGATGGGCACGGATGTTAGCCCAGGGCCGTCTTCCTCAGCAAAAAAAGAGGAGGATTGGCGGATGTTAGCTCAGGGCTGATCTCCTCACAAAAAAAAAAAAATATATATATAAAATAAATAAAATAGATGAACTATTTTGTGATCAAGACTGATCATGGTGGAAACACAAAGACATAAATAAAACATATCTGAAAGTAAAGGGGGACATAACCACAGATACAGTAGACGTTTTTAAAAATTATAAGAGAATAGACTGGTATTTTAATACCAATAAATTTGGAAAGACAAAAAAATTTTAATGATTCTCTAGAAAAATACAACTTACCAAAACAGACTCATAAAAAATTGAAAAGCTGAATAGTTCTATATCCATTAAAGAATTGGAATTGATAATTAAAATTCTAATCCCTCCCCCAAAAATAAAAATCACACCAAGCCAGATGGTTTTATAAAAAAACACAGGCAAACCTCCAATGATCATTATCTTAAAGTTTTTCAGGAATTACAAAAACATGGAAACCTCCCTAACCCACTTTAATGAGGATGACATAACTTGACACCAAAATTTTTAAAACTACAGTATTACAAAAGAAATTTGTAACTCAGCTCATTTATGAACATATTTGCAAAAATCCTAAATAAGATATTAGCATACCAAAGCTAAATTTATACTTTAAAGTGTATATATAATATCAAGTAGAACTTATCCCAAGAATTCAAAGCTGGTTTAATATTAGAAAATCTTTTCACATAATTTAACACATTTATAGACAAAAGGAAAAAAACTATTCATTATCTTTCTACATGTAGAAAAAGCATTATTAAATTTAACACATCATCATCATAAAAATAAAAACCCTTAGAAAATCAGAAATAAGAGAAAATTTCCTAAACCTGACAAAAGCATATTTTAAAACTCCATAGAAAACTTCATAATTCATCATGAAACTTGAGAAGCTCTCCTTTAAGACAAAGAAGAAGAGAACAACGATTACTATCACCACAACTATTCAACACTGTTCTAGTGGTCCTAGCAAGTGGAATAAGACGGAAAAAAAAAAAAAAGAAAGAAAACAAAATAATTACAAAGTAATCATTGTTATATAGGCCTGTCCAAAAACTTTTGAAAACCTTTGGCTGATTTTGATATTTCTGCACAAAGTCTACCTTCCTAAACTAGAATCCCAAAACTACATTTCCCAGACTCTTTTGGTATTAGGTGTAGATTTGTAACTTAGATTTTGCCAATCAGAGGCACTCTCTAGAGGCTTTGATTCAGAATTTGGTGTTGAATAGGATGTCATGTTATAATTATTAACAATGTTCCCTCTCAGATTCAAAAGAATCCTGATTTGGATGATAAATTATACATGTATCTCAATTAAATGGGCAAAAAGGCAACATGTAGAGACATGTTTGTCTAATACAAATCATGACAGAAGTGGCATAGATCTGGATCCCTTAGCTATGGAAGCCCGGATTTAACAATTTCTGTATTATGGTGGAGGGTATACAGTTCCGGAGCCAGCAATCTTTGTTTTGTTAACAAGCATTTGAGGTGATTCTGATGCATACTCAAGTTTAAGCCACTGCTCTCAAGAAGTTCTTGCCCACGCGCATAAGGAGAAATATATAAGGATTTTTACTACAGCACCATTTGTAATACCAAAATAAGTGGAAACAATCTTAGCATCTTCTGTAAGGGAAAGGATAAATAACTGGCATAGTTATTCAATAGATTCTGTACATCAGTTCAAATGCATGAGCTGTATCTCCATGGATGATAAATCACAAAAATCTATTGCTGAATGGGTAAAGCAAGCTGCAAAAGGAATAAAATGGCATGATTAAATTGAAGATTTCAAACACAAAACCAAGGAATATATTATTTATGATATTCACATAATTTTTCAAAAACACAAAAACACTGAGTGCATTCCACATACCAATTTCAAGTGGTTACTTCTAAGGGAGAAGGGAAGAAAATGGCTTAGGGGCATCCTTTAACATTTTATAGGAAAATATGACGGCATTTTAATATTTATTAAATCTGGGGGATGGGTTTGTTGATTTTTGTTGTATTTTCTGTACTTTTCTTCATATTTAAAAAAAAATCATAGTTAAAACTAAATACACGTTTGTTTTTTAAGTTAACTTTCACTTGTTAAAATGGTTTTGTGAAACATCCAGTAATGTTGCTGTGTTTCATTTCCAGGGACTGTAAGCTAGCTCAGTACACCATAAAAGGTAAAAATGCTATATCAAGAACCTCAGTAAACATATATTTTTAAGTTCAGTTTGTATTCAACTTGATCCCTGGAATTTCTGGCAGTCAACAATTTAGGGAGGACAAAATATATCAATCCCAAATGAAAACTAAGGAGTAACACACATACGAGACTGGCTGGCCTTGCATGTTACATGAGATCTAATGCTCCTTAAATAAGGAGTCTGGGTAAGTCTTTTTGTAAAATAAATAATCATTCTTGAGTCTATTTGCTAGTTTCCATTTTCAAATGTTGTATTTTCCTGAAATATTACCCACCTATAAAAATTTAAAAATTAGAGAACTCAGCTTTCTAGCATTGTAAACTTTCCATATCACTGAAGGAGTAACTCAAGAACACTTTAAAAAAATAAAGTCAAACATGAGACTAATCTATCTATCCATCTATTGACTTATCTATCTATGATTTTTGCCCCATCCATCCATCCGTCCATCCATTAGATGCTCAGGTAAACATCTGAGATGGCTCTCACATGATCATTCCAGACTGTGCCAGCATTTAGCACTCAAGTGAAAATCCATGACTGTTAATTTATAAGTACTACATAGATGGGTAATGAGTAAATATTTATAAGAATTGCATATGTTTCCAGGATTTTATTTACTTAATCTCACAAAATCAGCTTAGAATATCCACTATGTAACATTAAAATGTATTACCCATGTGAACTTAATAGAGTGCCCAAAAATATTTTTACTAATCTTATGTATATCAAAAATTTCTGTATTGTTAATATTTAGCTAATTAAATATTTAAAATTTTTGCAAAAACTGCTCAAGTGTGAAGAACTCTGAGAAATTGTAGGGAAAAAATGCTAATGAGACATCAGAGAAGATTTCTCAAAGACTAGGAGATTGAAATGAAGCTCTAGGAAAAAAGAAGGCAGAGAAAGTTGAAGAAAGGGAACTTCTGAAATCACAAAAGCACAGTGCTGTAGCAGGGATCGTCGAAGAGAAGGACCAGATACAAACCCTTAACCAGCTGTAAACAACAAGAACAAGTGTAACACAAAAGAGGAGAGTACTCCTCTGCAGACTGCAATTCATGATACTGGGACAAAAGTTAAGCGCACCAAATAAATGTATTAAATGTGGTCATGGTGGGATATTTCACTGAAACATCTACTCAGCTACGAGAGCTGTTTTCATGCACACCTGAGAAGCAAAAATATCTTGACAACCGTATATACAAAAGGGCATTGAGATAGAATCACTGTATTTAGTCACAAACCATATGGCTGTCTCGAGTTTAACAATTATATCAGTTAAGTATTATATGTAAGATAGTTAATTGTGTTTACCACAAAATATAAATAAACACAAATAAACAAAGTTTGTTGCTATCTTATCAACTACAATTAAGAGCTGCTAGAATTCCATATGTTCAGTAGTTTACGTCAGGAATCTTTGGAAATAGGAAGAACCAAAATGCAAACTTCCACAAAGTTTCACAGGTTTGAGGTCGAAACAGGAAAACTTCCCAAAACTTTAAAGGAGAGAGAAGATGGTATCAACACAAGCTTACAAACAATGTCTATCAGTAATTGCTCTTCAGCCCTAAAAATGTTGGCACGTCCCCTTACTGCGGGTGTTGACTATGGCACATGTGAAAATCTCATCTCCCCCAAGTTCTTCCAAGATTAGGTGAGAAGCAAATGAGGGACCTTGAACCAAGTGAAATATTGGGTTCATTCAGTTGCAGTTTAAAGTGTTCTTGTTTTTGGTTTTTGCCAGTTTAAATTTTAAATACATAATACATTTGCTTCTAAACAAATTGATTTATTAGGTGAATTTTAGCTTTTGCTTTCATTGGAGAGTGTTGTTCAAAAGAACCACCAAAAAAAATGGTACTCCCCAGAGGCAAATATTTTAGCTGTTTTTCTTTGTGGTTATCTTCATATTTCTAAATAATGTGCTTAAACTGCTATATCTTGATTCATTGATTTTCGACACTAACTATTGACTTCCCACACTATTTTGGTGAGAATGTAGCTCACTTACACCCATCTTCCTCTCCCCATTTTTCCATCATAAATACATACCATGTTTTCTTTTTTAATCAAAGCAACAGCCAGAACTTACATTAATTGAACACTTAAATATTGTTCACTGTTAAGTGGTTGACTATGATTACCTGTCCTTTTCTGTGCAACTTTTTTTTTCTGGAGTCAATAATTGTTCCTCCTTCAAATTTGCTGAGATTCTTTTTTTTACTGTGTTGTTCTAGTGGCTAGATCTGCCCAGGCCCTGTAACAGCAAATCCCTTCAACTTTCCATATAGTAAAAGCAACTCGATGATCATTTTTCCCTGGAGCCCTCCACCCTCTCTTCCAGTCTGGACCTAATGCACAGCGGTCATCCTGGGATTTTCCCTCAGCACCATCCTGAGAATTCCCTACATATTTCTCCTGCTTCCTGAATCCCACACCTCTTCTTTCTTGGTTTAGTCCCTCCTGGCGGTGGAGCACATCCTCCTGTAGCTTCCTGAGGAAAGACAACTAGATACGGAAGCTGAAGGGTCTCACCATTCGCAATGCACATTTTAACTTAATCTCTCTGTTTTCAGTCTAGCACCTCATCCCTGCCCCTCTTCCTCAGTTTTTAACTTCTGGCTTTCATGATAGGTTCTTAAATAGAAATTATTTCAGAGAAAATAGCTGTTAAAGCTAAAGCTTTATTGCATTTGCAAGAGCCAGGATTTGTTGTAGGAAAAAAGGATTTATAAATCCAAAACTTGGAGTATTCAGAGTAAAGGGTCTTGACCATACGTCATAGAATAGGAAAGATATAATTTATGATGTAAGGGCATTTCCCAGTACACAGGGTAGAAGGAAAGGCCTTTTCTGGGCTGCGGGGAGAGCATCTAGGGAAAACGAAAGGCTACTTACTGTGTTGCCATCTTGGAATTGAAACCCCAAGGGATGATGAAGACTCACAGACAGATCTTAGGAAACGTGGGTGGGTATGCTTGTGCCCCACTTCTCAGAGCAGAGCCCAGGAAGCTGCAATGTGGGCAGAGGGGCAAGGCAAAACATGCTGAGAGGACGACCTTAATTGAAATCTGTTTTCACTCATATCAAGTTAGAGAGATGGGGAAAACACAGTGATATGCCTTGGTTTCTATTTCTCCTAGAAGTAGCCTTGGGTTACACAAAGTGTAGTAGAGTTATAACAATGTATCTTATGGTATTGTGGTTAGGCAGAGCCAGAGCAGGGCGGTGCGCCTGATCTGTCAGTCAGCATTCTGAAGGCCTGGTGAGCTTTTTCAGGCTGATGGCACATTGCTGAAGTGGCTGAGGATGTGGGAGCTGAGCATGGTTGAAGACTCCATAATAGGCCGTTTTCCTAGGCAGATGATCCCATTTTACTCTAGCTGAAGTGAAAACTGAGTTATTCTAGAATACAGTAGGCCAAGAGCAAAGCTGTCAGCAGGACTTAGGTAAACAAACTTTTGGCATCCTCCTCAATAAGTCAGACATCCTTTCCCTTTTTCCAGAGCCCATATGAAAGGTCTGAAACTCTGAGTGCAGCATCCAATAATCGTCTGGTAGCAGAAAACACACCTGGATTGGAGCTTGCAAGAGGAGCTTCTACCGTTGCGCCCCGTTGGTGGGAATGTAAACTGGTATAGCCATTATGGAAAACAGTATGGAAATTCCTCAGAAAACTAAAAATAGAACTACCATCTGATCCAGCAATCCCACTTGTAGGTATATATCCAAAGGAATTGAAATCACTCTCTCAAAGAGCTATCTGCACTCCCATATTCATTGCAGCATTATTCATGATAGCCAAGATATGGAAACAACCTAGTAACCATTGATGGATGAACGGATAAGGAAGATGTGAGATACACACACACACACACACACACAGAGGAATATCATTCAGCCTTAAAAAAAAAAAGGAAATCCTGATATTTGCAACAATATGGATGAACCTGGAGGACATTAAACTAAGTGAAATAAGCCAGAGACAGAAAGATAAATACTGCATGATCTCACTTATATGTGGAATCTAAAATAGTCACACTCATAGAAGCAGAGGACAGAATGGTGGTTGCCAGGGGCTGAGGAGAGGAGGAAATGGGGAGATGTTGGTCAAAGGGTACAAAGTTTCAGTTATGCAAGATGAGTAAATTCTTGAGATCTAATGTGCAGCAATGATGACTACAGTTAACAATACTGTAGTGTATACTTGAAATTTGCTAAGAGGGTAAATCTTACATATTCTCACCACACACAAAAAAGATAGTAACTAGGTAAAGTGATAGCTATGTTAATTAACTTGATTGTGGTAATCATTTTACAATGTATATGTATATCAAAACATCACATTGTTCACCTTAAATATATGTAATTTTTATTTATCAATTATACCTCAGTAAAGCTGAAAAAAAGGGTGCGTTCTAATCCATTCTCTCAGTCACTAGCTCTGTGACCTTGAACCAGTCACACCTCTTCCCTCAGCTTCTTTTAGCTCATCTGTAATTTAAGGGGTTGAACTGTGCCTTTGTCCTATGGGTCATCTGAGTGCTTCAGCAGGAAAAACAGCTGAATATTTTTAGGTGGCTGAAATGAATAAAAGTTAGATTTCAACCACACTGTTATTATTAAATGGCTACCTAATCAGACCTCTGTTTCATCCCAAATTAATCAGTAATGATTCAAATTGTAACTTACAGTTCTTGAAGTGCTTGCTTCTATATTTTCCCCTTTTTCTCCCTTCAACCCATTTGAGACAAGTAGGGCAGGCATTATATCTCCATTATTTTCCTCCTTGGGGGAATGTACAACTCTCACCCTAGGATCCCTATAGTCTCTAGCAGCAAATCTCACATCAAGATCTCTAGAGGGCACCTATTACAAATTCTCTTCCCTGAGCCCTATTCTAGACCTACTAAATCAGAATCCCTGAGATTGAGGCCCTGGGATTTCTTTGCATTTCTGACAAAGCACCTCTAGTCGATTTTCATACACCCTAAATTTGAGAATCACTAGTTTACGGAGGAATGTTTGAGGCCCTGTTATGTGTCAGGCGCTACCCTAGCTGCTTTATATATATCCTTTCATTCAATCCTCATAACAACTCAGTGAAGGATATATTGTTTTTAAATAAACTTTTTATTTTGGAATAATTTTAGATTTATGGAAAAGTTGCAAAGACAGCAGTGATAGTATATCCTTCACCCAGTTTCAGTGGCCCTTATTGTTATTATTTACACTACTGTGGCTAGTTTGTCAAAATTAAGAAACCAACGTTAGTAAATTAGTGTTAACTAACTCTAAATTTTATTCGGTTTTCACCATTTTTTTCACTAATGTCTTTTTTCTGATCTAGGATCTAGTCCAGGATATACATTGCATTCATTTGTCATGTCTCCCTAGTTTCCTCTGGTCTGTGACAGTTTCTCAGTCTTCCCTGTTTTTCATGAATTTGACAGTTTTGAGGAGTACTGGTCAGGTATTTTGTAGAATGTACCTCAAATTGGGTTTGTCTGATGTTCTTCTCATGATTAGACTGGGGTTATGGGTTTTTGGAAAGGATACCACACAGAGGAAGTGTCTTTATCATCACATGATATCAGGGGGTATCTGATATCCATATGACATCACTTGGTGATGTTAATAAAGCATATGTTTGGAATCCCAATTCAACCAATTAGGAAATAAAAGTATATCAAACCCGGCATTCCACAACTGCTAAGTGGTGGAATTAGGGTAAAGATTCATTTTTTTTCTCTGCCATTTTGGTTGCAAGTGACCATCCTAGCTATATCTTCCCCTATAAAACTCTCCATTCCAGCTTGACCTGCCATTCCTCTGCATTGTTTCAGGCTCTGCTCAACCTCCAAGTTTTCCAAGTCCTTCAGTGTTCAGCTCAAATCCAGTCTGTTCTTTGAAACTCTCCATGCCCCCCAATGTGCTCCTCTTCGATGAAATCCTGAAGCACTTACTGTCTGCCCCTCTAATTTTCCACTTTGCATATATTTTCTTAACCTCTGTCTTTCCAAGCTAAAATGATGATGGAGAGAGACCAACCTGCATATGAATCCATTTGCTCCCGAACTGAACGACCTTGGTATCTTATCAGAGGGTACTCTTCAATCCACCACACTGTAGTCAGAGGAATGGTTCTAAATTGCAAATCTAATTATACCATTACCTTGCTTAAGACTTTTCAATGCCTCCCCATTATTTACAAAATAAAGTCCAAATGTCTGATCCTAACATATAAGGCCCCTCATGATCTGACTCTTGTCTACCATTTCACCTTACCTCTAGCCACCACCTTACTCTCCACTCCACAATATCCTGCATTTCAGACATGAGGAACCATTGGCAACTTCTAAGTGCGCTGTGACCTTTCTGAGCCCTATGCCTTTGCATCTGCTCTGTTATCAGTGAAGATGCCATTGCAGAAGACTCCAGTTCAAACTGGCTGATGGAACAAGGACAATTATAACATCAGGTAATAGAAAGTTGAAAAGCAGGGATAGTTGTCCAGCAACTCAACAATGTCATCAAAGACCCTGGTTCACTTTATCTCCTTGTTTTTCCATCCTCAGAAAATTGCTCCTCAGCTTGACTCCCTTCACAGTCACAAGATGGCTGTGATAGTACTAAGCATCCCTTCCAAGCACAGCAATACCTAAAGACCAAAAAAGGGCTATCTTTTCCAGTGTTTCCCTCTTAAGGACAAGAAACATTTCCTAAAGCCGCCCAGCAGATTTTCTTTTATATCTCATTGGCCAGAACTTGTTCATACACTCACTCCTAAGCTAATCAAACAAGAGGAATGGACCTACCATAATTGGCTTAAACCAATCAGTACTTACTCCTGAAGGTAGGCATAGGGTCACTCTCCCTTGGGTCAAGTAGGGGAAGGAAGACCTGAGCAAAATCTCAGCTTTTTCAGAAAGAAAGAAGGTATTGGGTGTTGAGTGGGCAGCCAGCAGTGTTTGTCACACTGTTGTTGTTGTCTTATCTTCCTTGTCTACTAGACAGACTCCTTCTCATCCTTTAAGACTCAAATCAAAATTGCCGCTTCCAGGAAGCTTTCTCTGGTATCACCAAGCAGAATGGAATGCTTCATCCTCTGAGCTTCTCTATTGCTGGGTTCATACCTCTACCACAACACTTATTATATAGCTATATATGGTGTCAGAAAAAGTGAAACCTTTGAAGAAAGGCACCATGTTCTATTAACCTTTTGAGTTCAACCTTGTTGAAGGAAAGAGGAAGGAAGGAAGGGTGAGAGGAAGGAAGGGAAGAAGGAGGGAGGAAAGAAGGAAGGAGGAAGGAAGAAATGAAGGGAAGAAGGAGGAAAGAACTTAACTTCTCTGAGTCTCAGGCTGTTCATCTGTAAAATAGGGATAATTTTAATTCCTGAAATTGTTTTTAAAGATGAAATGGGATAATATACAGTAAGCACACAACACAGTTCCTAACACATAGCTTCCTGTGTATTTTTGGAGAACATGTACTCATCTTGTATTTTTTAAATACTATCCTCCCACTCTTCACACGCATTTCCTAGCACAACGCTTTGTACAAGTTCAGTTGCTCAATAAATGATAAATGTGTCGATAATTTACTTCGATCCAAAAAAAAATACACATTACTGAACAAATTAAACAACCAGCTCAGTTTGCCATGTCCTGATCTCCTTTGTTAGATTGGCTAAGAGAACTTTTTAATAACATTTCCTAAACTCTCTATAAAAGAACTCTTAACTGCTGCTTTCCTGCAACCATCCAGAACATTAGATCTGCTCTCTCTGCCTCGGCGACCTTTCACTAGGCGCTCTTGCTTTTCTGCTCTGCTCTCTTCAGTATTCTGGGCTTCATTTCAGATCTGTCCTTCTGAGGTATGCCTTCCTCCCCTTCCTAACACTTCTTTGTTGCTAAAAATAGGTAATGTCCCTTCGGAGCAAAAACACTTGGCAAATCAGTTAGCTTTTACAGGTACAGCTTTATACTGGTCTCTGTGAGATTGGGGGATGGACGGATTAAATAAAGGAGGCGGCTCACACCATCTCCTTCTCTCCACGTACCCCTGCATTCCTCAAAGGAGTTTACAAAACTTATGTAAAAATAGCAATACCATACTCATCAAAAATGCACAAGCTAAAGGATGATAAGTGAGACTTTACAGAATGCTAAAGAGTAAAACAGCCAGCTCAGAAGATCACCAGAATGCATTTTGAGGAAGCATTTGATTAAAGGGCCCTATGCCCAACCCACCAAGCTGGGACTAGAGCTGTTGGTGGTCGCAATTTAACAAACACACTTCTCCAAGGAAAACTGGGGCATGTGATATGGCCAGTTTCCTTTAGACTATAATGGATACCTTTAGGACTTCTCTCACTGAGACTCTCTCTTGGTATGATACTGTCAGCTTGGGTTCTGTCTCTATTCAGTACCTTACATATCCTGTGAAGTTTTGTGACATTAACTCTGAAAGAGGCATCAGTATATTACCTTAAATATTTTTCTCATCCATTGGATATTCAACTGCTTTGAGATACTCTATTTCCCTGCAAGTGAAAATTTTCTATTAGATACAGTACTTAATCCTACTTACATTTGGTGTATGTGTGAATGAATGCATTCATGTGGATGGATCCATATCTCCAGGAATATCAAGGCATGAACATGTTGCTGCATACATTTATATACAAAGGCACAAACTTGTATATGTTCATACTTGAAAATGAATGTGTTTTTACCACCCTGCACTTCTGAAACTCATCTCTGGAGTTGCATTGTCCTAATTTCTTTGAATGAAAGTAGCAAAATTGCAGCACAAACTAAAATTGCTCAGAGGCCTACATTTAAAGGTAACTAGCCCAATTTAGTACTCAATTAAATCCCATTCTGTTTAATCTATTAGCAACTGTGTCAACCTGCTTGTCATCTCCTATCTTCTGATACTTCTGTCCTCAACTCAAAAATCATTCTACCTTCTCTTTACTTTCTAGAGTTCATGCCAAGTTCCCTGCCTGCTATTCAGTATTTCACACATATCCTTAGGGCCATGGTTCTCATAGATTAATTTGTAGTCCTTTGGTGATCGATCAAAAGGATTCTTTAGGTGTATAAATAGTCCAAAGAGTGAGTCACACAAAAATGGATATGAGAGGGTGTGTATGTGAAGAATTAGAAGTATTCTCTAGTGAAGATTCATATTATCATAGAATCACAGAGCAGAAAGTGTAGATCAACATCCCAACAACATGGTCACTGATGGGTTATCCAGCTGTTAATTTAACATCTCCAATGTTGGAGAACTGAGAGCCATACCCAAGCATGCCTTCCAATCATGACAATGCTCTCTCATACATCAAGGTCATATCTGTTTTTCTGCAGTTTCTACCATTCAAGCATTCATCAAAAGCCCATTAGAATGGTTAACCTACAGAGGTTAATCATTGAGCCACTGACCCCTTTGAGAATCTAAGGAAAATGATGGAACCTCTACATAGAAAACTGTACATGCAAAAATAACTTTTCTTATAATTTCAGGGAACACAAGTCCTGAGAAACCCATCCATCCATGGACTCCCTAGTAAAGAATTCCTCACTACTGTTTTGTACTTCATACAGAAATGGAGGAGAAATAAGCTACAGTTTCCTCCTTCAAGGAGCTTGCTTCCTAATAGCAAATGCTTGTGACATATTTAATAATAGTAAGGCAGTATATGGTAAAGTACTAGCTATATACAAGAGGGATAGAAAATTCCACTCTTGCCTATATTGCAAATGGCCACCATGCACTCACATTCCATAAGGGAAATAAAGGCTCTTTGCTGTGTCCTCAGAAGCATCATCTGATGGCACAGTACCAGGAGAGCAGAGGAGGGTGCTGGTCATGGCGTAGTACATGGTACTCAATAAATGTTTGCTGAATAAGTAAATGATCCAAGAATAAAATGCTCCCTGACCCTCCAGAGAAGAAAGTTAAAAAGAACAATAAAAGTATTTCATTAGCCTCCAAGCTTCCTTAGGAATAGCCTTTTTGTTCACTTCACCACTTAATCCAAAAATGTCAAAGCATTTCTAAAGCCAAAACAAACCTCTATGAGACATATTTTACATGAGTTAAGAAAGGTTAAAAAGATGTGTCCAAGGTCACAAGAGCCATAATACAGAATAGAACTCAGAAGTTTCTCCAATCAAATCTAAGGAAGGAAGCACTGGTATTTCCTTTTTAATTTCTTGATAATGATACCTTCTAACAGGGTAAGTAGACAGCTTTAAGAAGTGATTAATTTTCTTTGAAATCCAGATGTTACTCTGCTTTCTTGATATGAGGGTGACCTTGGAGGTTCAGTAAATAAACTTCATCAAATAAGAACAGTAAAAACCTCCTAGATGGTTCATAATCACTTCTATTTGCGTTGTAAGATTGCTCTGGAATGAAAGACAAAATGTTTTCTTTCAGCTGAGATTGTTGCTCTTTATTTCTTTATATGTATGTTATATATTATAGGGATGGTTTTGTTTGGTTTAGTTTTTGCTTAAGTTAAAGGATCTTACTTAAAGACAAATAAAATTTTGCAAAGGAGTCAAAGAAGTTAACACCACACCAACTATAAACAAAATATTCCTTTAATGCCTTATAATGTCTTTTCCCAGATAAATCAAAGAATTAGCATAATATGGAGGGAGATCAGAAAGGATGAGTTCAGATCTCGGCTTTATGACCCAACAATTGTGTGACTTTGACCAAATCTCCTAGCCAATTTGAGCCTCCATTTTGTCACCAGTAAAACTGGGGTAAAAAAACTTGCCCTATTTCCCTCTGTAGTTGAAATGAGGTTTACGTGAGATTATGCACATGAAAACAGCCTTTTTAAAGTCTGTATTCGTGTTAAGGCAATATAGGTTCACCAGCCAGAGATGCTTATCTGGTGATAGCTAGGTCTCTCTCCACTTGTGTAGTCTCAGAGTCTTAGGGGTCAAATCCGAGTAGTGGGTAAAAGAATTGAAATTCCTGTTGTACATACTCCTCTTTTACCTTCTACTGGACCTCAGCCCACCACTACTAGAGTCCTAACCCGCTAAACAGCATCTGAGTTGCCCCTAATTTCATGAACATTTAAAGCTATTTATTTTGGGGAAGGGTAAGACATATATAGTGACTTGTTCCAAAGTCTGATGGCAGAGTAAAACCAATCAACAAATGAATTCAGGGACTCCAGCATTCCTGGTTTAATTTGTTATTCAATAGCCAATTAACAGTTACTAATGCACACTAGAATAGAAGTACATCCTTACCACGGTGTTGATAAACGAACTTGATAAAGGGGGAAAACAGTCCTTATTTTTTACTTTAACATATACAGAGTCAGGCGGGTTCAGAGAAACAACAATTCAGAAGTGTAATCCTGAACAGATGGCTGCTCTCCACATGCTATCTCTGAAGGGGTTTTTTTCAAGGTAAACAGAAACAAATGTTTTGGTGCATTTTGTACCAAAATATACATCTCACAAGAAGCATTTTCCAGCATGAAACGAGTTTCTTATTAATCACATTTTTATGACAAAGACAAAAACTGGTTTGTGAGCTAGTTTAATGCATTCTCTGTCATTCCACCATTAAATTACTCTTACTAATAGACAATATGTTCAGTTACTTCTGGATATTTAAGTCATTTTAAATCTGCCTATTCTATCCCCTCATTCCTGCCCCACCTTAATTCCTAACACCAGTAAGTCACAAAGGTAGTTTGTCTCTCTTTAAAATGTTCCTTTTATGTCCAATAAACTATGAGTGTGTTTAAGAGAACGACATATATTGTACTTTCATTGACTCATTTATTCAACAAACGTATTTCAGGGACCTACACGATAAAAGGGCAAAAATCTTCCAAGTCCCATTTCTGTCACTGATTATATGGTATTAAAGACACCTCATAACTTCTCTTTGCCTCAGTGCTGCCATCAATAATATTTGACCTGCTCACCTGACAAGTCCTTGTATGAACATGTTCATTTGTTCATTCATTCATTTATTCAACAAATATTCATTAAGCCCCTACTCTGTGCAGAGCAGGTATGGTGATACAAATATGGTAATAAACCAAACAGACCTGGGCCCAACCTCACAAGCTTAATCTCTGAGAATTAACAGAAGGAAACTAAAGTGAAAGGTCTTATTTGAACAGGAAAGTGAGAGAAAAATATCCTAACTTGGGAGCCTTTAGGCTATAGCCTTCTTTTGCCCAGAGCTACAGGTAAGGCTCCAGAGAAATGGCATGGGTTACAAGAGGAAAACTTTATCAAATATGCAAAAATGAACTGCCTTATAACTGCTTCATATCCATATTGGCACAAAACACGAGCTAAAATACAACCCAAAATGTTTCTTCCTCTAAGTGTGCTTTTTTTCCCCCATAATTACTCATAGTGGCTGTTTGTTTTTTTTTTTTTTGGAAGGGAGGTGTTATAACTTTAAACACAAATGCACAAACAAAAGCAGTATTCTAAACAATACAGGACAATATGACATCTTCTCTAGTGCAGTATTTTCCCAAAATGTGGTATGTAGACCACTGCAAGACATGAAATTATTTTAGGTGATAACATAAATAAAATTTACTTAATGGTTATGTGTTTACTCTAATGTGTGTCAGAAAAAAATATACCCAGCACATCAAAACCATGTTCATCGATATTCAGGCTTAGTATGAGGCTAAAGTAGGTAGCACTGTAATAGTCCACTTTAGGCAGCCCGCATGAATGAGAGGAGCAGGGCTCAGGTGTGCCCAGGAATGTTTCCAACCTTCCGTCATAACTTGAGACACACAGGAAGTACAAGTGCTATCACTAGCAATTGGATCTCGCATCCTGATGTCCATGTGTATTGCAGCAATCTTGTCTGAGAGAGGCCAATTATACTGAAAATAATGGCTCCAGAAATAGTCTTGGGAAAGTCTTCACTGGCTCAGCTTGGGTCACTTGCGCCTTTAAAGCAAACATTGTGGCCAGTGGGATGAGGCTTTCAAACTGGCCAGGCCTAAGTTTTATTGCCCCCTCTGGAACCTGGAGCAACCCTACCTAAACTGTATGAATTCACACTGGAGGAAATGTGGTCCCACAAAACAAAACTGAGGAACTGTTCCTTGTACGTATCATGAGGTCAGTAACTTTCACCTTATAGTGTTGTGGTGAGGATTAAATGAAATAAAGAATGTATTTTGCCTCATTGACCCAGTGAATGGCTCAAAGCAAGTGCTCAACAAATGGTGGTACTAGTAGCCATAATAATTGTTATTATTGTTTGTTAACATGATTATTGTTGTTGTGATAACAGTGGCTTTCTAAAACAGTTTTAGGGTCACATTTATTAACTTAATTCTTTTATTAACCTACAAACGAAGAGTAATTATTTGAATATAACCTTTGGAGAGCCATTAAGCCGAGGGCACACTTCCTTCAATTATATCCTTAATTTGTTTATCATCTCCATGCATAATCAAGGTACTCTGAATTACCACAGTAAAACTTTCAGTGTCTCACCCAATAGCTTCTTGATTCATTCTTAAGTGACATGTAGTTTTATCATGACATAATTTTATCCAAATTATTATGCACCAATTGTGTATTTATAATAATGTTATATTTACAACAATAGATTGCCATGTATTTTTCATAAAACCCATATGATATTGTGAGTTAGTGTTTAGAGTTTCAAAATTAAAAGTAGTGATAATAATAATAAACTTAGTAATGTTGCTAGAATCTACTTTTTAAAAAGCACATTATGTGGTTAGGGAGAAGAGTTAAAACAAACACGAAGACTGAAAAATAACAAAATGAAGCTAGTGGTCCTCCTGTGGACCAATGACAAGACTGCATGCACCCTTTAAATAACCTAATGAATGGAAGAATTATGATAGACTGGCATAAATGTAAAAGTTAGCTAAAATATTTCTAATAAAACAATATATGAATAAAACATATTTGTTTCATAATTTTATGAGTAGATTAAGATTATCATCTCTTAAGATTATCATGAAAAAAATACACATCACAAATATAAAGCATTGAATAAGTTTTTTCAATATATTAGGCCCTCAATAAAATAAAAAAATAAATCAACTTTAAATATAGATACAGTATATTTATTTTACCTTCATTACTGCAAACTTTGACAAAGTTCAGGAGAGATGACACAAAGGTGGGTGAAATATTATCTAAATATCATAAATTAAAAATATTCTAGAATAAGAATAAGTCATAGAAGGAATTTAAAAATCCTGGAACTACATGTGGCAATTAAGGCTGATTTTTTAAAATGTAAAAGTGATTGTCAAAGGAAACAAAGAATGAACCCATCTTAAAGTTAAATCCTATCAGGACTGTCAAATAAATTAAATAATATATAAGCAGAGGTGGCTCGTCTCCTACCTGCACATAGTGAAGGCAGCTATAAAGTTCCGCAGGGCGCAAAGCCATTTCTGTTCATGGCTTTTTTATGCTCTAGTGCTTCCTCACTGAATCAGTTTCTTAGGAACACCAAATACTAAAATGTCTATCTATAGTATTTACTTTATTAGAAATATAAATGCATGTGGCTTTCTACCAAAAATTTCAACAGAATTAAGAGACGCGTTAGGATTTTGCTTTTAGTAAAGGATTATGAGTTCCCTTTTCTTTAGAATGTTTGCATCTACGTTCATGAGGGATATCGGTCTGTAATTTTCTTTTATTGTAATGTTTGTCTGTTCTGGTATTAGGGTAATGTTGGCCTCATAAAATGAGTTAGGAAGTATCCCTTTCTCTTCAATTTTCTGGGAGAGTTTGTGAGAATTGGGGGGTTTTTTTCCTTAAAAGTTTAGTAGAATTCCCAAGCAAAGACATTTGGGCCTGCCATTTTCTTCACGGGAAGATTTTTAACTACGAATTCAATTTCTTTAACAGATATAGGGTTATTCAGGTTATTTATTTCTTCTTGAGTAAGCTTTGGTAGTTTGTGTCTTTCAAAATGAATTTGTCTATTTCTTCTAAGTTGTTGAATTTATTCACATCTAAGTTGTTCATAATATTCTCTCATTATCCTTATTAATATCAGTATAATCTATAGTGATGTCACTTCTCTCATTCTTGATATTAGTAATTTGTGTCCTCTATCTTTTTTTCCTTATCAGTCTGACTAGAGGTTTATCAATTTTATTGATCTTCTCAAAGAACCAGCTTTTTGTTTCATTTATTTTTTTCTATTTTTCTGTTTTATATTTCCTTGATCTTTGCTCTGATCTTTACCATTTCCTTTCTTATGCATATAGTGGGTTTAATTTACTTTTCCAGTTTCTTAAGGTGGGAGGCTAGGTTATTGATATGAAACTTTTCTTCTTTTCTCATTTAGGTGTTTAGTGCTATAAATTTCCCTCCAAGTACCGCCTTAGAATCATCCCCCAATTTTGGTATGTTCTATTTTTATTTTCATTCACTTCAAAATATTTTCAAAGTTCACTTTTGATTTCTTTGAACCAATAGTGATGTAGAAGTGTGTTATTTAGTTTCTATATATTTAGGAATTTTCTAGCTATCTTTCTATTACTGATCCTAATTTTATATCATTGTGCTTAGAGAATGTACTTTGAATGGTTTGAATCTTTTGAAGTGTATGAAAATGCGTTTTATGACCTAGAACATGTGCTTGAAAAGAATTTATATTCTGCAATTGGGGAGAAAGTGTTCTATAAATGTCACTTAGGTCAGGCTGGTTGATGGTGGTTTTCAAGTGATTTATATTTTTATTGGTTTACTATCTATTTATCTTAGGAATCACTGAGAAAGGAGCATTGAAAACTCCAACTATAGTAGTGGATTTCTCCTTTAAATTTGTGTCATTTTTTTGTTTCATATATTTTAAGGCTGTATTATTTGTGCACAAAAGTTTTGAATTGCTATTTTTTTCTTGATGAATTATCCATTTATCATTATGAAATGACATTTTTTCTCCCTGGTAATATTCTTTGCTCTGAAACCTACTTTGTCTGATATTAGTTAGCCCCTCCAGTTTTCTTTTGACTAATGTTAGCATGGTATACCTTTTTGCATCCTTTTACTTTTAAACCTATTTATGTCTTTATATATCAATTGTATTTCCTATAAACAGCACATATAGTTTGGTCATGTTCTTTTAATCTGATCTGACCACCTATGCCTTTTTGTTGTTGTTTTTTATTTTGAGGAAGATTAGCCCTGAGCTAATATCTGTTGCCAATCCTCCTTTCTTGCGCTGAGGAAGATTGGCCCTGGGCTAACATCTGTGCCCATCTTCTTCTACTTGATATGGGACACTGCCACAGTATGGCTTGATAAGTGGTGCGTAAGTCTGTGCCTGGGATCGGAACCTGTGAACCCCAGGCCACTGAAGTGGAGCACATGAACTTAACCACTACGCCACCAGGCCAGCTCCCTATCTCTGCCTTTTAATTGGAGTGTTTAGACTATTAAAATTTAATGTGATTACTGACGTGGTTAAGTTTAAGTCTGTCATCTTGCTATTTATTTTCTATTTGTCCCAATTATTCTTTTTTCCCTTTTCCTCTTTTTCATCTTATCTTTGGATTGAGTATTTTTTATTATTCCATTTTATCCCCTTTGTTGGCTTATCAGCTATAAGTCTTGTCTTACCATTTTAGCAGTTGCTTTAGGGTTTATAGTAGACATCTTTAACTAATCACAGAGTACCTTCCAGTGATATTGCATCAGTTTACATAGAAGAGCCTTAAATTATACACTTCAATTTCTCCTTTCCTACCTTTTATTGTTATACATTTTACCTATACATGTGTTATAAACCCACAACACATTGTTATTATTTTTGTTTAGACAATCAATTCTTTTTTTTTTTATTGTGGTAACATTGGTTTACAACATTATATAAATTTCAGGTGTACATATCTCCTTTCCTTGTAGATTATACCAAGTTCACTACCCAAAGACTAATTACAATCCATCACCACACACATGTGCTTAATCACCCCTTTCACCCTTGTCCCTCCCCCCTTCCCCTCTGGTAACCACCAATTCAATCTCCATCTCTGTGTGTTTGTTTGTTGTTGTTTTTATCTTCTATTTATGAGATCATGACTTTCTCCTTCTTACTTATTTCACTTAGCATAATACCCTCAGTGTCCATCCATGTTGTCACAAATGGCCAGATTTCATCCTTTTTTTGTGGCTGAGTAGTATTCCATTATGTATATATACCACACCTTCTTTATCCATTCATCTCTTGATGGGCACCTTGGTTGCTTCCAAGTCTTGGCTATTGTGAATAATGCTGCAATGAACATAGGGGTGCATATATCTACACATTTATGTTTTCATGTTCTTTGGAAAAATACCCAGCAGTGGAATAGCTGGATTGTATGGTAGTTCTATTCTTAGTGTTTTGAGGAATCATTATACTATTTTCCATAGTGGCTGCACCAGTTTGCACTCCCACCAGCAATGTATGAGAGTCCCCTTTTCTCCACACCTTCTCCAACATTTATTATTTCCTGTCTTGTTAATTATAGCCATTCTGATGGGCGTCAGGTGATATCTCATTATAGTTTTGATTTGCATTTCCCTGATAATTAGTGATGGTGAACATCTTTTCATGTGCCTGTTGGCCATCTGTATATCTTCTTTGTAGAAATTAGATAATCAATTCTTTTAAAGAGATTTATATAATAAGAAAAAATCTTATATATTTCCCCATGTAGTTACCATTTATGGTGTTCTTTATTTCTTTGTGTAGATCCATATTTCCACTTGGTGCCATTTTCCTTCTGCTTGAAAAACTTCCCTTAGACTTCTCTCTAGTAGCATGGGTCTACTGATGATAAATACTTCCAGCTTTGTATTTCTGAAAAACTGATTATTTTCCTTCTAATTTTTAGAGATATTTTCTCTGGGTACAGAATTCTACATTGGCAGTATTTTTCTTTTAGTACTTTTAAGATACTGCTGTACTATCTTATCATTTGTATCATTTCCAAAGAGAAATTGCTCTCATCCTTATCTTTGTTCCTATGCACATAATGCATCTTTATTCCTTGATTGCTTTTAAGATTTTCTCTTTATCACTGGTTTTGAGCAGTTTGATTATGATGAGACTTGGTATGGTTTTCTTCAAGTTTCCTGTTCTTGAAGTTCACTGTGACCCTCGGATCTACAGATTTGTAGTTTACATCAAAATTCAAACACTTTTGGTCATTATTTCTCTTTTCTTTTCTTCTGAGGAAGATCAGCCCTGAGCTAACATCCATGCTAATCCTCCTCTTTTTGCTGAGGAAGACCGGCTCTGAGCTAACATCTATTGCCAATCCTCCTCTTTTTTTTTCCCCAAAGCCCCAGTAGATAGTTGTATGTTACAGTTGCACATCCTTCTAGTTGCTGTATGTGGGACGTGGCCGCAGCATGGCCAGAGAAGCAATGCGTCGGTGCACACCCAGGATCTGAACCCGGGCCACCAGTAGTGGAGCGCGCGCACTTAGCCGCTAAGCCATGGGGCCGGCCCAGTCATTATTTCTTCAAATATCTTTTCTGCCCTCCCTTTGGGAACTCTGATTATAAATATATTGGCTGGCTTGAAGTTGTACCTCACCTCACTGATGTTCTTCTCTTTTTTCAAGCAATTTTATTAAGACATACATCACATACCATAAAATTCATCTGTTTAAAACATACACATCAGTGATTTTTAACATATTCAGAAAGTTGTGCAACTGTCACCAGGAAGTTTTAGGGAAAGATCCATTTCCTTGCCTTTTCCAGCTTTTAGAGGGCACCCACATTTCTTGGTTCATGGCCCCCTTCTTCCATCTACAAAGTCAGCAACACTGCATGTCTCTGATCATTCATATCTCCCTCCCTGACCAAATCTAGGAGAGGTTCTCCATTTGTTTTGTTTTGTTTTGTTTTGTTTTTGCTGAGGAAGATTCACCCTGAGCTAACATCTGTCACCAATCTCCATTTTTTTGCTTGAGGAAGATTCGCCCTGAGCTAACATCTGTGCCAATCTTCCTCTATTTTGTATGTGGGTCACTGCCACAGCATGGCCACCAATGAGTGGTGTAGGTCCATGCCCAGGAACCAAAACTGGGCCACCAAAGCAGAATGCACCGTGAGGTTCTCCATTTTTAAGGACTCGTGTGATTAGATGCTCAAGTGGATAACTCAGAATAATCTCTCCATCTCAAGGTCTGTACACTTGATCATTTCTGCAAAGTCTCTTTTGTCATGTAAGGTAATGTACTCCCAAGTTCCAAAGATTAAAATGTGGACATCTTTGGGGACCATTATTCTGCCTACCATACCCATTAACAGTAATTCCCCATCCTCCCCCTCCCCCACTCTAGGCAACCACTAATTAACTTTCTGTCTTTATAGATTTGCTTATTCTGGAAATTTCATATAAATGGAATTATATGATATCCAGCCTTTTGTGGCTTGGCTTCTTTCACTTACCATAATGTTTTCAAGGTTCATCCATGTTGTAGTATGTATCAGTACTTCATTTTTTTATGGTTGAATAACATTCCATTGTATGGATATGCCACATTTGTTACTTCATCAACTGATGGACATCTGGAATGTTTCCAACTTTTGCTACTATGAATAATGCTGCTATGAAGACTAAGTTTCTGTGTGCACCTATGTTTTTATTTATCTGAGGTATACACCTAGAAATAGATTTGTTGAATCATAAGGTATATTTAATTTTTTGAGAAACTACCAAACTGTTTTCCAAAGTGGTTGCACCATTTTACATTGTCACCAGAAATGTAGGAGAGTTCCAATTTTTCCACACCCTCAACAGCACTTTATTGTCTAATTATAGCCATTCTAGTAAATGTAAAGTGGTAACTCATTTTGGTTTTGATTTTCATTTCCCTGGTTGCTAATGATGTTGAGCATCTTTTCATGTGTCTATTGGCCATTTGTATTTCTTCTTAGGGAAAATATCCATTCAGATCCTTTGCTCATTTTTAAATTGGGTTATTTGTCTTTTTATTATTGACTCATAAGAGACCTTCACGTATTCTAGATACAAGTTCCTTAACAAATATATGATTTGCAAATATTTTCTCCCATCTGTGGGTTGTCTTGTACTTTCTTGCTGGTGTCCTTTGAAGCATGAAAGGTTTTAATTTAGATGAAGTCCAACTTACCTATATTCCTTTTGTTGCTTGTACTTTTGGTGTTGTACCTAAGGAACCATTGCCTCAATATCACAAATATTTACTCCTATGGTTTCTTCTAAGAGTTTTGTCATTTTAGCTCCTACGTGATGACCCATTTGGGGATAATTTTTGTGCATGATGTGAGGTATATATCCAATTTTATCCTTTTGAATGTCAGTATCTAGACTGTTCTTTCTCTATTAGATTATCTTGGCACCCTTGTCAAAAATCAATTGAACATAAATGTAGGGGTTTATTTCTGGACTCTTAGTCCTAATCCATTGATCTATATGTCTGCCCTTGTGCTAGTATTACACTGTCTTCATTACTGTAGTTTTGTAGTAAGTTTTAAAATCAAGAAGTCTGAATCCTCCAACTTTGTTCTTCTATTTCAGAATTGTTTTAGCTATTCTGGGTTTCTTGCATTTCCACATGAATTTTAGGATCAGCTTGACAATTTCTTCCAAAAAATCCAACTGAAATTTCGATAGGGATTATGATGAACCTGCAGTTCAATTTGGAGAGTATTTCCATCTTAATAATATTAAGTCTTCCAATCCATGAACATGGGATGTCTTTTTTTTAATTTGGATCTTCTTTAATTTTTTCAACAATACTTTGTAGATTTCAATAAATAAGTCTTGTGCTTTTTAAAAATATATATATATTCCTAAGTATTTTATTGTTTTTGATGCTATTGTAAATTGAATTATTTTTTTTAATTTGTTTTGAGATTTTTTTTTTTTTTGCTAGTGTATTGAAAAGCAACTGACTTGTATATTGATGGTTTTATTTTTTTCTTTCCAATCTGGATGCCTTTTATTTCTTTTTCTTGCCTGATTCCCCTGGCCAGTATCTCCAGTAAAATATTAAATAGAAATGGTGAGAGCTGACATCCTTACCTTGTTTCTGATATTAGGAAGAAAGGATTTGGTCTCTCACCATTAAATATGATGTTATCTGTGGAGTTTTCATAGATGCCCTTTATCAAGTTGAGGAAGTTCTCCTCTGTTCCTACTTTGTTGACTGCTTTCATCATGAAAAAGTGCTGAATTTTGTCAAATGCCTTTTCTGCATCAACTGAGATGATCATGTGTTTTTTGTCCTTTATTCTATTAAGATGGTGTATTACATTGATTTTCATATATTAAACTAACCTTGGATATATTCCTGGTATAAATCCTCCTTTCTCATGGTTTATTCATTCTGTACTTGGCTTGATTCAGTTTGCTAGTATTTTGTTAAGGATTTTTACATCTATATTCACAGAGGATATTGGTTTGAAGTTTTCTTTTCTTGTGATGTCCTTGTCTGGTTTCGGTATCAGGGTAATACTGGTGTCATATATTGACTTGGAAAGTGTTTCTTCCTCTTCTATTTTTTGAAAGAGTTTGTAAAAGATTGAAATAGACTCTTTAAATATTTGGTAAAATTCAGTGAGGTCATTTGGGCCTGGGATTTGCGGAAAATTGTTAGTTACTGATCCAATCTGTTTACTTGATGTAAGTGTATTCAGATTTTTTACTTCTTGAGTCAGTTTCAGTAGTTTGTCCATTTCGTTTGTTATCTAATTAGTTGGCATACAATTATTCATAGTATTCCTTTGTAATCTTTTTTTTCCCTAAGGTTAGTGGTAATATTCCCTCTTTCATTTCTCATTTTAGTAATTTGAGCCTGCTCTCTTTTTTCTTTTTTTAAAATTATTTTATTGAGGTCTTATTGACTTATAACATTGTGTAAATTTCAGGTGTACATTATTATATGTCAGTTTCTGTATACACTGCAGCATGTTCACCACCAATAGTCTAGTTTTTATCCATCACCATACATATGTGCCCCTTTACTCCTTTCACCCTCCCCCAACCCCCTTCTCCTCTGGTAACCACTAATCTGTTCTCCTTCTCTATGTGTTTGTTTGTTTATCTTCCACATATGAGTGAAATCATAGGGTATTTGTCTTTGTCTGACTTATTTCACTTAGCATAATACCCTCAAGGTCCATCCAATCCATGTTTTCGCAAATGGCATGATTTTGCCTTTTTTTATGATCTCTCTTTTTTTCTTGGTCAGTCTGACTGAAGGTTTGTATTTTGTCGATCTTTTCAAAGAAGCAACTTTTGGCTTCATTGATTTTTTTCTATTGGTTTTCCAGTCTCTATTTCACTTATTTCCACTTATCCTATTATTTCCTTCCTCTGCTAGGTTTGGGTTTAGTTTGATCTCTTTTAGTTTCTTATGGTGGAAGATTAGGATATTGATTTTAGATTTTCTTCCTTTTTAATATACGCATTTACAGCTATAAATTTCTCTGTAAGCACTGCTTTAGCTGAATCCCATAAGTGTTGGCATATTGTGTTTTCACATTCATTTATTTCAAAATATTTTCTAGTTTCCCTTGTCATTTCTTCTTTGGTCCATTGATTATTTAGGAATGTGTTATTTATTTTCCACATATTAGTGAATTTCCCAGATTTCCTTCTGTTATTGATTTCTAACTTAATTCCATTGTGGTTGGAGATGCTCTTTGTTGATTTCAATTCTTTTAAGTTTCTTGAGGCTTGTTTTGTGGCCTAGCATTGGTCTAGACTGGAGAATATTCCATGCGGGCTTGAGAAGAATGAGTACTCTGCTGTTTGGGAGTGGAGTATTCTATAAATGTCTGTTAGGCCTCGTTGATTTATATGTTGTTCAAATCTTCTATTTCTTTGTTGATCTTCTGCCTATTTATTCATCCATTATTGAGAGTAAGATGATAAAGTCTCTAACTATTATTGTTTAATTGTCTATTTCTTCCTTCAATTCTAACAATTTTTGTTTCATGTATTTTGAGGCTCTGTTGTTAGGTGCATTACATTTATAACTGTTATATACCCAGATGTTATAAATTGTTACCTCTTCCTTTTATTATTATAAAATATCTCTCTTTGTCTCTAGTAAAAATTTTTGTCTGAAAGTCTATTTTGTCTGATATGTTTATAGCCACTGCAGCTCTTTTGGTTAGTCTTTGCATGTTATATATTTTTTTCCATCCTCTTACTTTCAATGTATTTGTGTCTTTGAATTTAAAGTGTGTCTCTTGTAAAGAGCATACAGTTGGATCATATTCTCTGCCTTTTACTTGGAGTATTTAATCCATTTACCTTTAATGTGACTACTGATAAGGTATAATTTATATCTGCCTCATTTTTAAAAGTTATTTTTTCACTGTGTGTTTCATTTTGGATAGTTTGTGTTTTATGCTATCAAGTTCATGAATCTTTTCTTTTTTAACATCTAATATACTATAGGTCCCATCTACTGTATTTTTCATCTAAGACATTATAATTTTCCTCTCCAGAGGTTTACTTTGTGTCTTTTTAAAAAACATATTCTAAATCTCTACTTACAAATAAGATGCAGTTATAACAACTTTTAATGTCCTCGTCTGCTAATTTTAATATCTGTGTCAGTTCTAATTTGGTTTTGATCGATGGATTGTTCTCCACATTATGGGTCAGATTTTCTTACTTATTTGAATGCATGGTAATATTTGTTTGGATGGCAGGCATTATGAATGTTACCTTGTTGGGTGTTGAGTATTTTTGTATTTCCTTAAATATTCTTGAGTTTTATTCCATGACACAGTTAAGTTCCTTGGAAACAGTTTGATCATTTTAGATCTTGCTTGTTAGGCAGGACCAATGTAGCATTAATATGGAACTGATTATTCCCCACTACTGAGGCAAGACCCTTCTGAGTACTCTCTGCAATACTCCATGAATTATGAGATGTTCTGGTCCAGCTAACAAGAACAGGCACTATTATTTGACCTGTGTGAGTGCTGCCACTGTTCTTTCTAATCACCTCTGATAGTTATTTCCCCAGTTTTGGGCAGTTTTCTCACAGGCATGTACCAATTAGTAATCTGAATACTCAGGAGGGACTCTGCAGGTATCCAGAGTTCTCTGTCTGTGCAGCTCTCTCCTTTCCAGTACTCCATCAGAGAACTCTAGCTTCCTTGGTCCCCTGGATTCTCAGCTCCATCTCCTCAATCCAGGGAGTCTGCTGAGCTCCACTTGGATTCCCCCTTCCTGCATCACAACCTGGAAACTCCCTCAAGGCAGTAAGCTGTGGCAATCACAGGATTACCTCACTTCAGTCTCTCAGAAATCATTGTCCTTCATTGCCTGATGTCCAAGGTCTTGAAAAACATTATTTCATGTATTTTGTCTGGTTTTCCTTAGCTGTTTCAGGTAGGAGGGTAAACAGGCAGTACCTGTTACTCCATCTTGATCAGAAACAGAAATCTTTCCCCGGGTTTCTTGGTGGCCCCCAGAGGTTCCAAATGGCTCAGAATTTTCTCTAAATCACTGGGAGTACACACACTTGATATAATGGAATAGGAGGTACACGACATGCCCTCTGAAGTATTCTTTCCAAAAATGTTTAACCCATATCTGAGGAATATTGCATCTGGACCAGCATGAGTCTCACATAAGCTAAGCTACCACACTACAACAGAGAGCAGTTCTCCTACACCTGGACTCCTCCTGTCTCCAGAGTTCCTGTATCCAGCTCCTTTCCTTTTATGTCAATCTGTACATGAATTTATGTTACTCCTATAATGGCATACATAGGCACACCAATGAGGGCAATATTTAAGCATGAATCCAAACCCAAGAGGAGGAAGACACTTTCCTCCATTACCCTAAAATGTGGGCTGCTGATGGAAACACTGATTTATGCATTTATAAGAAATCTATTATCTTTACCACAGAGAAGTCAGAGCCCAAAGCATGAGGCAAAATCTGGACTCTTTAAATCGTGATGTGCTTGAATGACTTACCAGCCAAAGTTCAGCTAGATGGGTATTAGAACCTCTGCGAGGTTTCCAATAAGCAGAAAAATAGAAAGAAAAATAATATTCTAAAATGTAACAATGATTATGATATTCAGAAATTACTCATGGCAAAGTGATTTTCTCATGATCTGTCAAAATCAGGTCTGGTTGGTGATGGGATGGGCCTAAGGAAGGGTCAAGTCCCATAGACTCAAAATGTGGTTTTTTCACTATCTACCTCAAAATTATTTAGGAGTATATGTTTAAATGCAGATTTCTAAGCCCTGTTTGATAGTTACTAATTCAAAATCTCTAAGGGTAGAGATCCAGAACCTGAACGTTTTTTTTGGTGAGGAAGATTAGCTCTGAAGTAATATCTGTTGCCAATCTTCCTCTTTTTGCTGAGGAAGATTGGCCCTGGGCTAACATCTGTGCCCATCTTCCTCTACTTTATATGTGGGAGGCCTGCCACAGCATGGCCCAATAAGTGGTGCACAGGTCTGCGCCCATCCGAATCCACGAACCCTGGGCCACCGAAGCAGAGCGAGCAAACTTAACTACTATGCCACTGGGCAGGTCCCCAAAACCTGCACTTTTGATAAGCACTCTTGATGATTTTTATGTACATTAAAGTTTGAGAATGACTATAGACAATCCCACTGGAACTAGACAGGATACCAGGTCCACTCAATAGGCACCAAAAGGAAAATATCCAAATATGCAGGCAAGACATGGTGCCAAGGGAATCTGACGGTAAGCAGATGGTTCGTGTAGACCGTTATGGGAGCAGAAGGAAAGTCCTACAATGTCAATAGGTGGAAATCCAAAAGCGGAGAGATGTGTTAGGAGTCAGGCATTGGCGATAGGTAAAGTTTCAGACGCACAGATGATAGGCATCAGAGATGCAGCAGCTTGTAGTAAGGATCTAGTCATGCGGAGTTAGGTTTAGGGATTGGGTTCTAATTTCCAAGAGATTGGGGGGATCAAAGTGGAACTCCAATCCAAAGAAGGGTCAGAGTCAGATACAAGAGAACCTAAAAGAGGCCTATTACTGGAACCAGTCACAAGGACCAAGGTGAGAGCCTACTCCCTAGGGCCAGAGTTAGCTCAAAGAAGGACCAGCACAGAGACTGATTTGATGCTCAGCCACTAAGCAGCACATCTAGGGTCTCTTGGATTTCCTTGCTCATGGCCTAGATCAGTCCAGGACCTGTTACAAGGGTTAGCCTGCCCCAAGGAGCTAAGTGGCCCTGCTGTAAGGACTGGAAAGGACCTCTAACTCAATTTTCCAGCCCCTACTTGAAATCCATTTCAGACATAAGCCTCAGGACATTGTCACAAGGGTGATGGTGGTTTTTCTCAGTAGCTAAAATGATGGCAGCTAGCTGTGAAAGAGGCTGATTCCTAAATAGAACAGCTCCCTAAAGAGAGTAAGAGGCAACTGGATTCTCGAGTCAACAGTAAGTTGTCTTCACCCCCAAGACATTCTGAAACATCACACTCTAGTCACTGGAGGGTAGAGAACCCAGGTGTTCTCTGCACAATTCTACTTTTCTTTAAAATAGCAGATTACTTTTGTAGTGAAAGAAAAACTTTAATTTTTAGATCACTATTGGGTGAACCCATAAATCCTTGGTTCTCTCATGCTTAGAGACTGGTATCACTAAGGTTGTAGAAGCATATGCTGAATTCCTCCACTCTCTCAATGAAATCTTTTCAGCAAATAGGCAAGGAGCAAATAGTCATCACTAACCAAATGATTACCAATCTGGCAGATATGCTTCAGGGTGTGGAAAGTGAGTGAAGAATTGAGAGAACTGTTAGAACTAATGCTAGAGAAGATCACGAGGAGGGCAGCACTGAATAGATCTAACGGAGGCTGTGGAGAGAAGGCTGACCCTTTGTCAAGCTCATCTGCACCTTTGGTTACTTACCACTGGCTGTCTCACTCCTGGATCTACGTGACTCCCCTGGTTCTCCTTCCCCAGCCCTACGGGATGTTCCCCACTCATCCTATTCATCCACAACGAAATACTCTCAAAATCAATTGGGTGGTGATTACGAGCCATTATATTCCTGCTTTGCTGAAAGGGATACAAAGCAGTCTGGGCAAAATCTTTCATGATGGGTTTAAAGAAAAAATTCCAGTATATCTAGGAATGGTGTCACTTCTAAGTTGAAAAATCAAAGTCAAGCCACAGTCCTTTCATAATATTTGCTTGTTTTGTTTACAAAGGTGTTATATTTCTAAAGCAAATGCCATAAAATGTACAAAAGATTCATTCTTGATCTGAAGGGAGGAAAAAAGAAAAGGGAACCATTTAAACAGTGGAACAGATGGACTCAGATTCAAGGATTGAATGGATTTGTAACATTTTCTTTCTTTGCCCTGCGAAGGGGTCTATTGCTCTGCCTTCTGTAGTCTCCCCAGTGTCACTTTGCAGGATCTCTGTCCACTTAACTCAGATTTAGAACTATGGATGTAGAATACAGAAGGTGCCTAAAATTCAATCCCTTGATTGAGGAAATTGAGGCCTGGCAAGAGAATTGAATTTCCCAAAGTTGGCTGAACCAAGAGTAAAAGTTCTGTCTCTTGATTTCTAGTCCAGTGTTCTTTTCACTCTGTGCCTTTCTTGATGTTACTTCCTTTTAGTTTTGAAAATTATTTTCATTTATTATTTGTCCAAACCTATTGGGACTAAAGCTTTCCAATATCTTCCTTTAATAGTTGTATACCATCTACTCCCAATTTCTGGTTGTATCTTTATGAAGGACGAGGTGTTGCAAAACATAGATATATTCTGATAATTCTGCAGTACAAAGAAAATCTATTCTGTTAAGAGCTAGGAATAATTTATTAGAATAAATATCATGGGATCATGAATTGCTTGGATAAGGTTCACTTATGATGATCAATAACATCTGACAAAGTGGGGAAAGGATTTTGAGTAAAGTAAACACTAACTGAAATATGAATAATATAATTGGTCTAGGTGCTATTTAAAAGAGCAACTTAGATATAATCTTTGAACCTTGGGTTTTAGGGAAGTGGCATGATGTGGCAGAAAGACTACTGTTTTGGAATTCAGAAAATTAGGATGACCATCCTGATAACACAATTTACCAATTGTGTGATCTTGGGTAAGCCACTTGAACTTCTCTAAAGCTTAATTTCATTACACATGAAATGTAAATAGAAATCTTGTCTATTCCAAAGGGTTGTTAAAAGGATCAAATCCAAAAATGTATGAGAGATTGCTATAATTCAAAGATCAGAGACTATCTATGCACTATGATGGCAGGGGACCACGTGTGTCGGATTCAACAGTGTATTCCCAGTACCTAGCACAGAGCCTGGCACACAGTAAATACACAATAAATATGTATTAAATAAATGAATGCAATGATAGGGAAAATATCATTCTTATCATTATTGTCTTGCTGGAGAAATGTTTATGGAGGGATAAAGCCAAGTATATGTGGGGGAGGCAAAAGAGAAGAAGAAGAGAATGATTGGTGCTACTTCTTTCCTAGAACAGAAGCAGAGGTGGTGGAATCAAAGAACGAATGATTAAATTGACCAATCCCAAAATCTGCCCTCTTTCTTTCCCAGTCCCGTTCATCCCACCGCTCAATCCAGGATCCCGTTATTGATTTTTTGTTTCTAAGATTGCCTTTGGGCATCCACCTCATTAATTTCTGTCATGTTAAGCCATTACATTCAGTTTTTTTATTGAGATCTACATATGTACTCTCTTTGGTCATTAAGAACAGTGCTGTTTTTAACTTACATTGGATGTAACTAATTCAGACTCCTTCCTCCTCCTTTTTCTTTCCTCTTCTTTTAGCCCTCTCCAAAGGCTACCGTGGCGATGGGGAAAGACAGCAGCCTACAGGGACAGCTTGAGAGGAAAATTAGTTCAGTCCTTTTCTTTCTACTTCAAGCTCTGAACGACTCTAGCTAAAAGTCCTATGGGATAGGTGTCTGGCTGAAAATGCATCTCTTTCAGAATTGCTCTTTTTCAGTTTTATAGATGTGCTCCGTCACACACATAGGAATTTCATAAAAATGTTTTTCTCTGCCACAGAGGTCAGGGTTTTACAGGCCTTTGGGGAACAAATAACATGCTCAAACATCAGCTCAACTGAAGAACCACGTTACCCCACTGGAACACCACGTTCTTGGTATGTGGCCAACTTTGGGAATACCCCAAACCACATGTACTTTAGAGAATGCAGACAGGTCACAAAATTAAATCAGTCTAGTCTGGCCAAACACCCTCAACCTACTTTTAATAAGTTTGAATTAATTGACAGGTTCCCCTTCCCTCCAGTCACACTTGTTACAGCCAATTCAAACTGGTTTTAACTGGATTCAGATAAAATTCACCTACTTTTTGCTTTGTCAAATACAACTGACAGGAACAAACCAAAACATTTCTGTCTGTAAAGAGCAATGCGATAATAAGCCTTTGGACCTTGAAGCTTGCAGAAGACTAATGAGATAATGTCTAAAATGTGTTTGAGCTGCATGTGTGAAAGGCTCTATAGAGATAGAAAATATGATAAATAATGCAAGAAACCTTTGTGTCAGGAAATCTCCTGTCTTCTGGAGGACTTAAAAGTATTAAACAAATACTTTACAAATATGTACCTGCTAATCTAATCTGTCAACTCCAGCCCAGGTAGCTTGAAAAGCACTATTATTTTCATCATAACAAATAAGAATCTTGGTTTCTGATGAAAGATTTTCCAAGAAAATCGCAACATGGCTGTCAGGTAATGCCTTAATATTAAGCCAAGCTTCCAACTTTAATTTCAGCTCTTGCTCACTCTCATCAATGTGAAAGCACTAGTCCTAGCCGCCTCCAATTTTCCACTCCATTCAAGCCAAACGCATCCCTGTGGGATTCTCTTGCTGTCCTAAATTGAGGAAAGTCACAAAGCACACTCTCTTTGGGGTTCTTGAACCCCATCACAGTACTCAACAAATAATGCTCTCAACAGTGACCACATAATGGACTTCAATAACTTAGGAGCTCAATTCAATTACCTACAAGCCTTAATCTGCTCCTTTTCATGCAAGTCCCTTCATTCAAAAGCACACAAAAATTTATTTCTTCCCATGGCATCTTTTATTCCTAACAATGATAAATAAGGAAACTATTTTTTCCATGAGCTCTACAAAGTAACAAATGAGACGCAAACTTTAGCAAGAAATTTTCTGATGGGAACTCCAAAAACATTTGGCATACACTCTTCTCACAAGCTCCTAAATGCCAATAAATCTTCCATTTGTTTGTTTAAAATAAGTATCATCTCATTTTTCAGAACTTTACTTGAAAACAAGCTATTACCTCTTTGCACTCACCCAATCTTAAAAATTTTCTAGAATCATCGAGTTACAAAATTTCTATTAGAAAATCAAAAGTCTCAGAGCTGGAAAGAACTTTGATATACAACCTGACTTAGCCCTCGCCTATAGACAGGTGAATTTAGTTAATAAGTATTAAAATTGATGACCTGTGGGCAACGGGCCATGCTTGACCTTTTGAGATATATACACAGTGATAAGACAATTCCTTCACCTCAAAGGAGTTTACAGTCCAGTGATGTGTTTCCTAAAGAGCATCAGTATCACTTGGGCGAGAAGGTAGAATTGTAAAAATGAACATTTCCAGGCTCCACCTCAGGTTACTGATCAGAAATTCTAGGGGTGGGACCCAGAAATCTGCATTTTAAAAATCATCCCAGGGCTAAATAGGGGGCCTGTCTTCTAAGGACATAAAAAAAATTGGATCAGCACCTTCTGTCAGAAAACACTAAGTCATCTCTTAGCTTTACCCAGACATTCTTCTAAATTATATTCACCACTAAGTTTGACTGTGAGCTATACATTTTATAATGGAAATCCTTAGTACAGAAACCTAAAATAGTGATCTATCATTCTCCTTAAAATGCCTAATTCACTTGACATTTAATTTGGTTTCATTTAGCTCATTTTAGCCTATTTTCTTGCCATGACAGTAGTGTTCAAGAGGAATAATTTTCATAATTTCAAATTTCATAATTTTTTTCCTTTGACAGAAATACAAAACACTAGTAATCATAAAGAAAAGTTGAATTCAGAGACATGTGAGATATTTGGACTTTAAGAAAGTAAGCTCCTGGGGCCGGCCCAGTGGCATAGTAGTTAAGTTTGCATGCTCCACTTCGGTGGCCTGGGGTTCGCAAGTTCAGATCCCAGGTACACACAACTCATCAAGCCATGCTGTGGCAGTGTCCCACATACAAAATAGAAGAAGATTGGCACAGGTGTTAACTCAGTGACAATCTTCATCATGCAAAAAGAGGAAGATTGGCAAGAGATGTTAGCTCAGGGCTGATCTTCTTCACCAAAAAAAAAAAAGAAAAGAAAAGAAAAGAAAGTAAGCTCCTAGCAGAATTAACTGGCATACACAGAGTCTGTATAAGACCTAGCACCTTGTGTACAGAAAAATCACCTGGGAGTGGCTATCAGTGCAGATTGCAGAAGAGTCTGACTTAGTAGAAGTAAGATGGGTAACAGAATTTTGAACAAGCACCCAGCTGATTCTGGTGTGAATGGTTTTGAGAAAGCATTCCAGAGAATTCACGATTTCAAGATATTAAGCTCTTAAATCTGAACCTCCCTTTGAGTCTAAATCAATAATTTATAGATAGTAGATTGTCAATACATGCATATTTACTTAAAGTAATCACAAAAAAGGAACAAATAGGGAAATTCAGTTCATCTAATCAGAGCCCACATTCTTAAGTCAGAGCTAGGGAATCTTGCTTATGTCATAAATTACTGTCCTCCAGAATTAGGAGCCACACGCAGTAAAAAAGCAACTTAATGTAGGCTTTGCTGTTGTTCCTTTTAGAGAGAATATAAAACATTCTAATTGCCTACTTTTAAAAGTAAAAATATGCTGAACAGTGTGTGTGTGGCAAGAGGGATAGTTGACTGAGGGTGGGGTAAATGAGCGGTATTCTCTGGCCAACAGCAATAATCAGAGAAATATAATTCTGAGGATCGTATAAAATAAAACCAAGTGGAATCTGTCCTTGATCTAAGTGTCTGTCCCTCAGTCCTGATATTAGGATTGTAATTTCTCCATTCTCACAGGAATTAGTTGTAGACAAACTAAACACTTGTGGTATTATCTAATTACTAATAACTCAGAGAACTGAGACGTCCTTATTTTCACTTCCTTTGGGGGGACCAGAATATGATTGGGTTCTGAGGTTGTAAGCTTTCTGTGAGTCTAGGAAGCATGCTTTATATTACATGTTATTTCTTAAATAGTCCACAAACATGTAAAAGGAGCACTGGCTTACTACTTAATGACTGTGTGACCTTGAACAAGTTACTCAACCCCTCAGAGGCTCAATTTTCTTAGCTGTAAAATGGGTACCCAGGTCGATCTGGATTCATGGTCCAGGCTCTTTCCACTCAGCCATGACTCTCCCCACACCACAGTGCCTAACTGAGGATCTGTGGGAGGATCACATGAGATAATTTTTGCAAAAGTGCTCTGTTAGCTATAAAGCACTATACAAATGAAGCAGATTATTATTAGTCTTTTGTGAAGCCCAACTATAAAGATGCAAAGTGACCCAGAAAAAGGGAGGACAAACCTGAAGTACAACATTTATAGTGCCTAGAACATTACCCTGTACATGGTAAGTAGGTGCTTAATAAGTACTGAGTGAGTACAGAAAAACACAAAACACAGGTTTGTGCCTCCACCATACCAGGTATGATACCAAGAAGGAATAAATAAACCTAAAATCAAGGATAGTTTGATTCAACCATAAAAGCCACAATGCCTCAAGAGCCTAAGATCTTAAATTAAAAATTACTTGATATGAAAGAGCATTAAAATGTAAACTATGACCCACCATCTGCAATGAAATGGTTGTATTCTTACCTCTTCAATCTTTCAGATGCAGCCTTGGGATAGCAGAATCTGGGTGAGGTTGCTGAATTTTTTTCCCTTTATTTGATAGATCTGCATAATCATCCTCGCAACCTTTACAGGAAATAACAAATTCTATAGAATGTTGGGTACCTAAGGTCTGTTTTGGATCTGGAAGGCTGATTTTTAGTGATACTCTGATTTTAAGCAAACCAGATTTATCCCCTAAGCCACCCCCCTCCCCAACACACACACACAAAAGGAGACTGCCAGAGGGGAGTAGGGAATCAATTATTTACTTTATAAAACAATTCTTTATAAGAGTCGTTAGTCTGTTTTCTAGAATATGCAAAATGTGATTCAAATTTAAATGTTCTAATTATATTATGTACAACTTTGACATAGATAGCTATTTGTAGAATGAGGCACACCCATACTGGGAAATAACAAATTAAAAAATTCAGGGGAAAAAAATATTTTCTTCTGGGTGGGCCTTAATTGCCTTTTTTTTCTTCCCCATTGCAAATGTATTTTTATGCTGGGTAACGTTTCCAAAAGAGGGGTGTTTTTTTTCTATTGTTGAAATGAAACAAACAAGTTTGCTTTCAGAGCCACAGCAATGCCCAACTGTTAAAAAGAAAACGTTTTCCACTGGCCGCTTGCCTCTCTTATCCCCATGCAACCTTTCCTATTGGCCCCTTTCTCTAGGAGGGCCCCTGGGGCTGTCTTGTGGAACTGATTGTAAAACCATTTTGTGCATGAGAACTAGTTTCTTCAAAATCTCAGAGACCACCCAGAACATGCCCAATCTTTGGCAAATGTCTATGTGTTTCCTCAGTATTTGATTAGCTGTACGCTGAGTAACCGACCCGGGTTTCTCAGTCTTTATTTAAAAGAAGAGATGGGAAAAAATATTTTAAAAGATGAAGAAAGGAAGAAAATCTCTTTTCTCACCAAAAATCTATTCAAATTTCATTTTATGTATTTGTGTTTTGGGAAGGGGCAGGATAAGAGAGTTCAGCGCAAAGATCTCAACGAAGCTAAACCGTCCAAAAGAGCAAAAGCGTTTCAACTCTGTATTGAGGGAGTAAGCATTTGCTAGAAGCTCACTCGCATGAAAACCTGTCCTCCCCTCCAAAAGCTTCCCATGGTGGGAACTGTCTCCTGCGCTGATACCTATGGCCGGGAATCCTGGAGCAGAGTTCGCGATGGCAAAGGGAGGCAGGCAGAGGCTCCCAGAGAACAGGCCCTGGCTTTGTCTCATCCTGCTGTGTTCCCCTGCTCACAGCCTCCTCTCTCACATACTAGGTGCTCAATAAATGTGGGACGCAGGAAGCGAAAAATCCGAATCTGCCCCCATGCCCCAGAGGCGAATTATCGGGAACGCAGGTTTACTCTGACCCACTGTCTCCTCGCGTTTGCTGAGGACGCTCGGCCTCGGCTCTACGGCCCCAGCAGCAGGAGCACAATCAAGAAGGCGAGCTGCTGGAGCCAAGATGGAGAGGGAGCCGGAGAGCGAGAAAAGTGGCGCGGGGCGCGAGCCGGGGGACCCGCCTGACCGCCGCGCGGGCGGCGCGGCCCCGCGCTCCCATTGACAAGGAGGCCGGCGCAGCGGGCGCGCGGGGCGGGGGCGGGGGCGGGGGCGGGGAGGGGCGTCCCGGCGCGCGCCCGGCCCCAGGCCCCGCCCCCACCAGGCCCCGCGCGCGCCCACTCGGGGGAGCTGCGGGCCCGGGGAGCGCTGGAGGAGGGGAGGCCGCGCCGAGCGCGCGCCGCCGCCGGCTGACGCGGCCCGGGCGCGCGCGCCCCCTGCGCCCCCCGCCCCTCCCCGTCCCGGGGGCCCGGCGCGCGGCCCTGCTGACGTCAGCGGGCGGCTCGCGGTGCGGGGTGCGCAGAGCCGCTGGCGCACTCGCCCCCTCCCCCGCCCGGGCTGTGGCGCGCGCGCTCTCCCTTCATTTTCTTCTCCCCTCCCTCCCAGCCTCTCTCTCTCTCCCCCTCGAGCTCCCGGCTGCCCGCGGCTCCCTCGCGCCCTCCCTCTCTCTCCGGTAGGCTCCACTGAGCGATGCGAGCTCTGGGAGACAGCGACGCCGCCTCCCGCTAGAGACCTGCCCCCGGCCCGGCCCCCTGCCCAGCCCTGCCCAGCGCGCGGGGGTCGGCGAAGGCGCCGCGGACGCACCGACGGCTCAGGACCGGCGATGCACATGCACTAGCAGCACCCCCTCACTCGCTCCCTCCACACCCCGCGCCGCCGCCGCCGCCGCCTCCTCCTCCGGCAGCAGCGGCAGAAGGACCCACCCTGCCCCCCACCCCACCCTCCGCCGGCTCGGGCTGCGGCTCCTGCCTCGACTAGTATTTTATTTAGTTTGGGTCGTGCACAAGCCTCAGTGCCTGCAGCCCGCGCCTCCACGGACCGCGGGCGCCTCCTCCCTGGGCTCCGGATCCCCAGACCCCGGCCACCCTCGCCTCGACACCCCCAGAGCCGCGCCAGCTGCCGCGACTCTCCGCTGCTGGAATCTTGTTAGCGGCTGTCTTTTTGGGGGGTTCTGGTTTCCCGACATTTTTGTTTTCTGCCGAGGGGAGGATATCGTGATTTTTTTCCCCTTTGAGCCCAGGCTCTGCTCTCTGGGGGGGTGGGGGGCGCGCCGAGCCGGGGAGCAGTGCCAGCCGAGTCGTGCGGGCTGTGGCAGGGAAGGGGCCACCATGGGATGTACTCTGAGCGCAGAGGAGAGAGCCGCCCTCGAGCGGAGCAAGGCGATTGAGAAAAACCTCAAAGAGGATGGCATCAGCGCCGCCAAAGACGTGAAATTACTCCTGCTGGGTAAGGACCGGGGCTGCCACCCCTATCCCCAGACCCCGGCCCCTCCGCACCCCCTCCGCCAGCTCCCCCACCCCACTCGGGCCCGGGAAGACCTGGTCCCGAGTTGGCACCACCATGTGCCCAGGATCGCCCACCCCCTCGCATGCCTTATCCCCCTGCCCACCCCGTTCCCCTAAGCTGACACTCACCAGTTTTTCCCCCCTGTCTGTCCCAACAGGGGCTGGAGAATCAGGAAAAAGCACCATTGTGAAGCAGATGAAGTAAGTCCCTGTGCCATTGGGATTTGTACTTTTATTAAGAATAATTTTTTATCATTTGTGTTACCTTGCTCACTCTACATTGCTCTCCGGGCCCAGTTTTTAATTCGTGCACACACGCACACACACACACACGCACACACACACACACACAGACCTGGGTTTGACTCCCCTCCCCCACGCCCAACGTTGGTTCTGAGTCCTCCACCCCAACTCCCCGGGTGGGTGTTTTTTGGGGGGGGGAGGGAAGGGGAGCGCCTGTAGTTGTATGAATGACAGTGTCCGCCATATTGATCAGAACATCACACTATTGGCATGATTATGATCATTACTCTTGCTCGTGGGGTGTTTCGTGTGTATTGATGCCTGCATTTCTGTCTCTGTGTCTCTGTTTCATTCTGTCTCTATTTCTCTCTCCTCCTCCCTCCACCCCCCACCCCACATCCATAATCTCACTTCGCCCTGCTCTCCTCCTGGGGCAGTGATTTTGAACTTGGCTAAAACACGGAGGGGACCCAGCCCTAGACTGGGGTGGATGATCAAGTGTCTGCTGTTCATGGATTTGGTGCTGAATTGGAGACTGTGGTTTCTGCCCCCTCTCCCCCCAAAAAGAGGACGAGGGTTAGGGGAGGGGGCGTGTGGTAGGGAAGGGGGTGGGGGTTTCCCAGCTTATGTGACTGGCACAGCTGTATCCAAGGCAGAGGTGGAAGGGGGACACTGGCTGTGAGGCTGAATGCCCGCCCCTTGCTGGCCGCCCTTCCTCCCCCACCCTTCCCAGCGTTCGCTCTCCTGACACTGGCAGTTTTCTTTCACTCTGTGGCCTTTATCAATGTATTTATTTACACTCTGCATAGGCCGTGTTCCATGTAATCTACCCCCAATGCGGATTTCAGGCCCCGCTTGCCGCCGCCCCCTTCTGCCTTAGATATCAGTTTCCCCTCCTAATTAACTGGGGGTGGATTTGAGTGATGGTTGAAAATTAAAACAAAATGGGATATTTCTTCCCTTCCACACTTTCTCGATAAGGAGCCTCGCCCCTCCTTCCCACTCTCGGGCTCGCTTCTGGCCCCATGCACTCCGCTCGGCAGTTCCTGGTGAGCCCTCAGGCAGCTTTGCTGGGGGAGGGGGTGGCCGGCGGGGAAGGGGTGCGCGCCCGCAGGGCCTCCTGGCCCTGCTGCTTCCGTTGGCCTGTCGGTTCGGGACGGAGGAGTTCGTTAAGACCGTTTAGCGAGGATTCCACGTCGCTTTGCTGTGACACCTTCGTGCACACACAGCTCCTAATTAGAGGTTGCTGTGCAGTAAACAAAAATGATTATTTTTCAACTTGACAGCATAGGCGAAGTAATTGCATCCCGTAGGAAAACAATGGAAAATAAAAACCCCTTTCGTGGAAAGGTGGGTGGGAGACGAAGCATGCTTTTGCTTTCAGAACAAGATGCAAAAAATCTTGCATGTGTAACAGGCATGACAAGCGGGTTCTAGGCGGCGCCATGATGGTAGGGAGTAGCGACTCGGAGACAATTTCCCCCGTCTGCTTGACGTGCTCTTATTTTTGTTCGAGAGCTCCCCGGGGCTTTCTTTGCAGAGGCCCCCTCGGCTCGCCGCACCCCTCTGAGCCACGGGTAATTTGGCCTGGGGCTTCTCTGGAGCTTGTGCAACCCAAATGGACGGGGAGGCGGGGCCTGGGGAATTGCTCTTTGCAACAAGGTGCATGTTGCATCTGCCTGGAACCCTTGCAGGTCGGTAAATGCAAGCAGCGCCATCCCTTTCTCCCTAAGGGGGACGTTTCAAAACTTCAGAAGTCCGTAATCTGCAGTGGCGGGCTCAGCCGGGTAGAAGCCCCAGCCACTGGAGCTGGGTGAGGTTTCAGGCGTTGCGAGTGGTGGACAGCGCCCAGCCGAGGCCGGAAAAGTCGGTGGGGCTCAGCTCGGCGGCACTCGGCTCGGCTCGCCCTGTGCTGGGCGCGGGGCTCGCAGGGACTCGGTAGTGCTCGGAGCCGAGTCGGGGCCCCGGCGGAGAGAGCCGAGCCTCTTCGGCGGGGGGGGGGGGGGGGGGGCGGAGGGCCGAAGGCATTCGGAAACGCTCGGCAGAGGGGGTAGAGAAAGGAAGGAGGGGTATGCTAGAGTCTGCAAATTAACTTTGCATCCGCCAAAGCAACTCCTTACCTGCTTTTCCAGAACAGGCCCCATAAATTAGGTTGATTTAATAAGAAGTTTAAAAATATATACTGAGTCCCCCAAAGAGTACCTCGCCTTTTTTATTCAAAGAGAGCTGAGCTCTCTGAGGAGATGTGTGCCATTTTAGAGTGAAAATTCCTAATTTTGTACTGGTGTAGGAAATCTTAAATGAAGGCTGTATGTAGACTTTCCCGGGAAAGTCTTATTTCTCTCATATTTGGTTACACTGAGTAGGGGGGAAAAATCAAGCGTTTGATATTTGAGATAATTGAATCAGATAGTCGATCATTTCTTCTCTTTTCCCTGCACTCTTCCCTTTTCTCACCCCCACAGGACACCTTTTTGGAGAAAAATGTCAGGCAACACTGAGTTTTTGTAGGTAAAACTATTAATATTTTTTTAAAAAAACAGTACACCAACTCTGTTTAGCAAGTAGGCTAGGTTTGTTCAAAAGGTCAATCAGAAAGATTTCTGGCCCATGTCAGTTTTTCCACAAGGGACCCTGGCGTCCTGTCCTCCTGAAGCATTCATGAATGGCAGCTTTTCCTCGGAGCCCTCCAGCTTGGCTTGAAATAAGTTTGATCAGGGCCTTGTGCCAAGCTGGATGCAGGACTTGTTTTATTAACCACAAAATGTGGGATTGGTGTCACTGTATCCTAGTGACAAATTCTTTTGAGTCCTCCCTTGCAGAGATGATTTTTGACTGAGAGTCACTTGAGTCAGGAGGACTATACTGTGGATGGGGCCAGGCCCCAAAATCTAGGTGGCATTTACAGAAAGCAATTTTGGACTTGACTGTGCAGTACGGTTGGTGATCAACCTATCAGGCCCTACGTACGAATTAATTAGGATGCTGTTTTATTTCACCTGGGCAGAGGAAACTAGAGAGTTCTCTGTGGGTGATGCCCTGTGAGAGGAAGAATATCGATATTCAGGCATCTCCAGATCCTTGTTAATCAGCATTTCCAGAAGAGCAAAGAGCCATTACATTCCGTCTCTATTCTCATCCACGTTGTGATGTGCTGATTAGAAGAACGAATAGGCTTCCCTATAGGCTCGTAGTAACTGAAGTTATATGAGAAAGGACTGGCTGGCAGATGCAGCTTAGAACAGAGTGTTAACACCCATAGCAGCCGAGGAACATTGCTGGGATACTGACCTTTGAAATTCTTTTGCCTGATATGTGTTGTAATGGGAAACCGGCATCCACTTAAGAGATGCCACAGATTAGACTGTCATTTTAAAAGCCCAATTCTTCATACTTTATTAAAAATTTCATTTGAACATAGCTGTCTGGTTTTTTTGTTTCTTTATGTGTATGTGATTGTGACTAGTGTTTGGGAGCTCTGTGTCAGACAGTCCAAAACATTTCAGTACTGAGAAATAAACAGTGATAATTGAGACAGCACAAATATAATTTTACACATACCATGACTAATCAGTGACTTATTTTTGTGTGTGGCATTTTAAATAATTTTGCTTATAGGAAGTCGTGACCTCACCTGTGATACAACCTCATCATTTTTGCAGTCAGTCAGTGGGACTCTTTTAGTTATTTAGACTAATCAACATTTTAAAAGGAAGAGTTAATTTTATTTAATTACTAAAATCCTTACAAAGAAATCCCTTAAAGAATTATATTTTATGAAGTATGGAATCAATGGAATATCACTTTAAGTGACTTGGCGTTCTGAACAAATAGTGACAATTGCTTGGACATCTACCTGATGAAAATGTAAAATGAACTGTGGAGTTGCTATGGACACCACAGTTTGCCCTCATTTGAGATGTTGAGTTTTCTGTGCTGTCGCATTCAGGCTGTCTGTCTCTGGAGCATTAAGTGGATTTTTAGGAAGAGAGAGAGTTCGCAGGTGGCAGTGAGGCATGGCTTGGTAGCTGGTAGGCTTTGCATAAATGGACACAGTAAAATGGAGCACTTCGGATGTGCATTCATTCCCAAGGTTCCTGCTCAGTGCCATTGTAAAACAAATTTAAGGCTTTTCCTGGTGAAGATGTCTTGCTCATACAAATATCCCAGCCCTTACAGTGGGGTATGATTCCAAGGGCAGACCCCACCCTGTCAGGGAAAGCAGTTTTAAGATGTCACTTGCTGCCAAAAGCTGGTGGTTTCCTCCTACCAGCTGACCCTGACTTTGTAATTAGGGTGCCTACTGTTTGGCTTAGGTTCAGGGCAAGCCTGTGTTTATTCAACACACTGCTGTTCAGCGCCTACTAAGTGGCAGGCATTAGTGGAGGTGAATGGCAACTTGCAGCCATTACTCTGTAAAAGTGCAGCCATCTAAAAGGGTGTTTCCTGCACACCCCTAAAGGGTCCCATTTTGAGGCCATACTCCACAGAGAGCTACTCTTCTGGATTTGTGGGCTTGTTATTTCTGCAGTCATCTCGTTGGCTGCTTTGACCCCCTCCATTCCTCCTGTCTCCATCTTTATTCAAATGGATGCGCCTTGCTCTCTGGAGATAGCATGAGCACGAACAGAATGTCAGATCAAGTAGCAGATGAGTTCTCCTTTGCTGATGGATGGTGCTCTCTCTCTGCTTACTGTTCACTGAGCTGTAAATACCAGCAGACCTTCCTGCCAGAAGACTAGCAAACAGTCCACCTCGTCTCAGGAATCAGCTGTGGAATTCTTAAACCTCAGTTACCTGTTGGATTTTGAAATAGAATCTGTCTGCTTGTTGAAAGGGTCATTGCTGATTAGATTGAATGACTGAAACTTCATGCAGGAAGGAATGAGTGAAAGGAATCCAGAATTTCTGTTCTTTGTGTGTGGGGCTAGATTAGATTTACAGTGACCAGAGTCGGAGTACTGTCTTGTTTCTTTGGCACTTAGAACTTCCCAGATTATATTGTGCTTGTTAGCATGCCACATCTGCTAAAGATAGGACAGGATCACTCGTGTTTTTCAGCTGCTCACAGTACCTTATCTCTGTTAACACTGGAGATTTCGTATGAGTAGAATAAGGTCCTATTTTTCTGACATGTGCTCAGTCCATCTGGATGCAGGGACTTGGTTCCCTGTATGCCAGGGTGTTTTCAGTCTTTAATTTCTTAGGAAGCAAGACAGACTATTATCACGAGAGCACATCTTGATCTGAAAGACAATAGACAAGCTGGTGAGGGGATGGTTTCAAACTGAAAAAACATTTTGGAAAGCGTTACCCCCGAATTTGACACTATCAAAGAACAACTTTTGATTTTGAAAAAATAAAAAAAGTTATGTATGTGTGTGCATGTATACACATACTACGTGAATTTAAAAACAGTTAGCAGGTGCTATGAGAAGGGCACTTCACCTCACTTTCTTATTGACTGCATCATCAAAAGAAGCTTGAAGGTGTTCACATGAACTCCATTCTAAGAATTTGTTCAAATTTGTGTCATAGTCTTATGTTATTCCCTGCCTCTCACTCATGCACAATACCGGTTAGAAAAGAAACTGTCCAACAAATCAGTCATTAGCTTAGGGGGGAAGGGAAGGAAGGAGCAGTGGCCTGTTACAAGTTTAAGGAAATAGGTAGTTTCCTATTTAGAGAAGCAGTCTGGCACATTTCTCTAAAATTGAGAGGCGATTAAGAGCGTGGACTCTGTAACTAGGCTGCCTGGCTTCAGATCTTGGCTCTACCACTAACTAGATATGTGACCTTAAACAAGTTACTTAACTTTCTGCACCTTAGTTTCCTTGCCTGTAAGATGGGGCTGATAATAAAAATAACCACCGAATAGGGTTGTTGTGAGCATTAAATGATGTAATTTATGAAATGCCCTTATAACAGTTTTCTAGAACATGTAAATCATCGTATGAATGTCAGCTTTAGTTTTTTTTTTATTCCTCGGATTGATTTGTGGGTGTTCCCTTCCATATGGAGTTCTCCTCTCAAGTGTGTGGGACTTAGCTGCCCTGAGAGCCAGAAGGGGGGCGCTGTGGTTCACGCTCACGGCTTCTTCCCCTTGCCTGCTCTGCAGCACCAGTTATATAACAAACTGTGTTGTCATAACTGATGTGACATTTTTGATGGTGCAGCTGCTTCAGCTCTGGAGGCTGGAGTGATGTTATAGAGAGTGGGAAAGAGCACTGGACCAGGAGTCAAGACAAGTGGCTCTGCCCCTGCCTCCCTAGGGCTTTGTTTCCTGAAAGAGTTGGACCCAGGGTACCCCAAGCTCCTTTCCTGTTCTGAATGGTCTATGAAATTGGGATTTACCTTCATTTTCAGGGTCTTGAAGTCTTTGACGTGAGGTTCTAAACATAAAAGCATCAATTATGGTTCCATCCTGCAGGGGTAGGGGATACCCATGAAAGCTCTTTTAAGGCCAAGATAATTGCAGAATAGCAACCTCAACCACAAAGCTTTGTCAGCCAGGAAAGTCATAGCCCTGAGAGGCATTTTGAGGAAACCACCTCTAACCAAACTTTTCATGCAGACGTGGTTCTCAAACCAAAGAGGAGGATCTGAAAGTGTCCTGTTAGTAAGAAACAGGATGCTTCTGGGAGGAAAGACCCAATGACATGTTAGAGGCAGACATGGTTTGTCTGTGGCTTCCAGGATGCTTAAAATGGAGACAGCCCTGGCTTCCACCAGTGTTAGCTGCATGTGAAGGAACTTGCCTGGGTTCAGGTGCATAAGATCAGGGATCTGGGAGATTTGCAGACCAGTGAAAGGGAAGGGTCAGGAGAACTGTGCTGTAATTGTGCCTCATTCTCTGATTTGACTTCCGGCAGGTCATTCAGTCCCTCGGAGCCTCAGTTTTGTTCATCTCTTCATGAGGACATGGGCTTTCCCCATAGAATTTCTCAGGCCTCTTTCAGGTTTCTAGCTTTAAGATACAGTAAATGCAAAGAGAAACCTAGAAGCCTGAAATGCAGGGGGGAATAGTGGGAGTATTTACCGCCCACAGCTTTTATCTGCTGAGCCATCTTTAGTTCTAATATTCTTTACAGAGCAAAGGAAAAACATTGTGCTTTTCATAGCACCAAAAAATTAAAGTAAAATAAAATACTGCAAGGCTAATAGTCAGTGCCCTGAATTTGTCCCCCTGCTTACTTGATTTCTGAGCCAAGAATGGAGAAAAGAGAAAAGGGGGGTAATCTATAAGGATTGGACTCCATGGCCAAGAATTTACCCTGGCTTCTCTGCCTAGATCTGAGCCAACAGATAGATCTTCTGTGGAAAATCATTACTTAAGGGGATAGCATCTCTATGCTGTAAAATCAGCCCTGGGTCACCTGCCTCCAGGGTCACAGAGCACTAATGCTTATTACTCATTGTAAGTTAATTAGGTGTTTATGTGTCTGTCTCCTTTGCTATCTGGGTGCCCCCTCCCCACCAGGGCTCCCTAAAGCAGGGATGGTGACTTATTTTTGTTCATAATACAGCACAGAACCCAATGTCTGGCACAGGGAGGTGCTTAATAAATGTTAGTTGAAGAACAGAGAGACAGAAATGAGGTGCAGGAGGAATGCAGACTCATTTCTACATGAGCCAGAATAATAATATTGAAAGCCTTTGGCTGTCATGGGTTCTGTTCATCATTTTCAATCCAATCTATTATCTTCATTTGTTTTTTTCCCATCAACCTATGAGGAAATATGGTCATCAACTCCATCTTACAGATGAGGAAGTGAGGTTCAGAGAAGTTAGGTAGCTTTCTCAAGGCCACACAGCTTAGTAAGTGCCAGCGATGCATTCAGACCATGATTTGTCTAATTCCAAAATTGAAGTCCTTTCCATTCTAACCCCACACGGTTCTTACTAGACCACCACCAGCGTAGGGAATGGAGAGCTGGCAGGCCAAGACCCAAGACCCATCAGCAAATGGGATGGTACCAGCTTTGGTTGAGGTCGGTAGCTGAGAGCATAGCAAGTGCTTGATTGGTGCTGGGTTCCTTCTGGAGGTGGAGGTGGTGATCATCATCAAGTATCACATTGATTCTGTTGCCAGAGTGTTCCCTAACCACCAGCTGGACAGCTCCTGAAATCATTTTCCATTCCTGTCTCAGAAGTGTGGGCCATTTCTAGGTGGCCACAGAGAGAAGCTGCCACTGAAGGCTCTGGCTTTGGTAGAAGCAGGTAGCTTGGAGAAGACCTGGGAAAGACAGGATAGTAGGATATCCATCCATTTAACCATCCATCTATCTGTCAATCCATCAATCCATCTGTCCATCCATTACTGAGTGCCTGCTGAGTACTAGGTATAAACATGGTGTCATGGAGGTAGAGAGGAAGGTCTCAGTCCCTGCCCTTGAGGAACTCAGACTACAGGGAGCTACATGTAAAAGACTCTTACCCTTCAGGGCAGGAAGTGCCCTGAAGCTGTGGAAGAACCAAGGGCACCTTCTCTAGGCGGGAAGTTTAGGGAAGTCGGCCAAGAGGAAATGACATGTGGGCTAAGTCTTAAAAGAGTGGTAGTTAGCTAGGTGGAAAAACAGAATGCCAGGCAGAGGGACCAACATGTGCAAAGGCACTAAGACATATCACCACATGCATCACACTGGGAATATAAAATAATTTGGTTTGATTAGAGCACAGTATGTAAGAGGAGTGTCAAGAGATGAGGGATGAAAGATGAGACAGAGATCAGATCATGAAGGGCCTTGTCTATTACACTAAGGACTTGGGATTTTATTCTGAATATAATGAGTTGCCACCTGAGGGTTTTAAGGAAGTGGGTGGCTGGATCCATTTGCGCTTTAGAAAGATCACCTATGTGGCCTGGAGGGAGTCAGGTCTGGAGGTTAGGAAACTAGATGGGGAACGCTATTTCTGTGATCCAGGTGGGAAAAGATTAAGAACTAAATTAAAGCAGTGGGAGTGGGAAAAGAAGACAGATTTAGGAGATATTTGGGCGGTGGAATAATTGAACTTATTTGATGATCAATTAGAAGGGCATTGAGGAGAAACTAAATTTTAAAGGATATAGACAAGAATGCGTCCAGGATTCCTGGCTTGGGCCACTGGTGGGATGGTAATGCCATTCCCTGAGATGGAGAAATGCAGGAGAAAGAGGGAAGACTTGGGGAGAAAAATGATGACTTAGTTTGGTCACGTTGATGATTCTTTTGGATCATCCAAGTGGAAATCCCCGGCAGGCAGTTGGATATGTGGATTAGGAGATAGAATGCACCTGGGGAGAAAGGTCAGTTTCGAATTCTGTGGTACTTGTGAGCAGTGAGAGCGTGGAAGTTGGTAACCTCACCAGGCTGAGTGAGAAGGGGAGAGAAGGCAGAGAATACATCTCCCACCACACTCAACATACCCCAGCTCCAGGAAATGAGAATCATTCAAGAGGAGCCTGTGAGGGAAACTGAGAAGGAGTGAGCCAAGAGATGGAAAAGAAACCTACATAGAGCCGCATCATGAAAGCCAAGGAAGGAAGGAATTTCAAGAAGGCGAGGAAGTGGTTAGTTGAGTCAGATACTGCAGTAGTCAAATAAGATGAAGACTGGCAGGTGTCCATTGGGTCTGGAAGGTTGTTGGTGACCTTGGTAAGAATAGTTCCAGTCAAGTGGTGGGAGAAAAGCCAAATGGCAGTGGGAGTTAAGTAAGTGGACTGAGGATGTCGAGGCCATGAATGGAGACTCCTGGGAAAGCAATTGGAGCTATAGAAGGAAGGGGGCAGAGGTAGGGAGAGAGAGAGTGATAGGGCTCTGGGAGGGCTTTATTTTTATTGTTCGCTTGGCTAGCATAGTGGGGCTTGGATCCACTGAGAAGCTGTAAAGAAAGAGCCCAGATGGAGGAGGATGTTGAAGGTATAGGAAAGAGGAAGTGGTAGAAGGAGCAGAGCCCAAAAGGGTGGGCAGAGAGGGGTGCAGAGTGTGGATGGTGGCTTGATCTGGGCATGAATGTGCGTCTCCTTCCGAGACTGACAGGAGGGCAGTAAGGATGGGGAATATGTAGAGAAACTGGGGGGACGGGATGGTGGGAACAAGACGTTGAAGGAGTTCCGGCCTTGTTTATTTTTTCTCTGTGAAGTGAGAAGAATTAAAAAACAGCTGTGCTTGTTTACCAGAACACCAAAGACTGGTAACCTTTACTCTATTCAAACCACTCATTTATTCATTTACCCAATATTTATCTAGCACCTGTCATGTGTTAGGCACTGTTCTAGGTGCTTGGAGATTCGTTGGTGAGCAAGTCAGTCCCAGGGGAATTAGGCAATAACTCCAGAAACAAACCATTGGACATGGTCATCGCAGACTGTGAAAATTTTCTGGAGTCACACCTTAGCGTGGGGCCTTATGCTGATCACCAAGGAATCCGATTCCTGCCTTCAGAGAGTTGAATCAGTTGGAGGAGACAAATCGGTGCCATGAGGGCACAGAAGAGGCAGCGATGGAATTTGATTTGGACAAGGGCTCAGGATTACGCCTCGAGGCAGCAAGGGGGAGAAATGAGAGTTCAGTGGACACCCGTTGTTTGTTGTTTTGCTCTGCCCAACTTCACTCATTCCAGGCTGTTCCGGGGGGCTGCCCCTCACTGCCCTTGCTGCTTGAAGACAGAAGTGGGCATGTGACTCAGGCTTTGCCATTCACAAAATCCCATTTTCCTGGCCACAGTGATTGGCCCAGGGGATGGGATGTGACTCTAACCAGGCTAGTCAGAGTCGTTCTCTGGAATTTTGTAGGCACTATGAGAAAGAAGCTCTTCATCTGAGATTCCAGCAAGGTCCTCGCTGGGCTGGAAGGATGAAAGCCTAGAGCTGTCTGTGGCCATGTTTCCACATCTCCATTACTCTCTGCAAGGAGGAAGCTTGCTTATCATGGGAGAGACTGGGGCTTTGAGAGATTGGGAGATGGAGGAGGGAATGGGGAGAAGAGAGAGAGAGAGGAAGACAGAAGGACGTCTGATGATATTATTGTAATCTCTGAAGCTGGCTTATAAGCTGACGGTTATGTGAACCAATAAATCTCTTTTTTTACATAAACTAATTTGACCTGGAATTCTCTCCTTTACAAGCAAAATCATCCAGATGAAAAGTGTCAGGCCTTCCAGGAAAAAGAGACAGTATGAGCTAAAGCATAAAAGCAGGACTCAAATATGCAGGGCATCCTCAGGGAGCAGTGGGCAGTCTTATGTGACTAAAGAGTTGGGGGTTTGTGGGAATGTGAAGAGAGGTGGTTGAAAGGAAGAAGGGCGCTAGAATGTAGGGTTCCCTGGTCTTTCTGCTAAGGGGTATATACTTTAAATACATAATAGGGTGTACTACCTTCCATGATAGGGTAGGAGGGTGCCAAGTCGGGAGAACTTGGAGAAGGGAGACCAGAGAAGAGGCTTAAGAGCAGAAGAGAGATTTTAGTAGTCTGAACTAGGGAATTGGTAGGAAAGATAATGAGGAATTGCATGGGGGAGAGATTTTGGAGGCAGAATTGACGAGACCTGGTGTCTGGTTGAACATGGAGAGAAGAGAGTAGATCAGAGAAGTCCTCCCAGTTTTGAACCTGGGTGATGGAGTGTAGCTATGCCGTCGAGTTAGGAAGCACAGAAGCAGGGAGAGTGGTAGCAGAGGGAAGATGGCAAGTCAAACCACAAGCACGAATTTCAGGTCCTTGCAGGATGACTTGGGTGTTATGCTCACAGTGTTCAGTGGTTTTCTTAGGAAGTCACTCTGGCATTTAGAAGAGAGGTCAGGGCTGGAAGGAGAATTGGGCTCAGCTGCCCTGCGTGGTAAGGCCATGAGATTGGATACAGTGCTCCCAAAGTGAGTATGCAGATGGAGAGGAGAAGGGGAGCCCAAGGAAGAAACCCCCGTTGTGGAGGTGAGCAGGGGAACCTGCCTTCGGTAGACCAATAGATAGCTCCAACTGGGAAAGTGCGCCAGAGGAGCAGGAGGAGAACCCTGCCACGTGTGGACCCCCCGGGGTGGGAATGTGCTTCAGGAAGAATGTGCTCTCTGTGTGGAGGGCAGGGTTTTGTTCCCTGGCATCGCCAAGTTAGATAAGGACTGAGAAAAGGCCATTGTATTGGTGGTTGAGGTTATTGTTGGCCTTTGAAAGAGCAGTTTCAGTGGGGGGAAAGGGATAGAAGCCAAACTTAAGAAAATGTTGGGGTGGAGGTAAGTCAGGTAAGTCCGGACTGGGCGTCAAGAAACCTGAGTTCTACCCCAGCTCTGTCCCTATGTATCTTGGTGGCTCCAGGCAAGTTCCTTAACTTCTCTAGGACTTAGTATCTTTACATAAAAATTAGAAAACTGGACTGAATGATCTATAAGCTTCTTCTGAAGTTTTGAGGTCATAATTTAAATTTTGCTGTCCAACAAAACAGATGTTCTCATGGCAAAGGAATTCCCGCCTTCTCTCTTGGCCACCCCCAACTGAGATAATAAATTATAACAGAATTAAGCTTTCAGGACTTAGTGCTAACTGAGAAAGAAAACTGGGACGTCAGCGCAGGGAATTGTGGACAGCGGCGCGTGTTGCGTCCACGTGTTGTCTCTGCCGAGAGCGTGGAGCCCTGCGAGGGAGGGCTTTGTCTGGGAATCCCGTCAGGGTTGACCAGACCAGGGTCACGCACTGCTCTTCCGCGAGGAGGAGGGCTGAAGGTGGTTCCAGAGATCCAAGACAGAGCAACCCTGGGCGTCCCCCTCTCTGACTTCACGAGGAGAGGAGAAAGAAGGCTGTGAGCCTGAGCTGGCTGAGGCGGGGGGCTCCAGTTAGGGCGGGGAAAGAAGAGCTGGAAGGACCCGTGCCTCGGGAAGCACAAGCCGAGGGCACCGGAGGCAAGGGTGGGAGGGGCGCCAGCTCCGTGTCCGGGGCACCTGTGGCCCTGTCGGTGGGGGCCTTTGGGGAAGGTAGAATGGCAATGGGGACAACCTGGTTCTGAGTGGTGGCCGTTCTGCCCACCCTTTTCTCCCCATGTGCAGTGTAAGGCCTGCTTCTTCTTTGAACCCTTCCCTTAGCGTTTCCCCCGCGTGAACCTCACTCTCCCCTAACTTCTTTGGCACGTGTTTGTTCATTCTGTGGATACCAGTGGAAGACCAGCCATGTGTTGGCACTTTCTAAGTTGCTAGGAATAGAGCCCTTAGTAAGACCAACAAGCTCCCTGCCCTCAGGGCTCTTACAGTCTGAGAGAAGGGAGATGGACCGTAAACAAGTGAATGCCTAAGCAAGGTCATTTCATCTAGCCATGTGTTCTAAAGGAGGAAATCGGGCTTCAACAGTGGCGAGTGGTTGGAGGAGATGAGGGATAAGAAAGTGGGTCAGGAAAGATCCGAGGAAAAGGAAATAGCAGATGCAAAGACCTTGAGGCAGAAATGAGCAAAAAGAAGGCCACCGAGACTGGACTGTAGGGAAGGAAAAGTGACACAAAATGGGATTAAAGAGGCAGGGAGGAGCTGACTTGCAGGGCCTGGTGGCCGTAGAGAGATATTTGGGTTTAATTCTGGATGCCATGGGGAGTTGAAACACACAGGGGGGTTGACTTGACTTATGTATTAAAAAGATCTCTCTGCATTCTGGAAAAAGCAAAACCATAGGGACAGAAATCACATCAGTGGTTTCTAGGGATGGTAGGAGGGTGGGATTGACTACAAAGGGGCACAAAGTAACTTTTGGAGGTGATAGAATATTCTACCTATTACTTGTAGTGGTGGTTACACAACTGTATGTGTTTATCAAAACTCATCAAACTGTGTATCTAAAAAGAGTAAATTTACTGTGAGTCAATTATGCTTCGATAAATCTGACTTATAAAAGGTACATGTTTTTTAATAATAAAGAAAGTATTGCAGTAAAGCCTTGACAGATCTCTCCGGCTGCTGTGTGGAAGATGGGTGACCGGGAGCCAGCGTGGAAGCAGGACCATTGCACAGTCCACGCGGTATGGCCACTCACTGCTAGTCTTACAGTTTAGCCTGTATTATGTGCTGTTCCTGGTGACTTGCTTAAATCAGTTTATTGATGCGTGTTCCTAGTTTTCCTGTTTACATAGCTTTCCTTTACAACTGGCTTGAAAGCTCAATGTGGGTAGAAACCATCTGCTTCTTTTGTGTGGGCCAATGGTAGATGCTCATTACATATTAGTTTCCTTACATTTGAGTGGTGCTTTAAAGTTTACAAGCTGCTTCTACATTCATTATCTCCTTTGAGCCTTACAAGAGTCTTGTCAGGCACTACAGACAGGCAGTATCCCCATTTTATAGATGAAGAAACTGAGGTGGAAAGAAGTCAGGGTAGCAATATCAGAGAAGCATGAATTTGGGAGATCTTGGCTTTGCCATTTGTTGGCTATCAGTGTGATTTGGGGAAAATTCCTTAATCTCTCTGAATCTCAGTTTCCTAATCATTAAAAAGAGATAAAAAACAAAATAAACACGTTGCAGATACACTGAGGATTAAATTAGTTAACCAACTAAAAGCGCTTAGTACATAGTTGAAATTCACTAAATAGTAGCTATTTGTATCATTTTTACTATCGGAGAACAAAGTAATTTATTTAAAATGATGTGACCAGTACATGATGGAGCTAGATCCCAGTTTTTCTCCTTGTAGGTGTGTCGCTCCTTCCGTCACGTCACTCAGTACATTCTTACTGGTTGTCGGTTGATTGGTCCATGGTCAATTACTTTTTACCAACTCAGATCCTTGAATGCAGTCATTGGTTAATTCAGCAAATACTGATTGAGCACTTACCACGTGCTCAACACGGTGTAGACACAGGATATAATGGTGAACTAGGACAGGCTCTATCTGTGCCCTCAGGCATGGAGATGCACTTACAGTTGATAAGCATTACAGCCAGCTGAGAGGTGGAAGAGGCTGAGGGAGCAGCTATCTCACCTTGGGGCGTGGGAAGACTTCCTGGAGGAGCTAACATTGCAACTGCCTTTTCAAAATCAACATACATGCAAAACGTGCATTTGTTTAAAAAAGCAAGCACTCCTGTAGCCACCACTAGGTAAAATACTAGAGCATTGCTAGTACCCACGAAGGTCCCTAAATGTCCCTTCTTGATCACAGCTCCCTCCCTCATTCACCACTACCTTGACTTTCATGGTGTTTCCTTGCTTTTCCATAGAGTTTGTCATCTATGTGTGCTCCGTGTATGTATCCTCTTATCATATAGTTTAGTTTTGCCTGGTTTTAATATAATTGGAATGGTACTGTTAACATTGTGTTTTATATCTTTCCTTCAACATTGTGTTTGTAATATTTAAGTTGTATGTAGCTGTAGTTCATTCATTTTCATTGCTATATAGTATTCTGTAGCGTCGGTCATATGAATATTCATAATTTTTCTATATAGCATTCACAAATATTTGTGTATAATGAATATGCTATATATTATCCACTTCATTCCGATATAGTATTCATTGTTATGTACCAGCTATGACTATACTGCAATTTATTTATCCTAGATTCTATTGTTGATGTGCCTTTGGGTTATTTTGAGTTTGGGGCAATTATGAAGGATGCTGCTATGAATACCCATATAGAAATATATCCTGAGGCCCATGCATTTGTGAAGGTTCTTGGAAGTAGAATTGCTGGGCATCTTCAACTATATTAAATAATGCCACATTGTTTTCCAAAGTGGTTATTCCATTTTACACTCACACTAGCAGAGAGAATGCCTATTGTTCCAAATCCTTGCCAATATTTGGTATTGTCAAATTTTTTAATTTTTGCCAGACAGAGAGGTAAGTAGTAGTATCTCATTGTGGTTTTACTTGACATATTCTAGATTACTAATGAGGTTGAGCAGCTTTTCATATATTTATTGGACATTGGATTTTCTCCTTTGTGAAGCACCTGTACTTTTGTTACTTTTATTAGGTTGTAATTTTCTCATTAATTTTTAGGAATTCTTTATATGTTCTGGATACTAGTCCTTTTCCAGTTTTATTCATCGCAAGTATTACCTTCCGTTCTCTGGCTTGTCTTTTCACTTTGTTAATGGTGTACTGTGATAAAAAGATGTTCTTATTTTTAATGTAGTCAGATTTTTCCATCTTTCCCTTTTTGGTTAGTGTTTTTTGTGTCCTATTTAAGAAATCTTTATCTTGAGGTGGAAAAAGCTATCCTCTTTTTTTCCCCTCTTCAAAAAGTTTTAAAGCTTTTCTCCTTTCATATTTCAGTGTTTAATTTATTTGTAATTGATTCTTGTATGTGGTGTAAGATGGGGGTCTAGTTTCATTTTTTCCCCAGTGGTTACCCATTTGTCCCAGCACCGCTCGTTGAAAAGGCCATTTTTTCAATCACTGCTTTGTAGAGCCACCTCTGTCAGAAGTCAGGTGTTTATATATGTAGGGACCTGTTTCTTGGCTCTTTGTTTCGTTCCACTAGACTCTATTCATGTGTCAGTGCCAGGCTTTCTTATCACTATAGCCCTATAGCATGTCTTGATATTTGGTTTAACAAATCCCCCTGCACCATGGTCATCTGCATGAGTGTTTTGCCTGTGCTCAGCCCTTTGTGTTTGCATATAAATGTTAGAATCAGTTTATGTTACTAATCTGTTTTGGTAGAATTGACATCTTGAAGATTTGGCATCTTTAAATCTTAAGTCTTCCTGATGCGTGAACGTGTTATGTTTTATCATTTACTTAGGTTATCATAATTTCTCTTAAAAATATTTACAATGTTTCCCATAAAGGTCTTATTTACTTTTTGTTAGATTTATAGCTAGATACTTGATATTTACAATGGTCTTGTAATTGCTTCTTTTTTTTGAATCCCATTTTGTATCTGTGGCTAGTATATAGAAATACAATTGATTTTTGTATATTGATTTTGTATTCATCAACCTTACTTAATTTTTATATAAATTCTAATGGTTAATCTGTAGATTGTGAGGCCCAGAGAAGGGGGTGGCCTGTCTAGGTTTCCATGACTAGCTAGTAACAGAGCAAGAATGAGTGTGGTCCCATTTCTCCTTAGCTTCCCAAGGGAGAATATTCAGGAAGGGTTGGGGGAAGCCAGTTGGGGAGAAAGAAATAACATTGAACCCCTATTATTTAAGATGCTTAGTATACACAATCAGCTTAACTCTCACTGGAGGCAGGTTATTGGTTATCCCCATTTTATAGATAAAGAAAGTGAGATTCAGAGAGGTTATCGAAAAAACTTGTTTGGGATTACTCCTTGGTTCATCACTGAGAGGACATTCCAGAGTTGGAGGAGTCTTGTTGCTCTGTCATGCGTATACCAGTCCGTATGCCTTCTGTATTCAAGTGTAGACATTTGTAGAACTCTCTGGGCCTCCTGCCCTCCACCATGCTGTCTCCCAGCGCCCCAGCCCTGTACAGATCTGGGGCTGTCTCTAATAAAGCTGTACGAGCTTCCTCAGACTCAACACAGGCCTGCTTATTGTCAACTCTTGGGTTGACTTCCTACCCGAAGTCCTGAGATCAGTTTCCATCCCTGCCCTGCTACATAGTTCCCTCCCAACTGAGAAAATTAATTCACAACTTGTTGGGTTTTAGGAACCAAATTAGGACTTGCCCTGGGCATCTTGTTTCAGTCCTGACTTGAAAAAATGGCTGGGGTTTTATGACCCTGCTTTGTTAGACGGTGGACTGGAGAGAATTTATGGTTGAGTCCTCCCCGGCCCCCCCTTCCCACAGTCTTGCTGATTGTCGGGAGCTGCCTGCACGCAAGGAGGAGGTTTGCTGTTGCTGGCTGCGCGAAGGAATCGTGAAACGCTCTGTTTGTGAACACAGCCCAGCAGTGCTCTATTCAGGATGACAGCTTCCTACTCTGGAACACACGGCCCTTCACAGGGTGACTGTAAATTATGCAACTCCAGAGTTAAACAATGAAGAGTAATGGGAAAAAGGAAGGGACAAACTGCAGATTTCAGCCTGGATCTGAAATGCGAGTGTGCAGACTTAGGCTGCTTGGCGATTGACGGGAGGAAGGTCTTTGGCAATTGAGAAAAGCCAGGAAGTCCTGTCACAGTGCTACTTGTGAGAGTGGGTTTCACTTTTTAAAAAAATGTAAATGTTCTTTTCAAACCCTGTTTACCAATTCAGGGAGAGTTTTAGAACTAGGAGGGACATTTACAAAAGAAAGTAGTCATATGGCGTTACCAAAAGTAATTGAATGCCATACACAGCGTTTAACCTTTGTCCTGATGGCTCCAAGTCATCATTTTTTATTATTGCTTTGTGCCAAAAATCAGCAGTGCCCCTAAGGGCAATTGATGTGCAGACTGTTCCACCCCCCACCTCCTCCATGGTCCCGGATTGCAATTAGCTCTGCTTTGATGTGCTTTGTATCCTTTTCCTGTGTCTTCATTTGTTGTCATCCGTCACATCTTGCTCTTTCAGTGTTCGTACCTCAAGCGTTATTCCCCTTCTCTTGTTCTGCTCTGAATCTGCAGTGGCCTGGAAAACCAGATGACTGGGTTTGTCACAATAGTGTGTAGGGCAAGAATAAATAGGATATAAGTGAGGACCTGAGGAACTCTTTTAAGAGTAGAGTGTTTGTGCTTTAGTGTCTGAACTTTTGTGCATTTCTGCTACCTATGACATGGGATTAAGTATGTAAAAATGAATTGGCAACTGTGAATGCTCTACAAATGGAAGTGACGGTGACGAGGTTGCTATTGTTGTGCAGTCTGGTGCTCAGAGTTCTTCGTTGTCCTTCACAGCTCCTGGCAGGGTTTTGATTCACAGAAATGGCTGGACAAGTAGCTTCTAGATAAGAGTGATGTACTGTCATTTGTTACAAAAGATATTGGGCTGGCTTCAGCAGCAAGGAGGCTGGTATGAAGAATGTCTATGGCAGAAGTGCTCTGCTGGGCCTTTTCTGTAAACTGACCTGGGCACACATGGGTCAGACTGCGTGATGAGCAGGAACATCCCCACGAATCCTCCCCAGTGGTGGGTACCCTGGGTTTCTGCTCACCTGCATGAGAACTTAAGGTCACTCAGCAAAGCCAGGCCAGACCCAGTTGCTACTTTTTAGTCAAGACCCAGAGTAGCAATTCTTTCAGGGAAGACAGAATGTGAATTTGGCTGTTTTCAAATGTTTGTAGCCCTTGCACTAAAGTGTTTGAAACCGTTTGGTTACAGTGGTTTCCTCCAACATTATTGTGCATTCTTTTTTTTTTTTTTTCATTCTGCGGCTGTTTATTGAGCTCCTATTGTGTACCAAGCCCTGTTTTAGGTGTTGGAACTGAGCAAAACACACCAAATCCTTGCCCTCAAGGAGCATTCTTACATTCTAGTGGGGGAGGCAGGCAGTAAGCAAACAGGTACAATAAACAGTAGGTCATCTGGTGATAAATGCTAGCGGGGAAAATAAAGCACAGAGTGGGGAGGGAATGTTACAACTTTGAAAAAAGGTCAGAGAAGGCCACACTGAGAAGATGAAATTGGAGCAAAGACTTGACAGAGGTGACGAAGCCAGCCCTGTACCATGGGGGAAGAGTGTTCTAGGCAGAGGGAATAGAAGGTGCGAAGGCACTAAGTCAGGAGTGTGGCTGGTGTGTGCGAGGAACCACAAGGAGATCTGCGTAGCTGGAGTCACAAATGAACTGGAAAAATGGGTGCCCTCGGGGGGTCTGTGGTTATCTAGAGTGTGGTCTCACTTAAAGGCGGGGGAGTTAGCAAGAAAGCTCCATCACGGACCTGCACAGACCTTTGTCTTGCCAGCGGGTGGACTGTGTTATTTCCCTGCAAGGCCGGCTGCTTAGGGGTGGGGCGTGTGTCCTGTGTGTGTCTCCTGACAGAGGAGGGACATTAGAGGGAAGGAGCCCTTCCAGAAATGAAGTGGGTCGACACTGCATGGCCTGGGAAGGATCGCTCATTTCTGGCTGGTCTTTGGGAGACGAGCACCCAGAGAGTGTGGGCCACTCTTGCCGGTCTCCTGGTGGGGAGGCTCTCATCACTGGCCCTGGCTTTGCCGCCTGCTCTCCCATACCGCAGTTCCCACACCATGAGCACTGAGGCTTGGCCTACAGACCACATTCAGGGTTGCTGACCCAGGTGTAGCCTTGGCCTGGACACACTGGGCGAGCAAACTTGGGTCGAGGTGCAGATCCCTTGAGCCAGAGCCACAGGGCAGGTTTCCCCGAGTGTAGCCCGACAGTATGGTGGTATACAAGTGAACACGTATGTTGACGTGTTTATTTAATGCGTTTTAGGACAAAAGCTCCCTAATACATCAAAACCCTGGTTTCACAGATAATTATGGCTTAGGATGAAGTTAAAGGAAGCAGGGCGATTTTTTAAAAGGAAATAAAAATCATGCAGGTGGGGGAAAAAAATGATGTTTGGGCAGTGCTACCCTGAAACGTACCCTCAGTGTGGGGGTGCTGATTTCTGACAGGGGTTCCTGCCTGTTAGGGATGAGAGAGTGCTTTGAGAGAGCTCCTCCTCCGCCATCTCGGGCGGCAGTAGCGGTGTCTCTGTCCCAACCCCAGGTCCAGGAGCTGCCCCGTAATTCCCACTGAGTTGTCTTCTTCCCAGCACTTGCCTGCCGGGCGTGTCTGTCCCATTGCCTGCGCTGACCTGGACCCCTCACTATCTCCTCAGCCTTTCTCTGGTCTGGGGCATAGAGTCTCCTCAGCTGTCTTCCAGAAATGCTGTTTTTGCCCTTCACTGCCCTGCTCAGCCGCCTCAGGTGGTTTCCTTTCACCCTCTGCATTGGGTCTGAAACTCTCCTTGGCTTTGAGAACGTACCGTGGTCCAGTCACCGCATTGATTCTGAGCTGGCTCTCCTTCTATAGGATGCCTTCTCTCTGGCATCCGCCCACACCCCTACCTCTGTGTCTATCTCTGTGCTGGATGCCGAGGCAGGCTTTCCCTCTCCCCTTCATGTGCACGTCCAGCCTCTGAGGGCCAGCTCAAGCCTCGTCCGCCCCGTAAGGTGTTCCTCTGGACACTAACCCCCACTGGTATCTCCATTCTCTAAATTATTTTGTATATAATGTCTGCATCACACCATTAGAGCTTTTAAATATGCCGTCGTGGTTCCATAGAGATTGTCTGGGTGTGATAGATACACAAGTACACACACATGTGCTGTTACCAGCAGAGTCGCTCACTAGGAGGCTAGCAGAGAGCTCTGCATGTGAGCCGTCTGGGGAGAAGCAGTCTGGGCGCAATGGTGAAGTGTACCAGCGTCGATGCAGCCCTGCCTGGTTGAATCCTGGCTGTGCTCCCTTCTAGCGTTGTGACCTTGGGCAAGTAGGTTTGAGGATTAAAGGAAACAGAGTGGAAAGCATTTAGCCCAGTACTAGGAACATAATAATTAATAATTATGGTTGTTGTTGTTCACTGATTGGTGACATTTGGACGTGTAGGACTTGTTTCCTCATCTAGGCTGTAAACCTCCTGTGGAGAGAATCCCAATTCATACTCTTTTCTACCTATTAAGCCAAATAGGTCCATGGTGCACAGGGAACATTCAGGGTAAATTTACATACTAAGTAGAGCGGCCCATATACACTGTTGTGGGTTTTCTCGTAAATTGACTGTTAGGCGTAGACTGTTTACAATACTCTGTGAAACTCTGGGGAACATATATGATATGTCTTATTTGTGTATTTGGGTCCCCAGTGGATTAAGAATTGCTGAGCCCATCAAACCATAGCTCTTTATTGAGCACTTACTGTATGCGGGGAGAAGGAAGGACTCTGCTCCCTGTCCTCCTGTTGAGCAGACTTCTATGTCTGACCGCCCATCTCCTCTCTCCACACCCCAGACCTGTGCCTCTGCTCCCTTTCCCTACAGATCTTGGAATTTTCAACTCATTCCAGCAGGTGCTAGGGCCAGTTCTAAGCAGTAGAGGAGTTTGTAGCAGGGTACAATGCTAAGCCCTTCCTTCCTACACTTCTACTGCAAACATCTAAAAGAAATAATATCTTGATCTAGGCAGTGGTTACACAGGTTATACAGCTAGAAAAACCTATTGAGCTGCACACTTAAGATTTATATATCTTACTGTGTGTAAATTATATCTCAATTTTTAAAGAGGTGATAATAGTGTTTTTTCTTGAGCGAAGGAAGGCCCGGGAAATTAAGCAGTGCCCCTGAGTCTACCAGCCTCAGGAGAGTCTGATTCTGCAGGAAGCAGGGAGGGGTGCTCTGTAGGGGGAGATGTCTGACCCCTCAAAAGAGAAGGGCATGCCCCAGACAGCCTAGTTTTCCCGGCTCAACTGCTAGCATCAGCCACCTGTGAACCTCCTTCATCCCCCACATTTGCAGCTGGGAGTGAAGAACCAGATGGAGATGCCCCGTCACCCACTTTCGATGCCCTGAACTGCCCAGCACGTGAGATCATGGCCACAGCCCATTCTTCAGCACAAACCTGCCTGCTGCGGTGAAACACAGCATTTGAGTCCTGTCTCTGCCGCTTGCCAGGCTAGGAATCAGCGAGTCTTTACCCTCTCTGAGCCTCAGGGTTTTTGCTCCCTGTAAAATGATGATAAGGCCTGCATTATCAGTCTCATATGGTTGCTAGGAGTAGCAAATGAGATCATGGATGTGAACATCTTACAGGGCCATAACATACAAACTATCAACAAAGTGTACCCCCAAGCCCAGCTTAATTCCACAAACATTCAAGAGCCACAGGTTTTGAGGGGCGATAAAGGCCACTGGTTCAGTGTGCAGGCTGGGTGCATGGGTCCTGGCCCTGCCACTTACTAGCTGTATGACCTTGGCAAGCTGCTACCCTGCTGGTGTCTCAGTTTCCTGGGTTGTAAAATGGCAACAGTGATAGCACCAGCCCCACAGGGTTGTACTAAGGATTAGGTGAGTTAATCTAGGTAAAGCACTTGGCTTTACCTAGCTAGCTAAGTTACGCAGCTAATAGGACCATGGGCAAGGCTCTCTGCTTGAGAGGACATCTTTATTGGGCAGAAACAGGGAAAAAAAAAAAAACAGGTCTCATTTGAATATAACCGCTTCATGCACTATCTTGAGACTTGGGGCTTGAGATCAATTATTTGCTATATTTGGCAAGTTTTTCCATCCTTAATCTTTCGAGTTTACCTAATAAATAAAGATCCCCTGTGACATGTCCTTGCCTTCAGAGTTTTGCTGCAGCATCAATTGTGAGCTCTCTGACTTACAATTCAGCAAACAAGTGACAGAGTGGGTATTCTTGTTCAATTCAAGGTGATTGCTGCATAGTCATTTTTAACAGGACACCAGATTTAGCTAAACGCTTGCAGTGAGGTAGTGTGCATATTAAATTCAGGATGCCGGATATACAGGTTGAGCTTCTGCATCTTTCTATTATGAGCCTGGATTTGAAAAAATCATATACAGCTGACATGGCATCTTCTGTGCTGCCTAACAGGGCAAGAGACCCCTGTCGTTAGAGTCACGTGTTGACTCTTTCTTTATCCAGTTTTTACATGAGTGTTTGTGAAGCCCTGGGCTGGGCGCTGTGTGGAAATGCAGAGAAGGGGAAGACGGCCGCGTTTCGTGAAGGTCTGCCAATGCCCGGTGTTTCACATGCCTTAAGATCTTTTAGTCGTCAGATGCTACCCCATGAGTTAGGGGTTATGGCTCCCTTTTTACAGATGAGAAAACTAAAGCAACGTTAATCAGTTGTCCAAATTCACTCTCTTGGAGTGGAGGCTGGATGTGATCTCAGAAGCTTTCCTAGGACCCCGTGTTGCACTGTTCCTGGGCTGCCGTTCCATTTGTGGTGTGTATGAATGGCACCCCCAGGATCTTATGCCTGAGGAGCTTAAAATCAAATAGGGGTGATAAAACGTGTAAGTAAATTAATAATAGCACATGATAAAGTTCGCTAAGGGACAGAGAATATGCTATGTATGTTCCTAGGAGGGAAGAGACAGATGGAGGCAGAGGAGATGCCAAATAACTCATAATCTGAAATCAGTTCTATTGGGCTTTGCGTTTTGGTCCAAATGTCCAATATGTGTTTCTGATATTCCAGGAATTGCCAAAAACAATTAAGAAGCTGTGCCTAGCCGCAAGTGGGCTAGGAAATCCTCTCAAATGTCCCACCATGGCTTCCCTCTTCATTTCCTCCCTGCCCTTTGCTGGAGATGGAAAATACTGAGTAGAGCTGCTCTCTCCCAAAGCTGAATGCCCGACTAGCTCGTACTTTCCTGAGTGAGGAGGTGATTTGTGTCTGGGCCTCAAATGCCTCTCCTGGTAGGTGGGGATGGACCATCACCCACCGTTTTGGTTCTTGCAGGGGTTTGAGTTGTAGGGAGGCAGTAGGATATGAGGTACTAACGTCAGTGGAGTATTAACATTCTGCTGCAGTAAGTTCTGCAAAAGAGGTTTCCAGCAGATAATTTTCCCATAAAATGAGAGATGATGAGACCTGGTGGTGAACTTGGGGCCCAGCCACAAGATCTGGCTCCATGGGCCAGCTGGAGAAGGCTGTTTGCTCTACTCCCATGAGCGCTCAGCAGGACTTGCTGACTCCCTGCTGCCTGATTCCCTAGGACAGGCTCCAGGCTCTGCGCCATCTGGCCCTGCCCACCTTTCCGGCCTCTCCCATCGCCAGTGGCCTTGCCTCCTTCTGTGCTTGAACCATAGTGATCTTCCTTCAGTTTCTGAAACATCCTCTGTGTGCTCCCTCACGTCCAGGCCTGTGTCCATGCTGTGCCCTGTTCCTAGAGCCCTTTTTACTCTGCTCTTTGCCTGGCCAAATCCCACTCACTGTCCAGGCTTCAGCAGACATGGCACTTCGCTGAAACCTTCTCTGAACCCATAGGCCGCTGGTGTTGCCAAAGCACATTAAACAGACCCACCCACTGCTCTTTCTGTTATCTTTTCATTGTGGGCATACACCCACACCTTTCCTAAAATGTGAAAGATGCCACTTTGAGGGAATGTGCTCAGTTGGAGCCATTCCTTGCCTCTACCCCCAGCAACAATGAGTTGACCCCTTCCAGAGAGAGGCCACTGCCCCCTACGGACACCACGGGGCGTAACCACCTAACGTCAAGGAGTCGGTGCTGGTGGAGATGTTGGTGCACTCGGGGCGGGGGACGGGGGGCAGCGGGGACTGGTACTCAATTTTCATGCCTTTTCTATCCCACTGGGTTTTGGGTTGAAACTACCACATTGGGTTAAGAGCTGCTATGATGGGGCTGGCCTGGTGGCGCAAGTGGTTAAGTGCACGCGCTCCGCTGCGGCGGCCCAGGGTTCGCTGGTTCGGATCCCGGGCGCGCACCGATGCACCGCTTGTCAGGCCATGCTGTGGCGGCATCCCATATAAAGTGGAGGAAGATGGGCACAGATGTTAGCCCAGGGCCAATCTTCCTCAGCAAAAAGAGGAGGATTGGCAGATGTTAGCTCATGACAGATCTTATCTTCCTCACACACAAAAAAAGAGCTGCTATGATTAACCCTTCCTGCCCCCCTGCCTTCCTGGAGCTCCAGAGACCTTCTGGCAGTGAGTACTCACCTAACCCACCCCTCTCTGGCAAGACCCCAGCTTGGGGAGGAAGCTCCTCTGTGGCTGAGAAGCTAGCCAGGCTCGGAAAGCTAAGCCCATCGCATCTTTGCTTTTGCATCCACTTTCTCACAGCAAAAGGCTTCTTGGGGGGCCCTTAGTTGGTCGGATCAAGATGACTACAGTTGCCTTCCAGAAAGCCAGAGGTCTTTAAAGACTTTTCTTTTGTATCAGATAATAGGAGATCTTTTCTTCTCCTATCCTGTGGCCTATCCCCCAGATAAAGATACTATTACACAAAGGGGAATTGAACTTTTCGTAGGTCACACAGCAAACCACAAGTCAAGATTTGAACCCACATTTCTTAAACCTTGATGCAGGCCCATGTCCCTTGCCACATTCTGCTTTTTGTGTGGCTCTGGCATGGCGCTAACTTCCTCTGTTCTCTGGAAGAATCTTGAAACCCTTGACCTACAAAATAGCCCCTGAGAGAGAAGCATCTGGAGGTGCGTACTACAGGTCCTGGAGTAGTGGGGAACCTGCCACGCAGCTCCTGTCAGTAGGGAAGGCCTTGGTGCCTTGGGTTCTCCAAGGTCTGAGAATTTGAATTTCCAGAACTAGAGAGGCCCTTGTCAGTCAAAAAATCCAAAAAAGCAGAGGAAAATTATATATCAGCCTGATTCTGAGAAACAATAGGACTGGAATGATAGCCCCAGAAACACAACAGGAGGGGCGGAAGATGGAGATGCTCACTGACAAAGCTCCATTGCACCTGCTATTTTTGTGAAACCTCCACATAGCTCCTTGGACAGCCACGCAGGACAGATGTCTCTGGCCTCTTTTTGCAGGTAAAGAAACTGAAGTTGGAGGCAGACCTGGAACAAAGACTCACGCCTCGTAGCCTGGGGGTCTGCCATCATACCCACCTCCTGCAAAAATTTGCCCCCACCTCCTCCATGCGTCCTTTCCTCCCCCCGTGAAGAATCACCTTGGAGGGTGCTTTCAAAAATCATTCTTTTAAAAATCATCTACTAAGAGCCTATTATGGCCAGATTCCGTGATAAGTTCCAGGCTTCCAGAACAGAATGATAGTTGACCTTTCTCCTGTAAGTGTTTAGAGCCTCCTGGAGGAGATCAGGGCCTAAAACTAGGGTTCTTAATGTCTTTTGGGGACCTTTGAGAAACTGATAGAAGCTGTGAAGAGTCTTCTCAGAAAAATGCTCCTGCATTTTTGAATTTGAAAAAACAATGTTTGTATATGGAGGTTAACAATCTCCCAAAGGCAGTCCAAGGACCCGCCACACCCTCCCTCAGCTGTTCCTGGATTGCAGATTAAGAAGCTCTGGACCAGATAATGAATTTAGTGTCTTGTTCCTTGAGAGCAGTTGTTAATTCTTCAAAGGCAGCTTCACAGTGAACAGAGGATGAGAGCACGGATGTGACTTTTTGGCCGTTGTTATTGTCAGTTCGGCAAAGTTGTACACATGCCAGTGTCTTGTGGTCTTTGATTTTTCATCCCAGGGTTGGGGAGGAAACCAAGTCAGAGAGAAGGTGACCAGCACCAGAGCTAGCGGTGGTTCTCAGAGAGAGTGTAGCCATCGGATCCAAGTGCTCTGCTTCTGTGGGGGGACGGCGGGAGGCCAGACGAGATGGGCGGGGGGACTTAGGAGAAGAGCAGAGAGTCAAGCACGCGAGTTTTGCAATGGGATTTCACAGAATTTTTGAGAGCTCAACTTTGAGATGAACAGGAGGTTTAGAAAGCCTTTATAAGGTCTTTCCAAGTGATGCTGACAGCTAAGAGTGGCATGCCCCTGAAAGTCTATGATTATGTCGCAGGAGAGATCTTTATGGGAGCCTTATTAAGAGCAGAGCATGTCAGTGGGAGGGAGGGAGCGGGGGGCGAGGGAGCAGCAGCGTGTTCACAGCTCTGGAGGGCAAGTGAGGCAGCCTCCTCGATTTGCAACGTGCTTTGCAGTCCTTTTTCATTATTCCTGCAACAGACCCATGAGGTTGGTAGGGAACCCCCCTGCTCCCCAGAAATTGTAGAACACTAGGGCTGTTACTGCAGGAGGTAGTGGGCTGCCCATCTGTAGGTATCCTTAAAATAACCCCTCGAATGGGTTTGCCCCTCTACAACCAAGGTGATATGATAATCTAGATTACAATGCTCCCCCCCCCCCGCCCCCAGACCTTGGAGCCCTGCGATTCCTTGGATTAGTGGCCTCCAAAAAAAGAGCATACAAGTCGTCCCCCCTGTGAGATCTTATCCCCCTCATGTGTGCTCACCAGGTGCCAGGAATTCCATCAGCCCCGCTGAAAGTCTTGAGGCTCAGCGTGGAGCCTGGGAGCCTGAGCTTCCAGCTCAGGTGGAAATGCAGAAATGGAGTGAGCCTAGGATAAACCCAGGAGAGACGGATCCTAGGAGAGCATGTAGTCCAAGTCCCTTCATTTGACACATGGGGAAACAATGTGACATAGCTGTACTATGGGACTGTAAGAACTGATCCTGAGGGTAATAATAGTAGTAGCTAACATATTTTGAGCACTTGCTGTGTCCTGACGGCTGTTCCCAGCTTCTAGAGGCCACCGCATTCCTTGGCTTGTGGCTCCTTTCCTCCATCTTCAAAGCCAGCATGGCAAGTTGAGAACTTCTCCATTGCGTCTCTCTGATCCCTCTTTTCTCATTGTGTCTCTGTCTGACACAATTGGGAAAGGTCCTCTGCTTTAAAGGACTTATGTGATTAGACTGGGCCTACCTAATCTAATCATCCAGGATAATCGCCTCAGGTTGTCAAGTCATCATCTCAATGTCCATAACCTTAATGACATCTGCAAAGCCCTCTTTGCCATGTAAGGTTCCAGGGGTTAGAATGAGGACATCTTTGGGAGGCCATTATTCCACTTATCACAGTGACCTAGGGAAAAGTGCTTGACTTTTTGGTTTTGTTAAGTGAGGAAGATGATGGTACCCGCCTTTGGGTTGTGAGGACTGAACGTAAAGGCCCTTGGCATAGGTCCAGGCACATTGGTAAATGCTTCCTTGGTATTAGCTGTGGGAATTGTTGTCAAACCTGTTTTATAGTTGAGGAAACTAAGACTTACAAATGTTAAGTAAGTTGCCCGAGGAATAAAATTGAAAACTTCTTGAGAGAAAAGACTACATTTTATCTGTCTCTTTTATCCCCCATGGTACCTAACACAGTGCCTGGCCTAGAAAAGATGCTCAGTAAATGTATGTTGAATGAATGACTGAGAACCAGAAAGAGCAAGTGACTTGTATGAGCACCATTAGACTTAGAGAATGTCAGGGATGGAGGGGCTCCAGTGGTCACCAGTCCAAGCCCCTCAGTTTACAGCTTGGAATCTGAGGCTCACTGGGGAAGGGACCTGCCTCAGGTGACAGGTGATGGCAGAGCCCCAGAAGGTAGCCTATGCCTTCCTGGCCAGTACATCTTCCTCTGCACCAGGCTATATTCACTTCTGTAGGGGTTTCTCGACCCTGTGGTCTCAGCCAAGCCAGAGGTCAGTCCAGTGGGATAGAGGTGTTGACTCTAGCTCTGGCCCTTGGTACAGCCTTGGAGAGAAGAACTAATATAAAAGAGTTAGAGCCCCCACCCTTTCTTCCTAGAGGTGGCCTTTGGCAAGACCTGTCTGTAGGTTGTTCCTCTGGCTTCTGTAGATTTCCAGAGGCAGCTCCCCAGTAGGACAGCAACCAGATGCTTGATGCCCACTCATGCCTGCATTAATGCCCCTCGGCTTTGACAGAAGGCTGCATGGCATAGTCAGGGAACTTGGGTTTAGTCTGCCTGTTTACACTTACAGCGTTATGGAATTGGGGACCATTTGGCTCCTTGTGACTCACTTGCCCCATCTGTAACCCATCTGGACACCTCCAGGGTCCCAAGTGACAACCCTGGGTTTCAGGCCCCTTTCAGAGGGATGGTTCAAGAACATTCACATCAGTGTCTGGGGCAGAGATGCACTTTTGTCCCAAGGGCTCCCTGGCTCTGCTTAGGCTGAGCACAGCTTGGCAGCCAATGAGTTCTTTCTGGGCAGCTGGTAGTGTCCCCTGTTTCCACAAGAGCCAGCTAAGGCAGGACGGGGTGGTGCCCAGTATCTCTGGGCCCTGAGGCTGTACCAGGCCTCCCCTGACACGAGGCAGCTACAGGGAAAGCCATTATATCTCTTTGGAGCAGAATGTAGCGTTTATGCTGTCTCATGGGAACCAGGGCTTTGTCGTTGTGTCGGATTGTTTGAGCAAAATCTGAATTGTTATTTTCTAAGCAAGAAATGTCAAGTGTCACAATGTCAGGGGTACCAGGTTCCAGGGATACCAGGTGGGTGGTACCTTGAAAGGGGAACTAAGGTGTGTTCCTACTGTGTGCCAGGCCAGGGCCTGGTGCTTATGTAAGTTGGTTACTTGGATTTTCACTAATCCCTTGAGGCAGCTGTGATTTTCCCAGTTTTACGGATGAGGAAATGAAGGTTGGGAAGTAATGACTCTCCCTGGTCACCCAGAGGGTATTAGCAAGAATTATTTGGGCTCTAACTAGTTGAGTCTGAGCTCCAGTTGGTTGTCAGATCAGTATCTGGGTGTATGCACTCTGTCCGGATCTGATGGGGCTGTGCCGTGTTTTCTGCCTTTGGATGGGAGGATGGAGTCCATTCTAGCAGAGAGGGAATGGGTAAAACAGTGGCATGACAGTGACAGTCCATCTATCAGTAAGACAGGAAGTACTTACTGAGTGTCTGCTGTGTGTACTGTTCTAGGCACCGGTGACAGAGCTGGAAACGAAAGAGTCAGAGTCCTTGCCCTCAGGGAGCTGCCATTCTAGTTTCAGGAAGACAGACAAACCCACAAATAATAAACTGCAGGTACTGGGTGCCATGAAGAGAATCCAAGAGGGAAGTGTGATGGAGGATAGCTGGGGAGCTGCTTTAGCTAAAGTGGTTGGGGAGGGCTTTCTAAGATAGCAGTAATGAGAAACAGTAGCCATGCAAGGATCTGAGGAAAGAACTTTCCAAACAGAAGGAACAGGAGTACAAAGACAGAGAAAGTGGTGAGCATATGATGACCCGGAGACGGAAAGGCTACCAGGGTGGCTGAAGCCAGATGAGTGAGAGAGAGGGCAGGACGGTACCAATAGTGTAGACAGGGCCATCAAGAGTTTTTTCTGGGTGTGTTGAGAAGGCATTGGAGGGAGTTAATTAGAAGAGAGATACAATCTGATTTATACTTTGAAAGTTCACTCTGGCTGCAGTGTGGAGGGTGGGCATAGGAGGGGCAAGAGAAGAAGCAGGGAGACAGGAGAAGGCCGTCGTGGTCCTCTAGCTGGGTGAGAGGTGGTGGCGACTGGGACCTGGGTTGTGGTAGTAGACTGTGAGAAATTATTGGAATCAGGCAGTATTTTGGAGTTAGAATCAATAGAGCCTACTTATGATTAGGACAGTGGTGGGCTGGTAAGCCAGCCGGGGGTGGGAAGGAAACCCTTATTTGTAGAGTGTGCCAATTTCTGTGGTGTGATATTCCCACCATGGCTGATTTGAAGCTACCAATGTGACAGTGAACGATGCACGGTTAGCTCTTGTGAGCCAGTCTGAGCCTCTCCAGCACGCTACTGGGTTCAGCCGTAGAGGGTGAGGAGGCAAGAACTGAGGAGCATTCCAAGGTCTTTGGTCTGAGCAACTGGGTGGTAGTGACGACACCTACTGAGGTAGACGAGACCAGAGGTGGAGAGAAAGAGGGTGGGGCAGTAGTGGGGAAAAATGGTTCTGTTCTGGACATGTTAATTTTTAGATGCGTTTTAGACGTCTGTTTAATAAGTTCTGGGCACTTGTGTACTTTATCTGGTTTAAATGCTAATCCTTCCAATAGCTATGAGTTCGGTGGTTTCTTCTCCATTTACAGAACAATAAACCGAGGATGAAACGGGCTAAGAAACTTAGCCGAAGTTGCACAGCCGGGAAAGGCAGAGCTGGATTTGAACTTAGTTGGGTTTGGTGCCACTCCAAGAGCCTAGCCATTGCTCTCGGCCCCTCAGAGACCACCCCATCCTCAGCTCTACAGTACACTTCCTGGGATTTTAAAAGTGGGTCTTTAAAAGTTTTTAGAAAGCCTTCAGACCAGAGCAGAGACTGCTGAATGGTTGTCCAGAGACCACATCCCACCCTCAGATGTGTTGCACGGGGTTTGGTGGTTTTTTTTGATGAGGGGGAGCTTTTCTTGTTAGTTTCATTTTGTTTTATTGGCCTGTACAGTGTTTAAAAAAAGAAGAAAGAAATGTAATTGCTTTAGACGAGTGTGTATTCTCCAGCCGCCCCCCTCAGGCTCCTCCGTTCCCTCCTGTCTCACCACCTGCCCGCTGTACACATGTGTTACTTGCTTGGCTTGGGAGGCATTGCAGTGTCCCTCACTCTGGAGGAACCCAGGTACAGTGGCCTCTGCAGACTGGTTCTGGGCTTGGTCCTCACACATTGAGGAGTGAGCTAAGTGGCTCCTGCCTCTCCCTCCCGGCCAGAGCCTGGAGTGTGGGTGGTCTGCACTCTTGGCTGCTCCCTTCCTGATCAGCGCCGAGGGCATCACTGTACTTCAGTGGGAAGAACTGTGATCTTTCTGCCTCGATAAATACTGAAACTATCCCACCTCTTTCCCTGGCTGTATTATTGTTATTATTTCGCTAACATAATGGGGCTTGGGGGCGTTGTTTTTCTCCAACTGCAGCCTTTTGGCCTTTCTTTCTGGTGATATCATCAATGTAATGGTGCACTTCATCATCACCAGATGCGGCTGGAGCTGAGAGGAGCACACAGCCCGCCGTGGGAGCCGCGTCTGCCTGGCTACCTTGGACCGAAAGGGCCGTGCTGGGCCAGGTTACCTGAAATGGCATACCAGGATTGACGGGAAGGTCTCACCCCAGAGTTGGCACGACCAGGTGGCCGTGAGCACTGCTCTGGAGCTGAGGGCACTTTCCAGAGCCGGGGAGGGAGGCCAGTCTGCCTCTGTCTGGACAGGTTCATGTATTCCAAATGCAACCAGAGAAGAAAGTTCCCCCAGGCGTAGTCAGGGCCTCAGCCAAGCTGAACCAGGATAGAGAGAGACACGGCTGGGGAGCAGCAGTGTTCTCCAGACATTTCAGATTTTGTACTTCTTTAGTAAAAGATGTTTGGGTCTGTATCCTCAATGTATATATTTTTGTATTCTGTATAGTAAAATGCATAAGGACATATAGAAAAATATAAAAGTTAACTAAAAATTATTTTAACTAGAAACTATAATGTTTTCTTCCGTTGCCTGTGGATCGTGGATCATGGTGGTCTACTCCCTCCCGTTCTACCCCCATCCCCAACTTGAGCCTGCCGCCTGGAGCTCGTGCAGTGGGAAGGACGCTGGGGGGTCAGAGAGCTTGGTTTCAGGTCCCAGGTCTGCTAATTAACTTGCTGCATGCTGGGAGCACATTTCCTCGCCTCACTGCCTCATCTCCTTCAGGTCTGCAGAAATATCACTTTCTTAGGTCTTTACAGACCACCCCACCCGATGTAAATTAGCATCCTACCCACTGTTATTACCTCCTCCCTTACCTTGCTTTCTGTTTCCTAAAAGTACTTACTGCTACCTGACATGCGTATATATTTTTTTGTTTCTTATCTATCTCCCCTCATGTATGCTCCGTGAGAGCAAGGATTGTCTGTTGTTCTCTGCTGTGTGCCTGGCACATAGTAGGAACTCAGTAAATATTTATTGACTGAATAAATTAACGTTCTCTCTATATAACCTAATGCTGCTTAGTAAACTTTTATGGACTCTAATGCTTGCAAGGAAGATTTAGAGGGCGGAGGTGGAATCATTTTAAGGAATATCTAGTTTGTTGGAAGATACCATTGTTGTCTTTATCCGTGGTTGGGGGAGAGAAGCTACAAGTAATTGGGTCTCTGCTTACCACCAGGCACTGTTCTAGGAGATAGATAGATAGATAGATAGATAGATAGATAGATAGATAGATAGGAAGAATTTAATATTCACAATAACCCAATGAGGTAAGTTTCATTATCTCCATTTTACAGATTTAAAAAAAACTTGAGACCCAGAAACTCAAGTGCATCTAGTCTAGCTCCAAAGTACCTAAAACCATGACTGGCACATGGCAGGCCCACAGTGAGTATCTGTGGAATGAAAGAAAGCCCAGCTCTTTACACTCCTAGAGCTTCTCAAGCTTTTCTGCCAAGTAGCCCTCGTGGAAGAGGACGGTGAGTGTGTGCCCAGGGAGGTCTCAGGGCAATGCCTGAAGCAGCCCCCCGCAAGCTCAGAGTTTCTTTGACATCTGGCTTTTTTTTTTAATTCATGTGAATTTTTGAATTTTCTTCATGATGCTTTGGATTATTTAGCTACTTACATAATTATTTTTAAAAAAACTCCATTTAAAACTGCTGCTCTGTGGGGGGCCGGCCCTGTGGCATAGTGGTTAAGTGCGCACACTCCGCTGCTGGCGGCCCAGGTTCAGATCCCGGGCGCGCACCAATGCACCACTTGTCAGGCCATGCTGTGGCGGCGTCCCACATAAAGTGGAGGAAGATCAGCACAGCGAGTCTTCCTCAGCAAAAAGAGGAGGATTGGCGTGGATGTTAGCTCAGGGCTGATCTTCCTCACAAAAAAAAAAACCTGCTGCTCTGCGTTTACCTCATGGGTGGTATGCTCCTGGTGTGAGTTTTGCACACCCAGCAGTCGTCTAGTCTCTTCCATGCCCCTCAGCGAGATCTCATGCCACTTGTCCCTATGCAAACACAGCTTGTGCAGAGGAAACGGGATGTTCACTTCCAAGCCCGAGCCATCTGTTGTTTCAGACCTGGTTGGTGGCTGCACCTGGGCGAATGGGGCCTTCAGCAAACAGTGCCTGGCCCGGCCCCCTGATAAGGGGTTGCCTGTCAAGCAGATTTTATAGCTCTGCCCTTCATCGCCAATCAGAGAGTGGGTGAGGAGAGTATAAAATATCCTGAAGCTGTTGGAATAACCTTTATGGTTTGTTTTATGTAAACCTGAGGTCCAGTATGGTATGCGAAATGGACCACTGAGACTCAGCCCACAAGACTTTGATGTCGGAGAGCTAAGAGGCTTAGAGAAGGACCTCTTCAGGTTAATGCTGCAGTGACTGAGTTTCCGATCATCCCCTCTAACATGGGAGTAAAGGCGTTCCACTGGCCCTTAGATAAGATTTCCCCACTCTGTGTCTCTGTTTGCTTCTTACTGGAAACCCAGTCAGTGCATGTCCAGAGTCATGCAGTGCTTTAGAACTGGAAGGGCTCTTAGAGACCATCCAGCCTTTGCGTTTCACGAATGGGAAACTGAGACCCAGAGGCAGACAGGGAGGCCCCACCCCATTGTGATTTGTCAGTTTGCAACCTCACAGTCCAGGGCTGTGTAGCTGGGGCCCTGGCTGTCTGCTCTGGTCAACCCCCAGCCCGTGGATCCATCGTAAAGCCAGGACCCCAAGACACAGCAGGAGGTGAGCAGAATGCAGATGTAAGTCCAAGAGGCTACTGCCATTACTTGGGCCGTTTGGCTTCCTCTCTTTGTGAAGGACTTGGTTGGTCCCTACTCAGACCAAGCCCAACCCTCTCAATGGCCAGGTCCCAACGCTCTGAAGCCCAGGGTGGCTGGCTTCCAGAGCCATTAGGAGGTGGGCTCAGAGCAGACTCACTCTTCTCCAGGGAAGGGACTCCCTTCATTCAGGCCTCTGCCCAAATGTCACCTCTTCCAACAGGACTTCTGTGACACGCTGTCCTTTACAATAGCATTCCTCATCACTCTTCTCAATTCTTCTCCATTTATCAGCACCTCTCATAGATTTGTTTGTTCATTTTCTGTTTTCCCTTTCTAGAATACGTGTTCCCTGAGAGGCAGCTCCCGTCTGTTTTGTTTACTGCTCTATTCCCAGAACCTAGAAGAGTACCTGGCATGTTCTGTGTGCTTCATAAATATTTGTTGATGAATAAAAGGAGGAATGGGGATTATGGAGAATAGGAAGAAGTGGGTATAGTGTGAGGGTACTGGGAAGAACTGGGCAGTTCTGAGAAAGATCAAGAGACAGGGAATGGACAGGAAGGAATTGTGTGGGACCAGGGGCCTTTGCAGGATGGGGAGCCCCTGGAGGTGCTTCGGGACTGGTAGGTGGCAGTGGGAATGGGAAAGGAGATAGGAGTGGGGATTGGAGAGAGAGTAGGAACTGGGGGAACAACTGGGAGGGACTGGATCACCCTTCTGCACCACTTAAATAAATCTAAACGCAGACTATGTTCAGAGCTGCTTCAAGGGGCTCATCTGTGATTCTTTGAAAAATCACCAGGCTTGATACTAGGCACTGCATCTGAAGTCAAGGGTCTGATTCCCTGGTGGCCCAACCTCTATTTCCCAAGGGACCTCTGCTCCTTTGAGGCTTGGTACCCTTCCCACCCAGCAGGGCAGGGCCATGGGCAAGGTGGAGCCTGGTCCCACGTGACGAGTGTATCTCAGTTACAATGTCATCCCCATGGCTGCCCGCCAGCACTTTTCCCATTTGGGTGGCAGATCAGAGCAAGAAAGAGAATGTGGGAGCTGGAGGGCCCGCTAGACCATCTGGTCCATCCCATCTATTGCAGAAGGGTGAATGGAACTGATGCCCAGAGAGGGTGAAGGACCTACCTAAGGGCACACAGCAAGACAACGGCAGAGCCCAGACTAGAACCTGCTTAATTTTTTTAATTCTTGCTTTACTATTGCTGATCTTTTGATATTCCCTCCCTACAGCCTCCCCTACCAAAAAAAAAAAAAAATCTTGAAAACCTTGGCAAGGGCCTCCTGATGCCTGCTCCAACATGATTGACCCTCTGAAGCCTGTGACTCTAAGGTAGTTGCTGGAGAAGCTCATGCATCTTCAGAAATGTGCCCAGTGAGACGACAAATGGTGTTTCTGGTTAGAGAAAGGGATTCCAATGAGTCAGGCATTTCCCAGGTTCATATTCCTTGGAATCCTGGTTCTGTGAGCTTTTAACACCTCTTCTCCCAGGAATTGTAAGGTCAAATAAATGTAGAAAATGCTACCTACTACATCCCCTTCTTGGAGAGACACAATGGACTTTAGCATATTAAAGACCCTGAGAAGTTCTCTAGTTAGGAAAAATCCCAGCAGCTCTTTTGTCTGTAATTCAGCATTTCCCACACTTGTGTGACCTCTCTTTTTGCATGAAAAACTATTGGCCTCTCACAGAGCTGGTCTTCCTCTGACCACAGACCAACTAGATCACTCACACAAGGTTTAATACACAACTGTAATCTTTTGTTTTATACAATTCTGGTTTTTTCTTTAATGGTAAAATATTTGAAAAAATATGACATACAGGCCTCCTCTAAGGGGTTGGGAGTCGAGTGCCCTCCACACAGCTTTTTGCCCTTCTAACTGGAAGGACACAAGAAAGACAGCCTCACGAAGATGTCTCCCCTTGTTTATGTCCTGTGATTCTGTTTTTATTGTCTAAGAAAGCCTGCAGGCTCTTTTCATTTTGTGAGTATAGCAAAACATGTCCTCTACACAAGTGACTGTCAAGATGGGCCGCAAAGAATTCACCATTGGGAAACTGCATCAGTGACGCTCACATCGCTTGGGAGGCAGAGTATCACTGCGCTTTTGCGGGTTTGAATCCTGCCATCGCCAGGGAACATTAGACACAGTGTCTAGCTATGTCTCGGTTTCCTTACCTGTAAAATGGGGTGCTTATAGTACCTGCCTAAGGTTGTTTTGAGGACTACATGAGATCCATCTTTAGCATTTAGAGTGGTGTCCAGTACAAAGCCAATATTCACTGAGAGCTTACCTATTAATATTGTGGAGGCAGCAACCTCGTTTTGTTCTTTCCTGTACCTCCGGCGTCTAGAACAGGGGCTGGCACAGAGAAAAACGCATAGTAAAGGTTGGTTGAATGAATGAGTGAGGGAGAAAATGAATGGATGGTCTTCCGTTAATGGGGATCACAACACCTCTCTAAGAGTCAGATTCCAGCAGAGTAGGTACCAGGTTAAAAGTGGGCTGCTTTCTGCAGGCCAAGGCTTTTACTTCCTCTGCCCTATCTTCTCTGTGCATGAATGGGGAGCCAGCACCCAAGAGGATGCAAGTCATGCTGTGGAACTCAGAGGCAGAGCGTGAGGTGATTTCCTGGAAGGTGACAGTGTCATCTGAACATTTCGAGCCTCCAGGTTCCAAGCTTGTGGACTTCTATTCCTGGTTACTACACACAGGTCTGTGTTTGCCCTAGCCGGAGGGTTGCCAGCAGGAGAACCATTCACCTCTGGGCTTTGCAGGGAAGATGCTGCCTGTGGAGCTGCTTTTGGAAGGGAGCTGCCCCTAGCTATCAAAGAGGGGCCAAGAGCCCTTAGCCACCTTGACACTTTTGCCCCCCAAGGGCTCCCCATCCCCTCTTCTGCGGGTTGGCACCACAAAACGGCATGCGAACCCTTGGCCTGCTGATGTTGATTTTACTCTCTCTTGAGGAAACATAACCCAGGCACTGGACCAAAATAAGCAGCGCAGACACTGTGCTGACCTGGCTCTGCTGGGAAGCATGATAGTGATATGCCCCTGGCCTCTCTTTGCCTTCAGTATCCTCAACTCTGCCTGGGGCACCTAAGCTGGAAGGTTGATTCCACTCCATTCCATGGCAACATGTTCATCCAGACAGCCACACCTGCATTGTTTTATTCCTAAAGGAGCCAGGGTTTACCCAGAGTTAAGTATTTTTAAGGACTGTGAGTGGCCCAGCTCTCCTGGTCTCTGGTTGGAGATGAGAGGTGACACCCCAAGGAGAGTCTACCTGTCTCGCCCTCTGTGTCTGGAGAACCCAGGAGCAACGAGTCTAGGGAGCAGCAAAGGCCTGAGCAAAACTTGTACGACTAGCCAGGCTCGTGGCCTTGGCCCTGTGGCCCAGAATGTCTGTAGGCTGCGGGTACTCATGGTTGGGGAGGGGTGCTTATCAGACTGATCTCTGGAGAGGGAGTGGACACAAATGCTTGAGGCCTGCAGCTGACTACTGTCTTTCAGGAAGTGTAGCTGGAAAGAGGGGTTAGCTGTGATGCAGCCAGGCCTGCAGCTCCTCAGGCTCTCCCGTGGGGTTCTAATAGCCTGTCTGGGGAGATCTCACCAAAAGCAAAAGCCCGGATGAGACTGTGAACTGTTTCAAGGCTGACTCAGCTTCTCACATCTGCAGCTTCCATTTTCCCCAGTCCCTGTGTTGCTTGCTTCTCCTATCCAGAGAGTCTTCTGTGAGGGTTTAGGAGTTCTTGAGGGCAGGTAGTTCAGAATAGGACCAGCCCTCTCCTCCGCTCCCACAGCATTCCTGTTCTAGTGACCACATTGGGTGTGCCGGGGCCCTATCCAGCTCAAAGATTCTCCAAGAGAACACATTCCAGCCCTAAGAATGAGGAAACCAGTCTACCTCTCTCCCCCTAGTCATCAGTCTGGGTCAGAAGACCTGTTTCGCTTGGGTTGGTGAGTGCCTGGCCATCTGTAGCTGCACTGTGCCTGGCTAGTTAATGTTCAGCCACCAGCTGCCCCTGAAAATGTTATCCTTGTCTCTCTCCTCACAGCGACTCAGGGAGTTTAAATACGGTGCCAGGTGCTTGAGTTCCACAAACCACACCCATTCTCTGACCAGGCAGAGATGCTTAGCCACAACTCACAACTCTCAGGGTACAGTTGGAGGGGAAAGAAAGGTATCAAGTTCATGCCCTCTTGAGGGCTGATGCTTGAGACAAATTATTTCTTCTAGCATTTGGCTCCCTTGAAGAAATTCCAGGACTTCTTTCTGGTTGCAAGTGGCTTCAGGATGTTAGTAAAAGGCCCAGTCCGTGTAGATCATCCAGAAACTTTGATATAGATTTAGAATCTTAGAGAAGATGGGAGTTTGAGCATGTAGCCCAGCCCGTTTACAGCTGATGCCCACAGTGACCACAAGGACTGGGGGAGGGCTGGAGCAGTGGAGGGCTGCCCAGGTGAATGGCTTCCACTGTCAGAGCCTCTGCCCATCCACTATTTCCCCTTGGCTCCTGGGGCATCCCCTTAGAGCACATGCCAATCTAAAACTTGTCTCTAAAGACAGTGCTCGTGGTGGAACGCTTGCTAACAGAGAACCTTCTATTTTTCATGGGACTTTGATGGAGATGTGGAGTAAGCCCTGCCCTCCTCAGGGCTCCCTGACTGTCCTGCTGTGTGGGCTGCAGCCTCCGCATCCTTCACCCTCTGCCCACATCACCCAGCTCTGTCCTGTGGCTAACCCCACTTTGTAGCTAGCCATTTGCCTGTTGGACTAAGATGAGTGCTTAATGATCTGGTGGGAAATAAGACCTTTATCTTCATCATTTGACCTGGCTATGTGTAAAAAGGAAGAGAATGAAGTGGCACTTTATGTACATGACTTGGGTGAGTCTTTGTCATTTGAAATCATCACACTGGGGGATCAAGACTCCTGTTTCCACCTGAGATGTTGACTCTTGGAGTCATAGTGCACTTTGACATGGGGAAGCTAAGCATCAGTCTTAAGCTAAACACTTTGTCAGCTCAGGTCTCTCCTTGAGTTCAGACAGCCATTCTTGATTCTATTTCTTAGGTAAAGAGGAAACAATGTTCTCCCATCACAGTTTCCCAGATCTTTCCTGAAGCTGCTGAACTGGTTGACCTTTGCTGGCAAATCCGCATTGATCCACTTTGGGGAGAAGAATTGAGTGGTATGGGCAATTATAGCTGTAGACTAAATTGAAGAATCCAGCCTTAAGCATGACTTGCAAAATGGATTGTGTTGGAGAAAAGAGAGCCTGTGTTAAATTCTGTCTTTTCTATTCCCCCCACAACATACACACACACACACACAAACACACACACACACACACACACACGGATAATTCAGCTTGAATCCATGGAATTAACTGTCAGAGGTAAATTGGAAAACAGGAAGAGGACGTGGAGGTGCCCTTCCTAAGAACCTTAGAGATTCTGATTTGACTTCCAAATAGGTCTGAACTGCCAGCCTAGTCCAGTTTAATTGGCCAAGGTCAGAGAGATGTAGTGGCAGTCTTTGGTCACCCTACAAACAAACCTCCTGACTCCCAATCCAGTGCTCCATTTCACTCTGCCATGTTGCTTCTCCCAGTCTGGTCCATGACTCACTAGAGCAAACTGGTCTCGTGGCATGATAGTCACATGAGCAGCTTTGTTCCCAAACTCAGTGATCCTCTGTATTATCACATACCTTATGGTTTTGAATGACTTTTGTTTGTTTCACAAAGTCAGATTCATCAATAGAGAATGAAGTTATACCACCATTAAATATTTTCAGATTCTAAATATATTATGAAAAAGGCAGTCAGAAGTGCTTTAACCAATGGCAATGTTGCTGGAAAGTGGAGGTTTGTGCATTTGGATGTCTGTGTCTAGTTCCACCATTTACTGCTGTGTGATCTTGGATAAGATTATTTAATTTATCTGTGTGTCTCAGTTACCTCACCTATAAGATGGGAGTAAGAATAGAACCTAATTTATAAAGTTGTTGTGGGGATTAAGTGGAATGCTATATATAAAGTCTTAGCATGCTGCCAGCACATAATAAGCACTCAAAGAATATTTGCTGTCATCATCATCATCATTTTATTCTTTTCTCTCTTTTGTGTTTGGATTGGTCTCTCTTATAGTTGTAGATGTTATCAAAACACAAATATGAAGAATCAAAGAACTAAAGAGCAATGACATTAGCCTAGTGGGGTTTGTGCAGTCATTCAGCAGATATTTTTTAAGCACTTACTGTGTGCAAGACATAGAGCTGCATGTTGGGTGAATAAGATGGGTGTGGTACTACCTTCACAAATCCTACCGTCTTGCAGGGGGGACAGGCAGTTAATGGGTAATTACAAGTGTGCAGAGTGTTGCAACATGGGTGCCGTGTGTCTGAGAGAGGAGAAATCATGCATTCTGATGGCCATCCCACTGTTCCAACCAGAAGAACGCAACGATCTCCCTGGAAATCAATCTGTGTAAATTTAACTCCAGGGGGAAAAACACAGCCGTTCCATTTCCAAACTGGAATTCTCCCCCCATGTGTTTTTGGGAAGCACAGATGCCTTGGCATTTTCCCTCTAACAATAACAGAGATTGTTCACAATTATGAATGGTTTTGGTTGACTTCAGCTCCAACAAAACCATGAATCATTTCATAACTTCTGAAATTGCAAAGAAATAACAAACACTCTGGCTCCGGAAAAAATAAAATGGACAAGTTATGGAGCACAAAGTCATCTAAATTAAAACTTGAATCCTTTTTTGTTTGTTTATTTAGCAGCTGCATGTTGCAAGGCCAGCTGGCAATGGATAAAAAAGCCAAGTTCGGTATCTGGGTACCTGGGGTACCACTTGTACAGTCTCCCCTGTGTAATCCTTAACTGGGGCATGATATAGCTTTCTTTCTCCATCTTTCTCAAAGCTTTGAGCCAGAAGCATTATTTCATACATTTTACCATGTTCTAAGGAAGTAAGGGTGAAAGGAGATGTGTGGGCTGAGGCTCATGTGACAAGGGGTCCCCATCAGGGATCCCCAACACAGATACCCACATGCACATATACCTTTTGGTGGGTCCACTGGTTGCAGCAGACCTCTTGGATCCTCCTGATACCTGGCCACAAGATGAGGTTTTCAAAAGGTGGGAGTAAGAGGGTCAGGCTTCCCCGATCTGTGACAGCCTATGAGGTACCAACAGGGCCTGGGATTTGAGCAAGGCTGAGCTACAGGTTGGTAGCTCCTTCTCTTCCCTCTTAATCTGGTGCATCCTGGTCATAGACACCCAAGGGCCTTGCCTATAGATGCATTCAGAGGCACACCTGGCTTCTAACATCTCGGAGCTGAGACCAGATTGGACAGTGGGGGCAAACACATGAGAACAGTGCCACAGTCTCCGGATCTGGCCTCCCATCCTATTGACATTCTTTTTTAATGTTGGTAATGTCAACACAGCTATAAAAATTTGTTGAATAGGTACTTCTTTTGGAAAACAGGCTCAGGGGAGAAATTGTGCCCCCCCAACTCTGCTTCCACTTCTGGTCTCTTTCCATCCTGTGAGGTACAAGACAGACAGCAGTAGACTCGGAGCCTTTGGCATAGCATGCCCTTCACACACACATTTATTCTTAATAACATTTTTATTAGGAATTGTTAAAAACAAGTTTTAATGAGACAATAACATTTTTGTTACACAATTAATGACTTTTTATTGTAGACAAATTAGAATATACAGACTTTAAAATGGAAGAAAATAAATATAACCCGTATTCCCTCTATTCATGGAAACAACAGTTAGCATTTTGGTGTATATATTTCCAGACTTCTTTCAATGCATGTGTATGTGTTTTTAAACAAAAATTACTATCAAATTAAGCACACAATTTTGTTACCCCACCTTACACTCAGTATACACTCTGAACATTTCCCCATATCGACAAATATAATTGCATATCACTTTGTATGCTCTGCAGATCTCTTGGAAGATCTTTCCTTTTGTTTCTCTCTCCTTGCCATTGGAGACAGAGACAATAGCAAGTACACTTTACCATTGCATCACAGACTCACATGTTGGGCACCTTTGGAAGTTTTCCAGTGGCCCATCACAAACACTCCACTGGAGACTCTTCCCACCCTGAGTTGTCATTATGAGCATGCCCAGTCCAACAGCCATGGCTGAGGTGAAGGCCAGTTCTGTAAACGCACTGCCAGCTTTGGCACCGTGGAAACTGTGGGAAATTGCCTTGGTGCCACTCAGAAGCACTGAGTAGGTTGTTTTAGCAAAGAAAAAAGGACTATGTTTTCATAGAACTCCCTTTGGTAATTGGATGCTTTAACAAAAAGCAGTTGGGTCAGCATTCCCCTCCCCAGCCTAGGCTTCTTGCCATTGAGAAGAACCCTCCAGGGACAGAGAGTGTTCTAGAGACATACTGGACAAGTCCTGTCCCCAGCTGCTGAGTCCACAGGGACTGGCAAGGCACCACCAGGTAAGAATATCTGTCCCCTTTTGGAGCCTACATCCAGAGGTGCTAGGGCATCACATTCTTCAGGTTTTAATGAAGAATTATTTCAGTGATGAGTTCTAGAGATAATTGCTGAATGTTCATTATTTTGGGAAAAAAGTTAAGAATTTCCATATTTAGAGCAGATTGGCTAATGTGGGAGCTACTGCATATATTTTAGGCGCTGGACCCTTGTAAATGTCATTGTTAATTATCACTGGAGCCTTCAGTCATGAATCTCTTTCCCAAGGTGGATGAATAGGGTTGCCATTTAGTCATTAAAGATAGAAACAGCATATAGCATCTTAGGGTAGGTGAGTCAGCAGAGGCTGTGGCATTGCCTTTGGGGGTGGGGTCTCAACAACTGTCCTTGAGCCGTTCAGAAAAAGGAGTCCAGTGTCCACAAAGGTGCTTATAGGTCAAGCTTTTGAATCAGAAGAACAACTTGCCATTGTCCCCTGCGGCTGCAGAAGATGAACGGGTGGGTGGTCTGTGAAGAAGCTGGAGGCTTCACATACACCCTGGATTCGGGGCAGGGGTTCAGCCAGCCCCTGATGTAATTTTACAAAGGAGATGGGGACCCTTCTGCAGGTGCATCTGAAAGCCACCTCAGCAGCCTCTGCAGAAGTGTCCTCTCACTGGTTTGAGCTCTGTCTGTAAGAGGCAGGCTTGGAGACACTTTCTCTTGTGGACACTGTTACCTGGACCCTGCTTGTCCATCTGGTTATGGAAGGCATTTTCTGCCCCCATTTCCAAATTCAGTTTGGTAACCCGTCATTGGGCCCCCACTCTGTTGCCTTGCCTCCAGGTGTCTGTCGCAGAGGCAGATGTGAACACCAGTAACTTCATTCCCCAGGGTGGTATCAGTTTTCAGCCACTTTCCCTAAAATGGCTTGTCTTTTGTCCCATCAATCCATCATGACCGTGTTTAAGGCTTTATTGGGTGGTGGGTTCCATATATGTAGACAGTCTTGTGCTGCATAATGATGTTTCAGTCAACATCGGACCACATGTGCGATGGTGGTCCCATCAGATTTGTACCACGTAGCCTAGGTGTCTAGTAGGTTATACCATCTTTGTCTAAGTACACTTTGTGATGTTCGCACGATGACGAAATCGCCTGACAACGCATTTCTCAGAACATAGCTCCATCTTTAGGCAATGCATGGCTGTACATTTAAGCATGTCATTTTGATGACATTTCTTCTGTTGTCTTGACCTTTTATCTGAATCTCATATCAGAATCTAATTTTTCCCATTTCTGTAGGCCTTAGCCAATTCCTCCATAGAATGCCTACACAGGATCTTATGTGGAGTTCTGTAACTTCATCTTGGTTTAATTGGTTGGTCTTAGATTGTGATTTCCCCTCTCTCTCCAGGCTCAAGGCTGCTCAGGACCAGATACTGAGGGTGACAAGGTTGTGAGCTGTGAAGTAGGCCAGGGTGTTCTCCTGGAGTGGGGTCATGCCTCAGAGCCCAGGTGTGGGAGCAGTACTTGGAAAACTATAACATGACAAGTTCTCTGTGGATTCTAGTTTGATTTCTCTCAGCTCAGGAAGGCCACCCAGTGCAGAGGGAGAAGGCACGGGACAGCCAAGGCTAGGGTGCCTCCAGGGGAAGAGTGCTCCTTCCACAAAGCACCATTGGCATCGTCCAGGTCTCTCTAGGGCTCTGTATTCTTCATACTCTGTGTGCTTGGTGGCCCAGGCTCTGCTCACTGCTTTGTGGAGCAGGGGCGGACCTCGAGAACCAAGCAGTCCTGCTGCTGCAGCGCAAGGGGGACCGTGCAGGACTCTTCCACAGACCCCGCAGAGCTCTGATGCTGCTCCTATAGAACTCTTCCCAACAAGTTCCGTGTACTTTGGGTGGGTGGCAATGCCCAGAGCCTGTGCTGTGCTTCCACCATCAGGGAATGCCAATATGATTGAGCAGCAAAGCTGGAGGTGACACGTCACTCCTCCAGCCCCTTTGCCAGCCTAGTATGCAACATTGGTGGTGCAGGGGTGACTGTACGTAGCACACCACTCAATCACTAGTGGGAGGAAGTGAGCCCCTTTTCTGTTCTCTTCCAGTCCTTCTGACCAAGTCAAGGAGAGAATTTCAGTTGGTCAGTAGGATGTCTTTAACATCCCTTTAAGGCTTGCTAATCTTCCCTTGTAACAAAAAGCATTTTATTATGTGGTTTTGGTTCCACTGTATTTGCTTTCATGCTTAACTCCTATTTAAAGCGTGTGGCTTTGCATTTAAGGCAGTGATGTAAAATTTCTTTTTAAAATACTAATATATATTTGCTTCCAATATGCAGAATTAAATTAAACTACTAAGCTAATCAAGTATGATGGTACAGGGCCATGGCCAAAAATCATGAGTGTGGTCCTTGAGTGACTAAAGTTTGAGAGATGCTCCATCAGACCTGCTGCTTTCCTTACCGTGCAGTCCAATGTCCCTTCCTGCCAAGGCAGCTGAGAAGGCATTTTGATTGAGTGTGTGTGGATTACATCACTCATGGGAGCTCCCGATTACAGGCCTGTGGGAGCTGAACATGAGCAGAGGTCATGCTGTCCACTGGCAGAGACCCTGGCCTGAGCCTCAATGGGAAAATGAAAAGCCCTGGACTTGGGAGTTCCCTGTACCGTACCCGGAAACAGCCTGCATTCAAGGGAGTCAGGGTTAGGGGGTGTTGTGGAGGTCACTCAGCCCACTCTCCTGCCGGCCTTGGACACCTCTGGGGCACAGCAGTAATAGCAAAAACACTAGTAGCAAACGTTTATTGAATTCTTACTGCATGCTGGCAGCTCGCGTGGGTTATCTTATTTACTTCTCATAATGCTAAATGGTAATAGTATAGTGGTAGTAATAAGTAGAGGAGGAGGAAGAAAAAGACAAAAAAAAGGTTAATATTTGTTGAATACTTTCCCCAAAATGATCTACAGATTCAACACAATGCCTCAGAATCCCAGATGCCTTCTTTGTAGAAACTGACAAGCTGACTCTAAAATTCATATGGAACTTCAAGGGACCCAGAATAGCCAAAACAATCCTGAGAAAAGAAAAAGTAGGACTTAATAACACCTCCCAATTTCAAAACTTACTACAAAGCCATGGTAATCAAGACAGTGTGGTACTGGTACAAGGAGAGATATACAGATCAATGAAATAGAATTGAGAGTCTAGAAATAAACTCACGCATCTATGGTCAACTGATTTTTTATGAGAGTAACAAAACCATTCAATGAGGAAGGAATGTTCTTCTCAACAAATGGTGCTGGGACAACTGGCTAACACATGCAGAAGAATGAAGTTGGCCCTCTACCTCACATCCTCATACAAAATTTATCTCAAAGTGGATCAAAGACCTAAATGTAAGAGCAAAAACTATAAAATATAGGGATAAATCTTCATGAGTGTGGTAAAGAGTTCTTAGATATGATACCCAAAGCACAAGCAACAAAAGAAAAAATAAATTGGACTTCATAAAAATTAAAAACTTTTGTGCTTCAAAGGACATCATCAAGAAAGTGCAAAGGCAACCCAAAGAATGGGAGAACATGTTTGCAACTCTCATATCTGATAAGGGATTTGTATCCAGAATATATAAAGAACTCTTACAACTCAATAATAAAAAGACAAATATCCCAATTAAAAAGTGGGCAAAGGATCTGATCAAAGATGATATACAAATGGCCAATAAGCACATGAAATGATGCTCAACGTCATTAGCCATCAGGGAAATGCAAATCAACACCACAAGATACGGTTTAACTCCCATGAGCATGGCTAGAATCAAAAAGTCAGATAACAGACCAACAGTGTTGGTCAAGGATGTGGAGAAATCAGAACCCTCATACACTGCTGGTGGGAATGTAAAATGGTGCAGCCGCTTTGGAGAACAATGTGGCAGTTCCTCAAACAGTTAAACAGAGTTACCTTATGACTCTATGGTCTGACTTTGTGACTTTGTGGCAGGAAAACAACCGAAATAGACAAATGGATAAACAAAATGTGATATAGCCATCCAATAGAATATTATTTGACTATAGAAAGGAGTGAAGTACTGATACATGGTACAACACAGATGAACCTTGAAAGCATTATGCTAAGTAAAAAGAGCCAAGTCACAAAAGACCACATACTATATGATTCCATTCATTTGGAAGTCCAGAATAGAGAACTTGATAGAGACAGAAAGTAGATTACTGGTTGCTTAGCAATGGGAAGGAGCAGGGGAGGATGGGAGGAAGGGGGGTGATAGCTAAAAGCTACAGGGCTTCTTTTTGAGGTGATAAAAATGTACCAAAAATTTGGGACAATATACCAAAAACCATTGAATTGTATACTTTAAATAGGTGAATTGTATGGTATGTGAATTACATCTCAATAAAGCTGTTAAAAATATTTGAGTACTTACTAAGTGCCAGGTTCAAAGCATTTTACCAATATTATTTTATTTTCATTTATTTTATGAAAATTATTTTATGAGGTCGGTCCTATTATATGAATATTCCCCATTTTGCAGCTGAGGAAACTGAGGCAGAGTTGCCAAAGGTACTATTCTTATCCCCTGTAGCATACAAGGAAAACAAGGCACAGCATTGTGTTGTGTTGTGTCTGTGGTCACACAGCGAGGACGTGACGGAGGCAGGATTGCAGTCCGGCACCAGACCCCTGCTCTGGCCGCTTCCTGTGCTGTACTAGAGGAAAAGAAAAGGCTCCTTATCCTTGAGGAGTTACCATCTACTCAAATGCGTGTACATAAAAGGGAAAGCCCGAGAAACACTGTCTGGAAGACCATCTACACTAATTCACCCTGAGACTTTACTTAAGGCACAGCGTTACTGGGCCTCAGTTTCCCTATCTCTTAAACCATGTCTTAGGCTAGATGCAACAGGGCCCCATCCTGGGCCTCTTGAAGGTAGTAATGCAGGCCTGTGGACAACCAATACCATTTCAAAAAAAAAATACTAGCAGGGATCCTATCTGCGATCAGGCCTCCGAGGCTATGGAGACCGCGAAGCATCTTTGCTGTTGGCTGGAATTACATCCAAGCGGGGCGGTAACCCCGGTTACTTCAGGCTGATGAGAAGCTCTGATTAACAGTTACTTATCTGGCTTAGAAAGAATAAGAAATTGAATCCTTCATTGCTTAAGAAGTGCTGTCTGGAGCCAGCCCAGTGGCGCAAGCGGTTAAGTGCGCGCGGTCTGCTGAGGCGGCGCTGGGTTCGCCGGTTCGGATCCTGGGCGCGCACCAACGCACTACTTGGCAAGCCATGCTGTGGCGACGTCCCATGTAAAGTGGAGGAAGATGGGCACGGATGTTAGCCCAGGGCCAGTCTTCCTCAGCAAAAAAAGAGGAGGATTGGCAGATGTTAGCACAGGGCTGATCTCCTCACAAAAAAAAAAAAAGAAGTGCTGTGTGGTGGAACAAGCCTTCATAGCCTGTGTTCTGTGTCCGCTTGGTGGGGAAGGCCAACTGTAGGTCTGGGGGCTTCCACCTCTTTGTCAGACTGTGATTCTCCAAAATCATTTGACTCCCGTGGGACTTGCCTTGCCCTGGATTCCTGGCTTCCTCTGGTCACTCAGATCCTGGCTAAGGAGGCGTTTCCTTACCACCCAGGAGTTCCTGTGGGAGGCTGGAACCAAGGCGGGCAGTGGGTGGCTGGGCTGACTACCACAGCCAGGCTTAGCAAGTACCCATGTCAGGAAAATGGGCAGGGCCACCATGCTCTGAGCCACCACTGCTGCTTCTCTTTCTATAGGCAGAAGGCAAGGCCAGGGTCCCACTCACCAGCACCATCCTCAGTCATGCCTGGAGAGCCATTAAAATGAGCCAGATTAGAAATAATTGAGATATGGCTACACTGATGGCCCCTCAGTTCTACTCCAGCACCTGTGTGCTCTGGCACTAATTTTCAAAACATGTTTTACTAAAACGCTTTCCACTAAGTAAAATAGTGCCTTTAGGATCAGCCTACACTAGAGTCTTAGGACAATGGAGCCAGGACGAAGCCCTCCAACAACACACTGATTTCATAGATGAGGAAGCCCTTTAAAGAGATGCCTCTTCCACCACTGTTGGCCCAGGGAGATATGGCCTCCGGGAGGCTCTTGCTGCTGATCTGGTAATCAGAATCATTTATCCATTTGTAGAAATCAGTGAGGGCTCCTTCTGCTGTGTGCAACTGCTAAATTCAGTTTGTATGGATTTGTCTTGGAATCACAGCCTTGATGTTCCATTTGATTCAGCTTGGCTGTGGTGATGCTCAGCTCTTTTGTAGAAGAGTTCATGGCCCTGGCCATGCGAGTGGTGTGCCCTAGGGCAGCCAGAAAATCTTGTTCACTGACTCATTCATTAACTCACAAACATAGCAGGCATTGCCCTAGGTATGTGTGGGAAGTTGGTGAAAGAAGTGGATGTAGATGAGTTCCTGACCCAGAAGGAGCTGATGGGTGTACCTAAGAAGGTAAATGTATTGTAGCTACGCGCACTAATTTCCCTACCGCAAAGGCAGAAAATGCTGGGGCCAGTTGGAGGGCTGGGGTATTTGAATAGAAGGAGCAGTTATTGGATGCTAGAGGCCCCAGGGAGGTTTTCTGGAGAAGAGAGCATTTGAGCTGCCTCTAAGGAATTAGTAAGATTTAGGAACTGATATGGTGTACTTTCTCTGTCAAAACAGGGCCCACTGAGAACAAAAAACGTAGCAGTTGAGACTCGCACAGTACAAGCCTGGAGTCTGGAGCTGGAGGGGGGTAGGGGTGCAGTGTGGGGTGTCCTTGAAGGTCACCAGGGTAAATCACGTCCCCTCTCTGTGCTGGTTTCCCATCCTCAGAATGGTGGGGCTGGTGAGACAGATGGTCAGCTGCTTTCTGCTCTGACTTCTGAAAATCCAGTCCAAGCTCCTTGTGTTTTAGAAGTACTATGTGCAGCCACCATCCATCAAATGCTCATGATGGCCACGCGTGGTGCTGAGTGCTTGGTGTGCACCAGAAATGCCCGGTGAGGCTTAGAGGGCAAGCCACTTGCTCACCAGGTTCATCCACTTATTTAGCAAATAGTGGATACTTCTGTGTGCCAGTTACTGCCCTTGGTGTAAAATGATGAGCAATACCAACATGGCCTGTGCCCTCATGGAGCTTTATGAAGTTTTATGGAGGAGAGGGACAATAAACAAACGTACAAATGAATCTTATTATAAACTGTGAAAAATGCAGGCATTTTAGGAGAGAGACTAGTGGCATTGGGTGTGTTGAGGGTAAGCGGCAGCAGGTTTCAAACTCAGACCTTACCAAGTCCAGAGCCCATTACATAATGACTCTGCCCTGCTTCCTCCCCAGCTGGGGTCTCCGCAGGGTCCCTGGGTGAGTCAGGGCCCCCACCCCCCTGGGTCAGGCTTTTTTCCTCACAGCCTACCCACCCCTTGGGTAACTCCCTCAGGGCCCATACCTGTCTGCAGGACTGAAGGGAAAGCATGGCTGACTCCCGCAGTGCCCTCTTTGAGGTAAGGCCCTAACACCCAAACTCTCCTTTCCATCCGACTTCCCAGGCCTTACAAGGCTCAGGTCCTCCTAAAACAGTTGTTAAGCTTTCTTCAAAGGTTGTGTTATAGAAGATCCTTGCTGAAATCTGCCAGCTGTGATCACAAAGGGTATCGTTGAGAAAACCTCTTCTGTAGTATCCGTGTTCATGGTAACACGCCCAGGTCACAATCTGGGACATCGGAGCCCCAGACACAGAAGCAAGGATCTTGTTGCAGGTGTCCCTGGGTCCTGGCATTGCCCATGCCTGGAGGGTGCTTCTGGATGCTGGATGATCAAGTTCAGTGTCTCCCAGCTAAATGCAGCTTTAAGAAACTTCCCAGGTAGGGCCAGGAAGGGCGGGGAGCTATTGTGTTCATGACCCAAAGGTCTTTTTCCTCTGCCCAGGATTTTCCTCAGAGCAAAGCTCACAGCACCACTGTGCCCCTAGCCCCCTGCTGTGGGCCTTGTCCTCTGTGCTTCCGGATTCTCCCTTGCGCACCCTACCACCCCTACAGCCCATCTGTGGCCAGTCTGCTGCTGTCCTTTCTCCGCTGCTTGTCCCCCCTTTCCTTTCCTACAGCCCCTTCCCCTGTACGGCCCTCTCATCGCTCTTCCCTGGACATCAGCCTCTTCAAAAGGAGTTTTTAAAGGGCAAAATTTAGTTTATGTTTAACTAAATGAGTTAATCAAATGGGCCTTTTTATTATGTAATATTTTATACATATAAAGCGTATGTGACCTCAATGTAAGGTATTAATAAAACACCCATTTTGCTGAGTTAAATTTACTATATGGTCCACCCCTAGAGTAACAGCCTCTAACTGGCCATTTTCCTCTTCTCTCCCCTGTCGAATCCGTTGCCCACATGCTTGCCGAAGCAACCCTCGCCCAGCTCAGCTCCCTTCGTCACCACCACACACGCACCCGACTCTGCAGTGCCCAGAGCACGTGGGCTGGGGCTGGCCACCCGGAGCAGAACAGAACTGCCTGCGCCCTGCGCTCTGTTGTCTCCTGCCTAGGCTGCATGGTTTCCTTTACCTGGAATAACCCACACCCACATGTCCCACGTCTCTGCCTGTCACACCCACCTCTCCTCCCAGGCTGCAGAGTGTCATGGTTTTCCCACAGCCGCACCTGCTTTCTCCGTCAGCTGTGCTTCCTCCTCCTCTGAGCCCCTTAGAACACTGGTAGTTTCTCTTTTCTCTTGCGGCATAGCTGACATTTTGCTGCTTTTTATTAAGGTTAGTTTTTTCCAGATCTTATCTCACATGCTGGATTATAAGCTTCTTGTGGACAGCCCCATATCTTTGAATTTTCAGGGCCTAGCAGAGCACCTTGCACATAACAGACGCTCAATAAATAATTGGACTAGAATGAATTGAACAGTCTTCCTCCAAAGCCCAACTCATATCTTCTTTGCTGAAATCCTATAAAAACAGGCACCCATTTGTCTCCCTAGGGACATAGGAGCTCCTTGGGCAGGAATGTGGTTGATTCTTGATAAATATTGGCTAGATGAATGAATATTTGCAAGCAGCCTGCCCAAGCTAGAGGAGTGGATTCAGTGCTTTCTTAGGCAAGAAAAAATGGTTTAACCTGTATCCCTTCTTAATAAGTAACCGCCATGGAATGATATTTGGAATTGCAAATTAAATGTCATGTAAAGAGAAGGCAATTAACGATATTGAATGTGCATTTTCACGCACACACTGGTTGAGGATCGCGGCTCTTGGAAAGTCATTCTTAAAGAGTTGAAGTCTCTCTGTAGGTGTCTTTGGGGACAAGGGGTTCTGAGGGAAATTTTGTCTGCAGGGTCTCATTTATTGGTGGCTTTAACAAAGCACAAACTGCTTGCTTTAAAAGACATTCTAAGAAAAACATGCCTAACTCTTTGAAACAATTTTTAACAGTATAACATATTTGTGCCTTTTAATTGTACTAATGTCATAACAACAGTTAGAGAATTTAACCTACAAAAACTTCCACCACCCTTAACAGTTATTTCTCTTTTTCTGTGCTGCTGTCCGGTCCTTGTCCCTATGAAGCAAAGAGACTTTCATTTCTGCCAGAAATGAAATCAAAGTGCTGATGTGATCTTCTTACAAACACGACATCTAACAGACACTTGGTGAGCACCTACACTGTACGAAGCCCTGTGCTGAGAGCAGCGAGAGGTAGAAGGAGAGTTTGTCTGCTGAGTGAGCATATACTAAGTGCCTCTGTGTGCCTGGAGCTGCTCTGGTCTGCAGGGTGCAGCGGTGAATAGGACAGAGCCCCAGCTCTCAGGCGCGGGGAAGCAGACACCAAACAGATAGGAAAATAATATGTCAAGGGCTGGGGGGCTAGAAAGAAAAATAAATCCAAGCAAGAAGGATAGAGGGTGCTGCTATTTCATGATGGTGGTCAGAGACATCCCCTCGAAGGTAAATTTAAGCAGAGATTTGGGAGTGAGGGAAGAGTGTTCCCAACAGAGGGACCAGCAAATGCAAAGTCCAAAGGCCCTGCGGTGGGAGCGTTTTGATGTGTTTAAGGAGCAGACAGAGGCTTGCGTGGCTGGAAGGCAGTGGGGGTGGGGTGGGGAAATATGAGGTCAGGGGAGGGCACAGGAGGCTGGGGTTGAGCCCTGTTTGAGGCTGTGGTAAGGACTTGGGCTTTTATTCTGAGTGCAATGGGAACCTTCGGGAAGTATTGGTCTCGCTGTGGAGAACAGCGGGGACAGGGAGTAGAAGCAAGAAGATGGTTGGGGGCTGTTGACGTCATTCAGCACAGAGGCTCTGGTGGCCTGGACCAGGGCGATAGTGACTTAGGGACGTGGTAGAGCCGTCAGGTTCTGGATATGTTTTAAAGCCAGAAAGAACCCATAACCACAAACCTTGAAAGCCAACAGGATTTCCTTTCATACTGAATGTGAGTGTGAGAGAAGGAGAGGAGCCCAGGGTGAATCCAGGGTTTTTGGCCTGAGTGACTGATAAAATGGAGACGTTGCTCGCTGAGACAGAGAAGGACACAGCAGGGACAGGTTTGGACGGCACAGTCAGGAGCTGTGTTGGGACACAGCACTAGGGAGGCCTCCTCCCAAGTTCACGGCAGATGCTGCCACAGTGCCCCTCCCCGCTCAGCCCGGGTGTGCCTCGACGTCCCCTCAACGCTGCGCTTCAGAAGCCCACTCCGAGAATGAGAACTTGCACTTTCCCGGTGTTGACAGCAAATCCAGCCAGTGGGCCCTGGGGAGGGCAGCGCTGGGGAGGAGGCTCTCCCTATGGACTGGCATGATCTGGAAAGTTCCAAGGAGGAAAGGAGCTTGAACTGAGCTTTACCATCGGTTCGGGAGCAACTGGTGACAAGTGACAGAAAACTCAACTCGAAATGGCTTAAACCATCTAGGAAATTATTAGCTCACATATCGAGATGTCTGGAAATTACGCTGTCCCGAGGTTGCCCAATGAAGCCGTCAGGGACTCGAGTGTTTCTGTCTTTTCTTTCTGCCAGCCTCAGCACATGCACTGGCTCCTCACTGCAGCAGCTCCAGACGTCATGGCTTCACACCCCTAAATCCAGGGGCATAAAGGGTCTAACCCTTCCTTGTTTCAGAAGCCCCACTGGTAGACTTGCCCTTATGTCTTACTGGACAGACTTGAGTCACATATCTCTTCTTAAGCCGCCCACTGGCTAGGGGGGTGGAGTTACACGAGGAGCTGAGACCCATCGGGGGAGTAATGGACACCAGAACACAGCTAGTACTTGGCCAGCAAGGAAGAGAGGAAATGTGGTGGGTGGTTTGGCCCCCAATGGTGTCTGCCCCAGCCTTGAATTGTCAGGAGGAATTGGTACTGAGAAGTAGGAAGGGAGGTGTTCTAAGTGGGGTGAAAAGCTTGAGCAGAGGCACAGAAGCATGAAGATACAAGGTATGTGCATCAGACTAGGTTGATGAGTTGCATACAGTGTGGCAGGGAGTAAAAGCCAGAAAGAAACCGTAACCACAAACCTTGTTGGAGATCTTGTTGGATAATTAGGGGTCTTCAGACAGTCCTGGAAAAGCACAGATCTCAAAGACCATTCCGTCTCAAGGAAGGAATTCTTGAAGAACTCGGAGACCTGGGACAATTAGAATAGGAAAGGCTACTCCTGATATTCCCCTAAGCAGTTCCACTTGTGGGGAAGATGGAGCATCCTCAGCTTAAGCCCTGTGCTGGTGCACGGGGTTGTTGATGGCTCTTGGGTAGAAAGCAGAGCACCCAGGACAGAGCGTTTTCCTTTGGAAAACATAGCCAGAAACTGATACTGATTCCTAGTCATCCCTGCTTTCATTCAGATTGTGTATCAGACCCTTTTGGTTGCAGACGATGGAAATCCTGCTGACACTGGCTTAAATAAAAAAGAAACTTAGCAACCACCTGTCACTGAAAAGTCTGGATCCAAAGGTCCAAAAACATCAGCATTTGGTGTGTCTCCTCTCTGCTGTCCTCTGTGTTATTAACTTCCCTCTCGGATGGGCTCACCCCTCAGGGCCATGAGATGGCTGCCTCAGCCTCAGGCCATACACGGCCACAGCTTCAGATCCCCGTGGAAAGTGTGTTTCCTTACTGGATATCCCAGGAAAAGGCTTACTGCTTCTCACTGATTCTGACTGGTTTGCATTCCCATCCCGGAGCTAACCATTGTGGCTTTGGAGAATACAGTGTGGTCAGACCCCACCTTATGACATTGACCAAGAGTCAGGAGGGGTGGCCCTCCAAACTCCTGATGCTGGCAAAAGGGTAAACGAATGCCAGGTGGCCCCAAGCCACAAATATCTCATCCAAGATTCTAACCCCAAGTCCAAAAATATCTAACAGATTTTGTTTCATCATCCCTTTAATCCTCAACAGCTCATTTAATCCTCATAATATCCCTATAAAGGTGGCTGGGTGGGAATTATCCCATTTTACAGATGAGGGTCGGAGAAATTAAATGATTTATTCAGGGTATCCAGCTAGGAAATAGCAGGTCTGGCCTTTGAACCTAGGTCTTCCAACCCCAAGTCCAGGGTTGTACCCTCCTCTGCCAGTAAAACCACCCATTCCATTTCTGACTCACTGTGACTCTGCATGCATATTTGAAGAGAGAAGTTCTTAAAACTGCACAAATGAAATCAAGTTTAAGAGTCAGCTCAAGGAGTTACCATCACTTGAAGGCTTGCGATATGTAAATGGTGAAATACAGAGCATCATTAAGCTCAAGGGCATGTTTTAGTAACAGTTAATTAACTTGCACAAAGTAGTCAGCAGATATTTTCCCCTTCCACTGAGATGGGTCCTAGGAAGAAGGATTGTCATGTAGAACCCCAGGTGGTCAAGTATGAGTTGGATTTTCCTAGCAGCCTCCTTTATAAGGAAGAGCTTGCCTGTGGATGAGTCTCCTCACCTGCCCCAGCCTCACCCTCCCCTTGCCGACACACAAACCATTGCCAGCTGATGGTCCTGTAGATCGTGTGGCAGGATTCAGTCTGCTCCCAAGGTTGGTACCTGAGCTTTTCCCTGCAGGAATCATTTTAGTACCTAATGGGATCTTCTGCCCAGCCCCCATCTCATCCTGAACTCCAGGCTGCCGTTTTCTCTGATAAACAGGTGGCTCTAGGGTGGATTCCAAAGCTCCTTGTTAGATTTCTGGGTGTTTGTAAGTACTTTTTCTGGGGTCCAGACAGAACCAAAGGCTTCAAGCCAGAAGGCACCAGCTACTGTCTCCAATTCTCTGAGGCTCTGTCATGGGGACATCAAATTAGACTTGTTTCCTATAGAAGGAGCAGTGGACAGACATTATAGGGAGTGTAAGAAATCATCCTCCCACCCTCAAAGTAGGGCCACACCGAGAAGGAGAGAGGAAATTCTCATGTCAAGTGAGCTGATCAGGCCAGAAACGCATTTATGATTCATTGAGAACATATATGAAGGTACAAAGTAATTATAGGTACTATGCTGTGGCCCCACTGATTATTAGTCTCTGGATGGCAGAGCAATTGCAGGACAGGGTGGGACAGCCTCCATGAACCCAAGTCCTCTGACTCCAAGTCCCCCTGGCTGGCCCCCAGATGCCAGGCTGCCGGCAGGCCCCTCTCAGGAAAGGGCTAGGGGAAGCAGTGCGTCCTGTGCTGTACTGGCCAGCTCAGCAGGGCACTGGGCTGCAAGGAGAGCAGGGCCTGCCCAGAAGGGAGTCAGGAGGACTCCTTGGTAAGAGCACAAGCTCCGGGGTCAAACAAGCCCAGCTCTGCCACCTCCTACTTGTGTCACCTTGAGCGAGTGAGTTCATCTCTCTCAGCCCCACTTCCTCCTCTGTGACAGGGGATAATAACAGTACTTTCCTCAGAGAGTTGTTATGAGGATGAAGTGAGATGGTGCATATAAACCACTGAGCATGGTGTCCAGCACAGAGCAATTCCTCAGTGTGTTCACGTAGTGAGGCCATTCACCTCTTCCATCCTGCATCTGAGGTCCGAGCCCTCCCTGGGGTCTCGGGAGTGTTGCTGTAGGTACCAGCCCTCTCTGAGCATCTGTCGCCTCACTGCGTTGTCAGACAGGAGCAGCTCATCCACACACAGCCTCATCAGGAATACTCAAGTGGACTCAGAAACGCCCTCCATACCTTTCCTCCTGGCCCCAGCCCAGCCTGGCTCATGGGCAGTCTAGGGGAGAGACACCCTGCTGCCTTGGGGTGTGCTGACCAGCGCCCCCCTCGGCGCCCCCCGCACCCGTAGCTCACAGGGCTCTTCTGGCAGGTGGAGTGCAAGTCACCCTGAGGAGGTGCCGTGCTGTGGGGAGCTGGGTTCTGAGGCTGCAGTGGGGCTTAGGGGTGATGGGCTGACACACTTGCCTCTTGCTAGGAGTTCCGCTGGGGAGTTGCTCTCACCTGACCTCTGAGTGTCCGAGGAGATAGCAGCAGCAGCAGCTGTCTCTGGAGCCAAGTGTTTGAGCAGGGAACAGAATCACCCCTCTCCGGGCCCCCTCTAGCCTGGCCCCGTTCTGGCCATCTCTCCCAAAAAGGCTCCCTGGAGAATGCTGCGTCTGGCGCCAGGCGCCATCACCCCCACCATTCCTCCATCTCCCCCGCAGGCGTGTGACCCGTCTTATCACAGAGATTGGCAGGGAGGAAGCCTGGGGTGTGGGGTCAGAAGACGGCTGCGGGAGCCCCAGCAGGGCTGCTTGCTGGCTTGTGGCCTGGAACACGCCCTGTTACCTTTCCAAACTTCTGTTTTTTGCCTGGAAGATGGGGAGAAGACAGTAGCTGTCCTTTCCCCTTCATAGGGTATGTGTGAATGTTGGATAAGATAACCATAACAGTGCTTAGTTGTTTGAGAAGCTTATAAGGAAAGCCAGAGGCGAATTTGAGAATTGAAAATATTCTTTACAGCCCAGGGGGGCAGATATTGCCCACTTTTCATCCATTTGGTGTTGCTGGCTGAAAGCTGGCCCTCTCACTGGACCACCCTGCTGGTCTCAGCACTCAGCTGCATGTTATCCTGCTGGCTTCCTCTCAGCTCCAGCCCCCACCAGGAGGTATGCGCTGACATGGAAGGTCTCCGAGGCCAGGCTCTGACTTAATGGCCTACATGCTTCTGTCGTCTGCGGAAGCAGAGCTGGGGGATGTGTGGGTGGCAGAGAGGGATGGGGAGACAGCACTGAGCCTTTACCTCCTTCCCAGGCTGGGAGTGGGAGGGAGATGTCAAGTCTTCCTGGGATTGAGCTTCCAATTAAAAAAAAAAAAAAAAAAAAAACCTTGTTGAAATTCTACTTAAAATGTATATTAAATTCCAGTATACATGGGGGAATTTTTTAATAATGTTAAGTGCTTCCATTCAAGAACATATGTCTTTTCTTCAAATCTGGTTTTATAGCCTTCAGTAAAATGTCTTTTTTTCAAGTATAACATACCTATTAAAATACACAAATCTTAGTGTGCAGTTGATGAATTTTCACAAAATGAACACACCCTGGTACTCAACACCTAAGTCAAGACATAGAACCTCGCCAGCTCTACTCTCTTTTCGTCATTACCCCGACCTGGGGAACCACTCTCCTGACTTCTGACAGCATAGATCAGTTTGGCCTGTTTTTGTATTTTATATTAAATGGAATTATACTCTTTTGTTTTTGCCTTTCACTTAACTTTCAGGTTTATCCATGCTGTTGCGTATAGTTGTAGCTGTTTCTACTAATTGCTGTATGGTATTTCATTGTGTAACTAACCACAATTCTGTTCGTTTCTTCTCTAAGTGATGGGGGTGACTTCTGGTGTTGAGCTATCACCAATAGTGCTGCTAGAAACATTCTTGTACATTCTTGTTTGGGGAACATATGTATACATTTCTCTTGGGTATTTACTTAGGAATGGAACTGATGGGGAGTAAGACTTTTACAGTTTTATTCATGTAGGTTCTGTAAGTTTCTTGTGTAATTTAATCCCTAGATATTTATAATTTTGTCACTGTTGTGAAGAGGCTATTTTTTTTTTTTTAATGGCTCATTGCTGGTTGTTTTCTTGGGATGGATTCCTGGAAGTAGAATTACTAGGTGAAAGGGAATGAACATTTATTATTATTTTATGTGTGTGTGTGTGAGGAAGATTGGCCCAGAGCTAACATCTGTTGCCAATCCTCCCCTTTTGGTGAGGAAAATTAGCCCTGAGCTAACATCCGTGCCCACTTTCTCTACTTTTACATGTGAGATGCTGCCACAGCATGGCCTGATGAGCAGTGTGTCTGTCTGCGCCTAGGATCCAAACCCATGAACCCTGGGCCGTTGAAGTGGAGCACACAAACTTAACTGCTACGCCACTGGGCCGGCCCCGAATGGGCTATTTTCTTTATTTCCTTCTTTAGGTAATCCTAGGAAGAAAAGAAAACAATTAATTTTTGAATATTTATATTGGATCCAGCCACCTTACCAATTCTCTTATTAATTATTCTTAATCTCTTATTAATTATAGTAGCCTTTGTTTTGTAATAGTCTCTTAGGTTTTCTGGATATCCAAACATCATCAAAAAGATCATTTTAGCTCTTGTTTTACAATGTTGGTACTATTTTCTTGCTTTACTACATTGGTAAGATCATGGTAAATAATAATGGTGATTATTGTCATCCTTATCTAGTTCTAGATTTTAGTTGAAATGCTTTTAGAATGTCACTGTCTATAATCTTATTTGTTGTTGGGTTTTGGTAAATAGTTTTTATTTTGTATAAATAATTTGCTTCTATTCCTGGTTTTTAATTAGGAATGATCTAAATTTTACCAAGTACCTTTTTAGCATCTATTGATGTGACCATATGGCTTTCTCTTTGTGGTTGTCATGGATAATGCTATTGAACTACTTCACATTCGTACAATGAATAGGTTTAGTCGTAACATGGTTTTTCCTTTGATACTTTGCTAGATTCAATTCGGCAATTTTTAAAAATAATTTTTGTATCAATTTTAATAAATGAGAATGCTTTGTAGCTTTCTTTCTTGTGCTATCTTTTTCACATTTTAGTAAAGTTATGGTGGCATCACAGCATTATCTGGGGAACTCTCCATCTTTTAGTATGACCTAGAATCCTTGAAATAATATTGGAATTATCTGGCATTTAAAGGTTGGATAAAATTCAGCGACTCTATCTGGCACTAAATACCTAGTGCCATTTTCAATAGTAAATCTTCGATCACCTTTCCAATTTTTTCTATGTAATTTGTCTATTCAAATGCGCCTCTTCTTCTTGGGTCAATTTTAGTAATTTATATTTGGCTGCGGAACCATCAGATTTTCAGGTTTGTGGCCATAGGCCTGTATGTGGTGTTCCTTTACGAATTTGTTTGTCTCTTCCAAAGCTGTGATTTGTGACCTTTCTCTTTTCTGATCTTTGTATGTTTGCTTTTTCTCCTAATAAGTCTCATTGAGGTTTTATTTTACTTATTTTTAGTTTTGTATTTATTTATACTTTCCACTAGTCTACTCTTTTTAATCTTATTAATTCCAGCTTCTAACCTGATTAATTTACCGTCGTAGTTTCTTTTGTTTTGGTTTGTTCTTTTTGTAATTTCTTAAGAAGAGGGCCAAGTTCCTTTATTTTTCGTGTTTCTTCTTTAATCATAGGGTCTTTGAATTTCCTCTGAACATGACTTTTGCTCTGTCCCATGGGAATTGGTATGAAATGCTCTCTGTAAGGACTTTCTAGATAGTTTGTCATTTCCCTTTTTTTTCTTCTTTAATCCTAGATTTATCTAGGAGTGGGTTTATTAATTTCTAACTCAATATTTTTCTTCTCACCTTTTTTTAATTTCTAATTTTATTGATTATAATCAGAGATTGTGCCCTACAAAAGCTTTCCTTTGTAAAATTTGTTAAGGTTCTGTCTCTTATGACCCAATATGTGATCGATTTTTATAAATGATCCAGGTCCCTAAAAGTAGTCCATTCTGTATTCAAGGAATGTAAGGTCCTGCATATTTCTAGTAATTCAAATTTTATTATTCATTTTCTCTGTTATCTTAATTAATTTTACCTATATTTGTCCATTTCTGAAATAGACATCTTTGAAATTCACACTAAAATTTTATTTATTCTTCTAATACCCACTTTATATATTTAGCTTCTCTGTTGTTTAATGCATACAGCTTTCTGATGGTTGTAACTTCTTCATAAAGTGTTCCTTTTGTCATTACAAATATCTTTATTTATCCTATGCAGTATTTTTTCAAGTAAAACTCCCTCTTATCTAATTAATTTTGACACTGCTGCTTTCCTTCTGTTTGTTCGCATTTGCCTGGTATCTCTTTGTCTATGCATTTATTTTCAATATTTCTATATACCTTTATTTTAATTAGTTTTCTTATAAACATCATGTACCTGGGTTTTGTTTTTTGTTTTTTCTTTTGTGGTGAGGAAGATTGGCCTTGAGCTAACATCTGTGGCCAATCTTCCTCTTTTTGCTGAGGAAGATTAGCCCTGAGCTAACATCTGTGCCCATCTTCCTCTATTTTGTATGTGGGTTGCCACCACAGCATGGCTTGATGAGCCGTATGTAGGTCCGCACCGGGGATCTGAACCTGCGAACCCCAGGCTGCTGAAGCGGGGTGCATGAACCCAACCACTACACCACCGGGCTGGCCCTGTTTTTTGTTTTAATTTTTTAACCCAATCTGATATCTTTAGTCTCTTAGTGAGAAATTTAGTCCGTTAACTGATGTACTTGATTTTATTCCTTCCATCTTGTGGCATGTTTTTAATTTTCTTCCATCACTATTTACGTGTTTTTCTTTCCTTTTATTTGTGCTGGTTTGATGTAGTTGCTTTGCATGTCAATTTGGAAGTTCTCTAGTTTTCCATCTTACTAAAGGTTACATTCTTTTTCCCTTGATTCATAATCAAATACATATTGCTCTTCTATTATTTGAAAACAAGATAACATGAAATAACTATTTCTCCCTTCAATCTGCTCCGTTTCTTCCCTGCTTTCCCCTACTTCAGTGGATGAGACCCTTGGAATTATTTCCCTGTCTGCTATGTCAGATGAGACCTTGGGACGCTTTCATTCTCTTCCTCTTCAACTCCTTGATTTTGTTAGGATAATCTAATATTTTCAGCTTTGGGCTTTTACTGGAATTTCCTTTGTAGGCTGTCCCTTCTATTTTCAGAGTCGTTATTTAGCAGTTTCATTCCCAGAAAGTCCACTTTTCTCCATTTAGGTTTAGGAGAAAGGGGAAGGAGCAGGTGTGCGAGCAAGCTTCCATACTCCTCGTGGTTTCCTGACCTGTTCATTTCCTCCGTATTGAGGTCTCTGTTCTGGTGCATTTGTTATTTGCTGCTTTAAGTATTTTCCACAGATGGGATGTGTGGATGATAAACTCTGTGACGTCTTGCATATCCACAAGTATCTTTTGCCCTGAAAAATGGTGGGCAAAGTATTTGGGGCTTTGGTTCTCTTTTCTGAGTCGTCTGTAGATGGTTCTTCCACTCTCTTTTAGCTTGTAGTGTTTCAGAGAAGTCTGATGTCGGTCTGATTTTTTTTCCTTATAAGTAATATGTTCTTTCCCTCTGGAAATTTTTAAGGTTTCATTTTCATCCTCCAAGTTGAGGAATTTTACCAGGATAACCTATGTGTATGTCTTTTTTTGTCATCCTTCCCGGAACGTGAGGAGCCCTTTCAATCTGCACAGTCAAGGCTTTTTCCAGCTCAGGGGTATTGTCTTCTATTTGTTATTTAATTACTGGCTCTCTTCCATCAGTTCCTTCTTCTTCTAGAACTTCCAATATTCTCAAGTTAGATCTCCCTGGATCTGTCCTATGGGTCTTTTATCTTGTCCCTCATGAATTCTGTCTCTTTATATTTTTGATCTATACTTGAAGGTGGTTTTTCCACTTGGTCTTCCAGGCCACTAATTCACATCTCAACAGGGACTCACCTACTGTAATTGGGAAGACTTTAATATGCAGATAGTCTCTTGTCTGCCCTGATTGCTTTAGGTACATGTGGTTTTCTGTCTGACTTGTCTTTTGTCTCCTGGAGCAGCTCTACTTCACCAGGCATGTGCACTGTTTCTTCTGACTGATCTTCTTCTGCTGCTGGGACTTTGAACCATGTTGTTCTTTGTTGGCGCCTCTGGGTGTGAAGTCCAGAGTGGCAGCCCTCTGCCGTGGAGCGGAGCTGGTAGCAGTGGAGCTGCCCTCTGGGCCAGTGTGTCCGGGTAGGTGAGCCACTGGTCTGCTCCTGGGACATCTGGAGGAATCCTTTCTCCCTGGCCTCCCTGTTCTCCTTCAGCCCCAGGGGCAGGGGGCATGTGGCCTACTCGTTCAGCTACTTCTTGGCCTCCTGGGCTCCAGGGAGACTGGGCCAGTCAGGCAAAGCTAGTTTCAAACTCCCTTCCCTTTTCCCCAAATTCACACACACACGCTGGGGGTCCACTGGCCAAGCTCTTCCCAGTGTCTGCAGCTTTTGGTCCTTGCTCCAGAGCTCTCTGAAGCTGGTCTCTAAGTAAAAAGGAAAAGATCCCCATACCTGTTTTTCAATCCTATCTCCCACACGTACCTCCGTCTGTCCAAAGGCCTCAGCAGTTCTCTGATTCAGGATGGGCATGTAAATTAGAAATGATCATCTCTTTCAGGTTGCTGTGTTCCCTGTGATCCTCTCTCAGTTGCCAGTGGATCAGCTGAGAGTGGATAACCCCCTCCCTTCCTGGGCAGGCTGTCGGTATGACTGGCTCCCAGGGACCCTAACACCGCCCCCCACCCCCCGAAGCCCCTCCACTCTTTTGTCTGCTTGAATCAGATTAGACACTGGACTATATATATTCCAGAATCATATGCTCCAGGCTTCCTCACAGTGTGAGCTGGACGCTGCTGATGACCCCCAAGATGATTTGCCATAGTAACAAGGACACAGCGTTCAATAACATTGAATCCCATGGTGGGAAAGTTCTTTTTTCAGTTCTCTTTCAGTTCTTCTGATTATGACAAATAAAAAGTCTTGAGTGTGGTGTCACTATATCTTTGATACCTCTTTAACACTTATTAATTGCCCTTTTAACAAAAAAGAGAGCAGGTGTCATGCTCAGAGTCTTTGGGAGAAAACGGTATTTGCCTTTAGCTAGGGTAGGGAAGACTGACAGGGGAAGTTTGGAGGGAAAATCAGTAGTTCAATGAGGGACCTATTTAGTCTGCAATGCCTAGTGCATATGTAAGTGGAGATGTTGAGTAGGCAGCCCAAGGTCTGAGCCCAGGGGCACTCCAGTGTTTAGAGATTGGATTCCTTCCTCATTGCCAACCAATCATAGGTACCTTTCCCACTTGTTGGCTGAGTGCCTTTGCATTGGCTAGCTCAAGAGATTTGTTTCCCATCACTTCTGGGCCTCTTCTCGGCAGCCGAGGCCACGTGATTGTCATTAGTGTTCCGTGTATCTGACCAAGCAGCACTTAAGTGCAAACATGGACTGTGGCCAAACTTCCAGCTGTGCAGAGCCTTCTGGTTGGCAGTGTATCTTGTCGGATCCTCTTAGGGTGTGTGGTATCCTCCAAGGAGGCTGCGTGAAAAGATGAAAGCAAGCTGGACCTGTTTCGTAAGTTTGAACATGGTTCACAATAAATGTTCCAGATTCATTGGACCTGTCAAATTCCTGACTGTTGCCCATATTGATTATGATAAAAAATCTGCCATTAGTTTCACACTCTTTCTTCCTACCAACATGCTGCAAACGTTTATTCTACCAGGAGCATGTGGCCAGTGCCACTAACTAGCTCTTTGAAGGGGTCACAGTACCAACAGGGCCAGCAGGCAGTGGACCGAGGGCTGCGGATGGTGGGGCCTGTAAATCACTGGAGAACACCGGCCCTGCCCACAGAAGGCAGCCACGCTCAGGTCCCACCCCAGAAGGCAGATCAGCATGTCTGATTTTTTTCAGAGAAGCCGGAAATCAGCATCTTTTTATGAGAATTCTCCTGATTTATAAATGTTTGCTCCAATAAAAAACAAAACTAAACAAAAACCTCAGAACCACTGTAGGCCAAACAAAACACATCTCTCTCTGGCCCAAATCCAGGCTGCAGATGGCCAGTTTGAGGCCTCTGCTCTGGGACAGTGGGCCAGCCAGTCACTCCTGTTCTCAGACTTCCCCCCATTACTGTAAAATGGGGCCACCACTAGGGCTATTGAGATGGAGGTCATGAAGGGGACCCTGATTCAACCCCCAGTTCTGCTGCTTACCAGCGCTGAGACCTTGGCCATGCAGTTGGTCAACCTCCCTAAGCCTCAGTGTCCTTCTCTGTAAAATGGGGATAACTGTGCTCCTTATCCCTGAGATTTGTTGTGAGGATTGAGATAATGTACATAAATGCCTATCACAAAGTCAGTGTTTGATCAATAGGAGCTATTATTATTGTTCAAATAACATCTGTGAAAATGCCTGGAAAACCTTAAAGGGAATGTTGGGTGTTTGTCCCTGTTACGGGGAGTGGCACACCAGCCTGATGGGAAAGCCCCTCGCCGTGTCTCTACAGCAGTGGGAGGACACAGAGCCGGAATGCGAATGGCCTCACTCAGCTTTCTTACCTTTATCTTGTCCATAAACATGATAGTAGTGATAATATTCCTAAAGTCCTGGGACTTGCCGTCCAGGAGGACCCAGCACGATGTCCCCACAGCTTCCCCGTGGGCTGATGGCAGAGGCTAGCTGCCCTCCCACACATCAGCCCTGACACACTCACAGCCGATGGGCAGCCCCTCCCCATCACAGGATCGAGGGGTGCTGAGGAGACAGAGGGCGAGTTTCTGTCATCTCCTTTGGGGGAAGTGAGGGATTGGGGTAGGCGTGGCGAGGTTTTAGTCTGAACTTGGACAGGGGAGCCCCAGGCAGCTCTGGCCTCAGAGCCCTATTGGTGCCTCTATTTTGACGTTGCCATCAAGGCCTCCCGAGCACGGCGCTTTGTTTTTCGTGGAAAGCACCACCAGACACACGCCTGGCTTCAGATGGTCCATTCTCTGAACCTCAGAGTGTGGTAACAGGCTTGAAACAAAGACCCCGCACTGGGAAGCAGAATGCAAGCATTATGCATTCTTGCACGACCAGCTAAGAGCCCCAGGGCCGTTCTGTGATCAGTGCCAGTGGGCAAGTCTGAGGTGGAGCTGGGGAGTGCTGGAGCCAGCCCAGGAGGAGTGGCCGGATCTCCTCGGGCATGGGCAGCACCACGTGGGAAGTCCCGTCAAGGACCGGAACCACACGCCGCAATAGGACCGGGTGCACCGTCAGCCTCACACACCGTGGGGCTGCTGCCTGCTTGTCGGGGAGTGTGATCCGCACCAAGGAGGCGGAGGCCGTGCCTTGCACTTAGTAGGTGTTGGGGAAGTGTTTACTGGATTGAATTCCTTTCTTGGGAGCCCTATGTGTGTCCACATCCAATGCTGGAAAATTGCGTGTACTCTCTGCCCCCTCCCACCACCCTTCCAGGTCTCTGACCACCCCTGCACCCAGACCGTGCCGATCAGCGTGCCTGTGGGAGCATAAGGCGCAGTGGATGCAGCAGTGTCCTAGGACAGTTGTCTCAGCAGTTGGCTGTGGTGATGATAAGCAGAAGTGAATGTGGTGGGGACACGTGGCAGTGTCGGGGGTCTCCCAGGACAGACTGCATCCAGTCGTTCATTGTTCATTCCTGCAGCAACCATGTGTCTGGCTCTGTGCCAGGCACTGGGGCACAAGGAGGAATCTGAGCTGGATTCTGCCTTCAGGAGGCTTTCAGTCCAGTGAGAGAGCTGAGACACGTGGGAGGAAACTGGGGTATCAGGTGGAGAGGGGAGAGTGGAGCAGACGCGTGCTGCAAGGTGTCAGCAGAAGGGGCAGGGCATGGAGTTCATTTGCTGAGGATTAAGCTGTGACACTGGAACAGTGTTTAAAGAGGGGTAAGAGTTTCTGATTAAGGGGCCAGTGTGGCAATAGAAGCCTCCTGATTGTTGGGACCCCTTCTTAATGTGGAAGTGCCTTTCCCCCTCCTTTCCAGATGGTCAGAAGTCTTGTCCCTCACCAGCCTGGTCTGCTTCCTCTGAATGTGCCTGAGGTCATCAGTATTCCTTGGAAATTGTGGTCTGCAGGCTGTCCGTAGAATGGTTAGGAGCTTAGGCTCTTGGGAATCCCTGCTTGTTTGCTGCCTGACCTTGAGAGAGCTCCTTCCCTTCTCTGTTACCCAGTTTCCTCATCTTTAAAATGGGGCCAGCACTAACTCTTACATGGCTTTTACTAAGGCTGGATGCCGGGAGGTGAGGGCCCAGGGTTGTTGGGAGGATTAAATGCGTGAATATCCACGAAGCCCTTCGCACAGTGCTGGTGCCTGTGGGGGTTCAGCAGATGCTGGCTATGGTGCTTCTTCCAAGACCACCCTCTCTGCTCCGGGTGTGGCTGGGCGCTGTGCATTAGAGAGGCTTGGGCAATAGGCAGTGTACATTTATCTTTTCCCTGAAGTCCTAATGAGGAGTGTCTGACCGAGCGGACAGATTCTCAGGATGGCAGCTTGAGAGGCCCATCCTCCTTGGGCTGCTTGATTTCAGCATGAGCCAATTTTAGGCTTGATTCACGTTCAAAATCCCTCAGCTACCAGCTGCTGGACCAGAAGCAGGTCTCCTCCTGAGCAGAGGCTCAGAGACCATGATGAGGGACCAGGCACGACTTACCCTCCTGTTGGCTTCACAGACGAGCAACAGAGCCATCGACTGAGCCCCAATTCCATTGCATGCCGACCCAGCTGTGGAAAAATAGGCTGAGAGGGTACAGCGGGTCTCTCAGCTGGATCTGCTCCACCTACAGCCCGTGTGGATGCCCACGGCCTCAGGGACAGAACACGCTGCCCACCCCAGCATCCCTAGAGAGGGGAACTGACATGGCAGCCCACAAAGTGATTTTTGTGGACTCTCATTTTTGGGCCATGACCATACCATAGTGGTTATTAATGAGGAGCTTCCAGCTGCTTGAGAAAGGCTGGGTGGGAAACCCAGGAGGCCACCGCGGGGCTATTTAAATCCACCACACGAGACTGGCATCCTTTCTGGGCCGCATCCACCACCGGGGAAGGAAGGCTAGCTGGGCTGGGTTTTGCTGTATGTTTCTGTGACTATATTTCTCTCGGTCTGGCAAGACATGCCTTCACCTGGAATTCTCCCTCACTTTCTTTCAAAGACTCAACAAAGGGGACCAGAAGAATGTGGCTCACACAGTGCAGTTGGAGAAGTTCAGGGGCCTGGCTGAGAGCAGACATGGCCCTCTTTGTCCAGCGAAAGTTGGCGTGGCGACTGACCACTGCCGTTTGGTTTGAGGGAGACGTGAGTTACCCTGGAGAGGAATGTGGATTCAGACTTGCTTTTGGCAGACTTGACCACAAGCGTTTCCCCAGAGGGCGTGAGAAACGTGCTTTCCCCAAGGAGATCTGCACCTTTAGCCTTGAACTCTCTCCAGCAGGGAGCTGAGAAGGGCGTTTTCTGTTTGTCTCTGCTGCAGAGTAAACACTCACCTAGAACGGTCCCCTCTCTGGGCAGCGCTTGGGAGGCTCTGTGGCAGATCTCAGAGCTGTCCCCTGTGTGCGTGCCAAGCGATCTGACCCGGAGAACGGGGGATCCTTTTCATGCCCCTTGGTCTCTGCAGGTTGGTAGTGGTGCTTTGTTGTCCTTCCTGCCCAATCACGTGGTAAGAAGGGGAGGAAAAACAAGTCCTCATTTAAAAATAACAGGAAGGGAACAAACAAGAGCCTGTGACAAGCCTTTTCCAGCCTGCCTGGTCTATAATCGAGAAGAGAAGCAAGGCGAGTGACGCTCCTGGTGTTTTTTGGGCTTGGGGGGCAGTGGGCAGTGCTTTGGGAGCTGCTGGTCCCTGAAATGCCTATAAAGAAGGTGACCTCCAGCCTGACTTGGCCACTGTCACGTGGAGTTGGAACAGATGCTTTTCTGCAGTGTTGGAGCCCTCAGAGCCCTCAGAAGTTATGCAGTAACCAGGCACCCCTTTTCAGATCAGCAAGTCTATGTGGCTAGGCCAGTGTCCTGCTGCCATCCATCCAAACAAACTCCTGAGGGCTGTGCAGAGCCTCTGCCATCATCAAAACTCCTGGTTGCTAAGAACAGAAACTTGCCTCAGAGCAGCTGAAGCACAAAAGGAAACACGTTGTTGGCTCATGTAACTGAGTAGCCTAGGGGTATACTGGCTTCAGGCATGACTGGATCCAGGTGTGTGCTACACTGACTGGCCAGGTGTGGATCAGGGGTTCACCCTGGGAACTTAGGCTATGGATAGGGAGAGTCCCCAAAGTGGGAGGAAGGATGGTTGTCCAAAGGAGGGGAGAATAGGAGTTGAGCAGGTAAAAAGAGCAGATGTCCACTACAACCCTCATTTGCTATTTACACAGCTCACAGCCTCCTACAGACTGTCGGAGCCCCACCTGGTCTGCTGAGATGCCAGAGCCTTTTGGACTTATCAGCCTGGGGTCGGAAAGGAAGATGTTTTAGGTGGCTCAAGTTGGTGGCCGTCTTGTCTGTGAGCTGTCTGCCAGAGACAGCAGGCTCTAGTGGTCTTTTTTCTCTTTCCTGTGCTTCATGAGAATACATCCAGGGGCTAATGAGCAGGAACCATAAATAATCAACAAACATACTGCAGACAGGAAAGCAGGAAGGTTTTTCCCAAGAATTGAGCAAGATGAACAAGCTCTGCAGCCTCCCTTGTGTGTTCTCCACAAAACATATTTAAGAAGCTGTGCAAACTGCCCCCCAGTGTATAATATGGTTCATATTAGACATCATGTGCTAATGAGAATACCTCATTTCATCCTGTCAGCAGAAGAAGAAAGGGCAACGTGGCAGCTACCCTAATCAGCAGATGGGGCACCAGAAATGTCACTTAGGTTTAGGCAGTAAAGTCAACATTGAACCAATTTGCTTCGCTCACAGGCCTTTACTGTGTTTAATGAAAGCTCATGTCTTGACATAAGGCGTTGTAAAAAGGGCTCAGAAGCCATAAAGCTCTCTGTCACGTCTTTGCAACATAACCAGTGAATTTAGCAGCTGAGTTTCAAAGAATGGCTTTGGATTTTCCCAGAAGTGAGCATGCAGTGGGGAACACGAGGGTCTGTATGTCCTGACCCTCAGGAAACCTGAGAACCAAGAGGCTAGGGTCAAAGGGGAGTGGACCCCCGCTGGGGAGTGAGGACATGATTCCAGCTAATATCATTAAGAGAAGGACCCGGGTCCTGGGCCCTGAGGGGAAGACTCTTCACCCGAGTGAGGCCTGGATTGGCAGCCAGGGCCGAGGCGGTGGTGTGGGTCGGGGAGAGATGCAGGTTTGTGCCAGCCCACGATTTAAGGCTCCCGCCTTCACAGAAAGGAGTCATGTGTAGGACCACCATTTTAGAGCTGAAGAGGTCCTGGACAGTCGCCTGTTCATTCCAGCCAACATTACTGAGCACTCACGACGTGCCAGGCACTGCTCAGGGCCTTGTGGTCTGTGAAGGAGACAGACAAGGTCCCTGCCCTCGTGGAGCTCAGTGGTATGTGGGGAAACAGACACTATACCAGCCAATGTGTAATGAGGGGACATAGGGCCAGATGAAGATGGGGGTGGTGGCAGGAAGGGCCTCTCATCCAGAGTGGTCTGAGAGAGTGACGTTCGAGCAGAGCTGGAATTCAGTGAGGGATGCAGGTCTCTATTTTGGAGCTCCTCAATCTTTTGTCCGCCAAGAGTCCCCTCTGATTACTTGCCCCCATGTTCTGTGAGCTGTTAGATCCCAAAAAGACTGCATTTGGCAAAGACGTAAGATATGACCATGGAGCTTGGTGAACCTGAGTGCAGCCGGGTGACCACAGGGAGTAGACACGACCTGAGACCAAAGCGGACACCTGACCTGTCCAAGAGCCTGGGACAACAGACATAGGAAGTGAGTCCAGAGTCCCAGTGAGTGGTCCAGGCTCACTCCCGCTGGTCAGTGGCAGAGCCGAGACCAGACCCCAGGTCTCCCGAGTGATAGAACTGGGGTGTATGCTGCTGCAGTAAAAAGCAGTATTTCTTAAAAACACTGGCAAGGGAAGGGCCAGTGGCTGGACTTTGAGGGTGGATTAGTAGGCCAAGGATATCCTCATAGGGGGCTGGCAGAGCTGCCTCGAAGGGTTTTCTGTAACACCAATGTGGAGCCCCAGGCCCAGGCCAATGATGCTGACCTAGGAAGGGCCAGCCGGACACCCCAGCTCTCTGGGACCTTCTGCCCGCTTCACCTGGGGTTGCATTACTTCTTAGTGGCCAAACTGTGTGAGAACCTGGGTCTTGTGCCTCCAAGTCCAAGGCATGCTGTCTGTAATCCAAGGCCGGGGTCCAGGATTCAGACCAGCCACACCACTGAGAAGAGAAAAGGAACAGAGCTCTAGAAGGCAGTGCTTTGAGCATCACAGCCCCGTGGAATGAAGCTGCCACGTGCCCACGCCACAGCACTGAGAGCCTTGTGAAAGGGCAAGGTCCACGTTGTTTTCCAGATAATGGCAACAGAGGCTCTGTACTGGGATCACAACAAGTCCCGGCTTTGCCCCTGGCTCCGTCTGGCGACAATTGGCAGCTGACATCTTTGCTTCTGGCCCGAGTTACCCCTTATTAAAAATGGCATCTTTATAACAGATTTCTGCAAGTCACTGTCAACAGGACATATCCCTTGTTTTGTGCCAGTCATTCCCCTGAGGGGTGGATTCGCCTGACACTATTATTTTTAAATACCCTTCTATTCTATATTATCCTAATATTAGAATATCGAGTTTTAAATATAGTATGAATTACTAAGAGATCTTATTTATTTTTTAAATAATTTTTCTCATACCACACAACTTCACCCCACAGTTAAACAGCCAGGTTTTAAATTGAGTCTTTCTTCTCTCCTTTTTAAGGAGCTGGAAGATTTCATTAGTGCTCACACGCTTCACTCAAGCCCAGCCTGTGAGGCGAGAGGTGGCCCAGCCTTGGGCTTGCTCCCTCCAGGTTCTGTGACTTTCTGCCTTCATTAGGAGAAGTGGGCTCGTGCTCAGGCATTTCCCCAGCAGCTGAATTTGAAGGTGGGAAGAGCTCCCATCCACGAGCAACCCTGCTGATAGGGGTTTGGTTGAATGACTCAGGGCCCATTCAGATGAGGGGACACCAAGCAGCCAGTGACGACTCCCGGGTGACACAGAGCCACACAGTGTGATTCCATTTCAGGATGAAACAATATGGACTCGCAGGTAAAAGGACTAAAATATACACCAGCATGTGGATGGTGCTACCCTCCAGATGGTGGAGTGATGGCTGATTTTTTTTTCCTTCTCTATTGCTTAGCTATGTGAGTTGGAATCAATAAATGTTCCAAGAACAGGCCTTTCAGTCAGGGCTGGAGAAGTCAGAGAAAGCTCCCATTTAAAAATGATCCACACTTGGAGCAGAACCGCTGGTGGAAGTCAGGATGGTTCAGGGAGGTACACAGATGAACATTTTTTATTTTAATAGGTGACTGTTTTAATGTATGTTCAGAAAAAAATATAAGTAGTACATTAGCCTTACATGATTGGGTCCCTGTTGCCCTCTCTGACCTCATCCCCCCCACTCCCTATTACTCCATGCCAGCCCCACTGGCTCCTCACCATTCCTCTAATGTAACACAAAGTTCCCCAGGACCTTTGCACTTGCTATTCTCTGTGCCTGAAATGCTCTTGCTTACATACGTGCAGAGTCCACTCCTTCTCATCATTCAGGCCTCAGCTTCACATGTCACCTCCTTTCCTGGCTCCTAATTCCACATCCCACTCCCCCCGCCACTCTACTCTTTTTGTGTTTATCACTCTATAAAATTTATTTGTTAGGTTACTTCTTTATTTTCTGACTTCCCCTACTAGACTGTGAGTCCTTTGAAGTCAAGGGCTATATCTGTCCTATTGACCACTGTCCCCTAGGTGCTGTATGAACTGCACCTGGCACGTAGTGGCCAGGTCTGTGGCTGAGAGGAGGGGAAGCTGTCGCTGGGACACTGAAGGAGGCAGTGATCTTGAGGATAGCTCCAGCTCTGGCAGTCAAGGAAACAGCCTTTATGCCTAGAGAAGGGTGAAGCTTCGGCCCTCCCATCAGGGGCCTCTGGGTCTCAGTGCCTCTGCTGTCTTGGAACTCTGGGAAATCAGAAATCAAGGTCCCCAAATAATTACTTTGTAAAACACACGCATCTTACCTCTGCCCAGCCGGTGGTCTCTGAGCCAGTCACTCAAAGCGTGGAGACCCTCTGGCCGCCAGCACCTCATTCATTTAGGTCAATGCACTGCCGCACTGGGTAGGAGGGCACGTGGCCTGGGAGACGCAACTCGTGGTCTAGCCCTGCCTGGGCACCGATTAGTCTGCAACTTTTAAATAATACCAGCAACTGGCGGTTCTTGGGCCTGACCGTGTGCCAGGCCCTGCCCCACACATTCTTTCATACCTGCTCACAGCCCTGTGAGGGATGAAGTCGTTATCCCCATTCTACAGAGGGGAGACCCAGGCCCAGGAAGGTTGAGAACTTGCCATGGGCCACACTTACTGAAGAGCAGAGTCAGGGTGTGGCCAGCTCCTGACAGGTGCTCGTGTGTGTGTGTGCGGAGTGAATAAAGGAATGCATGGAGGATGTCCTCTAGGGGAGACGCCCCTCTCCCACCTGCCCTGGCCCTGCCCACGCGGTGCCCTCTGGAGCACTGTCGACTGCTCTGCTTAGTCCTCACTCTTGGTGGCATCTGCTGAATCGGGGGCCAGGTCTCTCCTGCAGGTCAAACCCCACTGGACACAAGACTTGGTCAAGTGAAAGTGACTGTAAGAAGAGGGTTGGTGGGAGCTCCAGCAGGGAGAAGGGGGCGGGGTTCCGCAGGGCCCTGGCGCTCTCTGCCCGTTGCCTTGGGTGTCTCCCCTCTGCTGTGCCTGCCTCAAGCTGCTCTGCTGTTCCTGCCGGTGTCTTCGCCTGGCTGGTGTTGCTGGCGTCTCCCCCACTGAATTAGCTTGTGGTCACACCTTCTCCCTTAGACTCGACGGAAGCCCCCTCGAGAGGGAACGGCGGACCCAGAGCAGCCCCCCTGACTGGCATCTCTGGCTTCCGGTCGCTCCTGCCAGCCAGGACGTGCCTTCTGTTCGTTGAGCCACACTTCCCGAGCACCCGTGTGCCTGCTGGGGGCTCTGGAAGACAGGCAGAGACGCACGGAGAAGTGGCTCCAGAGTACTTGGGCTGTGCTCTTCCGCTGTCCCGTCCTGTACCCTCCCTGCTGCCGCCCGACTTTCAGGGCTGCTTCCTGAGGGGCGGGCCTGCCCCCACCCTGCACCCAAACTATAGGTCCTCCTGGAGTAGCTCTTCAAGGTTGTTTGTTTTTCTTGGTAGCACTTACTCCAATTACAATTTAAATAACCATTCATAAAATTACTTATTCAGTATCTGTCTTCCCCATTAGAATGCTCCACGAGGGCAGGATTGTGTCTGTCGGTTCTCTCTTATATCCCCAGCATGTGATACAGTGCTGGTACATAGAAGGTACCCCCAAAATATATGAAGAGTGAATTAGGGGATGAATGAATGAAGGAGCTTACAGAATACCCTCCAAGAAGCCTCCAAGTTGTTAGGAACTAGAGCTTTTAAGACAGAAGGGAAAAAAAATCTTTTTGTTTTGCAATTGATAGACGTTTTTCTCACCAGTATCACCCTTCACCTCCCCTACCTCAGGGGAACACTAAGGGAGATGAGAGGCCTATGGCACAGTGGAAAGGCCTCTGGGGATTTTGTCCCTGCTCTGCCACAAGCTAACCATGTGCCTATAGGCAAGTCTCCTCTCTAGGTCACAGTTTCCCACCTGGATAATGACTGTTTCTGTGTGGGCTCCAAGGAAGACCACTCCTCTGTGCCAGGCAGGGGGTATCATGGTAGGAGCATGATCTTTGTTATCAGAAAGCCCCATGGTTGATCTGGCAGTTCAGCAGTGTCGCTAGGAACTCCCTCTACCCCTTTGATCTTCCATCCTCAGGGTGGTGGCATTTAACCTCATGGTCACAAGATGGCTGCCATAGCTCCAGTATTTACTTCCTCACACAACCATATATAACGACAAGAAGCCAAGGAATGGCCAGTGGAGGGACAGCCAGGGGCAAGGGGACAGTGGGGAAGGGGGACAGGAAAGCTGTCCTCAAAGGCCTCTCTCTTTGGACCGGGAAGGGAAACCCTTTCTCAGAGGTGTTTCTGGTCAACTCCTCTTCAGTCTTAGTCACATGAACTGGATTACGCGGTCACTCTTAGCAGCAAGGGAGGCAGGGTAAGGAACTCACCATGATGAGAAGGGAGCGGCTGTTGGGTGGCTGACGTGTGTCAGACACACGTACCCTTCATTGGCCCCTGGCGGGTGCCGCTGTATGTTGTTAACTTGCATGTTTGCAGCACCAGCCTTATCATCTAGAATGAGAGCCCTGGGAAGGCAAGGACCAGGCCTCACGGGCTTTGAAGTCTGATGAGATCTTACACCAGCTGAACCCAAATGAAACATGTCAGGAAATTCCTATTGATTAACAACTTTACCCTTTTATACTCCAGCCTTCTCTCCTGGCCAAAATAGGCCCCTGTTAAACTTGAAGTGTCTGTCTCCCATTGAAAATGCTTGGTTGTTCTTTTAAGTAACAAAATTCACATTTTTTTATGAGACAAAAACAAACGATAGAGAGTAAAAAGATCACTGAATGCCACCACCCAGAAGTAATTGATGATATTTTGTTAAGCATCCTCCCATGTCGTCTTTTGTCTCTCCCCACTTCTCCCCCCACACCCCCTCCTCCCGCCAACACCATCACACAAATGTAGTTTTATAAAGACGTCTGCACAGGACACGTACTGTGCTCTAAGCGGTGTTTTCATTGGACAGTCCTGTCCAGGTCCACTGCTCTAGTAGGTTCTCTGGAGCCCCTACTTGCTGGCAAGTGGCTCTTTAACTCGCTGGCATCTCCCTGTTCACTGTTTGATTAAATGTGTCCTGTGAAGTCAGGGTGGTCCTTCCCCCTCTACTGGGGAGGGTGTGGCTCCAGGGCCATATCGCCCTTGCTGATGAGGTCTCCCTGAGGATCAGAAACCGTTGTCATGAGTCATGGTCACAGGAGTGAAGCCCTGAGCACTGACCCTGCCCCAGGCAGCCAGCGTGTGAATCTCCAGCTGTGATCAGAAGCACATTTTATGACATCATTAAACAGCCCCAAATCAGGAAATTCAGCTTTTCAACCCACAACTACTCCTGTGATGTTCGTTAGGTAAGTGAGCAGTCTCTGCTCCACTCCAGAGAATACCCCCTCCCTGTCCCGTCTTCTGTGCTGTGGCTGTGAACCCTGCTTCCTCCTCCTCCTCCTCCTCCACGGGCAGTGGTCCTCCCGTCCCGCCCCCATGAACCCGGTGACTTCCACTCCTCAAGAGGAAGACAAGAGACGTCAACCAACTGTACTTTCTCCTCCTGCCCTGCTCACCACATATGACAATAACAATAGCAGCTGAACTGGTAGAGTGCTTACTGTGCCAGGCCCTCCTCTCCCCACCACGCCCCAGGGAGGATGGTTAGTGTTACCAGGCCCGTCCCCCTGGAAGGCGAGGAGCCTGAAGCACCAAGCAGTTAGGGAAATTGCCCGGTCTCACAGCTCGAGTCTGGCTCCAGAAGCACCCCGTTAATCTGGACCCTTAAAGAGACTGTGGTGGAGGATGGAGAGACAGCCCCAGTGCAGGGGAAAGGGTGCTGATGAAGGGAACCCGGGGAGGGGCATTCAGTCCAGCCTGGAGATGGAGTGAGAAGTCATGTTCCGGCAGCTTAGGGTCTGCGAGTTCGTGAACCTTCAGAAAGTGGGGGTAAGACTGCGTGTGTTGGTGCATTTGTCATAATCTCTGAGGCATCTGTGATTCAGAGAAGGCGACTGGCTGCTGGGCCAGATGATCCTCCAAAGTCCCTTCCAGCTCCCGAGCCTGTGGTTCTGTGACCATATAAGGCCACTGTGCCTGGGCAGTCTCACTGCAGCTGAGTGCAGTCTTACATTGAGGAGGAGAGCAGAGAGCACAGGAGCCCAGGCCCAGGCCTCCTGCAGGGTCCCCAAGGCAGCGAAGAGGGGAGCTGTGGTAGGGGAGGCCAGAGGGCCCTCCTTGGTGGCCTCAGAGGGCTCCCAGAGGGCTCAGACCTGTCAGGCAGGCGTGGCTGCCGCCCTTCCTCCCTTGCCCGTTTCCACCTGAGATCTCCTCCCTCAGTCACGTTGCCAGGTTTCCAGAGTCCAGCTGGTGGCTTCTGTCCAAAGTCGAACACTCAGGGCTGCAGAGTCAGCACGTGGCTGATCCCCGTGTTTCTTCTGGTCTGGGAGCTTGGAATACTCCTCAGAGCCCCTAAGTTGTGTGTGGCACCAGTGCAGCATCGAGCTTGGCCTCCCTTTGCTACCCTGGCCCTGCAAACATAAGAAGTCTGGTGGATTTCCACCTGGGCACACACACGTCTGCCTCCTTTGGTGAGCTCCTTGGAAAGGGGAGTCTTGTGCATCTGTGTACCCCTGGCTCGTGTAGTTATGTCCCACTTTCTCTGGGTGCTGACCGGAGCCCAGCCCTGTGCCAGGTGATATGGAGAGGGGGACTGAGATGAGTGAGATGTGGGTACCTGACCTCCAGTGGCTGACCGGCTGGTGGTGAAGACAGAAAATTAATAAACGTGTCTACTAGGAGATGATCTCTGATTATTGTTGTCATCAAGGTACAAAACGTGTTTTAGTCATGACTCTCTCTATTGGTTGTAAATGACAGAAACCCAGGTCAGATTAGCTTATGCAAAAATACGAGGGAATTATTTGGCTCATATCACTCAGAAGAGTAGGTTAGCTTCAGGCATGGCAGGATCTGGTGGCTGAAATGATGTGTCTGGGACTTGATTCTGCACCCTGTCACTTTACCACATAGATGAAGATCAGTTCGTCTGGGGCTACTGCAGCGTGAGATGCCAGAGATGCCACTGATTGTTGCTAAGGTGTCCCATGCAGCCTCACTCCTGCTTTCCAAATCCTGGCCTTGTCTCCAGGGCTCAGACCTGGGCTGCCTCTCCAGCCCCTAACCAGACACCTTCTTTCTCTGCCCCATACTCATTGGGCTGATATTGTAGGGGGTGTTCTGATGCCCACTTTGTATGTGAAATCTCTGGATTCCTGGGGAACCTAGATATAGGGATCCAGGGTAGAAGAAGCAGCCCTGCCTCTCAGCATTAGCCTGGTGGTCACAAGCAGGGCCTCAAATGCCGCTGTGACGTTTACCAGCTGTGTGACCTAGGGCAAGTGGCCTAACCTCTCTGAGCCTCGGTTTCCTCATCTGTGAAGAGGAGGATTTCCTAGGATTGTTTTGAAGATTAAGTGAGATGGTACATGTAAAGCACTTAGCACAGAGAGTAAACCCTCAAACATTAACTGCTTATATTCTGCTTCTTTTTTACCACCAATGAAGGAAATTCTACGTGGGGCTTTTGTCTTTAGAATGAAGATGCTATTACTGATAGCTACCATTTATTGTATTACTTACTATGTGATAAGCACTTTACAGTTATTCCTCGCAACAGCTCCTTGCAAATGAGGAAACCAAGGCCTGAGGGATTCAATTCTTTACCAGGGACACACGGCTCCTCAGTGATAGCGCTGGGCTCACCCACGCCTGTCTGACTCCCAAGCTCTAACCACTGCTCTACCCTGCATCTCTGGAATGAGATGGGGAAATAGAAAATAAAGGGGCCTTAAGTCATGCTTTTAAGGATATATGACTCAAGTCAATGCTGGGGGGGAAAAGAAGGGAGGAATGTACATGAAAGAAATACTTGAGGGACTTACACTAAAAGTGCAGTGTTTTCCTCTGAGTGGTAGAATTATGAATAATATTTCTTTTTAGTGTTGTTCTGTATGGTCTAATTTTTCTAGTGTTGAGTACTTGCTACTTTGTAGCTAGGAGGGGATATAAAATTCTACCCTGAAACAGGAAGCCCAAGTTTAAGCTACCATAAGCCAGTTTGAACAAGTTATAGAATTAATAATCATGATTTGAGCAATTTTTCCCCAAATTGCCTCATTTCTGCAAACCTCATATGCAGCTTGTTTATCTTGGGCCACCCCAGGCGCCAGGCTGAGACTTCCAGGCAATATTGGGCCTAGTCCAGCCCGAGGAGTGAGATGTGTAGAAACGACTGTGTACTAGGAGACCTGGGATCTCTCCTGGATCTGGCACTTACCTGCTGAGAGACATTAGGCCAGCTACTTAATCTCTCTCAGTCTCAATTGCCTCTTCTGTCAAATGGGTGTAATAAAAACTTACCCTTCCTACCTCTTTAGGGGGTGTAAAGATGGATACCAATGGGTGTAAAAAATGGTAGTCCCATCCCCATGTGGAGGGAAACCCTGTGGGCAGCCAGCGGTCTTCAGGAGGGGGGCAAGGCCTTCTGGTCCGAAATGAAGCAAGAGAAACTCATCGCACTGGCTTTTTGGGACAGAGTATCATGGGGACCGCTCAGGTCACCCAGAGGGTCCCACCCTCTGAGGGGAGTCTGGTCATGGAGGCCCAATATCAACTGGCTTTTTTACGTGGGTTTTTAGTGGTTATTCTAGAGTTCACAATAAGTGTCTTAACTTATCACATTTTACTTTCAAGTGATATTATACCACTTCAAGTAGAATATAAGAATTTTCCAACCGCATATTTCCATTTTACCCGTCCCCTCCTCTGTGCTATTGCCACATAAGTTTTACATTTACATATATTATAAACATCACAATACATTTTTCAGTGTTTTTTCTCTCTCTGCTTGAGTTTGGATAGTTTCTATTGCTGTGTCTTCAAGTTCACTAATCTGTGTGTCTAATCTGCTGTTAATCCCATACGGTGAAATTTTTACCTCAGATGTTATATTTTCATCTCTAGATAGTCCATTTTCTTCTTTTTCATGTCTCCCACTTCTCATTATGTTCATGTTTTCCTTTAATTTCTTGAAAATGTTTAAAATAGATGTTTTAAAATTCTTTTTGTTAATTTCACCATCTCTGTCACTTCTGAATCTGCTTCTATTGACTGATTTTTCTCCTGGTTATGAGTCATACTTTCACGCTTCTTTGCATATCCAGGAAATTTTTACTGGATGCTGAATGTTATGAATATTATATTGTTAAGTGTCTGGATTTTGTTGTCCTCATGTAAAGTGTTGGGCTTTGCTCTATTGGCAGTTAAGTTACTTGTGGGTCAGCTTGGTTTTTTTGAGACTTTTTTGGTAAGGAAGTTTGGCTCTGAGCTAACTAACATCTGTTGCCAATCTTCCTCTTTTTGCCTGAGGAAGATGGTCCCTGGGCTAACATCTGTGCCCATCTTCCTCTACTTTATATGGGACGCCACCACAGCATGGCTCGATGAGTGGTGTGTAGGTCTGTGCCTGGGATCCGAACCCGCAAACCCCGGGCCGCTGAAGAGGGTGTGCAAACTTAACTACTACACCACCAGGCCAGTCCCTTTGAGACTTATTTTTAAGCTGCGTCAGAGTGGGTCTAAAGTAGCCTTCACTCTAGGGCTAGTTTAGCCTACTACCATAGCATGGGCTTCTGGGGTCTCTGCTGAATACCCTAGGTGTTCAGCAAGAACTCTCCACTCTGGCTGGTCAGAACTTGAATATCTCCCAGCCTCGGGTGAGCTTGGGAAAGTGTTCGACTTATGAGCTCCCTGATACATGTTCCTTGCCAAGCTTGTAGAGTCTCACCCTGTTCAGCCAAAGACTCAAGGAGACCCCATTCAGATATCCGGAGCTTTCTTTCTCTCTGTGGTTCTCTCTCTCTGTGGTACTCTGCCCCTCAAGTTCCAGCAGGCTCAGCCTTCCCGAACTTTTATCTTTATCTTATCAGCCCAGTGAAACTGCTCTGCTCTGCTTGGGTTCTCCCTCCTGCTCTGAGGTCTGGTAAACGCCTCCAGGCAGAAAGCCAAGGCAATCATAAGACTTGCCGCATTTGTTTCCCTTGTCTCTGGGATCACAGTCCTCTGCTGCCTATTCTCCAGTGTCTGAAATGGCTTGTTTCATATGTTTTGTCCAGTTTTCTAGTTGTTCACCTTGGGAGCTAGCAATTCCTTTTGAGATCCTTCTGGGGGTAGTGCACCAAAAGACTTGTACAAAAATGGACTTGGGGCTAATTAAAGTCAATGAACCGGCAATAGGGTCATTCTGATCTGCTTCTTAGAGAAACTCAGAATAAAGACCCACAGCCAGCACCAAGTCGAATTTTGCAACAGGAATTATTAGTGCACATCAACTGATGAATGGATAAATAAAATGTGGTATATCCATGCAATGGAATATAATTTGGCAATAAAAAGAAATGAAGTATTCATACATTGTATAATATGGATGAATCTTGAAAACACAGTGCTAAGTGAAAGAAGCTAGTCACAAAAGACCACATCTTGTATGATTCCATTTGATGGAATCATAGAATGGAATGGAATAGATGGAATCCAGAAATGTCCAGAATAGGCATATCTATAAAAACAGAATGCAGATTGGTGGTTGCTTACCGCTGGGGTGGGAGGTGGGGAGTGACTGCTCATGGCTACGTGGTTTCTTCTGCGGGAGGAAAAAATGTCCTAAAATTAAACTATGGTGATCATTGCCCAACCTTGTGAATATGCTGAAAAGCATTGAATTGCACACTTTAAATAGGTGGATTATATGATATATGAATTATATCTCATTAAAACTGTTTAAAAAAAGAAATTGTTAGCAATTTTCTCTGGTAGTGAAGGTATTGAAGGAGTGGACGGGGCTGTGGTGAGGTGGAGGACAGGTCTCGGCTGTTGTGTTGGTGTATGTACGTGTTACAAGTAGCAGTCAATCTCGGACTGATAAGTGCAGCCACAGAAGAGTTTACACAGGTCATTGGGGGATGACTAATATTGGATATTAGTCTTAAAATCCATTCACTCTTTCTTAATTACTTCAACTGTAAGAGGATTCTAGCAAAGTTTTGGTTTTATCCCCTCTTTCTAGCCTTCTCTCCTATCCAGAACCTTGAGAGCAGGGAGCATTTATTGAGTGGCCACCATCCGCAAGGAGGAGGGACACGAGGGCATGTCTAGGCTTCACCCTGACCTCAGAGGAACCTGAGAACAGGAGAGCAGGGAGTGTTATGTGGCCTCTGAGAACTGTGATGTCACCTTTGTGTCCTCTGTGTCATGTTCAGAGCCACCAGAGTAAGAGTGACACAGTGGTCAAATCCCAGCCAAGGGTAGAAGAGTAGACACACTCCTTCTGTTGCCTTTTCTGTTGTCAAAGATGAAGGTGGTTCATTTTAAGTGAGTCCTCTGCCCTTCATTAAAAGCACTGAGAGTTTTCTGTGAAAGAAAAATGTATGATTCGTTTGCAGGCCTTTTGCAGGGTCTTCAACAAGATACTCCTGAGGAGATGTTTAAATTAAGACCTGAGCTTTGCTTAAAAATACTAGTGTTAGCATTAATTGAGTGCTTACTGTGTGCCCCTCCTGTTCTAAGTACTTTCAAGTATTATCAACACCTAGTTGACTGATATCTCTTTCACTACATACTGGGAATGTAAAAAGACTGCATTTCTTTTTTCCACTCTTCTGTTTGTCAGATTAATTGTCAGTAATTCAGGTAGATTTTTCCTTCATATTTTACAGTATTAATGCATCAGCTCAGTGATTCAGCATCCCAATTGAACCTAGCCCTCAGCCAACTAGGCCAGGTGGTTGGCCCGGGGGCCTCACACACCTGGTGCTCCCGGTACCGGGTGAGGACAGCGCACTCATCAGATGTGGTGTGTGTGGTTTTCTCTAGGATCATCCACGAAGATGGCTTCTCTGGAGAAGACGTGAAACAGTACAAGCCTGTTGTCTACAGCAACACCATCCAGTCCCTGGCAGCCATCGTCCGGGCCATGGACACTTTGGGCATTGAATATGGTGACAAGGAGAGAAAGGTAGGCCACTGAGCCCATGGGCACAGTGAGGAGAGGGCCTGTCTCTGCTAGCCCACTGCGTTCTCTTTATAACACCAGGCTGCCTTAGAGGGACAAGAAGAGACTGTGCTGTACACGAGAGAGAAGGCTAGTCGCCAACCTAAGCCAGTTTACCAGTCAACCTGGCAAATAGTCAAACAGGGGCTGCGGTGATGGGCAAACCTCCACGGCAAAGTTGCCAACAAGGACAGCAGCCACAGAATTCCAGGGTTTATTTTGCAGCTGAGAAAGGGTTGGTGACTGTTTTAAATTAGGACTCCGGCAGCACTGTACAAGTACTTGCCCTTGGCAATTAACTTGAACAGAAAAAATGTTTCTTAAACAAAACAAGCCCTACCTGACCACCATCTCCCCTCCTTGGGAAAGCTTTCCTTGCCTTGCTGGGGGTGGGGGCAGCCATTTGAATTGACTCTCTTTCTTCTTTTAAACGAGGAGGTGTTTCCTGCCTCTCCCAGGTGAGTCTGAGGACCTAAGGGGCTCTCCTTTCTTTAGGAAGTCGACATCCCAAAACAGGGACTGTTTTTCAGTTGTGTTTCCAGGCCTCTGATAAGTGGTGAATGGAATAAGTATATAAAAGTCTTGTTTGCAAACATTTGCATTAACTGTAAGACTGAACTATATAGAGCTACACTGGTAAAGCTAAATAAAAGGGAGAGAAGGAAAACAGCCTTGGAGAATTCTATCCAGAAGTGACTCTTTGTCCCCTGGTGGGATTCTGAATCCCAGCGATCCTGTCCCTGTGACCTGGAGTGTGGAGAAGGGGGCAGGTGGAGCCCTCCGAGCGCCTGGGCCCTGCGCTGGGGCCTCTGGGTGGACAGCATTAATCTCTGATTACTGTGTGATTCGGTTGTGCATTATATGCATGTCCCGACTTTGCTAAAAATCATCTCCGTCACAGAGGAAAACCATCCTCACCTTCTCTGGGTCTGATAAATCATCTGTGACAGATAGCTTTAAATGTGAAATTCAATATTTTATGCACAAAATCCTAATTCCATGGGGCAGAGTCATCCCAGCTCAGGCATTGGCTCCTTCGGGTACTGGGGAATTGGGTGACAGAATGTGTCTGAGGCCAGGCCAGGATGGGGAAGCCAGGCTGGAAGACAGGCCAGGGCTGGGTCCCTTGCTCCTCAGGGAGGCGGAGTCCAGAAGCTGGTTCTGCAGAGGAAGCTCTTGTCCCCCGGGGGACGGGCTTTAGTTTTGGTCATAGAGCTGGGGCCTGTGGAAAGAGGCACACAGCTGTTTCTTCAGTCCTGTTTCCACGAAGCATTCACTGAGGGCTTACGACGTGCCAGGCGTGCTGGTTGCTGGGGATACAGACATGAGCACCTGGGAGTGGTGTCTGGAGAAACCAGTAAGCAAATACCTGCTCAGATCACCAGAATTAGCCAAGAGGGTTACAGGACCTTACTCATGTTGATTATACTGGCCACAGGGGTAATACAAATGGCCCTCATCTGTTGAGCACCTGCTCGCTGCCAGGCACTGTGCTAAACACTTTACATGTATTAACTGATTTTAATTAACTCAGGGTTAAAGCCCAGAACAGGAAATGTCTGGTCTGATGGTCAGACCCGGAACAGGCCACAGGCCTTTGGTCTCTGTCTCCCGTTTGGCCAGCGAGAGCATGGTCCCTGAATCTCCATTAACCAGATGACAGACACAGTGCAAAAGGCTCATGCATCCACAGCACACACCTTGCACACAAGACACACACACACACACTGGGAGATCTTCCAAGAGTGTGTGTGTTCACCACCATGCCCACCTCCCAACCAACTCTTCCTTCCCCAAAATCTCCTGCCCTGATTATGTATGACCTAGAAAGTCAGTGGGACTTTGGAATGCTTTTCTCCTTCAGTTTTGGGAAACATTAACTGTTCCTGTGGGATTTTTTTTTCCGTTTTATTAGCCTGAATAGAGAGATGATTGCTTGGGAATAGCTAGGAATATGATATATTAAGAACTATACTGCAGGGCCCCTGGGGCCTCTGTGGCTGTTTCTTCTCTGTGGGATTTCCCAGTCAAGACAGTCCTCAAGCCAGGAGGACAGGGAAGGCTCCAATGGAAACGGAGACTGAGAACAGAGTGGATACTCCCTGGAGAGTCTCCTGGACACACGGTAGAGTTGGAACCCAGTTCTCTTATGGCAGGTGGCACCATGGCAGGCTCCTGACCCATCCCCAGGGTGGTACAGGCTTGTCAGGCACAATCCTGGCTGGCAAAGGCCTCCGGGCACTCAGGCGCCTGTTCCCTGTGTTATTTCACCCGTGAAGAGCGGGAAAGGAAAGTTGAGCCAAGACTCAAGCCAAAGTGAGTGGGGCAGCTAGAGAAGGTATTTCCTGGGAGTGGGCTGGTGTGGATTTGCAGTCTGGGGACTGGGCGCAGGGAACCCCATATATTAGCGGGGGGTAGGGGAGCACAGGGTACAGCTTCTTCAGACAGAGTAGCCAGGGAAGGTTTCCCTGAACCTGGAAAGGGATTGGAACTTGACCACAAGAAGGAACCAGCCGTGGGAGGAAGAAGAGACAGAGGTTCCAAGCAAGCACCAAGGCTCTGAGCCAGGAGTGAGCCTGGTGTGTTAGAAGAGAGAAAGCTTCTGTTCAGCCTGGATTGCACCCTGGGGGAGGGGTGGGCTCTGGGGTATTGGACACCCTCCAGTCAGGTCTGCCTGCAGCTGGCCAGTTATTGGTGCCCAGATGCCCCGACCCCAGGTCTGGGTCTCCTCACTCTTTCCTCTCTCAGGCCCCCAGGGGTTGCCCACCTGGGGATCTGCTGTTTGGATGTTGGGAAAACTGCCCCATGAAGAACAGACCCAGACTGGTATTTTGGTCTCTAAAGAAAAGACCTCCTTCCCTCTCTTGGCTTCCCCACCTCTGCCCTCCTCCATCCTCCCCCTGCCCATCATGGGGTACCTGGAGGAAGATAGCCCCATACCCAGCTTCTGCTTGCTGTCAGGGGAAGCAAGAGGGAAGCTGGCCCAGCCAGCTTTGCCCACTTCACACAAAGAAGCATCTAGAAGCTCCCTTGCTGTGCCTTATTTGAACAGGTGTCCCTGACTTCTCCTGGCAGCTGGCTCACCACCTGCCCAGGCCCCCCAGTGGAGGGAGGACTGACTGATTTTTTCCTTGGCCTCTCTGTGGTGTAGACTCACCTGAGGTCACATGACTGTGCATGAGACCAAGTTTAAAAAAGTCTCAGCATAGGGCAAAGAGCGGGGACCACCTTACATTAGTCTGGGTCTTCCATACGCCATGCCCCAGCCTCACCAGACCACGGACCCCTCCCCAAAGACACCACCTACTCCCATGCCTCCAGGCCTTGACTCAGGCCATTCCCTCTGCTTCTAATGTCCTTCTCCTCTTCTTTTTCTCCTGGAACTCCTCCCATTTAGTGAGGACCAGCTTAGCTCCCATGTCTTCCATGAAGCCTTCCCTCTTTCTTCCCCTGACAGCAAGACTCAGCTCAGTGCTCTCTCTCCGTTGAGCACTCACTCATGCACCGGTATGAAGACTGCTTGTTTGTGTCACTCTTTCCTTAGAGCAGTGACCCTTGCACTTTAGGGTGGTCAAAACCCATTTGAGCAGCTAATGAAAGCCTGAGCCTTCTCTCCAGAACAGTGCACACATGCACGTATCTAGAAAGTTTTGTGTACAATTTCAGGGGGCTCTAGAACCAGTAAAGCCCACCAATGGAGCCTAGAGTAGGAACTGCTTCATAATTTAAGGTCCTTCTGCTCAAGGCCTGTGTCATTCATCTTTGGGTCATCTCTTCACCCCAACAACCAGCACAGTGCTGAGCACATAGTAGGTATTCAAAAGCACATCCCTTGAGTGAAATGACATTTCTAACTTTCCCAGTTCTCAGAGAAAAAAGGAGAAGTACCTATAATTTCATCACTAAATAAACTGGTGTTGATTGAGTACCTACTACGTGTAGGCTTTGTGCTAAGCCCTGCGTAAAGATTCAGAGGCAGGTGAGATGGGGCCTGTAAGGAGCTGGTCATCTTCTTGGGAAGACAGGGCTCACAGGCTGAGTGAGCACAGCCATTCCACAAGGTGGTCAGGGAAAGCTTCTTAGGGGAAGTGAGGCTGGAATTGTCCTTGAAGCAGAGATGTGGCTTGACAGGGGCAGATGTGGGTAAGGAAAGGGTCTTGAAGCGGGGAAGAACATGAGTAAAGGCCATGGGTTGGTAGTGACCAAAGGAGATTTGCTCCAGTGGCCAGAACCGAGGGTTAGGGCATGGGCAAGATGTGGGAGGGTTAGAAGAGCCAGTCAGGTCAGATTGGGAGGGAGATTGAGCCTTGGAAGGGATGCCAAGGAGTTTGGGTTTTATCCTATTGGCAGTAGGCAGCCATTGATAGATTCTCAGCTGGGGAGGGATGGGATGAGAGTGTTTTAGGAAATGATCATGATGGTGTGTGCAGGGTGGACCAGTGTGGGGAGAGACTGAAGGTGGGGAGGCGGGTTGGGAAGCTACAGTAATTGGCCATACATGAGGTATGAGGGTCTCAATGGGGTGGAAAGGAAGGGCAGCAAGGTGAGGTGTGGAGGCAGAAGAAGGAAAGGGGCCTGGTGATTAGTTGGCTGCTGGGGCAAAAGGGTGAGGATCAGGAAACTGGTTCTCTAGTGTGACCAGGCTGGAGGACTGGGAGCAAGATGGAGCCCCCGGGGGGAGGGGGACAGGGCTGGGCTGGGCCAAATATGGTGAGTCTCATTTCAACCAAATGGGCTTCCAGGTGGGAGCGATCAGTAGATGGACTCAGAGAAGTGAAGCTCCAGGAATTAAAGATGATGATAATAGTGGCTTTTAATTTTTATGTTCCAGGGCCTGTTTTAAACAATTCACATGAATTAAATTATTTAATCCTAACAACTCCCTGTGCAGTGGGTGATATTGTTATCCCCATTTTACAAGTGGAAAAAATGGGGCACAGAGAGGTGCAGTGACTTGCCCAAGGTCATGCAGGTAAAATATATATGTAAATGGTTAGATGTGTAACCGTAATGAAACTATAATCCATGTGGTTCAGGTCCAGAGCAGAGTCTCATTTAAATAGGCACAGTACAATCAGACAAAACAAATCATTCAAAGAACTCCATTCTTTATCCTGAGTCTCTCTTAAAATATGAAAAGGACCCAAAGGAAAACTCCCACTGGTTTTCTCATATATCCTTTTCTGTTGTCCTCATGTCTGTCCCACCCGCACTCTCTGGAGCTGCTGTCCTCCCAAATTCCCCAGAGACCCTCCCTCTAGCCCCAGCCTACAAGGCTTTCCCTCCCCCTCTCTTTCTCCTTCTCTTTCTCCCACCTTTCCCTCCCTCCTCCTTCCTCCCCCTCCTCCTCTCTGCCTGTAAGGGGTTCCCTTCCCTCTCTTCCTCTCCCTCTCTCCCTTTCTCCATCTGTTCCTTGGTTTCCCTCTTTCTACTTCTCGCTCCATCTCTCCCTTTTTCCCCCTCCTTCCTCCCTCTCTCTCTCTCTCCCTCCTTTCCCTTTCTCTCTCCCTCTCTCTCCCTCCTTCCCCTTTCTCTCTCCCTCCTCAGCCCCCAGCTCATTATCATGTAAATTGTCTTAACCTTTTGAGCTGAGTCTCTCCCCCTCCTCCTTCCTCAGCCCAGGGCCTGCATCTGCATCACAAAAGCAGAGAAACTCATCTGGCAGAACTGGCCCAGACTCAGATACTTGAAGAAAGGCTGGGGGAAACTGGACAATTACAGGATTAGAAGGTTCGCTTGGACCAGCAGGGGGTGGGGAAAGTCTGTGAACAATCCCCCATTAATAAATCTCATCACACACACGTGTGTGTGTGTGTGTGTGTGTGTGTGTGTGTATATATAAACATACATAAAATTTCTGTGCATTTACATGTATACTTGCATATGTAAAATATATTGTAAACTAATGGAATGATTGCAAAGAAGTAATGCCTTGAACTTGCATGAGGCTTTATTCAGTTGAAAATATTTTCATTTTCATTTGTTCACCATTTCTGCCTATGCCTATTTCTCTCACTAAATTATAAACTCCCTGAGGACAGAATATAGATCTTATTCATCTAGTACAATGCCTGACACAAAAAGTATTTGGATACTGTGTTCAAATTCCAGCTGTACCACCAGCTATGTGGCCATGGCTAAATTATTCAACCTCCTCAACTCTCAGTGTTTTTGTCTGTAAATTGGGCATAATCCTAATACTTCCTCATTCATCTGCTGTAAGATTAAATGAGATAATGCATGTACAGGGCTTAAGATAGTACCTAACACATCAAGTTCTCAGTACACATTAGCTCTTATCCTTTTAATTATTTGTTTAAAATTATTATCATTGATCAAATCCTGATGAATTATCCTCACAGCAATCTAGTGAGGAATGAGCAGGGTTTTATCTGCATTTTTCAGGTCAGAGACCAAGGCACAAGGCACTTAATTGGCCTCCCAGGATCACTGACCTAAATGGGCTAAAGATCATGCTGCTGGACTTGGGGCCTGGTGCTCTAATGCTGCACCCAGGGGCTTCCTCAGAACCGCCCCCTGGAGATAATGGCAGCTCTTTGGGGATGCGGAATCAAATTTCACACTTAGGTTCCAGAATGTCATTGGATCTCCTCTGGTAAAAGGAATCTTGACATTTAAGTCCCACAGTGGAGCTCAGAACACTATCTTTTTTTTAATCATGGAAATATTGTGGTGCCATCTCCGCAGCACAGTGCTGTTTGCCCTGTGGTTTGCCTGAACTCTAAAACAGATGAAAACAAGATGCTCTCTGGCCTGTGTCTGCCTGAGTTCCCTGGGCCTGGAGAAACCTCAGTGGTGGTTGTCAGACCTGATGGGGCTGGGCGAGGTGACAGATGAAGGCCACATGTTCCCATGCCCAAACCTGAGGCCAGGAAGAGGCTTCCACTGCCACGTGCTGGGCACCAGGGCTCTCCCGCTGTACCCGCCCAGGCCTGGCCCTGCTCTGACTCTCTGCCTGCCCAGGTTAATAGAGCTTGAAACTCCTGTATTCAAGACCATCTAATTCTGCTGCTCCATTTTTTGGATGGGACAAAATAGGCTCCATCTTACTCAAGGCTTGACAACGTGGCAGACCAAGTATTAGAACTTACGGTTTTCTGAATCACTGTTAGGTTCTCTTTCTATCTCAGCAGCCTGCCTTAAATCTCCCAGCCAACTGGGGCCTCATTTTCTTTCGTTCAGTCAGTCAGTCATTCCACAAAGACTTACTGAGCATTCACTCCCTGGCAGACAGGGCACAGGGCAGTGGGATGAAAAGATATGGGGGCTCCTAAGCTTGTGCAGAGATCACATGCATAAGAAGAGAAGGTGAACTCCTTGATTTCCAAGGCCTCTTTCAGCGATGCAAGACTCAGTGCAGCCAGCTCAGCCCACTCCCTGTGGTCTAAGGCTGGATGGGGCCCCAGGCTCCAGGTTTGGGGCAGGCATCTGTTGTTTAAGCCCTGCCATGAGGATCCCCAGACCTGGCCACTGGTACCTTGGCCCAGGTTGGCAACACCAGTGGCTCTTCCTGGCCTCCCACCAAAAGGAAGGACCAACTCAAAGGAATAGCAGTTTTCAAGATGGGAAAGGAAGAGGAAGGCCTGAAATCTCAGATTTTTGAGATGTCCCTCAGATGCCTCTCCTCCTAAGAGTCTTCTTGGGTTTCCTCAGCTGAAAATGGTTACTCCCTCCTCTGAACACTTGTCGTCCTGGAGCTGCACCCCCAGCTGTCCCCTGAACTCTGCTTCATGGTGTCTCATCTCTGCAACCAGACAGTAAGTCAGGAAGGCCAGGACAGTCTTGTCCATCTGCGTGTTCCCCACAGCATCGTGCCCAGGGCCGAGCAGGGGTCAGTGGATAGATGAGTTCATGGTGATTCCATTCATCCAGCACATGGGTGCCTCCTCGGGCCAAGTGCTGGGCTAGGTGCTAGGGACAGGCCTCAGGATAGGGACAGGACAGACAGCCCCTGCCTTCAACAGATGTGTCCATGGAGGAGGGAATGAAAGATGCAGAACATGCTTCTTTTCTTGCCTTCTTGGTCTCCTCAACAGCCAGAGCAAGGGTGGCTGGAGCACCCTCCTGCCTTCCCCCATTCATTCATCCATGCAGACGTTCATGGGTAAGCCCCGCCCTGCCCCCAAGGGGCGCAGGCAAGGGGTGCAGACATGGCAGTAGACAGCATTTTTTATTTTCATGAAAGTGCAGCGATGGGAGCCCTGAGGTGGGTGACGATGATGAAGATAATAATAGTGACCTACCTCAATGGGTTGTCTCAGGCTTAAATGACACAGTAAGTGCAAGCTCTTAGAGCAGGGCCTGGCACACAGTAGGTGCTCAGGAAAGGTTAGCTGGTGTTAGCATCGTGTACCTTGAAGCAAAATGACAACCGCTGTAGTTTTACAAGGCTGATTAGGCCTTACAGATGAAGGGAAGGAGGGAGGCCCTCTGGGCAGAGGGCAGCATGAGCCAAGTCAAGGTTTGTGCAAGGGGCTGAGAGCACGGAGGGGGAGCACTTCTTTTCTCAGGTTCTGTCCTGTTGTCAACTGTCCATCCTAGAGAAACAGCAGGAAAGCCGGGACAGGCTTGGACAAGTACACTTGCTGCATGATTGGCACTTAATGAAGAGATGCTGATGAGGGGAAGATGAGGGTTCTCCTCCTCTTCAGAGGAGAGTTTCAGAGTTTCCTAAGGGCTAAGAGGAAAACCTTTGTTCTGAATCTTGATAGAATGCTGAGCTGTTCCCCGCCTTAGGAAGTCGAGTGTCGAGAACACACCAGGGGGCTCCCTTATTGATGGGCCTCTCGGTCCTCTCCATGGACATCAGGGGTTGTGGTCCAGGCCCAGAGGTGAAGGACCTCCCTATAGGGGGCTGGGCTGACTGTGCTACCCCAGAACATTCTGAAGAAGTTGCCTTTGGGACCAAATTGTTGGAAAAACAGTTCACCTAGGAGAAAGCCTACATCCTTCCTGCCTTGAGGCCTTTGGTGCAGAGGCACCAGTTCAAGCAGGGACACACTGCCTGGCCTCATTCTTCAGGAAGCAGGGGCAGAGTGGCATTACAGTTAGGGAGCTGTTCCACGTGTGGGATTTTGGGTAGTCGCAGCCTAACTGTAAATGGTGAGTGCTTTTTCTTGAGCAATCATGTAGCTCCGCTGAGTTTCGCTATGTAAGTTAGGATGTATTTGGCTGCAAGTGAAAAACACCCAACCAACAACGTCCTAAACAGTAGAGACAGTGTTGTTTCCTGGACAGGGAATCCCAAGAGTCAGCAGTCCCAGGGCTGCTTCTGCAGCTGTGCAGTGTCAGGGCCTGGGTCCACACCTCAGTGGCTCTCTGGGTGCTCATGGTTCCAAGATGGCAGGTAACACACCCTCTCACAAGGAGTCCAGAGGCAGGAGGAAGAAGCAGAGCAGCCCAGCTTCTTACTCCACGTTGGCCTAGCAGCAAGGGAGCTGAAGAAAGCAAATGTGTGGCTTTTTTTGCCACCCTAGTAGGACACGCAGGCAAGAGAGAAGGGACTTGGGGATAGCGCTAGTCATCGCCTGCCACCCTCCCTTTGGACTGTCATGGGAATTAGATAAAAATGTGCAAGTGACCAGCCTGGTGGTGCAGCAGTTAAGTTCGCGCACTCTGCTTTGGTGGCCCGGGTTCGCAGGTTTGGATCCCGGGTGCGCACCGACGCACCGCTTGTCAAGCCATGCTGTGGCGGCGTCCCATATAAAGTGGAGGAAGATGGGCACGGCTGTTAGCCCAGGCCAATCTTCCTTGGCAAAAAGAGGAGGATTGGCATCGGATGTTAGCTCAGGGCTGATCTTCCTCACACACACACAAAAACAAAAACAAAAAAACGTGCAAGTGGATGTGCTGAGTCAATGGGGAGCCCTGTCTGAAGGCCAGGAGGGGCAGTGGGTGCTCTGGTGGATGGGTGCTCCACCAGGCTGTGGCAGGGGTGGGTCCTAGTTTCTTCTCCACTTTTTGCCTTTGTTTTCCCAGTGTCTTAGTCTTTTTGGGCTGATATAACAAAAATACCATAGACTGGGTGACTCAACAACTTAACATATTTATTTCTTAAAAAACAAATGTATTTCTCACAGTTCTGGAGGCTAGGAAGTCCAAGATCAAGGTGCTAGCAGATTAAGTGTCTGGTGAGAGCCCGCTTCCTGATTCGTGAACAGCTGTCTTCTCACTGTGTCCTCACAGGGCAGAAGGGATGAGGGAGCTCTCTGGGGTCTCTTATAAAGGCACTAATGCCATTCATGAGGCCTCCGTCCCTATGACCTAATCACCTCCCAGAGGCCCCTCCCCCTAGTGTCATTACATCTCGGATTAGGTTTCAACATATGACTCTGCAGGAGGGCAGGGACACAGACATGCTATAGCACCCACATAGGCTCAGAAACTAGAATGTTGTCCCAAGAGGCACTAGAAACAAGAAAACAGTTGGTGGCAGGTGAATCCTGGCAGCACAAAGCTGGTGGCAGTAGTTTCAAGGAAGAATGTCCATCCAGATGAGCCTGGGACAGGGCTCCCTGGCCTCCGTCTGGCCCTCCTGACTGCCCTTCCTGGCATGCCAAGTGTAGTGGGTGTTCAAGGCTGGACCACCGCTGGTCTCTGCATGTTCACTGCCTGTAGAAAGGGGCGTGAAATTTTAAAAAGAAAGAAAAAGAAAAGGAAACTTTAAATGAAAGACTCAAACAGTAAATGAAAAACACAGATGATGATGCCTTGCACTTGTGTTCTCTCTCTCTCTCTCTTTGTCTCTCTCTCTCTCACTAGTATACACTCCCCTCCTCCCTCCTTGTAAACCCCTAAGTACCCTGTTCTAATGGTGGAAAAATGTTACAACTAGGTAAATAAATATTCCTGAGCATCAAGACTAAGGTGGGTCCCCACTAAAGGCCTTCCCTTGGGTATCTGGGAGACCCCCACATTACAGCCTTTCCCTGCCTCATTCCCCCCTCATTTCTGCTAAGCTACCCCACAGGGGGAGCTGAGAGCTTCCTCTTTGGAGAGGGAACATTATGGGTACATCCTTTGGGCTCAAAGTAGTTGCTTTAAGGTGGCAAACGAGCTGCCAAGAGCCTTAGAAGATGCAGAGAGCAGCTAAGAGAGCCCTGCTTGGCCATCACCATTCTTTGAGGCTCCTGGCATATTGAAAAATGAGGAATCAAAACAAGGTCACAAAATTGTGGTATATTTTAAATGTGTATATTTAACAAATTAATACTTTGGACCCACCACAAATGCAATGCAAAATAATCGTGCTAACGAAGAAACAGTCACAGGATTTACAAAAATATTGATTCATAGTGCAGTGCTGGCCACAGTGCTGGTCCCGCAGTGGGACACAAGTTCAAGCTTTGTGATGACGCTGTCACCTGTCACCCCAGAGGTCTCTCCTTGACTGTATCTATTAGCTCATTTGGTCCAAGCCCCAAATTGAGCCCTTTGTGAATGTGCAGTCCCTCCCTGGTGACCCAGTGCACTGCGGGAGGAGCCTGGGGACCAACAATGTGGATTTCAGCTCGTTGAGGGGTGTCAGGGACTGAGAAAGGGGTTAGGTTTGTTGAGACAGCGGCACAATGTGGGTGAAACCGTGAGTCACAGGCCCGGTGGGGATGGCCAAGGTGTCATCTGGGTCCCTCCTCAGCTCAGAAGCCCTTCTCTGTGTGTGTTAGGGTGGGAGGTGGGGTGGTACCACACACGTGGGGTGGGGGATAACTTCCCTAGGAACCAGAAACCGTCTGCCCCTCCCACAACTAACACACATTCATCTTCTGTTTTACTCCGTTTCTTCCCCACTTCTTTATTTGTGAGGCAACCTACAGTGGTCTTGCATCACTGCCAAAGACCCTCCTCTGGATAAGTTAGGATACTTTTGGTCACAAGTGATAGAAGACACACTCAAACTGGCTTGTGAAAAAAAAATTAACTGGCCCAGTGATTCAGAAGTCTAGAGTTCCAGCTGCAGGTGAGGCTTGACTCAGCAGCTCAGATGACATCCCTGGCTTCTCTGCATCTCTCCGCTCTGCCCCACTGTGTGGTCTTCACTCTAGACTCCACAAAATTGCTCCCTCACCTTGCAAGACAATAGCTACAGCAGTTAAGTTGCCACATCTTCCCACCACACCTAACCTGTGAGCATCCCAGGACATAGGGAGCATAAGGTATGCCCACACGGTCTTTTCCCTGAGCAGCTACCTGGGTCCTGGGAGACCCTCTCTCTTGTTGGCCGCAGTTGGATCACATGCCCATCCGTGAACCAGTCACTGTGACCAAGGGGATGCAATACTCAGATTTCCTGAGGGGCTCCTGGGACAAGCGTGAATTCCCCAGAGGAAAGCCAGGCACTCATGAAAAAGGAAAATGGAAGCAGAAGAAATGGATGCTGGGGAGCCTACCATAGCCATCCTCAGATCTCTCCTTGACTTCAGCACTGCCAGCTAGGGTGATTCCCACTGTATCGTGGAGGGCCAGCCAGGCTGAATCTAGCACAGCAGGCTTAGGAGATATCTGAGGTTGGCCTGGAGCCAGAGCTGCTGTTCCCATGGTGGCCTCTCCCCAGTGGGCCAACCAGGATCCCAGGTGGCAGGGAACATGGACATGTGGCCCTCAGCCCACCACTCACCCTTCCCATCTTGCCTTGCCACTGGGTCTGCGGCAGGAGCAATGGAAGAGTTGGAGATGAAGAGCAGAGATGGGCCAGTGGTAGGGAGGTCTGCACAGGAGGACTCAGGTCTTTCCCAGCCTGGCTGAGCCAGCAGGGACCTTAGCGATGCGCCGGCCATAGCAATGCACTGGTCTAGACCTCATCTTAGAGCTGGGGAAGCGCAGCTGCCGAGGGCTGTGCCCAAGAAAGGCGGCTCAGCAGGGTTTAGCGCCAGGCTTGGGAGTCAAAGAGACATGACCCTGATCCTGGCCCTGCCTTTTACCAGCACGGGTCTTCAGGCTCCCTCCACCTCAGATTTGTCATCTGAAAAGTGAAGGTAATACTACTCCTACCTAGGCAAAGCGTTGTTAGGGTTAAAAGAAAGAATGCACGTTAAGAGCTGAACAGAGTGCCCGGCACCTGGTAAGTGTTCACTAAACAGCGACTGTTACACCCTCCTCTCACCCACACTCCTCTGCCTGCCCAGTGGAGAGCCGGGACTAGAAGCCTGGGTGTGACGGTGGTTTCAAAACTGGGGTGAAGAGTCAGTGCCAAGGCCTCTGAACTACTGCAGGTCCAAGGGGTGGCCTCACCCCCTCCCCAAACTTACCTGTTGGTTCTGGTTCTGGTTCTGGTTCCAGGCTGGGAGACAGGGTGTGCCTCGGCCCCGGGCCCTCTTGCTGGCTTTGGAAGAGTGGAGCTGAGTGGAGTGGTTCAGGGCTGCTCCTGCACCAGGGCCCAGCAAGGCCTGAGAGAGAAGCCAAAAGAAAGAGACAAGGAGAGAAGAGGCAAGACCACAGAGAGGAGGAGGAGAGCGGCAGAAGTGGTGACAGTCACCGGGGAAACACTGGGGGCGGTTCTTCATTAGTTGGAAGGGTCATCCATCAGGTGTCCCAGTGTCGGCGGGGTTCTTAGCGCAGTGCCTGGCACGGAGCAAATGCTCCTTAAATGGCAGCTGCTTTGTTCCTTTTTATTAGGGCGCATACGGTTCTGTGAATGTCATTCCCACGGGAAACCCCTCCCTAGTCCCTGCAGCTGAAGGTGTCTTCTCTTCCTCCTGGGCGCACACAACACCTCTCCCTCTCACTCATTCGCTGGGTCATCCATTTGAGAAATGTGTTGTGGCCTTCCGCACACTAGCAGTGTGCCGAGCACTGGGCACACCACGATGAACAAGAACAAGCAGGGGTGCTGCCGTCACAGAGCTCAGGCTGGGAGAAGATGGACGCCCCTCAGTAACGCCAGAGAGCCTGGCCTAGCCTGTGCTGAGGACGAGGTCTCTGACAAAGAGCAGAAGGGACTGGATGAGTGAGGCAAATGAGCAGGAGAGAAGGGAGAGAATGTTGCAGGTGGGTGGAACGGCACATGCAAAGGCTCAGAGCTGGCACATCTTGACCAAGTGTAAGGGTCTGAAAGAAGGCCGGTATGGCTGGAGCCCAGAGGTCGAGGGGGCAGAGGGGCAAGAGATGAGGCTGAAGAAGAAGCCAGGGGCCCGCCAGGTGAAAAGAGCTTCTCAGCCATGGAATATTGGCTTTGTTCCTAGCTCAGCAGAAAGCTACTGAAGGTTTTAAGCAAGGCCAAGAAAGTCTTGCCTCTGAAGAGGCTCACTGGCTACTGGGTGGAGCAGGATAGGTGGCCAGCAAGAGTGGTAACGGGTGGGAGGAGCCGAGAGACCACTGCAGGCATCCGGGCATCGCCGTCCGGCTGGGCGATGTGACAGTTGCACAGAGACTCCATGTCAGGTGGACGGTGGGCAGACCCAGAAAGAGGCCTCAGGACTCGTTCTCTCTCAGGACAGGCTGTACCTCTCTATCCCATGAACTCCTCTGGGCACCCTGCCCGGCACGGAGCCTGCCGAAGCTGCACATGTCTGTTGGGTGAGTGGATAGACGTCCCTCACCTCCCCAGCTTAACCAACGCAGGTGGGAGCCCAGGCCCGGAGCACAATGGCAGCCCTGGCCTCCTGCTCTGGGAGTCCTCGGGGGGTACCTCCTCCAGGCTTCCTGCATCCAGAGAGCCGCTGCCTCTCCTCCCCAGCCCCTGACTTCGGCTCCTTCTGGGTGTTCTGACCTCGACTCCTTCAACCCCTACCCCTGGCCTCCATTTCCTCATGGGTAAAATAGGGATGGTTCTATACTTATGACAGTCAATAACCATGGATGAGAGCCTTGCAATGCAACGTGCTCCTCTGAACACAGCGTGAACGTGTTATTGCCACTGATGCCCGCAGACCCTTTCTGGCTCAGAGGACAAGCTCTCATCACCCAGCACAAGTGCTGGCAGCCGGCCTTCTCTCTCTCCCCTCTCCTGAGTCAGCCCAGGAGCAGCTTCTGGAGGAGATGTGGATTGTGGATTGGGAGCATTTGCACAACCAGCCTCCCCTCCCCCAATATCTCTGGTCTGAGGTCCCTGGGCACAGTCCCGAAATAGCTCACTGCCAAATTAGGCCCAGCTTTTCCAGCTCTGTGGGCGCCCTCCCCCTTCTTTCCCAGCCCTCTGTCTTCCTTCCTTTCTCCTTCCTGCCACACTTCCCTGCGTGGTGCCAAGACCAGCTGGTTCCCCGGTGACAACTGGCCAAGGAGAGGAAGGCTGCTCTCCTGGCCCAGGGTGGCTTGCTGGGCCCAGCCTTGCAGGCCGGGGTGTCTCCTGGGGGCCCCACGCTGTCTGCAGGGTCTGCAGTTGTGCACCTGAATGGTGGAGTACCGTGACTCCCAGGCCCTGCCCTCCCCGGGACCAAGACCAGGAGCTCTGCTCTGCAGCAGGAACCTGATGATAAGTTTTCTGACTCTTGCGTCTTCTCTTGGAGAACCACAGAACACGTCCTGGAAGTGGAGCTCTGTGGGGAATGGGGCAAAGAGCACAGGCTCAGGAGTCAGACAGGTGCAAGGTCAAAACAGCATTCTCTCTTTTCAGCTTTATGACCTCAGGCAGATTCCGTATCTGTTGAAACCTGAGTTTCCTCATCTGTAAAATGGAGATAACACCAATGTATTTCAGTCAGGGTACAGGCTTACCTGCTGTATCAAAGACCTGAATAACAGTGACATAAACAAGATACAAATGCATTTCTTTCTTTCCTGAGCATCCCAGTTGTGATACAGGGTCAGGCCCTTCTGTCCACACCTGAGTTGCTCTGTCACACTCAGAGTCCCTGCTTCCATTTCGGGTCTAAGAGGCTCCCCAGCTGCCCCTTCTAGCCAGCAGCAAGGGGGGGGGGGTTGGACTGTAGAAGGCCTTGAGTGTCAGGCCAAAGAGTATAGATTCTCCACAGCATGGGCCGAGGTGTCTGGGTTAGGGGAGGAGTGTTCCGTGGAGACTGCCGTGGCGGGCAGGAGAGTCGCAAGTCTTCTCTCTGGGCTTGTTGTGTCATGTCAGTTTGCTTCAGACTTACTTTTTATCCAAGGCCCAGAGGTTCTTCCCTGACCCAGAGCATTAGAATCTCAGACCCCCTTCCGCCAGCCACTGAGGGGCAAGCATCCCTTCGCAGCACGATGGTCCCCGCCTTGCCCTGCGCTTCCTGGTGGATCTGCACCAGGACTGGCCTCAGGCCGTGGCGGCTTCATCAGAGAGCCTCGCATTGGCCCGCTCATCCTTGGAGGCCCAGCGCTCCTGCCCCTCCTCAGGGAAGCCTCGCTGACTGTGCAGCTCTTCCCGATGCTGCCCTTCCTTGTGCGTCCACATCCCTCGAGGTCTGCGGCAGCCCTGGCGGCATTTAATCACAGCTTTCTTAGTGAGCACTTTGCTGTGAATGTATAATTTTGCACTGGAAGAATCGTTGACACTCTTATAGCCCAGGCTTCCTCAGATGTTAGTCCCCTGATGCGAAGGAGCAAAACTCTTTTCTTGTCGAATAAGTTTGGGAACATGGACTGTTCCTCCTTTTGGGGAACGACAGTGCACATTACAGTGTTGAAGGCACTCAGAGCCCTGCAGAAAGGAAGCTCGTTGATATGTGCCTCGTCCAGAGTTTCCCTACCGTTTTTTTTGAGCCATCCTGTTAAGTTATACAACCATTCTCTGGGACCTGCTGCTCTCACCTGGGTCCTTCCTCTTACAGAAGGGGATATAGAGGCACAGTGTGAGGAGAGACCTGCACAAGGTCATAGCACAGGTCACAGCAGAGCTGGGATGAGAACCAGGTCTCCTGTTTCTAGACCAAGTGTTTTTGTTCTACTTCCGTGCCTCTCTGCTGTCCCCATGGGAAGCAAGAACCACACTCCCACTTTCCAGTAAGCACTGTAGGTCTGCCTTCCCTGCTCCAGTGTCCCCGTCCCACGCCCCCTTTTGCATCTGGTCTCCCTGAGCAGTCGGAGGGCAGGGCCCCTGCCCTCTGCTTCATCACTGCCACTGTGGGGGCGGATCAGCCTGTGACTTAGAGTGAAGCATCGAAGATTGGGCCACCCGTAAATTAGAGAGTCACCAACCGGAGAGTACCAGGAAGCAAGCCCATCCTTGGCATGGGTGCCAAGTCCTAGAAGTTTCCAAGCTGGGCAGGGAGAAGACAATCAGGCCTAGCCCCTGCAAGGAAGCTGTTTCCTCCTGGGAAAAGTGGGGGAGAAGGGAAAACACAGCCCCACAGTCCTTATCTCACCAGCCACGCAGCCCAATGGGGAGAGCGGCCAGTGTGGGGCATCTCTTCCCTCACTGTGACTCTCTGGCGTCTGGAGGGGCAGGAGCCCAGTCTGCTTGGGCTTCCAGGAACTCGGCAGGGAAGGGCTAGGGTCTTTGTCAGGTGAGGGTCCATCTTGAACAAGAGGCATGCCAGGCCTCAGCTCATGGCAGAAGAACACTGACCCTTCACAGAAAAGCCAGGCTCCAGGCCTGGCCCTGCTCCTGGCTGGCTGTGTGACCTCAGGCAAGTCCCTTGTTTTACAGGGTCCTACAGAGGCATCAGATGGCCTCTAAGATCTCCCTTCCACCCCATCCCCCATTTCAGTTCTGTAAATTCTAAAAAGTTCTATAAATTATCCTGGCAGAACTTAATCGCTAAGTTTAGGTGATTGCCAAACACGAGGTTCTTACTTTGTATCCCAGAGTGTGAGAGGCAGGGCACATGTATAACATGAAGACTGACTTCTCTCAAGGAGGCAGATGATGTTCCAACAGCCAGCAGACGGTTAGCGCAGAGGGAGCCCTTGCGAGCACCCAGGGCACACAGCTTGGGGTCAGGGCCTGGGGCAGAGCTGTAGATATGGGCACGGTCCCAGCCCGATGGGACCTCCAGAGTGGACTGGCACATGTAGGCCACCAAGCCATGGGGATGAAGCCACTAAATCAGGCAGAAAAACACCGTCAAGTGTGACTGTGCTGCATCTGTGTCAAGGGTAACTCCGTCACAGGGCGGCCGCGGGATGAATGCCCATGTGAAGCTGTCAGTTTCAGTCTGGTCAATCCGGAAGGCTTCCTGGGTGGTGGGGAGAGGGAAGGTGGATTTCAGGAGCTGTTCATTTGACGAGAATGAGATGGCAGAGCATACAGAGCAGGCTCAGGGAGGGGGTGTGAGCCAGGGACACCTTTGGGCATTGTCACAAACATCTTGCACACATTTCATTGACCCATGCCCCAAACCCAGAGCACCTGGGCACATGTCCCGTGGCACCATCAGGGCACCTGGAGCTCAGGGCAGTGGGAGGTGCTGCTTCTGAGCATCCCCCCACCCTGGTCAAGCCCCCAGACAGTTGCAACAGTCTCCTCACTAGCCTCCCCGTGGCCTCTCCTGTCCCCCCATAATCTGTGCTCCACACAAGAGCCAGCAAGAGCTTTTACAAATGTGTATCTAATCCCCTGCTTGAAAGCCCTCACTGGCGCCCTTAGCCCTTGGGATAGAGCCCTGCCAGCCATGGGTCTGTGCTGCTGCCACAGGGTCTGCTTCTGATGCTTTAAATGCTGCAACCTCGTGCCCCAGGGCTCTTGTGTGAGCCGTGGCCCCTGCAGGAGACATTCTCCTCCACCCCTGTTCCCCACTCAGAACTAGGCTCTACTGTCGCCTCCTCTGGGAAGCCTTTCCTGGCCCCCCAGACTAGGCGGGCCTTTTGTCCTGATGCTCTCAGAGCCCTGGGAACTCACTTCAGGGCCTTGTCATGTTTGTAAATGTATATGTGTATGAATATTTGATCAGTGTCTGTACTGCTGCTAGATAAGGGGAAGAGATAGGACCTATATGACTCCAATTAGAATCAGTGCCCAGCACCCAGCACAGTGCCTGGCCGAGAATGGTTGGGTGCTCAGTTAAACTCTGTTCCACGGACAGTCACTGCCCGCAGTGTGCTGAGTTGTCTGCTGGGGTCAGAATATATGTATCTCTGGTCCAGGCTTCCAAAACGGAGAGGTCCCTCCCACTACTGTCACTGTTCAGCCCAGGAAACAGCTACTGGCAGGCTCTGCCCTGCCTAGCCCTCGTGGCCTACAGGTCTGGCTGCATATCAGTGCTCCAGCCTCAAGAAGCAGCCATTGCAGAGTCAAGCAACCCTACAGACGCCTCTGCACCATGAGGCCTGCAGGCTTGGCGGAGTCAGGGTCTTGGACATGCAGCCAGGCCCGTTCCTCCTCCCTAGGCCTTGGCCTGGGAAGAGTCTGGTGATGGTGTGAGTTCTGGTGTTAGAGCCAGCTTTGTTCATAGCTAGCTGTGTGGTCCTTTGAAGACCCCAGAATACATGCTGTCACTGGGTCTTGTGGTCAGCTGACTGTATAGATCCTGAGGTCCAGAGGGCCACAGCATCCTCAAGTGTGCAGGGAGATGTCTTCCCATGGGTGTAGCAGACACAGTCACCAAAAGAACCAGCCATAATATCTTTGAAAAGCACCGCCCACTGACCTGGATTCCCAATAGCACTCACAGGCCCTGAGTTGGGGTTTAAAGAACCCCCCAGGGTATGGGGTGAGAGGATGGGGACTATATTCTCTGTGTATGGGAGCCAGAAGGCTCTGGTGGCCCTGGCACTCCCTAATCATTGTTGTCCTGACCTGGACATCCTCTCCGTCCTTCCTCCAGCATTTATGGAGCACCTGGTAAGTGCCAGGCTGGCAGCAGACAAGACCCTCTCAGTCTGTGCACATGGGAGCTCACAGACTTGTCTCCTCCATCCCGGTGCTGAGCAGAGTGCTTAGGCTCACATGCTCTGCAGCCAGCCTGCCTCCTGGCAGAGCCCGGTGCTGCTGCTTGCCAGCCATGTGACCTGGAGGAAGTTACCCGTCTGCTCTGTGCTTCCTTTTCTTTATCTGTAAAATGGGGATAATAATGGTACCTACCTTGTGCTTGGAAGAATGTAAAGGATTTGAACAGTGCCCAGCACACTAGTATGTGTCAGCTCTTTATATTAGTCTACTTGGGCTGCCATAATTAAACATAGACTGGCTAGGTTAAACAACAGATATTTATTTTCTCACAGTTCTGGAAGAACTAATAAACTAACCTGGCATGTATACAGGCCTTTTGCAATTACACAGCTATGTGGTGAGCCCCCTGTAAGGGTAGGAACCCTTTGTTTCCCAGCTCAAAGCCCTGGATTTGGCACAAAAGTAAAACCCTTTCACTTTCGCCATCTTTTTTTTGAGCTCTGAACCTCCCACCTGTGGGGCAGGTGTAACTGGTGTTTACAAATGAGGAAACTGAGGCTCAGAGAATTCAAATGAATTGTCCACAGTCAAGCAGCTAGTCAGTGGCAGAGCCATCCTTAGACCCAGATATTCCAAAACATGGCCCATTGCCTTTTCCATTTCCAGTAGGGCCCCCTGTGAAATCAGAGCAGTTGTTAAAAATCAGATCATGGAGAACCAGAATGAGTTTGGAACCTGAATTCTAGAGCTGACTTGTTCCTGGGCCACCTCCCAGGCCTTCGGTTTACAGCTTCTGAATGGAAACAACACCCTCTGCCCCAGTACTGTGCAGGAAGAGGGGCGGGGGTCACACATGTGACACGTATGAGAGGTGATGCCTACTGAAAGCTGGCTCTGTGCCTCTTCCCCTGGCACTGGGCCCTTCTTAAAGCAGGGCATAGAGGGCAGGCACCCAAAAAGAAACCCATGCCCATTAGCAATCACTCCCCATTACGCCCACCTCCAGCCGCTGACAACCCTAATCTACTTTCTGTCTCTATGGATTTGCCTATTCTGGACATTTAATATGAATGAAATAAAACAATATGTACTCTTCTGTCTTCTTCTTCCACCGAGCATAATGTTTTCAAACTTCACACATGTTGTAGGCAAATAATATCCCCTTGTGTGGATATACCACATTTGTTCATGCATTCATCAGGTAATGGACATTTGGGTTGTTTCCACTTTTTGGCTGTCATAATAATGCTGCTATGAACATTCATGAATAGGTTCTTGTGTGGACTCATGTTTCCATTTCTCTTGGGTCTATACCTAGGAGTGAAACTGATGGGTCAGATGGTAAGTCTATTTTTACTTTTTGAGGAAGTGTCAAACTGTTTTGCAAAGCGACTGTACCATTTTACATTCCCATCAGCAATATATGAGGGTTCCAATTTCTCCACATTCTCGCTTACGTTTGTTATTGTCCATTGTTTCTGTTATAGCCATCCTAGTGGCTGTGAAGTGGTACCTCAGTGTGGTTTTAATTTACGTTTGATGACTAAGGATGTTGAGCATCTTTTCATATGCTTTTAGCCATTTGTATGTCTTCTTTGGAGAAATGTCTATTCAAAACCTTTGCCCACTTTTTTATTGGGTTGTCTTACCGTTGAATTGTAAGAGTTCTTTACGTATTCTGGACACCTGTCCCAGATCAGATATATGATTTGCAAATATTTTCTCCCATTCTGTGGTTATCTTTCCCCTTCCTTGATGGTGTCCTTCGAAGTCTCACCCACTTCTGCCCCTGCCCCCTCACATGGGCCTCCCTCCTTTCTGGCCTATTCATCTTTCTTGTTTGCTCTCCCTTGAGGACTTGCACTCTCCTTGGGCTACAGGAACCGGCTCTATCCTGCTCTGTGGACAATGTTTCCAGGAGGTTCTCCCCCAGCCAGCAGCCTGAACTGCACCCAGACTGTAGTCATCCCTGGTTTGGGGGGTTCTGAGGCTGTGTGATGATCTGTGCCCCCAGCCCCACAAGATGAATATGGCAGAGTGGAGAGGAGACTACCATACACTGAGTGTCCACTGTGCGCTCCATGCTTTGCATGCACTATCCCACCCAGAACACTCTTAAGATACTAGTGTTTTGTCTACCCTGTGAATAAAATGGAACTGGATTTGCCAGTGTGTCTGACTGCACAGCATGTACATGGCTCAGGGGCAACAAGTTTACCTCTGCTGATCTATTTGGTAAATGACTACTCTGGGAGGGGCCCAGTGTTGTTCAAAAATGTTAGAGAAAGTGTTGGTACCTCCCTGGAAAGTCCCAGTATGGTGGCAACAGAAGTTCCTTGACACTCCAGAAAATGCCTGACTTCACCTGCTGTAACAACAACCCCCAAATCCCGATGGCTCACCCCAGTAGAGGAATGTTTCCTGTTCACATCGCAGTCTAATGTGAAAGGTGGGGGGTGTTCTGGTCCAGGCTGTCGGGAGCCGGCTACTTCTCTGTGGTCTGTGGCTTTGCCAGCCCCGGAACCTCTGCTAGACTCCTGACGTCAGGCCAGCAGACAGGGAAAGGAGAACACATGCAAGGTTGTAAGGGGAGTTTTCTGGGGCCAGGCCACATTCCATTGGCCAGAACTTGGTCACACCTAACTGCAAGTGGGTCTGGGAAATGTCTAGCTGTGGCCCCAGGAAGAGAAGTCAAATAGCTCTTGTCCACAGGGAGCCAGTCTCAGGCACAGTGCTCAGATGTGAACTTGAGCCAAATCACTTCCAGCTCCTCGAAGTGCCACCCCTAATGCGGTGAGAGGTCAGTTTTCATGGCTCCTTTGGCCTCACTTCCTGGTCCTCACTGGGGCCCAGCCGAGCTGTGCGGGCTGAGCAGTTAAAGAGCGTTGCTTCTCTGTGACGTGATGGAGCAAACCTGAAAATTCACTTGTTGGTGACAGTTGTGGTAGAGCCTCCCCAGTTCCCACCCTACCTCCTTTATCCCAACTCTGTAAAATGGATGCCCTTCTGATACTGACACGCATGATGGCTCTGGAGCTTTGATTCCACCTGCTCCAGTGTCAGTGTTCTAGAAACTTCTGTGTTATGTTGGTGTTTCTCTGGTACGATACACGTGCTTTGGTGGATATGAGACTAAGTGGTATGTATAAACCTTTTATTTTTACTTTCGTGATTATATATCTATTATAATGTGTATTAGAAAATCACTTAATACATAAAGCCCATAATTTCACATAATTTCACACAAATTTCACATAAATTATCATTTTAGATGTGTCTAATTTTGGGGCTTTACTGATATGAAAAAAAAAGTGACACATGAATGACTGAGTTTGGGAACATGGGGTGAAAAGGCTCAGATGCTAGACTGCCTTGATGGACTGTGGTCCCAGTGCTTGCTAGCCGTGTGACCTCTCTGTACCCGCTTTCCTCCTCTGTAGCATGTTCCCATAGTGTATATAGAGTATAGGATGGTTCGAGTGTCAAATGATCAATAATGGTATCTGGCACATGTTATGTGCTCAGTAGGTGTTAGTTACCCATTGTTAGTTATTAGGAAACACCGCGTCATATCATTTAACTGTGCCAACAGCCCTGTGATCAGTGTTATTACTGCCATTTTACAGATGAGCAAAGAAAGGCTAAGTCACTTGCCCAACTAGTAGCAAAGCCAGGCTCTGACCCCCGGTGTGCCTGACTCCTAGGCTGGGCTCTGGGAGGGGAGTCCAGTTGCAGTCCTGGCTCTGGCACTAACTTAGAGGCCACCTTAGGCAAGCCCCATCCCTCTCTGAGCCTCAAGCTTCCCGTGTGCGTGGGGCAGGGGACCAGCTTTGTGCTTTGTGCAGGACCAGGCTTGCAGGACTTAGGGGCTGCTATCCTCACTTAAACCACAGCAGAAGCCTTTGCTTTTGAAAGAAAAAAGAAAAAGAAAACAACTGGACTGGATGTGATCAGGATGCCTGCAAACTTTGCCCCTTCCAGATCCTCTGCCTGGCTGTGGATTCTTGCTGCTCTCTCTCTCTATAGCACCTGAGTACTTCACTGTGCCCAAGCTTCAAACTTCCCCCAAGTATAGACCATTATTTGTTTATCTATTCATCTGTTGATGGACATTTGAGTTATTTCCGTTCTGGCGCTAATATGGATAATTCAGCTTGATGTACAGGTTTTTGTGCGGACATGTTTTCACTTATCTTGGTAAATGCCTAGGAGTGGAATTGCTAGGTCATATGGTAGGGGTTTGTTGACTTTATAAGAAACTTTCAAACTGCTTTCTAAAGTAGTCATACTATTTAAAACTCCACCAGCAATGTAGGGGAGTTCCTGTTGGCCCACACTTTCATCGACACTGGCAATTGTCAGTCCTTTTCGTTTTAGCTATTCTAGTTTGTACATAGCGGCATTTCCTTGTGCTTTTAATTTGCATTTCCTGATCATGAATGATATTTAGCACTTTTTCATGTGCTTTTTGGCCATTTGTATCTCCTCTTTTGTAAAGTGTCTGTTCACATTTTTTATCCTTCCTTTTTAACGGGTTGTTTGTCTTCTTCTTAATGAGTCGTGAGAGTTTTTTAAAAATACATCCCGCATACAAGTTCTTTGTCAGGTATGTGTATTGGGAATATTTTCTCAGTCTGCGGCCTGCCTTTGCGGTGAACATTTTTAAATGGATTAATTAATGAATGTTGATTTGTTGACTCTCAGGCTTTCTAGCTCAGACCTCCGCTTGAGTGTTAGGAACCCTTTTCTAATTATTTCTGTTTGGCTGTGAGATATCTTTATCTGCAGGTAGGGTGGTGGGATGGCATTAGGGGCTGAACTTGTGGACTCTGGAATCAGACAGTCCTGGGTCCAAGTCCCCGCTCCAGGGCTCATGCACGGGCAGATCCTTCACCTCTGCTCTCTGAGCCTTGTTTTTCTTGTTTGTAAAATGGGAACAATAAATGATCATCTCCTTGGACTGTTGTGAAGATTAAATGAGGTGATGACTGTAAAGCACCTGGCAAAGGCACACAGAAGCTGAGCTGTACCAGTTGGCACTCTGGTTCCTAAGGCCCATCGGCACCCAAGCCCCAGCCCATGCGAAACCAGGCTGCACAAAGCTGGCTTCCTCTACCTTCCGTTTTGATACTGAAAATACCACCTTCATGGTTCTTGCATCAGCCCCGTCCTCTCTCCGCCCAGGCCCCAGCCCCGGTCAGGCCTCCTTCCTCTCCGCACTGCTCTTGGAATAGCTCGTTACTGAGATGGTCTCCCTGCCTTCTGCCTCGCCCATCTTCCACCCTGCGTACCGCAGCCACCATTGCCAAAGGCTTCCTTTCTGAATCAGAAACCTGGGGCTCCTGGGGTGGGTGTTTAGGGGAGACCACTTTGCAAGGGCAAGGCTCGGCTGTCCCTAACTCCTTCTCTGGTTATAAATAACAGGCTCTATTCTTAGCCCACTAGCAGTTAGTTCTCCTCCTCTACCTTCCAGAGCCTCCATCAAGGACCTTGGCTGTCCTTACTGGAGACAGGCCATTCCTTGGCCTTTGGCAGGACCCATTCCTTTGATACGTGATCAGAAAATTCAATTATAAAACCAATTACTGATTTCCTGAGCTTTACACAGGAGACATGAAAGTTTGATTAAGTTTGAATTCCTGTTTGGCTGATTGCCAGCCAAGGCCAAATGGGCTTGTGGGAGATTTTTTTGTTGTTGATTCTGGTTTGTTTTGTGGCTGCACTCTTGGGTGGGGGAGGAAGCACATTGGTTTTCTGTTGTGGGGTTTTTTACCAGCCCCCCAGCTTGCTGAATGGCTGTTCCTCTGTTGTGATGCATGAGATGTAAATCCCCCAAAGACCTGTTGCCAGGGCAATGGGCTCCCGGAATTGAGCTCAACTAAACAAAGTCCTTCAGCTTTGAAGGGAGAAGCGTTTGTTTCCCATGCGGAGTCGAGTTGTAGTGGCCTTCCACAGGGCCGCGTTCGAGGACACCTGCGCGAACAGGGACACGGAAGTGGCTCACCGGTCACTTGCGAGCAGCTTCAGCAGTGTGGCTGGGCTCTGACTGCTACATCCCCTGCCCGGGGAACACACAAATGCTGGGGCCAAGGATCAAGGGTCCAAAGACAGGAGCCCCCGAGCTGCCTCTGCCCGGGTGGTCACGTCTCCCCAGAACCTGCAGGGCTGGGCCCCCACGGCAAGGGCCCAGGGCAGGTGGGAATTGGAAAGCAAACCTTGGTCTCGAGCCAGAGCGCCTTGCTTGTTCAGATACTAGTGGGAAACCAACAGAGCCCGTGGCAGGAGGTGGCCGGGGCTCCAGGTCAGAGTCTGAGTTGGTTCGGGGACCCAAGTTCCTTCCCTAGGAATAAGATGAGAGGATCTCAGTTCTTTGGAAGCTGTAGCCATCCCCGAACTCTTCCTACAGGGGGCATATTATCCAAGAGTGGTGATGGGGCCCCTCTCAAAAGTGCCTCCCCCATGCCTGAAATGCCCCAATTAGAGACGGAGCCCTTTGGGTTTGAAAGGCTTTTAGGTCTCTAGGAATCCTGGTTAAAGTGCTAATATCCCTGGAGGGAGAGCATCTACAGTGGGGATTAGCCATCAGCTAACTGAGAAGAGAGCCCTGTGGGAGTAGGACATGGGATTCCCTGTGTCCAGCATGGGGTCGGATAAACTGCACCTGCCTCCCAGCTTAGTCAAGGCCAGGCCCAAAGTGACCCCTCACACCAGAAAACATCTGCACCTCTAATGTCTACCTGGTGCTCCACACATCGCAAAGCACTCACACCCTGCCGCTCATCCACACAGCAGCCTCACAAGCCAGCTGCCTTTGACCCCCAGTTGCAGATGGGGCAGCCAAGGCTCAGAGAGGTCAAGTGCCTTGCCCAGCATCACACAGCTGGTGAGTGCAGATTCTGGACTCGGACCTGGGACTTCTGAGTCCAACTATGCCTGTTTCCTCTGTGTGCACAGCCTCGGGCTGCATTGAGGTTGTGGACACGGTGCACCCACTTTGTTCAATTGGCTTGTTTGTTTGTGTGTTTGCTTGTTTTTACAAGGTGAGAATTTTTTGTAAGGTTTGAGTTTCGGGTTTTTTTTCCTTTCTTTTCTTTTTTTTTAATGAAACTGTTACAGCTTCCTGGTGGAGTTGTAATTAGGAAATTCTGGGTTAGTCAGCTAAGCAGAATTGACAAATAACCAGGCAGTGCTGGATCGAGTACTTTTTCCCTTCCATAGAAATTCAGGTTTTGCCAAATTGGGGGAAAGGAGTTGTGAAGAAGGGAAAAATGTGTGCAGCTGGGCTGGGCCAAGGAGGATCGATTTCCTCCTCTATGTAGAACTAGACAATAAAGAAAAATAGTTGTCTTCGTGTAGGATGATTTTTTATATGTGCAGACATGAGGTGGTACAAGAAAGGTGGGGGAAACAGGTGAAGGGGAAACCCAGGCTGGGGTCCAGGCTTTGGCAGGAAGGGGACTGGCACCCCAGATAGGGGAAGGGTTCTTGGAACAGGTGCCTGGATAGACCCCGCTGTGACCATCTTGCACTTCTGAGTGACTGTGTGACAGCCACCCCAAGTGTGGAGCACACACAGGCCAGGCTCTGGTGCCAGACCCTGTTTCTGGTGTTACCCTGACTGACATTCTTCATTCTAATAGTGATATGTTTATTTTCATATGAATCAAAAAATAAGTATGTACCCCATCTAGCTCATGATTGCTCAGATATTAGAATAAGACCAAAGTAGGGGCCTAACTTTTTTGTGTGTGTGTGAGGAAGATCAGCCCTGAGCTAACATCCATGCCAATCCTCCTCTTTTTTTGCTGAGGAAGACTGGCCCTGGGCTAACATCTGTGCCCATCTTCCTCCACTTTATATGGGACACTGCCACAGCATGGCTTGACAAGCGGTGCTTCAGTGCGCGCCCAGGATCCGAACCCAGGCCTCCAGCAGCAGAGCGCGCACACTTAACCGCTACGGCACGGGGCCAGCCCGGGGCCTAACTTTTTAAAAAGTGACTCAAGTAAAAGAAACATATTATGCAGGTAGATCCAAGGACATTACAGAGATTGGGCAGAAATTATGACAGCAGGACAGAGAGGACTGAAGTTTGGGAAAGCTTCCCTTACCCATACAAGCTGGGTAATATGATTATGCTCATTTATAATGAGCATAGGTAATATGCTGATTTTACAGAGAAGTAAATGGTTATGCTCATTTTACAGATAAGGAAACTGAGGCTCAGAAAGGCTGAGTGATATGCCCACAGTCACACAGCTGATAGATGGCAGAGCCACGACCGAGACCCAGGCCTGCCTGACTCCAAAGGCGGGTCAGAGGCCCCAGCAACACTCGGAGCCCGCAGCCCAGGGGAAGTCTCGTCTTCACACTCCAGGCGAAGCCCCCAACGCTGGCGTCAGATCAGCCAGCCTTCCTGGGGCTGTCCACTGGGGAAGAAGCTTTCCTGGCTCCTTACTGAAGGGTTAATGGAGGCAAATCCCACTCTGGGGAGGTGGGGCCCTGGGCCTGCTTCCTCCAATCATCTGCATCTAATTCTCTCAAATAAAAGCCTTTTCAGAAAAGGCCTGGTGTGATGCTGCATGTGACTGGCAGAGCTGCGATTGCCAAGGGTTCACTGTGCGCCTGCCCCGGCCTGGCTCCACCCACCCCCAAAGGGCTCTCCTTTTCTCCCGTTCTTTCTTCCCTGGTCCTTCCCAGCCCTTCCTTTTTCCTTTCTTTCTTGTCTCTGAATCACTTTTTCCAACAAGCTGTCTACTCAGTATATCAAATAACTCCCTGAATGATTTCCGAAAGCCTTCTTCTGATAACTGAAGCCTCGGAGTTGGAAACACATTTATGCTTATGTGGGACTGAGATTTCAGAACAGTGTTAAATTTGCATGAGGCGCTAGGAAAGTAGCCTCTTCCCTGCAATATAGATGGGAGGAAACAGCATCTTAAGCAGGATGAAAACAGTCACACAAGCAACTTTGCCCAGCTTATTACCCCCCTGGGAGAAATCAGCCCAGTTTCCCCGGCACGGGGGAGCAGCCCTGCCCCAGACCATCAGAGCAGATCTTGTGACTGAGAAGCCGTTTGGATCCCTGTGTTTGGTAGTTGGTCAGATTCCTAACAAGGGATTCTGGGGCTGAAGCCCCAGAAATAAAAGTGTGTGTGTTTTGTGTGCATGCACAGGTGTTTTTGATGTGTGTGTGTGTTGTGTGTGCATGCACGTGTTCTTGGTGTGTGTGTGTTGTGTGTGCGTGCACACGTGTTTTTGAACGTGTAGTTCTGTGTGTGGTTTTGTGTGTGTGGACTATGTGCCTTCTCTGGGAGAGAGGCTCTAGCTTCTGTCACATCTCAAAGGGGCCCTCCTATAATCCTAAAAAGTTACACTCCAGACCTACTATGTGCCAGGTACGTCAGCTGCTAGCTGAGGCCTCTGAGAAGGGTAATTCTCATGGAAGTTAGAGTTTGGAGAAGATAAACTAACAAATAAGCAAGGAAAGCCAGGTTGTGGTCACGCAATGCAGAGACTTTAAATAAACAGGTGCAATAAATGGGTGGCTGCTTGAAGTCAAGGTGGTAACACAGCTCCCCCTTGGCCAACCGTGTGACATAGTACCAGCTGACACCTACTGACTGCTCACCATGTGCCAGGCACTGTCCTAAAAGGCCTCGTAACACCGAGAAGTTGGGACTATTTAACAGACTGGAATGTTAAGGCTTGGGGAGGTCACACAGATGTTTAGTGGCAGAACCAGGACCAAAATCTAGGGTTACCTACCTCCAAATGCCTCACTGAGTAAAATACTGGCCTCTCCAGACTTCATTTTTCTCATCTGTAAAATGGAGTGATTCCCTATTTTCTTATCCCTGAGAAGCAAAAAGAATATTTTTTAAAATATAAACTTTTATACAAATAGGTCTGAAAGTCACACTCCTGCTTTTGGCCCAGGAGCCCTTGATGGAGCTGGTGGCGTGTCTGTGGCAGTACCACAGAGCTTCCTGAGTTTTCTTGGACTCCTTCAGGGCTACCAGTTGAACCATCAATGTGAGGATTTTTCCTTAAACCTCATTATCAAATTAGAGAGTTTAACTTGTCTCCCACTAACTTGTCCAAGTTCCGGCAAACAACAGTTTTAGTTCCAGAAGCCTGACACTGGCCACTACTGGCCCCTCAGTTGGTAGTTCTCACCAGCCCACAGCCTGTCAAGGGGGCGTCGTCTCTCCCTGCCCAGTGCAAGGCCACGTTCCCTCAGACTTCTGAGAGCTCTGATGTTAGCCTCTGTGGCCAGTATGAACACAGACCAGCTGATGTTGACAGTGGTCAATGCTTGGACACTGGTTAACGATATCAGATAGCCACAGTGGTCTAGAAAATGGAGCTTAGGCCCACTTTAGCAATACAGTTGATGGAGGGTTCTTGATTTCAACCCCCCAAGAATATTAGTGGTCTGTGTAACACACTTCATTAAGCATATTGCGGTGACTCAGATGTGCTTTTGAGGATCAAGACTCTTAGAGCAGTGTGGTAGAGCCAAAAGCACAGGCTTTGGGGGTCAGAAAGATCTAGACACACCCCAACTCTAGCTCCCAGCCCTGGGACCTTGGACCAGTTGCCTCTTAGACTTTATTTTCCTCTGCCGTGCTCTCAGTTACTTATCCAGGGGATGAAGAGGTGTAGGAGGTAGGGCTGTTTTTCTGTTGACCCTCTAAGCACTTATCACAGAAGCAGGTAAATTTTTTCATTATTATTATGTGTGGGCAGGGAGATTGGTTTTTTTATTTATTTGGCTATGGTTTTTTATTTTGTTTTGGTGGGTTATTTTTAACCAAACCCCTGACTTATACTTGTTTTACTGTGCATTTCTTCCAAGTGGAGCACAGCTAAAGCATTCTGCTTGATTGAGGGGTTCGTAACAGTTCTAGATATACGTGATTAATCTACTGCGGTGGCCGTTATGTTGACTTCTTACTATGTGTCACACTGAGCACTTGACCGCACTAACTCATTTAAAACTCACAGCATCCCATGAGGTACATTCTATTATCATCCCCAATTTACAGATGCAAGAACTGAGACTCAAAGAGGCTACCTAGGTCTGGTTCTAGAGTCCAGTGACTCTCGTGGTGGTGTCTGGAAGTGTGGATGTGGCCCCAAAGTCCTGGGGCCCTGAGGCCCTGAGTACCCCCACTTGCAGGGCCTGCCAGGCTCATCCAGACAGTGGCACCTGTGTACTATCTTACAGTGAAGTGAACAGTATTCTCTGATCTGCAGCTCAGAATCTGCTCCTCCTAGCCCCACTGACACCCCCTTCCCACCTGCAGTTTTCAGTTCTCAGGGACCTAGTGCCAGCCCGGGAAGACTGAGGTTCCCTGGGCCCTGGCTACTTGGCCATTCAAACTCTGGCCTCTCCTTAAAGGGTTTCCACCACCCCCTGCTCCTTCCCTCCCCCAAGCCCCACTTCCCTGCCAGACTCAGCTTGCTCTCACCTCCTTGCTGGGAGCCACCAGCTGAGCTACCAGAAACCCTATAACCTTGAGCTAACCTTGCCTCTCTGCCTCAGTTTCCCAACTTGTACGATGAGGGAGCATAGACGGCATCATTCCTAAGGGCCCTTACAGCTCCAACGTTCCAAACCTCCGTCGTCTCTCGTCTGATGACAGCAGTAGCCTCCTTGTGTTCTTTCTGTGGCCCCTCTGCCAGCTCTCCCACACCCAGTGTGGCTGCACACAGCAGCCAGGATGAGCTTTCAAAAACAGAAGGTCATTTCTCTCCCCTTTTCTAAATCCTCCCATGGCTTCCCACCACACTTGGAATACAAGTCAAACTCCTTTCCGCGGTCAGCAGTGCCCTGTGTAATGGGGGGTCAGCACAGACACTGCTCAGAAAGTGCCCTGAGCACAGCCAGCCGCCACCTTGCCTGCGGTAGGCCCCGTTACCCGTGCAGCTGACATCCTCACTGGGTGTCTTGATTCCTCACCAAACCTGTGTCCTCAGTTTCATATTTATGGCTTGCCCTGACATTTCCCTTTTCTTACATGTCCCAAATTATTGAAAACAGCTGCTTTATAATTAATTGAATGAATCATGGAAAAACACTTTTTTTCTGTCTATAAATAATTCCACCTAACATTTTTCTGGGAGGATAAAATGCTGTGACACCCGATGCATGCCATCTTGTCCCCCGGCCTCAGCTCACGTACGTCTGGACACCGTCTCTGGAACTCTCCCTGGCCTGAAATAGGACCTCCAAGGTCAGTCAAGGTGGGGTCAGTGGAGAAGGGCCACAGGAGTAAGCAGCCTTTGACCACCAATTCTGCCACTCCTGGACGCTCTCACATGATTTCACCCCTGCCTTTGTGTGCCCAGCTCTGTGCTGCGTCCCATGCCTGGGATGGGGTGCACCAGGGGAAGACACAGCTCCTGCCCCTAGAATCATCACAGTCTTGTTTTCAAGATTGACACACTGAAGCCCGTTCAGCAACTAACTGGTGCGATTCACAGCCCAATGAGGGCCTCAGGAGAGCCAGGTATGGACACTGGTACAGAGCCTTCCCAGAGCAGGGACTCTCCACCAGCATGTCCTGGCACAAAAAATGGGTTACAGGTGTGCCCGAGGAATCCTTTCCTATGTCTACTGAAGGTGCTGTACAGACGCCATCATTGTCTACGTGGATCCTGACGTGGGAAAGATTGGGAAGACCCCCCTAGAGGAGGCAGAGCTTCAGTCGGCAGCTTAGGTGGCGAGGGCTTGGGTAGTGATTTCACCTGCTGGGGCAGGGGAGCCCCTCCTGACTCAGGCATTTTAAGTACTTGCATGCTTGTTGCAGCATCACCAAGTGTGATGGTTGACAGTGACCTCAGATGATCACACCCAAAGAGTGGACAGATGTGGCTTGTGTGCTATCATTGACCCCCAGCCCTTGTCCCTGGCAGGCACTATTCATCAGTCACAGCACTGACTCTGGCCGCAGAGTCCTCAGGGTAGCCAGTGCCCCAGGCAGCCATTACATTTGATCAGAGCTGGCCCTCAGATTGAAGCCAGCTTCCCATCCCTGGTCTACCCAGTGTAGCTCCTTCGTTTTACAGAGCCCAGCAGGGGAAAGTGACCTGGAAGGCCACAGAGGAGATAACACCTATTTTGCACCCCACTCTTCTGACCCCCTGGTGCAATGCTTTTTGGTGCTTTCCCTACCAAGTACATTTATTCAGCAAGTGTGTCCCGAGCACCTCCTGTGTGCCCAACTCACTGGTAGATCCTGGATACAAGCGGGAACCTGACGTGGGGGCTCCAGGGGAGAGACCTGGAAACACATAACCCCAGCAGGTGGTCAGACCCACACTCAGTGCCACCCTCATCATGGGGGCAGCGATCCTGCAACCCCATACTTCCATGAGCCCCTTGTCTCTGCCTCCTTTAATCCTCAGGGGCTTTGCCCACAGTGCTGGGCACCTGTGTTCTCTTCACTCCTTGCTGAAATCCTTGCCCCAAATTCCAGTCTTATCTCTAGGGCTGACCAAGACTTGTGGCCGTCCCAGACAGGAGGATCACTGGCCCCTCTTCAAGCTGGCTCTCTTGAGATGTTGTTCATCATTTATTCAGTGGGCCCAGGGAGACACTGACTTTCTATTAATGAAATTTTTTTTCTTTATTGTTCAAAATAAGGGATATATTAGATGCACTGAACTTAACATCACATTTTAACCTTTTGGGAGCTGGCTTTCATGTCCATCATCCATAACAAGAGAAGACTGCTGCCTCACACTCCCTCAGGGGAGAAGGAGCCCATGTGGACATAATTACTGAGTTAGGCTCAAAAGTCAGGTTACAAGTTCCTTTTTGTTTTTTGTTTTTTTTTAAGTGTAGGCAAACATTCTGCATTTTTCTGTAGTTCATGTTCTTTCTTCACTTTTCATTTGCAACATCCCAAACCAGACAATTTCTTAGAATATTAGAGGGTTTGAAATTTAGATAATAAAACGCATCTCTTCCCCTCTGTAAACAGCCCTATACCGTGCGTGACTCAGTTTCAGCGTTGCACTGACCACCCATCTCAGACTGGCCGAGACTGGTGAGCTGACCTGTCCCTGCATGTGTGTTACACATCTGTGGCTGTGTCAGTATTCAGCTCACAGAGGTAGATGCCAAGGGAGGACATGGGGGGACACTGTCCACCTCTGCTGGAGCGGAGCCAGCACACCCTTCTCCAGTTGCACTGGAGGCATCCAGGACCGGTGAGTTACCCGGCGTCGTATTTCTATTCACACCCGGGACATTTCAGCTCCTCTGTGACTGGTCTGCCTCATAGCCCATCTCTCCTGGGGTTCCTGTTGAGGTGAGCAGAGGCCTTGAGAACGAGCTCTGGGCGATCCCTTCTCTGCTTCCTCATTGCTCACCCTGGTGCTAGCGGGCCTTCCAAGGACAAGGAGATGGCACCTGGTACCCATCTCAGCTATGGCCTAAAATCCATTCATTCCTTCATGAGTTCCACAAACAGCACCTTGTAAAGGGACCAAATAGTCAACCAAGCCGATGCGGACCCTGCCCTCTTGGAGCTCACAGTCTCCCCAGGAAGAGAAATAGTCAACGAGGAAACAAACATGTCTAATTACACATTGTGATCAGTGCTGTTAAAGAAAAGAAAGAATGCTGACATGAGAACAGCAGGAAGCACGTGCTTTAGGTGGGGAGTCTGTCAGGGAAAGCTCTCTCTCAGGGGCATATTTAAACTGAGACTGGAAAAATAAGAAGGAGCCAATCTCACAAAGACTTGAGGTAGCAGGAAGGACCTTGCAAAGACCTTGAGGTTGAAATGAGCATAGCACGTGTGTGCAAAACCTAGAAAGGGGTCAGGAGGGCTGGCAGCTGGAAAGTGAGGGCAGGGGTGCCTCAGTATGAGGTTCGAGGGGAGGCAGGACCATGCACAGCCTTGTAGGTAGAGTTCAGAGTGATGGAGAGAGAACCCCCACTTCCAGCCCCAAGGAGAGCCCCATCTTGGTGGCTGTCTTAGTCTGCTAGCGCTGCCATAACAAAGGACCACTGACTGAATGGCTTAAGCAACAGAAATTTATTTTCTCACAGTTCGGAGGCTAGAAGTTTGAGATCAAGGTGTCACCAGGGTTGGTTTCTTCTGAGGCCTTGCTCCTTGGCTTGTAGATGGCCGTCTTCTCCCTGTGTCCTCACATGGTCCTATCTCTGTGTGTCTGGGTCCTAATCTCTTCTTCTTGTAAGGACACCAGTCATATTGCATTAGGGTCACCCTAATGACCTCATTTTAACTTAGTTACCTCTTTAAAGATCTTATCTCCAAATATACTCATGCTCTGAGGTACTGGGGGTTAGGACTTTTACATATGGATTTGGGGGGACACTATTCAGCCTGTAACAGGGGCTCTCCCTGACCTACTCTTTGAGGACAGGATTGGGGCAGTGGATCAGAATATTTAAAATGCCTGGGGAGGCCAGAGGAGACCAGGCCGAAGCAGCTTGCTCCCTCTTTGTTGAAAGCGATGATTAACAGGTGTTTAGGGGTATCGAAGACTTAATGGCACCAAACTGAGACTTTCTTACCCAGGATTAGTCAGAATCCTTGAAAGACAATTGGAAGCCTTCTGGGTGTGATTCAGTGGTATTAATGCAGAGTCCCCACTGGCCTACACTTTGGGACACTCTCCTTCAACCACTTGGGCAGGGCAGCCAGCAGTCCAGGCAGGAAAGTGGTGACAAGCTGAGTGAGGAAGGGAAAGCCCACTCACCACTGCCTGGTGAGTGGGCTGGTGAGGGGACGAGGGCACTGGCCAGGCTCACCGAGCCTCCTTCAGTGTTTCCTCCCAACTCGTAGCATAGCCACCTGCCCGGGAGAGAGGCCCCCAGAACGTGTTGTGCTGAATTAAATGGAGAGGAGAAACCCCACCAGACCTCGGGACCTGCCTTCCCTAAGACCCCCTGGATCAGTGTATGTTCAGCCTCCGGAGCCAGAGGGCAGCCGGCCACAAACTGCTGGAGGATCGAGGTGTCTGCAGACCTGCAGAGTAGCCTTGGCTCACTCCCCCACCTTAGGCTGAAGATAAAAATAACTACAAGGAGGGAAATGTCCTGGAGAAATTACCTTGAAATTCAGAAACATGAAGCCAGGCTCCATCTAATTAAGATGACATTTTAAAAAGGAGGGGCAGGGGAAGCCTGGGTGGCATTTCAAATTGCAAGCTGGTTGTGCAGCCTCTCTAATTTTGGTTCTGAGCGAAGTTTCCGATTGGAACAGAAGACCCGACTTCAAAGGCACCGCCTACCGCTGGCCAGGCTAAGGGAGTGAAAAGAGCAGCACGGGGCCTCTGGGCGCAATGCAGCCGGGACTGGAGCAAAGGCTTGGGGGCCGCGGGGGGCCACAGCCCTGGGAGCCTGCTGTGCCTTTTAGGGGATCAGTGGAGCCGCTCCCAGGAGGAGAGCTAATTGAGGCAGTGGCCGTGTCCTTGGAGGGTGAGCTTTTGTCCAGCCTGGGCCATCCTGGGGCCGCTCACTGGGCAGAGCTCTGGCCTGGGCTGGCCCCCGCCTCCCCCCACCCCCGTCTCCCCCTGGTGCTATAGAAATAGGTCTGGGTCTTGTGTAACGGTGCCCAGTGCCCTCTTGGGGAGGTTCCTGCCAGCCTTTAAGGCCCACCAGGTGGAGAAGTCCTGCTCCCTCCTTCCCGGAGCCCCAGGAGAGGCAGCCCCAGGCCCTTTCAACTTGGAAGGCAGGTGGATGGGCCTCCCAGTTGGGAACATGGTGGCCGGCTGGCCCAGGGAGACACCAGGCACGGAATACTGTCTCCTGCTCTCTGGACTAAGCCGCGCAGGCGTGTGAGGAGCCAGCTGCCCTCAGAGGCTCCTGCGTGTCCCTCCTCTTGTCCAACTGAGTTATCTCACAAAGATGGCTTCACGGGGCAGGCTTCACTGTTGTTGTTGTTATTGCTCTTACTACTAACATTGATCTGCACGCATGCACCCTTTGGGGCCAAATGCTTGCATTTTCCACAAATCTCATGTAGACTCGTGCCCGCCTTCCCACTTGCTTCCACTGGATGTCCCCCCACCCTCCTGTCTCCTGACCAACCACCGAGGTCTCTGTCCCATTCCCCCCTCTGCTCTCCATCTCACACTCTCTCAGCAGAGGTCTCTACCCACCTTCTCTGTAGGAAGGGAGGCAGGACAGTGAGCTGGCTGATGAGCGTGGGTGACAGATGGAATGAGTTCTAGCAGACGGCGGGGTGAGGTGGCCTTGGTTCCTTCACAGGGGGCGCCACCGAGGGTTTCACTGTGTTGTAGTTGGAAGTTCTCGCAGCAGATTAAAGGGGGAGAGAGGCTGGAGGCCAGGAGGCCAGGAGACTGGTCTAGACCCCTACTGTCATCCATGCAGGAGAGGTGGGGGGTGCCTTGGAGGAGCAGGGGAGGGGTCAGAGTTCATACCTTTCTGGGGGCAAATGACAATTCTTGGGAATCAGTTGGCTGCAGGGACAGAGGAAGGGAAGAGAGTGGACCTGACCTTGAGGTCTCCAGCGTGTGTGATGGAAAGCACAGAGTTGCCATTAGAAAGGGGCTGTGTCCCCAAAGAGAGGTGCAGGGATTCCTGGGGCACACAGGTAACCTGGTGGTTCACACAGACCAACATCTTTTGCTTTAATAGTCTTATGTATTTTAGTGTATATTAGAAAAATTAGCACACAGACCTCTGATTTCATGGATATTATTGTTTAGGATAAGCTGATTTTTTAAAACAAGTCAATGTCATTTTACTTATGAAATTGAGTAAATAGCAGCAGTGGTGTGCTGATACGGCAGAGATTATGAGAATGAGATGGGAAGGATCGTGGTATAGGAGACTGTAGGATGGGAAGCCAAGAGCAGGAGTGAGAGTGGGATTGACTCGGGACACGCTGAGTTGAGTCGAGGAGGTCAGGTAGGGGCACCCAGCAGCCCCCTACACAGAGAGGATCTGGTGAGATCTGGGAGGTAGCCTGAGAAGGCAAGAAGGGGTCTGAGGACTGAGCCCTCAGGGACTTAAATGTCTGGTGGAGGGACTGGGGCCCACAAGGGCACAGAGGGGGCTCCCGGCGTACTGAGGTGACCCAGAAAAGAGCACACTGCCCAGGAAGCAGTGTCCGCAGGGCCCAGCACCCAGAGAGAAGAGGAGAAGTGAGCAGATGCCAGGCTGGCGATGAGGGCACTGAGAGCCCTGGCAGGAAACGCGGAGGGGAGGTGACAGGACAAGAGGAGGAATGTGGGGAGGAGGACAGTGGCTTGAGGGGCAGGCAGGGTCAGAGGAAAGGCTTAGGATGTGGAGGCCAGAGTATGAGTATAGAGAAAAGGTGGAGAGAAGGCCCAGAGGGTGCGGGCAGGGCAAGGATGGAGACTCAACAGAGATGGAGTCAGGACCACACCCCACTGCTGCCTTTTCAGCAAAGTCTGATGTGGGATGAAGAGCACAGTGATTTTCCTCTTGGGGGTATCACTGAAGTTCATTTGGTGGCTGGGCGAGGCCTTAGAGTCTTGGGAGGGGACAGTCCTGGGTTCCGTGTCAGGTGCTCCCAGGAATGGGAGGCCCACAGGGGGAAGCCCTGCATGGGGGACAGCCTACCTTACTGGAGGGCAAGTACCTGCTCAGCCGCACGGCCGGTGGGGACAGTTGGGCAGGGTGAGCCTCCTTCTGTTCTCCCTGCTGGCCTGGGGGCTGGGCACTCACCTTCCCGCTCCTTTCTAAGAGGATGTTGGCAGCTAGGAGACCAGAAGTCAACATGACAACAAAGCTCCTTGGCAGGCCAGTGCCCCTGGTTCCCTTGCATCTGAGTCCAGGCAATTTAGGGAAATCATCTCTCAACAAAGATGAGGCCTCAAGTTGGCTGCCTGGGAGGTGGGGGGGTGGGGCATGGGGGTAGACTCATTGTTGCTGTTCCTCCCCCCTAAAAAAACTAGGGAAGGCGTAGATGCCCTTCCCATGAGAATGCCACGCACTCCTTGGGTACTGGAACTACCACTGAGCTCATTCCCTCCTGAAACCAAAACCGGGGAACCGAGGAGGGATGCAGGACAGAGAAGCAAAGTCTGTGGCCGATGAAAGCTGGAGCCCACAGCATGCCCCCATTCCCATGCTGCCCACCAGCAGGCTGTGTACACTCCCTGGAAATCAGAGTGCTTCTTCAGGCTTCACAACCCCAAACCAAGTCCCTGCTGGTGGGAGGAGGGTTGGGGCCCTGCAGAACCAGCAGGTGAAGTGAGTTGTTCCCAGCCCCGCTGCCTGGGGGCCCCGACCTGCGCTCGTGGCCCCTGGGCACACCCCTTCTGCTCCGAGGCCTTAGGACACACCGGCTGTGTCCTGCCCCGTGCTGCACGCTGAGGGGCAGCCCTTCCCAAAACGGGCAAAGGGGGCAGATTATAGTCAGCATGGAGGACGGACGTGCTGATTTTTATCTCCATAGTTATTAACTTATTTTAATACATGTCAGAAACAGATAAAAACTACCATATCAAACAACTTTTTGCAGATATTATTGTTACTGGTACTAAATTTCCTTTCTCATGAAATAAGTTTAAGTAGATAAAAGTCTAAAGAAAAATATGAAGTAAATTATAGTGCAGGTGGTATACGAACACGGCAAAAATTTAGCATCATTTACTGAGCATCTGCCATGTGCCCTGCAGTGTCCTGTGATACGGTGGTGAACAGAGATCGTGCGGGGGTAGGTATGCGAGTGACTGAGCTTGGGAAACACCACTGTGGGGCACGACTTTCTCCTTCTTTGAGGGGAGTGGTGGGGAGCACATATTCTTTGACACTCCAGAAAATGTACCTCTGCCTTTCACCGGCTTAAATCTGATGGAGAGGGCCATCTATTGCTTGTTGAAGCAGTAGACGAAGACAGTACCAGATAATCCATAATCTAGGGCTAAACAGAGGCCAGATGTCACATGGAGAACAACACCAGGAGGGGAAGAACACGAACAGGGTAGATTGGTAAGGGTACCACAAGCTGCAACAACAAATACACCCCAATGTTTCATGATTCAAATGCAATAGAAGCTTATTTCTTGCTCATCTAATAGTCTAGGGCAGGTGCTCTGGGTGGGTGGGTGGCTCTCCTCCACACGGTGATTCATGGACCGGCTCCTTCCATCTTATGGCGCCACTCATCCCCCAGGACTTTGTCATCATCTGTATTGGGGGGACATACATCTTAAGAGCCTGGGCCCAGAATTGGCGCACTTCACATTCACACTCCGTCGACTACAGCTCAGTTGCATGGCAGGCTGTGGCCTGCAGGAGAGTCCCTAACCCAGGGATCACGAGAGGGCTGAAATCCAGCCCACCTTCTCCTTGCCAGGCGATGCAACCCGGAGGAAAGAACTTTTTTCTGACTCCAGCAAAGGTGCTGTGTGGGCTGGCTTCTCCCTGGCTGGGGCTGAGGGGAATGGGCATGGAAGAGGGGTGAGAGGGGAGAGAGACAGAGGAAAGCCAGAAGTGCCTTGGAGGGGAGTGGAACCTGATCCCAGGTGGCACAAGGGGCCTCCTTTGTGGCCCTGCAGTTTCAGAGTGAGGGCCGGCCTGAGCTGGTGTACCCCCCTCACCAACTGGGTGGGGGTTCCACTGCTGACCCTCTCACTCAGTGGGCCCTGTGCAGCTCTTCCCTGGCGTATGGCAGAGTTGAGGCCTCAGGCACTGCCCAGTGGGACGTCTGACCACCCTCCCATGCCCAGGTCTGTACAGCTGGGGCTTTGTCCTGACCCCATGCCCGTGATCACCCAGTGTCAATGTCAGGGAGATGAGGATGGCCAAGGCTCAGTGGGGTGGCGTAGGGGGTGGGCCATGCACCCTGATCCCAGGCCTCGCAGAAAGCTGCCCAGGTTGTAGCACCCAGGCTGGAGCAGCTCCCGTCCAACTGGCCTGAGCTGGACACAGACCCCACAGGGTACAGTGCTCCCTCCTCCCTCCCTGCTGATATGACGTGAGAGACAGGCCGCCAGAGGCTTTGCTCAGCCCCGAGCCTCTCCTACCGTGTGCTCCTCTCTCATGGCCAGGCACTTCCCAGCGTCAGAGGAGCTGGCATCCAGCCTGGCCCCACTGTGCCTTCCACCTCCTGCCCCGCCCGCAGTGGCCCACCGGGACCTCTCTGCCAGGCCCAGCTGGTGCACAGCCACAGGCCCCACGCCGCCTCGCCCATGTTTTGGTTGACAGGAGTATTTGTCACCCTTGTTTCTTACACCTGTCGCCATCCCACCTGCCTCCTATAAACACTGCCAGCACCAACGCATTAACACTGGGTCCCCAGGGTGGGCACCAGCCAGACCCCATGAGAGCCATGTCCCCTTAGCAGCGGGGCTGAGGAGAGCAGATGATGGCAGCAGGAGTGTGTCCCAGGTGCCAGCTCTCCCAGGCCCTGCCCTCAAGGAGAAGTCAGGAGACCGGGCCCGCTCTGCCCTCTGGCTTGCTGGATGACCTTGGGCAAGACCCCCCCTCCTTCACTCAGACGTCAGTTTTCCCCTGGAAGACGCGGTGGTTAAACCAGAGGGCAAGCAGTGCTGCACGGTGATTACAGAGCGTGAGCTCTGGAGCCAGACAGCTGGAGTTCAAATCCCAGCTCTACAGCTTACTAGCTGGGTGACCATGGGCCCATCTCATAACCCCCCTGAGCTTTGGTTTCTCTGATTCTAAAAGGGGGAAAATGATACTACTTGTGAACATTACGTGAAATAAAGCCCATGAGAAGTGCTCACTAAATACTAGCTACTGTAATTACCTCTTAGGGCTCCTCCTTGACTGCAGAGGCTCTGAGCAGTGTGTGTGTGTGTGTGTGTGTGTGTGTGTGTGTGTGTGTGTGTGTGTGTGTGTGTGTGTGTGTGTGTCTGTGTGTGTGTGTCTGTGTGTGTGTGTCTGTGTGTGTGTGTGGCCAGCTCTAAGGCTCACAGTAGACACTGGGGAGGCTCTGGTCCTCTGGGGTGGTTGGCTTAGCCTGCCCTGGCCCCTGACCCCAGAGGTCCCCCCTCAACCCCAACCCTGGCAGCCTTCCACCACCATTAGCCTTTGGCAGAAACTCATAATTCTTGATTTTCTTACTAAGAGGTGTTGGCTCCACCTCTCAGCCCTTGAGAAGGTCTGCTGTGAATCAGTCACGCCTCAGCAGGTGGAGGCCTTAGGTGTGCTAGTTGGAGGGCCCCTCTAAACAGGAGCACATGCCACCAGTCTGTGAGGTGAGGTGGTCAGTGGTGAGATAGTGAACAGGGTCACCGCATTTACTAACATGGGGTCACCAAGTCAGAAAGTGATTCCTTCTTCTCTGTCAGCCTGAGCACCTCAAGAAAGAAGTCTCAGGCTGGTACTAGTACCTCCTTACACCTCTGAACTATCCCCCTTGTTAACAAAGAGAGGAGGGCCTCAGGCTAAGAGCCTTCAGCAGGCAGCAGGATCCTGCTTGAGTTTAACAATAGTGTTCTGCTTTCACTGTAATTACTCTTATGGGTATCATCTATTTAAAACACTTCATGCGGGTTTTTCATTTGCTGTAAGGACGTTAAGTTTATAAAGTACAAAGGTGTGTGGAAGAGAAGAAATAAGTGATAGTCCTCGGGTGGAACAGGCAGAAGTTTGGCAGAAGTTATGAAGGTGATAGGGGATAATGTTTGGGAAAGAATGATCTGGTCTAGCAGTTCTCAAACTTTTTGGTTTCAGTACACCTTTACACTTTTAAAAATTGAGCATCCCAATAAACATTTTGTTCATGTAGGTTATATCTATCAATTTCTATTGCATTAGAAATTAAAACCAAGAAAATTTTAAAATATTTCTTCATTTAAAAATAACTATAATAAACCCATTACACATTCATATAAACATTTTTATGAAAAATTACTATGTTTTCTAAAAATATTTTAGTAAGAAGAATGTCATTGTTTTACATTTTTGCAAATCTCTTTAATGTCCGGCATAATATAAGACAGCTCAATTCTCATATGTGCTTCTGCATTTAATCTGTTGTGATGTATTATTTTGGTTGAAGAATATGAATAAAATTTGGCCCCACACAAACATGTAGTTAGAAGAGTATTTCACTAGCCTTTTCAGATGATACTTCTTTGAAACCCACCCAAACTGGACAAGTGGTAGTTTTTTTTGTTTTGTTTTGTTTTTTTGTGAGGAAGATCAGCCCTGAGCTAACATCCATGCCAATCCTCCTCTTTTTGCTGAGGAAGACTGGCCCTGAGCTAACATCTATTGCCAATCCTCCTCCTTTTTTTCCCTTTTTCTCCCCAAAGCCCCAGTAGATAGTTGTATGTCATAGTTGCACATCCTTCTAGTTGCTGTATGTGGGACGCGGCCTCAGCATGGCCGGAGAAGCGGTGTGTTGGTGCGCGCCCGGGATCTGAACCCAGGCCGCCAGCAGCGGAGCACGTGCACTTAACCGCTAAGCCACGGGGCCGACCCGGTAGTTTCTTAAAGGATAGTTTCGGTCTGAAACTATATCAATGACCCTTCCTATTCTGTTACATTAAAATCCATTGGTCTCTTCAACAAATGGCGCTGGAACAACTGGACATCCACATGCAAAAAAAGTGAATCTAGACACAGACCTTACCCCCTTCACAAAAATTGACTCAAAATGTATCATAGACCTAAATGTAAAACATAAAACTATAAAACTCCTAGAAGATAACATGGGAGAAAACCTACAGGGCCTTGGGTATGGCGATGCCTTTTTAGATACAGCACCAAAGGCACAATCCATAAAAGAAATAATTGATAACCTGGACTTCATTAAAATTAAAAACTTCTGCCCTGCAAAAAACAATGTCAAGAGAATGAGAAAACAAGCCACAGACTAGGAGAAAATATTTGCAGAAGACACGTCTGATAAAGGACTGTTATCCAAAATATACAAAGAACTCTTCAAACTCAACAATAGGAAAACAAACAACCCAATTGAAAAATAGGATAAAAACCTTAACAGACACCTCACCAAAGAAGATATACAAATGGAAAATAAGCATATGAAAAGGGGGTGCTCCACATAATGTGTCGTCAGGGAAATGCAAATTAAAACAACAATGAGATACCACTACATACCTATTAGAAGGGCCAAAATCTGGAACACTGACAGTACCAAATGCTGACTTTGGATATCATGCTGAGAATGTGGTGCAACAGCAACTCTCAGTCATTGCTGATGGGAATGCAAAATGGTACCACCACTTTGGAAGACAGTTTGGCAGTTCCTTACAAAACTAAACATAATCTTTCCCTACAATCCAGCAATCGTGCTCCTTAGTATTTATTCCACAGATGTGAAAACTTACATCCCCACACAAACCTGGGTGTTTATAGCAGCTTTATTCATAATTGCCAAAACTTGGAAGCAATCAAGATGTCCTTTACTAGGTGAATGGATAAATAAACTGTGGTACACACACACGAGGGAATATTATTTGGCACTAAAAAGAAATGAGCTATCCAGCTATGAAAAGACACGGAGGAACCTTAAATACATATTACTAAGTGAAAGAAGGCAATCTGAAAAGGCCACACACTGTGTGAGTCCAACTATATGACATCTGGAAAAGGCAAAACTATAGACACAGCAAAAAGATCAGTAGTTGCAGGGGGTCGGGGGAGACGAGAAAGATGAACAGGCAGAGCACAGAGGATTTTTAGGGCAGTGAAAATACTCTGTAAGATACCATAATTGTGGATATATGTCATTATACATTTGTCTAAACTCATAGAATGTACAACACCAAGAGTGAACCCTAAGGTTAGCTATTGGCTTTGGGTAATTATGAAGTGTCAATGTAGGTTCATTCTTGGTAAAAAATGCACCGTTCTGGTGAGTGATGTTAGTAACGGAGGAGGCTATACATGTGGGGGCAGGGAGTATATGGGAAATCTCTACCTCCCTGTCAATTTTGTTGTAAATTTAAAACCACTCTAAAAAAATGACATCTTGAAACAAATCCATTGGTCTACTTTGCCCTTTGCAGGGGTCTCTTACCCATGCATGATTTTTAGCATCATTTTGGTCATTTGGAAAATATTGGTTCATTGAGTTACGCAGATCTTCCAAATGTTGACACATTTCAGCATACAATATCAAAAATTCACATTTATTAACTTCAACACCAGTCTTATCATAAAAGTCTTTAGGGATTGGGAAGCTTACCAGGCTTACAGTGGTAAATACAAGTTTTCCAAAATTCTAGTTTTTCACTTGAAAGCTGGAATTTTTTCATCTTGGCAACGAACATGTTGGTTTTCCTTGAAGTTATAGGCTTACTTGATTCCTTTTTAGAAAATATCTGCGAGAGACCAAGTCTGAATTACCATTGTTTGTTTGTCAGGCGTTCTTTCAAATAAAAGTGGTGTCCATGAGAAAAGGGACTATGACAGCTGCAGCGCGGTCTTCCAAGTGCCTTTCCTCCTCGAGACGACCATCCTCCTTTGCTTTGTGGTAGAAGTGTTTTCTGCATACTTCCCATTTCATCACACAGCATGTGAAAAAGACGTGTACTCAAGGGTAGAGATTTTTTTAATTCATAATTTTACTACTTCATCAAGGACATTTTCAAGTAGCACTGGCATTTGTTTTAGTATGAATGCGTGGTGGCAGAGAATACAAAGGCAACTAGTGCAGTGTGGTGCCACCACCTCCCGCTAAGGGCCAGGCAGTTTTACTTACTATTGCTTTTGCACCCTCAGTGCCAGTGTTAACAGTTAGCAAGGCAAACAACGTCTTCGTATTGTTATGAAAACAGTTTTGATCTTGTGGACCCCCTGAAGGGGCCTCAGAGACCCACAGGGGTCTGCAGACCACCCGTTGAGAATCACTGATGTAGCCAACCCATTCCTGGTGCATTTGGGGACACTGAGGCCCCAAGAGGAGATGAGACTTGCCCAGGGTCCCAGAGCCAGTCAGAGGCAGAGCGTGGGCCGAATCCCAAGTCTTCTGACACCTGATGCGCTGCTCCAGGCTGAGTCCCTGAGATCCCCGAAGCAGGGTGACATGCTCCTGTTCAAGCAAAAACAGTATTTGATCACTTTAAGGCATGGTGCAGGAACTGATGTCTTCAATGAGGGGACAAGGAGACAGGAAGGGTGTCAATGAATAAGTCTAAGGAGAGGCACCCATCAGCCAAGCCGGCATCTTAAGGACTTGCCCGGCTCCCCCCAGCCCCCTGCCATGTGTGTCTGTTCCAGCATCCATCTTTCCTCTTCCGTAATTGTGTTGCTAATATCTCTCATCTGAGGCAGCTCTAAACTATTCGCCATCCTCACTTCATGTTCTGAAGAGCCGAGGTTGGCCATTATCACTTTTCTTTCCCTTTGACTGAGCGCTGTGTGGGTAATTTCATTCTGCCCTTGTTCATTTCTTAGAAATTTAGCCTGTCCAATTTTAGTTCTTTTCTCCTGTCTTGGAACACTGAGCTCAGAGGACAGGAGGCAGAGGGCAAGGGCACCACGGATTTGGAAATTTCTGTCCCATTCACCTTAAAGTTTACTTTTGACTAAATAGTGCCTGCTTGGTGGTTCACTTGTCTACCATGCCCCTGTCTAGGATAGACGCCCAGAAGATATAGGCTGGCAGGTCTGGACCCGCCAAGGGGAGAAGGGAACCCAGAGAAAGTGACGCGACGTAAGGCTATCCCAAAGGGGATGACGGTTGGAACTTGGACAAGCAGGCATTCGCATTCCGTCCTCTGGGATCTGAGGGATCAGAAGCCTTGGTGACATAAACACACCAGTGCCCCCGAGGGCCCATCCCGCGTCCCCCTGTCTCTGCCGGTCACCCACATAGAACACCCCTCTGCACTCTGTCAGGCCAGAGCTGGCTGGGGAGCCAGCCTCCATGGGCCCTCACACCCTTCTGCACTGGCCTGGGCATCTCCCATGCAGAAGCTGTGGACTGACTGCTGCCCTCTCTCTGCCAGCCTCCCTGCCCGGCCCTGGCACGAGACGCCCTGCCAGGGTGGTTTTAGGAGACACAGGAAGTGAAGCAGCCTCATCTGAGAAGGGCAGAGCTGGGGAGGGGCTGAAAGCCCTGCGCACAGGAGGCAGTGGGGCACCCTGAGAGCCGGGAGCCTGGGGACCACAGGGAGAGAGGGAACGTCCCGGCCCCACACTCAGGGAGTGTTAGCACCGGCTCTGTGAGGCCTCATGGGAGGACTTTCCACACCCTCAGAGCTGCCCGACAATGGGACCCAGGCTGCCTCCGAGCCCTCGCCCCTGGAGATGCACAAGTTCACACAGGTGGACCACCTGTGCAGGCAGGGTGGCTGTTCTTAGTTTAATGTCGCAGGGCTGTGTGGACCTCCAAGCCCCATCGTTGTCCTCAGGCCCTGCGGGTGGCTAGCGGGGCATCTGACACCCTCCAGGACCTGCTGCTTCCTGGCAAGACCCTCAGCTTTGCCTAGGGTCTCTGCCCTTCCCCCTTTAATTCCTTCTTCAGGGAGGACGGGTGTCTAGACTGTGCCCTGCCTTCTGGGCAAGCTAACCCCTGCCTGCCCGTCTCCCAGACATAGTCCTCTCACATCCCCCACCCACACTCCAGTTTCTCCCTGAGGCCCAGACCTTCCTCAGTGGCTGCCTCGGCGGAGGAGCCTTCCCTGACTCCACACTTGGTGGCTGATGTGTCTGATGCTCCTCTGAACGGCAGGCTTGGGCAGGGCATGTCCAGATCCTGCTGGCTGTTCTGCTCCCAGCACCCAGCGGGGGCTCAGCACAGGGAAGGTGCTCAGCCAGCCTGTGGTGAAGGAATGTTCACTGGTCTAGCACTGGTTTCTGCTTAAGTCGGGCCAGGGCCAGGGATGGGAAACCACACAATTGCAGGGGCTGACAGGTGGTTTCCAAGTGGAAACTTCTCTATGGCAAGTGCTGGAACCAGTGACAGGGCCTCAGAGGACTCAGGCCACAGTCAACCCTAGCCCCTGGTTCTTGGAGATGCATAGTAAGCCAGCAGAAAAGGCTGCTTCTGAACGATTGGAAGATCCAAGTGTTTGGAGGCTGAGAAGGGTATGATCCTTCAGAAAGTGAGATCTTTCAGAAAACACAAGCCTTCTCCACCTTCACAGAAGGCAGCCTGGGCCCAAAACAGAGAAGGGCTTTGGACAAATCCCTGGAGAATCCAGAGAGTTTGGACTACTGTCCGAACCCAGCTGGAGATCTTAGGAGAGCCTTCCTTCACAAGGCCACAGGCCCCTGACAAAGATGGGTCATGGGACAGGGGGAGGGAGAGTCAGGGGGGCAGTTCTCCCCTGATGTGTTCAGGGCACCAGCTCACGGGCTGAGGAGATTCAGGCAATATGTTCTCTTTATGCCAAACATGACGCTCTTAAGGCCAAGACCCCACTCAGCAGTGGGTGTACAGTGGATAAATGAGTAAATGGGTGGGTGAACAGGTAGGCGGCTAGATAGATCAGAGAGGAATGGAGGGAATGGGTGCACTAGTGAATAATTAAGGGATAGACAGATGCTAGGGAAGGACAGAAGGGCGGTGAAGGGATGGGTGGGTGGGTGTGGAAGTGCGTGGATGGATGAACAAAGGTGGCTGGTGGGTAGGTGACGTAATGGATGGGAGGATGGCTAGGTGGGTGGATGCATGGTGTTTGGTAGGGAGATATCCTGGATGGGTAATAGAGGGATATGTGGATGGATGGCTGGAGAGGGGATGGGCAGATTTGAAAGCAGGCAAGATTGAAAACAGCACCAAATCCTTGGTTTTGCTGCAGGATCTTTCTGGGGAACCAGGAAGGTTCCCTTCCCTGAGGCAAGTGGTAGACCTCTGAGGTCCCCCGGCTCCCCACAGAGACCCTGTGAACTGACAGGCCTTGCTAGACCCCTAAGCCCAAGTGAAGGAAGAGCCCCAAGCATGCCCCATCCCCAACCACTAAATGCCTGTGCTGCAGTTATTACCACTCACAAAGGCACCTCACAGATGCCTACAATGCCCCTGGGGACACCACTTCCACTGGGAGTCACAATTATGGACCCCCCTTCCAGCCCAGGGCCAGGAAAGCAGGCTTCTGCCTGAGGGGTGAGGGAGTGGGCCCTTTCCTGCCCCCCACTGATCTGAGGGCTAGCTGCAGAGGACGTGGGGGCGCTCCCCTGTGTGTGAGAGGGAACATGACCCGTGCATTTCCTCAGGAACAAGCCTGGGTGGCATGGGTCTGGCGGTTACTGTGTCCAGAATGCCCCCCTGCCATTCCCCACCTGCGGGAAATGCAGCCCCAGGCCAGGCCTCCAGCAGCTGGAGTCTCTCTGCTGTTCCCCTGGGAGAATGGGGTTGGCAGCCAAGGAGGGCGGCTGTGCGCACTGGGCCTGGCCTTGCTCTGCCTGGTCTCTTGGGTTTGCCTTGTCCAGCTCACGCTCCCTCCCCCACTGGCCTGTGCGCTCCTTCCCCCTGGCGGGGGCCGTGACAAGTACAGTGCCCGGGGCTAGGCAGAGAGAGAGAGAGAGAGAGAGAGAGAGAGAGAAAGAGAGAGTGTGTGTGTGTGTGTGTGTGTGTGTGTAGAGATGGAGGAAAACTCGGAAAGATCCAAAGTGCCCTCTCACATGGAAGGGGTTATTATTATAATTACCGTGATTATTGTTATCAAGATGATCATGCTTGCCTGGAAAGTCTCGTACAGAGCAGGCTTATTCTATGTCAGCTTGTTGTTTGTGTCTGAAGGACTCATCTTTGCTTATAATAACTAACATTTGCAGGGCTCTTTATGTTGCAAAGCTGTGTCACATCCTTGGCCTGTCTCATCTGCACAAACAACCCTGCGAGGTGGGCACTCATGAGAGCAGAGGCACAGAGAGGTGAAGTGGTCTGTCTGAGGTCACAGGGCTAAAAAGCTGCAGAGCCAGGATTTGAACCTGAGTCACCTGACGGAAAATTCCTGTTCATTTCCCCACTGTCTCCTTTGCATCTCATCTCTTGGGAGCGAAAAGGCTCTTAATTATACGTTTTAGCTCCAAGCCTCTTTACCGCTGATTGTGTATTGAAGAGTCCACATTGCCCTGAAGAGAAGGGAAGAGCTTTGAAGACCCAGGTGTTAAAGTGCCGTTAGCTGCCCCAGCTTCAGAGGGTGAGCACACCTGGGCACTTCCGAGTCCCTGGCAATGAATGGGAACGGGTGGCGTTCATTGCCCCTGGCTCAGCTGGGCTGATGCCAGCTTTCCCTGGTCACCACTCGCCCACACCCACCCCTGGTGTGGCAGAGGCACCAGCCACATCTCTGAGAAGGGTGAGCAGGAGATGCTAGGCAGGAGAAGTGGATGCAAGGGGGGCTGTCTGTGCACTGGCAGGTGGGAGCCGGGGCGGGCAGGAGGGCAAGGTTCTGGCTCCCAGGACGAGCTGGCTGACCGGAAGCAGAGCCCCTGACTCCTAGATGCCAGTGGGCAGTCCCACTGATTGTCACTTGTATCTCGGGTACTACTTCCCACGCACACTCGTGGCCGGTCCCCGGCAGCACAGGTCCTCATGGCAGGAGGCCCCTGGCCTTTACACCACAGTGAGGAACCCCTGTGTACTGCTGGTTCAGGGGCATAGCCACCCTCACCCCCGCCCTGGGCACCCTGCTCCCCAGCAGTGGCCCAGGGCAGCCCACTTCTGGGAGTCATCCTGTGCTGAGTTCCCCACCCACCCAACTCTAGAGATATCCCTGGGCCCTGTCTCCGCATGCCCCTTCCTCTCCCTGCTCACCCCGTTCTCCAGATGCTCATGGGTATGGTGCAAAGGTTTTCATAGGGGGTTCCCCAAAAGAACCTCACCTCTGCCTAGAGCAACTTCAGCCATTTATACGTCAACATTGTGAGTAAGATACCATTTAACCAGAAAGGTCATACTGGCTGCAATGAAAAGAAAAGTTAATGCTGTTTTTAAGTCACTGACATGGTAAAAAGAATCCCGTGAGTGTCCATGAGAGGTCACGGCCTCTCCAGAGCCTCCTGATCCTAAACCCATAAGGAAGGCATCTTGCCTGCGGCTCACATTCAGAAATGGATGGTCCCGGCCACACCCCAAAATGTCCCACCCCTTCCCACGCCCCCGACATCACGAGGGCAGCAGGTTGGCCTCCTCGTCTCTCTGTGGCCTCCCAGGCAGCTCGGGAGGTGGGGCAGTGGCACAGCCCGCCCATCCATGCCGCCCCTGTGCTAAGGTCCTCTGTGAGCTGACAAGACAGCCCTGTGACGGATGGTGACACCGTCATCCCCATTTCTCAGGAGAGGACGCTGAGCATCAGAAAGATTAAGGCCCTGCTCCAGGTGGGAGCCCAGAGGGGAGCCCGGGTCTGGGTGGCCCCTGCATCTGTGGCCTGAGCCCCCAGAAAGCTGCCCGGAGCGGCACGAGGAAGCCTGAGCAGGGAGTGACCCAAGGGGGCCGTTGGAGGAGGCTCCTCAGAGGGGTGGGTGGCGTCGGGGCTGGACGTCAGAGCATGGGCAGTCCCAGTGGGCGGTGGAAGGCCAAGAGGAGCATTCTGGGCACTTGGTGACCGCCGGACCTGTGCCACCCAGGCCTGTCCCTCTGAGGAAGTGCAGTGGTCATGCTCTCCCTTCATCTGCAGCGGGGCCTCAGGGCAGGGGGGGCAGTGGTGAAAGAGGGTACTAATTGGGGCACAGGCCTTTAGTGTCTGGGGCCGGGCATGCTGTGTGACCGTGCCACACGGTGAAGAATGTCCTGTACCCCTCAAGTGTGCAGGGCCTGCTGGACACACGTGTCAGTGAGCAGCCTAATTAAACTCCTTCTGGGACTGTCTACGGAATCCCACCAAACTGCCGCTAGTGCCCAGATGTGGCAGAGCCCGTGGCACACCCCGTGCCCTGACAGTCCCATGGGAGAGAGAGGCCACTCACACAGGAAACATAGTGCAGACCCAGGCGTGGTCCAGACACTAAGAGAGGAGGGGTGTCAGATGCCAGAGGAACTGTGTGGGCCGCAGGAATGGGCGGAGTCTTTCTGGAGGAGGTAGGCCTGAAGTTGGCCTTGGCAGACCAGGAGGTATAATAGTCAGGACTATTTAGGGTGCAAGTGCAAAACTAAACCAGCCAAACAAAAACATATCCTCAACTGGGTTAAAAACAGTCAGGGGATTGATTGACTTAAGTGACTGGAAAGCTAGAGGTATATGAGGCTGCAGGCACAGCTGGATCCAGGTGTTGACATGTTATCGTGACTCAGGGTGTGTCCCTCTCTCAGCTCTGCTTCCCTCCGTAATGGCTCCACATTCAGGTGGGCCCTCCCTGTGGGAGTCTCTTTGTCCTAATAGTTCATACAAATGTCCTGGGGCTGGTTGGGGCAGTGGGAGCTGGTTGTTAATATGGATTCTTTGTCCGCCCCAAACTGTTCACTGAGGCCAATGGGATGGATTGACCAGGCCCAGACCGTGTGTCCATCGCTGGAACAGGGGACAGAGTCAGCCCCCAAAACAGCTCACACGGAGTCAGGAAAGGGTGTTTTCCCTCAAAGAAGCTGGGGCTCTGGTGCCAGAAAACAAGGGAGTGGAAGCCACACAAGTGGAGAGGGCAGCCGTCCACCACAGGGCTGAGCAGAGAGTCGGGGCGGGCTCTCCACTGCCCCCTCGAAGCTGCTCCCTGCCGTCTCTCCTGCAGCCCTGCCTGGCTGGGAGCGTGGGGGGTTTTCTCCGGAAGTTAGCCGCCGCGTTCTCCGCTGAGTAAAGCCCCACAGGTCAGACCTGGTGAGTCTGCCCCCAGTCCATGCGTGTGGTCTGTCATATGTCGTGTTGCCCGGACAGTTGGCGTGCTCTGACCAGCAAGAGGTGGCAGCACCATGGGGGCTGTAGCAGAGGAAAAGTGTCAGAAGATGCCCCCCACCACTGGCCCAGAAGGAGACCAGGATGGGAAGGTCAGGCCCAGGGTGAGCCCCGTCTCCTTGGTCCCTGAAGGCAGGCAGACAAGGAGACAAGGGCCTCCTCTGGCTCTGTTAATTGCTTGTGAGCCTGGCCCCCACAGCACTGGGTCCAGCTTGGCATTCCCCACAGGCCTCCATGGCAAATTGGCAAGGCCCCTCCTTCCCTGCAAGCCTGACCCTTCCTACCCCTCTTCCCACCCGTCTCCCCCTCCTCTGCCAGGGGCTGGGCTGGGCCCCAGCCAGTCCTCAGCTTCGGCCTTAGGTGACCAGGCCTTGTCTGAGATGCAAGTCCAGGGCTGTTGGCTGGAGCGCAGTAGAGAAGGTCAGCCTTGGGTCCAGGCTCTCCTGTTTACCAGCTGCATGGTCTTGAGCAATTTACCTCACCTCGAAGCCTCAGTTTCCATCTGTTAAATGGGATGGCTACCTTGGAGAGTGGCTGTCGTGATTAAATTACATGCAAATCTTGTTGAAATGGACAAGATGAGAAGAGTCAGGGGGTAGACAGGATGCAGTGAGAAATCAGGGCCACACCAAGGACATTCATCTCACAGATGCTGCAGAGCACCAGCTATTCACAAAGCACCGTGCAAGACCTGGGTAATGTGAAGAATCAGGATGCCTGAGGAGCGGGCACAGCACCAGCTGTGACATGACATGGGCCATGCACTGTGGGGACAGACTCTGCCTGGGGGCATCGAGGAGGGCTTCCCTGAGGAAGTGACGTTTGAGGTGGCGAAGAGCCAGGTCAAGGATGATCTGGGCAGGCGGAGGCCCTGAGGTGAGAGCACCCTGGGTTCCTGGGGCAGCAGAAGGAAGGGCTGTGTTTGGAGCCCCGTGAGAGGGAAAGGTGGGAGGAGGTTAGGACAGAGAGGTAGGCATGGGCTTTGGAGGCCAAAATAAGGAGTTTGGGATTTAGGAATGAAGGAAGCTGTTGAAAGAGTTGAGACAGGAAGAATTATTATATCCATTAGGATTAGGTTTGACTGTGAATATCTGAGACCTGGAAAATATGACTTAAATAAAACAGATGTTTATTTTAAATGTAGAAAATAAAGAAGTCCAGATGGTATGGAATGTCCACAAAGTTGTCAAGGACCTAGGCTGTTTTCAGATCACCTTTCCACTATCCCTAGTGTGTAGACCTTGTCTTCATGATTCAAGTTGGCTGCTAGAGCTCCAGCCATCACATCCAAGTTCCAGGCTTCAGAAAGGAGGAAGGGGGAAGAAAAGGGTGCGCCTTCCCTTTAAAAAGACTTTTCCGAAGACCCCACTACACTTTGGCTTACCTCTGATTGCGTACAACTTTCACATTGTCACACCTAGCTGCAAGCAAAATTAGGGAATGCAGGCTTGTAGTTGGATGTCAGGGTACCCAGTTAAATTTTGGCGTTCTTTTTCTGAAGGGGAAGCGGAAAGTTGATGTTAGGAGGAAACTCATGGTCTCCTGCTGGCTGCTATCTGAGGAACAGACTGGAGAGAAGCAAGGGAGGCAGGGAGCCCTGGGGAGGGGAGAAGGGGGAGCCAGGAAAAAGATGGCGGTGGCTTGGGCGCAGGAATGTGCGAGAGGAGCTGGGAGAAGTGGACTGACGGAAAACAGACTTGGGAGAAAAACCCCCGGACACCGGACGCTGGAGGGAAGCAGCAAAACCAAGGGTGGCTGCTAGTCTCAGCGGCTGAACAGCTGGGCCGATGGTGGTGCCACACACTGAGCCGGGAAGACGGGAGAGAAACAGCCAGGGCGGGCGGGCGCCGCCAGCACGGGGCGCACCCCGCGCCACCACCACACTTGCTGATGAGACGGAGCTGGGGGGAGAGCTCCAGACCCCGGGGCCGTCCGCTGGCGAATTCCCGGGAGACCATCTGGTCCAGCCTTCCCCTGGCTGTGCGGTGCGTCCCGCTGGAATGGGAGTCGCAGAATTCCAGGTCAGGCACAGGAACAGACGGGAGTCCCACGCGGCTTTGTGGAGGCCCGTGGTCTACAATGACACCCTCGCTGTGGCTCTCGGGCGCTCAGAGTGGAGTGTCTCTCACCCAGCAGGAAGTCTTGCTCCACCCGCCACTCAGGTCCTGACTCCCTTCTCCCAGATCTAGAAGAAGCCCTGAAGGTGGGCCCAGAGGAGGAAGTTTGGGAGTCTGGCCGGGTTCACCCCCGCCTACCGCAGATGGGACAGCGCGCAGAGCCAGGGAAGGACCGAGATCTCCCGAGGTCACCCAGGCGCTCAGACGCAGCAGCATCAGCCTGTCCGCCCCTGACTCACAGGCCTGTTTTTAGCCCCAGGTGGAGGTACCACCCCTGCTCCCCACCCCTGCCTCCCTGAGTCACTGCCTGCCTGGGGCACCCAACGCCCAGGCCCCAGGGCCAGCTTCCCAAGTCACTGCCCCCAGGGGAGGCGCAGAGGCTCAAGACACTCATCTCTGAGGCCCAGAACCTGGGAGGTCAGGCTGTCTGGGTGGGCAGCCCTCTGCGTCAGCTGAGGGTGACTCAGGAACCCGAGGGCTGGGGTCTGTGGCACACTGTCCCTGGGAAGCTGGATCTGGGCTTGCCTGTAGACTTGGCCTGCTAGCCTGCAGGCCAGTGGTAGCTTCCTTCCCAGGGCAGGCGGTGGGGAGGGGACACAGCTGCTGGAAGCTTCCCATCCACCTTCTGCAGTAGACAGGCTCTGACATGTAAATAGCTACTTAACTGCATATGTCAAATCTGGAAAAGTCTCCACGGGGCCCTTGGACCCACGTACCTTCCTACAGAACCTTCCGTCGTCCGCCACAAGGCTTCCAGGCGCTGACCTCTTTCCTTCATGTCTCTCCCACCCCAAAGGACGCCTGCAGATTTCCAGCCCCTCCCACTCGCTTCCTGAACCACGTGCCACGGGCTGGGGCGTCTGTCTCTCCTTGGCCTCAGCCGGAGGGCTGAGGGGTTGAACCAGCTTGAGAATGGAGTAGTCGTCTGGGAATAACTATTGTGCCCATGAAGACAAGACCCCGATTCTGGAGGGCCCGTGAGGTCAGGAAGAAGGCCGCCTGGTGTGCCTCACTCCTGGCCCCCCCCAGGGGCTCCGTCTTACCGTGGCTCCAGCCCATGCAGGCTGAAACCAGGGGGAAGGCGGCTGGAGGAGGGGTCCCGGGAGTGCTGCAGCTACTGACCAGCCCAGGTGACGAGCTGGGGCCCACTCTGCCCCCTGGATCTGCCTCCCTCAGTGCTGCGTGTCCTGTCTGGGGCCTGGTGTGTGCGAGGGGCCAGGACACAGGGTGAGGAGGCCTGAACACCTTGATGCTTTCCCGCTTCTTTCTGGTGACTTCATTCCTATGGGCTTCTCCGTGGGTGGCACATGATCTTGGTGACAGCACTGACTCTGAGGCACATCCTCTTAAGCTCAGCCCACTGAAAACTCCCCAGGAAAAACCAGTTGGCCCAGAGTGGGTCACATGCCCAGCAGCCGCCTCATCGCCTTTCAGGCCTTGGCTTCCCACACCTGCCTTTCCAGACCCCTGACCGGGCCTGGGCCCCGCGGGACTGTGGGCACCTGGACGTGAGGGCCAGCGTGCTCACGTGCCCACTCCTTGCTTGGCCTTGCTCCCCAAGTACCTCTCTCTCCCTGTTGCTGTCGCCTGGCAGTGCCCAGCAGCTGCAGCGTGGGGCCTGGGCAGGCAGTGGCCGCGAGGCAGAGGCAGAGAGGGCTCGCTGGGGGCTTGCAGGCCAGAGGGGCCACGCAGGTGGCGGCCTCCTTGCTTTTGGGTCAGGAGAGTGGTCTGAGCAAGGCCGCGTCACCCAGAGAATTGTGCGAAGGCTCAGCAGACAGGGTTTGCCGGGTGCCTGGGCTCAGGCAGACACCTTGTTGTCCTGGGTTGGGTTCCTCCGGGAGCCGACCCTGAGACAAGGAGTTTATTTGGGAGATCATTTCAGGAAGCACCGAGGGAGAAGGGAAGTGACACAGGGAAGGGAGGGAAACAATAAAGGGGTAAAGGATGTAGCGATGGGTGGGCTGCAACTTTGGGCAGCTGGGGCTCAGATCCTCTGAGAGACTCAGACACGTCTCAGAATTATCTCCCTGTGAGGGCAAGGAAGCCGGGGTATTCGCCCACCCCTGTCTGTCCTGGGCCCTAACTCCCCAACCGCGCAGCCAGACAGAGGCAGGAAGCAGTCCCTCTGCAGGAGGCCTCTGGGGGCAACCTGAGGGCGGGCCCCTGGTGTGCACGGGCTCCACAGCAGCACCTGGTTCACACCCACCTGCTCCAACCCAGACAGGAGAAGCAGCGGTCATCTCACATCTCAGATGGAGCGCAGACCATCTGGTTAATGCCCGTCCCCCTCGGTGGGGACCCTCGCTCCGTCAGGCATCGTTTGCCATCACAGGTGCTGTAGTCAGTGGCTGCTCTCAGCACGTGCGGGTCTGATCAGAGGTTGGCCTTGGAGTCGGAGACTCCTGATCTTGAGTCAGCTCTGCCACTTACCACCTGTGACTGTAGGTGAGCACCTTCCTCTCTCTGGCCCTCAGTTTCCTGACCTGTAAAATGGGGAGTAACACAGTGACCTCTGTACTAGTTAGTTATTGCCACAACAGTACCGTCTAACAAGCCTCCCCTGACTCGGTCACTTAGAACAGCAGTCATTTCTTGTCACAGGGCAGAGGTTCAGCTGGGGATCAGAAACCCAGGGTGGGCTCAGCTCTGCTCCGTGCACCCCTCCTCCTCTTCCTGGGATGAATGGGAGGGCCTGGGCATGTACGTGGTGATGGTAGAGGCCCAAGAGGACAAGTGGAAACATGCAAGGCCTCTTATGGGCTGGGTACGGAATTCTCACATCTTTCTAGGGGCTGGAGCAAGTCCCATGCCACGCTCACAGTCAATAGCAGGAAATACATTCTGCAAAGATCCAGGGCGAAGGGCACGGACACAGGCAGAGGTGAAGACCCAGGCCCATTAACGCAGTCTCCCACAGCTCCTTCAGGAGGTGGCTGCGAAATTCTAAGGAAATAGTGTATGTGCACAGGAGCGTCCTTTGTAAACTGTAAAGTGCTATGTGCATGTGCAAGGTGCTGGTGATGTGAAGCCTATGGCTTTGCCAAGAGCCTCTGAGTCTTCAGAGACCACTGCCTTCCTGGTTTTAGTGTTACATGTATTCACTGGCAGTCTGAAAATGGGTGAGCCTGTTTGGTATCCAGGATGAGGGGATGGGGGAAAGTACCTGTTAACGATGGAGTACTTTTTACGCAGTTCCAGCACTTTTTATCAGCCTCCATGTGTGAGCCTCGAGCACACAGAGGGGGACGGGCAGGGGGCAGAGAAAGGGCCCTGTCTCATTACTCAGCCCTTACCCTTCTCTTGTCTGGACTCCCCCAGCCCACAGGGAAAAGTAGGCCACAAGTCAAGGGCAAATAAGTAACTAAAACTTAATAAAATTAAGTTTTAACTTTGGGCCATCCAAGAGCATAAGCTCTGAAGATTTAGTACTGATACCAGGCATTTTCACCTGAAGAGAGAACCAACCTCTTCACCCCCCGACCCCCACCCCGAGGTACAGCTCCACTGGGGTCCAGTCCCCGGGCTAACTGGAATTCCCAAATAACCAAAATGCCCCGCTCCCTGATCTAGCCCAGTTCTACGGACTTGACTCCACCTGGGTGAGAAGTATAGAAAATTACAACATTAACCAAGAGCATTGATTTTTTTTTTCCCTAAACAAATACTATGCAAAACTCCAGTTTTCAGAGAGATGAAAGCAGAGGCACTCTGGTTGGGTTGGAGGGTGGAGAACAGACCCCTCACACTCTCGCTCCTGCCCACAGAAGACCCTAGGGCCGCGTGGGACGTGGTTGGAAACTGCGCTTTAGAACGTCCCTGTGATGGAAGGCCCTGAAGGCGCTCGTCCCCCAGGGCCCGCACGTGTGTCCAGATGCAGGGGGTGTTCAGCTGGTGGCCCGCTTCTCCTGACCAGGCCGAGAGCTGAGCCGTTGTCCCAGTGCCCTGGGAAGTGCCTGGCCAGGGCTCCTGTCCCCACCGAGGCCTCAAAGCCACTGTCCCTCTCTCCTCACAGGCCGACGCCAAGATGGTGTGCGACGTGGTGAGTCGGATGGAGGACACCGAGCCCTTCTCTGCAGAGCTGCTCTCCGCCATGATGCGACTGTGGGGCGACTCAGGAATCCAGGAGTGCTTCAACAGGTCTCGGGAGTATCAGCTCAACGACTCCGCCAAATAGTGAGTGCCCGGCCGGAGGGGGGCCGTGAGCCCGGCAGTGAGGCGGGCGTGGGAGGGGTGGGTGGAGGGATCCTGGGCCCGGGTCTGAACTGCTGTGAGATGTTCCGCCATAGGCTCGGGGACAAACAGGAAGGGGCTTCTCCTCCTGACCCCAGGATGAGGAAGAAGTTGGGGCGGGAGGCACAGAGACAGCCAACAGCGGGGCTCCCAGAGGGCTGGGACCTGGCACCCCAGAAGGAAGGTGTTCAGTGTGGCGACTTTTTTTCTTCCTGGAGAACCCCTGACCCCATAAGTACAAATCAAGAGCCGTATAGGCAGGAAATAACTTATATGGTGCCATTTTGTCTTATTTTAGAGACATTAAACTTTCCATTCCTCTATCTTTAAAATTAAAAATAAAGAATATGTAAGCCATCCAACAAATATAATAAATAATCAAACATACTTTGCCACTGTGTTATAACTAAATAACGGGAAGGAAAGAAGTGAGGAACAGAGAGAAGGGAAGAGAAGGGGGGAGAAGAGAGGGTGAAGTGGGGGGAGGAGGTGCAGTGAAAGCCAGAGAGGGTTGAAGGTCGCTGTGACAGCAGGACCACAGGCCTGCCTGCTGCCTCATCACTCCAGTGTCTCTGAGGTTGTAAGGGACAGGCCCTTGGCCCTGAGATCAGAGGCCCCAGACCCCTGGGATGGTTTACATTGGCTGGGGACATGTCTTCCGTCTTGAGGACGTTGGGATTGCACCCTAGCTTTCAGGAAACGCACCCCACGTTTGCAATCTTGTGCCCAGCTTTGCAGTGGGAGCCTCTGGGCTTAAACTCTCTATCTTAGGACACGTGTGCTCTGACACTGATCTGACTCAGCTGTCCCCACCAGTGCTGCTCAACCAGGACCACTTTGCCCCCAGGAGGCTTTGCTTGTCCTGACTAGGGTGGTGCTATGGCGTCTGGTGGGTAGAGGCCAGGGATGCCACTAAACATCCCGCAATGCACAGGACAGCCTCCTTAACAAAGAATTATCTGGCCCCAAATGTCAGCAGTGCTGAGATTAAGAAACCCTGGTCTACACGATGCTGCTGTAGCAGAGGCTAGGGCCAAGAAAACAGCATTCACTAATGGATATTGGGACGTTTCCAGTGGCCATGATGACAGCTAACACACTTGAGATTCCAGAAAGGCCAGAGCATCTTCCCATTTCTGCACACCTAGATGGTCCAGGGGACAAGTGCTTAGGTCCTGTGAGTCCCAGGTGGTAGCAACCCAGGCCCCAGGCCGATGAGCCCGCAGGGACACCTGGGTGGGCAGGGGTGTGAGCCCGGAGGTTCAAGTCCACAGCTACGTGTGCTCACTTGAATCACAGACCTGACCCAGGTCTTCTTCTGAGCCGTTCAGGCCGGAGAGTCCCCCTCCCTGCTCCCCCTCCCTGCCGGCTGCTGGCCCAAGTCCAGGGCCTTCTTATTCCCCCACCACCCTTGGGGTCCCTCAGGGCATCAAATTGTGCTCCCCACTTAAATTTTTACCCATTTAACTAATTGTAACATGAATCCATTATGAAAAAAATTTTAAACAATTCAGAAAGGCATAAAATTACTATTTACAATAAACTCCTCCTGCCAGGCCTCTCCTCCTCCTACTTGGAACTATTTCCATTTGTTTATTCCAGTGTTGTCCAGAAAAACCTGACTCCCCAACTTGAAAAGTTATTTAATCACCTCCAGCTATGAAATTTGAGGAATTCAGCTAACCTTCCTTCCTTCCACCTCTCTTCCCCACTTCCACTCCCAGTTTTTTGCTAGTTACAGGATTATTTTTAGTTCTTCCGGTGGTTACCTTTATAATTTAAAATAAGAAACTGGAGTCAGTATTTGTCAACTCCCCACCAGGTAAGCTGAGGAAATCCGCTTTCTCTCCCTCCCTCCCTCCCTCCCTCCCTCCCTCTCTCTCTCTCTCTCTCATCCCTGCCTCCCTCCAGATTTCCCACTGCCCAGGTGATAGTACTGCACTCTGCTCTGTCACCCAGGGTTAGGTCTTCTGTGTTTTGTCTCCAGGACAGAGCTCCACGGCAGGCGAGGGAGGCAGCCCTGGACAGTCGGGTTTAGAAGGACCTTAACTGCTCTCTGGTGCACGGTTGCTTTGCTGTTGTTGTGTTAGCAGCTAAATCTCCTCTTCTGACAAAATCTTGGGCCCAAGATGTAAAACAGTTAACAGTAGATTTGTTGCAGTAGAAGGGAGAGGGAGGCCTAAGAGGGCTGTCTCGTGGCACGATGCCAGGGGCGCCGTACATCCAGCCTGTGTGAATGGCTCCCCAAGGCCCAGAGCCTCGCACTTCACAGGCGAGGGCACCAGGGCTCGAGGGGAGGCCTGGGCGGGCTCGCTCTTGGTGCGCCCCGGGCCTCGGTGAAATGGCTGGCTCTCCCCTCTCCCCTCTGAACGACGGCTCTGAGACAGGCCCCAGGAACCCAGAAACCTGAGCGCAGCCAAGCAGGGGCTGTAAAGATAGTTCCATGGCTCGATTAGGGTCGGTTTTTCTCAAACCCAGTTCCCACTAAATGTCAGTGCTTGCTGTCCAAGTGCTCTCTCCTCCCCTTCTCCCTGGAGCCCACCACCCGGGCGTTCACTCCTGCACCCCCTAAGACTGCCCGGGCAAGGCCGGTCCAGGCCCCGCTCAGTCTTCCTCCTGCCCGAGCTCCGCGGCTGGCAGCAGCCCTTGACCTCCTGGCAGTGCCATCCACTCGGCTGCCGGGCCCCAGCCTTCCTCACTGGCCGCCCTTTCTCTGACCCCTCACTGCTCCCCCGCCCCTGTCCCCTCTCTGGAGGCCCAAGCTCAGCCCTGGCAGCTCTTCCTGTCCACACGGAGCGCCTGCGTGATCTCCAGCCTGATTACTTTAAATTCCTCATGCACCAGGACAACTCTCAAATCTAAACCACCAGCCCAGCCTCCGCTCCTGAGTTCTGACACTCAGTGTCCATTTGCACATCCCTGCGCATCTCAGATCAATACGCGGCCACTCAACTCCTGGCTCCCGCCCTCCCCCCAGACCTGCTCCGCCGCCACTCTTCCTCCCACGACGAGCAGCTTCACTCCACCACACGGAAGGGATTAACCAGCTCTTCCCTCCATATCCCACTTCTCGTCCCTGCACAGCCACCACTGTGGCCCGACCGCCACCACCTCTCACTGATTACAACAACTTCTAACCCGCTCCCTGCTCCTCCCTCCCCAGCTGCTTTCCTTACAGCAGCAGAGCCGTTAGTCCAACACTCTTCTGGTCAGAACCTTCCAGGAGCTCCCATCTCACTCAGAGCAAAAGCCCAAGTCCTTGCAGTGACCCCTGGGCCCATGTGCTTGGCCCTCCCTCGCCTCCATCACCCCACTCCAGTCCCACTGCTACCTGCTCCAACACCTGTGCTTCCTACCTCACCGTCCTGGACGCTTCCTGGTGCCTGCGCGACCTCCTCCACTCCAGGCGTGGCCTCTGCGCCTGCGGGGCCTTCTGCTGGACCACGGGAGGCTCCCTCTCACTCCCCTCAGTCTCCACTCGACTGTCACTCTGCCCGAGAAGCCTCCCCCACCATCCTGTATCAAATAGCAGCCCCCAGCAGGCCTCCCCACTACCTATCGATCGCCTAATTCCTTCCTCCTGACACCACCGCCTGACATGGTATATATCTTAGTTACCTGTTAATTATCTCTCTCTCTCTCACACACACAGACACACACACACATATACACACACATATACACACAAACGTAGGCTCCGGGAAGGTCGTGTCTGTCAGTCTTGTTCACTGGGACAGTGGGTAGGTAGAACCTACGATAGGTGCACACTCTGCTTTGCTCACCCTCCCTCCGATGGCCATCTCCCTGCGTGAGGCTCAGCCAGCACAAAGAGACAGAGGGCCAGCTTGTCTGTCTAAAGGAGCTGGGATAGGGGAGCCAAGAACAGAGGCTCCCCAGCCCTGGTGTCCAGCTGGAGACGACAGGAGGGGGTCATTTTGAAACCAGCACAGGCTCCCAGCAGAGGCAGTGGGAGCAGGAAAGGGTCACGCACAGAGGGGTTAGGAGGATCGGGAAGAGCTAGGAGGGCCTGCTCCAGGCAGAGACCAGAGCCCACACCCACGGGCCTGGTGAAGAGGCTCTGAGGCAGCCAGAGCTTCTAGATCTGCTTTGGAGCCCCAGCCCCCTCCTTCCACAGATGCGAGGAGGCCTGGAGGCCTGTCCAAGAGCACAGGCTCTGGAGTCAGGCAGACCCAGGCTGGAGTCCTAGCAGTGTCCCCTTTTAGCAGTGTGACTTCAAGCTTACCCTCCCGGAGCCTGGGAACCCACCATTTGGTTTTATTTCCCTAGGGAAGATTCTCACAAGGATTTGAGCCAGGCCTGGGTTATTGGTTTACCGGTGGACACCCTCATTGGTGAAGGCGTCCACTCCTCCCAGCCCCGTGGACATCCACAAGCCAGGGAGCCGGCCCCCAGAAGGTCCTGGGGCAAGTGCTGAGGAAGCACGGCCCCTCCACATGCAAGCTGGGACCCCACATCATCCTGTGGCTTGGACGCTCGGGTCTCCTCCCCCATGGGGTGTGTGTGGTTCCCCACCACCAGGCCCGAGGAATGGGTGGCCCAGCCGGCCCTGTGGATCACTGAATCTTCCCGCAGGCCTGGCCCAACTTTCTCTCTCTTGGTTTCTTGGATCCCACCCTCACTTTGGGTTCAAACCTAACCCATACAGACCCCAAAGCTCTTCTTGGTGCTTGGCCTGTGCGGTGAAGTGCAAAAGCCTGGTCTGTCTCCAGAGCAAGTGGTGGCATGGGAAGAGAGCCCTGATGCCAGAGACCTGGGTCCCAGCAAGGCCCAGCCACTGCCCGGCTGTGTGGCCTCTGAGCCTCCCTTCTGAGAGCATCAAATGGGAACATGCGCACAGACCCCTTGGTAAACTCTCAGGAAGGATGAGAAAGGCAGGCAGATGCTCAGAGGGCCTCATGGAGGCACTGCAGAGCACTGGTTAGAGCACGGACTCAAGCCTGATGTCCAGGTCAGGCCCTGGCTCACAGCCGGGCAAGGTACTTACTTCATCCACTCAGTTTTCTAATGTATAAAATAGCACATTTAACTCAGAAACTAAGGATGAAACATAATCCCACATGTAAAGAATAGAGCCTAACTGTTGGCCGTTATTATTTTAAGATGAAGAAATGATACAACAGCGTGATAAACGTGTTAGTCTCATTGAAAGTTTGATCTTGTCTGAGTGTACCTGGAACTGTGTGCTTAGCCCCTTTTGGTCTGATTTAGAGGCTCTGAGAATGTGAGGCCAGGACAGAGGCTCCTCCCCAGTCGCCGCCCCCACCCCACACCCCTATCTGGCCCTGGATGCGGTGGTGCCATCATTTCCAGTCCGCCCTCGAGGGGCCCTGGCGGGACCGGGCTCTGAAGGGGGTTGCCCAGCATGCCCCGCGCAGGGCCCAGCACTTGGTCCATGATCCCTGTGTGTTGCCATCCCAGCTACCTGGACAGCCTGGATCGGATCGGGGCCGCTGACTACCAGCCCACCGAGCAGGACATCCTCCGAACCAGGGTCAAAACCACCGGCATCGTAGAAACCCACTTCACATTCAAGAACCTCCACTTCAGGTGAGGCCCAGGGAGACTCCTGAGCCCTGGGGAGGGCGCTGAGAGATGGGAGAGGCCAGCCTTTGGCTGCAGCTTGTCTGGAGCACCCAGGTGTCACCCTGCCTCGGGGAGCTTTCACGTTGGGACAGGCAGTTAGGTGCCAGAAGGGATCGTATCTGTCTGTTGTTTTCCACCAAGTTCAGGGGCTGGGGTGAGCAGGGAGACTTCCTGGAAGAGGAGTCCTGGAGCATGGAAGTCTGAGGAATAGGGAGGGTTCAAATGGACAAAGGAGGGGAGCCTGTCCCTGGGTGACTTCTGAGGGTAAGGAGGAGGGCAGATCACCCGGGTGGCCCCTCCAAGGCCACCTTGTAGGGAGGGGTAGGGAATGAGAGTGGGTGAGCCCAATCTGTGAGACCCCAGGGACCCATATACTTCCGGAGCTGGCAGGGGCTTAGGGATCAGCTGACCCACCCTCTCCCAGTACATACGGGGAAACTGAGGCCTGAGAAGAGCTAGGCTGCCCCAAGCCCAGAATACACCTCAAGCCCAGGGCCTCTGAGCACCTCAGAACAGGGCCTGAGGCATGGGGCTGGACCTCTCAGGCCCTGCTGGCGGGTTGTGTCTGCACTTGGGGTGGAGACATGCACTGAGGCCTGGGAGCCCCTGTCCTGGCCCCTGCTGCCTTCAGGTGTGGCTCTGGGTGTTGGGTAGAGCAGGAGGAACAGCCAGAAGGGCAGGGACTGCAGGCAGGTGGAGAGTACAAGGCCCATTCCCACCCCTGGCCGGCCTGGAAGGGCTGGACACCAGACCGCTTGCCGCCCACCTCCCCAGCCCCTGCCCCTGTGCACATGAGGGGCCAAGGTTCTGTCTCTAGGCCCCTGGGCCTGGTGGACAGCCTCTCTGGCAGGGCCGTAGGAGCCACACTGGGCACAGGAGCTTCTCGGCCTCCCCTGGACCTGGGGAGTGCAGCAGAGGGCAGAGCCACCCCCACAAGGTACCTCTCGCCTCCTAGTCTCCTCAGTCTCTCCCGCTCTCCCCTTGGGGCACAGGGCGCTGCCCCGCAGGCAGAGTCTGAGGATAAGCATTGTGGAGGGGCCACAGCGGCCATGGGCCAAGGGCCTGTATTTCTGATGTGGAAGCAGGAGCCAAGGGAGGCGGTGACAGGACGGGAACCAGACCTGTTTCCTTGCTCGGAACCCACTCTGGTCTCTGCCTGTGGTTGCTCTCCTCTGTCTGGAGGGCCCAGGGTCCCTGTGCACACGAGGTCAGGGCCAACCCACCCCAGCAGCTTTGTGCCAAGAGGGTTCCCAGGCCTAGGAGGCTGCAGACCTTCGCTCAGGGCGTTAGGGTGTGAGATTGACCTCTTGCTTCCAGAACATCCACCCCACCTGCCGATGGTCTCTTCCCATAGCCCTCCTGCCCCCTGGGGGATGGCGCCTGAGAGGGGGAGAGGCAGGCACCTTGCCAGGGAGGGGTGGCACAGAGCAGAGGTAAGAGGCTTTGTCTGTGGACAGACCTGGGTCAGACCCTGGCTCTGCCACACCATCTCTCGCCAGTACCCTGGGCTTTTAACCCCTAGATGCTCACTTTCCCTCCACATAACAGGTGACAGTCCCTGCCTGCCTCCCTCCCCACTGGTTTGGACTTTGCCCAGACCACAGCCAAGAACAGAGACGCCCAGAAAGCCAGGAACAGGATGTGCGTGTTACCCTGAGAGGAGGGCCTTGCAGAGGCATTTCTCGGGGGCCGGCAGAGGTGTACCCCTCAATAAAATGCTTGAGATGCAAGGGCAGGTCTCTGAGTCACTCTGTGAGCACAGCCCAGTCGTGGGACAGGCCGCAGTGATGGCTGCCCCCGGCCCGTGGAGGGCAGTGGTCCGGCTGTGAGCACCGGGAGCGGGGCTCCTGGGAAGGCTGGGGGCACGTGCCCAGCCCCCTCCACCTCCTGCCCCTTAGCTTGACCTGCATCCCCACCCACCTGGGCGCCACTGCCCACCACTCCCAGCTTTCCTGTCCCGCACAGGCTGTTCGACGTCGGGGGCCAACGATCTGAACGCAAGAAGTGGATCCACTGCTTCGAGGACGTCACGGCCATCATCTTCTGTGTCGCGCTCAGCGGCTATGACCAGGTGCTCCACGAAGACGAGACCACGGTGAGTGGCTCTGGGCACGCCCGGCGGGAGGGGGCACCGGGAGGACCTGCGGCACTCGCCTCAGTGGCCCTCGGCGGCTCTGGGGCAGGGCTGGCTGCAGGAGCTGGGGGTTCCGTTGTTGGGCGGGCCGTGCCTGCTCTTCTGACTATATTGCCGGGTGAATGCGTCGTGATACCAATGCAGAAAATGCAGCCGTGGGCCCCCAGGCTCAGGAGCTGTGTGCAGACTGATCGCAAACATCTCTGCAGACTTTGGGTCTCGGGCAGTGAGTCATCTTCAGTAAATGTAGCAGAGTCGTAGAGGCCATCAGGCCAGAACCACATTAAGCAGATCCTAAAAGAAATCAGGGTGCAGTCAAGCAAGGATGTACCTGAGACAGATATAGCAGTTCTTAGCCCTGACAGCCCTCCTGAGCACGGGCCGGGCTGCTGCCAGGAGGGGCATATCGGCCTGGCAGCAGGAAGGGCAGCGGGCATGCGGCATAGTGGCAAGTGACAACCGGGGCCCGTCCCTTGGAGGATGCCAGCCCAGGTTCCCACCTTCCATTGGTGAGTTGTTGTGTCTGGGGCCTTGGAGAACTGCCAGCCTGGCTTCAGAGAGGGCCACTCACCTGGAGAGGGGTGCTGCCTCTCTCTGGGCCGAGTCCTGGTTCGCTGCCCAATTCAGGCAGCACCCTCTCTGCCTCAGTTGCTGTTATCTGTCAAAGGGGGTGACAGCAATCCTACCTTGTGGGGCCGTTGACGATGATGAGGGAATCGGGTGAAGTACTTGGAACCGTTTCTGGCACAGCAGCGCCGACTTGGTGATTGTACCGTCATTGGTGACTGTCCAGAGCTGGGGGTCCTCTGAGCAGTTGCCGTCTGGCTGCAGCCCACTGGGCGGTGGGCCTGTCCGCAGCGCCTGCAAGGGAAGCCGGTTGTAGGTGTGGTGCCCCCGCAGGGTCACTGGAGACGAGCCCACAGCACCTCCTGGGGTGGGGATCCTGGGCCATGGGGTCCCGCCTTTGGCGTTGGTCAGCTCCTTCTGTCAGGCGCGCGCAGCCCCTCGGCACTGAGCCTCGCCGAGTCCGCACTGAGGCTGGAGGTGGGGCTTGAGCAGGGCCTGTCTTCCGTCCAGCTCAGCTTCCTCATCAGTCCTGGTCTGCTGGTCCCTCGGGGCTGCTGTGAGGATCTGATGGGCTGTGGGGTGCGGGCTGCGGGTGCAGTGCTGTGGGGAGGAGGAGCCGCCGTCCTGAGGGACTTAGCGATGGGGCTTCTGGCAGACTGAGGAAGCCGAAGCCGCCAGCTGGGTGGGTGAGTCGGCCTCGCCCCACATGCTGGCGTGTCCACCGCGCTCTTCCTCCTCCAGGCCCAGCTGCACCCCTGAGCTGGGCTTCAGCAAAGCCCCCCAAGCCCTGCCTTGTCCCAGGGGAGGCTCCGGTGGCCTCGGCTGCAGCTCTCTCTGGTGACGCTGCCGTCATTCTTGGTGACCTGCAGGCTGTGGCATCCAAGAGTCACCTGGAGCTGAGGGTGGGGTCAGGGTAGACTCGCGCCCGGGTCGTGCTTGTACCTGGATTCACTGACCACCCAAAGCCCAGGTCAGCTCCATGCCCCTACATGCGTCCGCGCCCACGGACTGCCGTGGCACATCTTTCACTGTTCCGTCGCTTCACTGTGCTTTTCGAGCTACTGTTCATGGTCCACTTGGCCACCCATGTGGTCTGAGCTCTGCTTGGCTCATCTTTTCTCCCTGCAACGCCTGGGAGTGGGAAGCAGGGCTGTGCCGTGAGTGCGATGCTGACCCAGCCGGCTTTCAAAGAGGGTGTAGGGTGGGAGGACCCTTCTCACTGGGGAGCCCTCTCCCCTGGGACCTGTCCTGCCAGGCCTCAGACAGCTTAAACCAAGTCCCAGGCGCTCTGCAGAAGCCTCTCCAGCCCTTGCTCTGAGCAGGGCCCACGTCCTGGGACACTGTCCCTCCAGGCTCCTCCACCTTACTTGGTGCCTTCCTGCCTTACTGTTCCTCTCTCCCCTTCCCTGCCGCCCTCCTGCTCCTGTTTCTGCTGCCCTTCTTCACAAGGGCTGGAGCGGAGGACCTTAGGGAAACAAAGGCACATGGGCCGGGAACGGGCTCCTCCTGAGGCCCTTTCTGCCCCAAAGCGAGCCACCTACGCAGCCCAGGAAAGAGCGGCAGCCCCTCCAGGGGACCGGAATTGGCTTCACAACTTGACAACAGCCCACAAAGGCAGCAAGAAAACACCGTCGCTGCAGAACTAAGCAAACGTCTGTGTGTCCAGGGCCATGTGGCAGGGTTGTGTAGCCAGGGAGCCAGACAGATCTGGCCCAGGGCCTAGTGCTGCCCCTGCCGCTGTGTGAGCGTGGGCAGCCGCTCCACCCTCTCTGGGCCTCCACCTCCTCCTCCGTGAAACGGCCATGGTGGCAGAGCAGCCTTGTGGGCGGCTGTGAGGACCCCTGGGCTCGGAGCCATGGGAGTGCCTGCCCTCGGGACTCTTCACGCAGTAACTGGCAGTTGTCGGGCTCCTCTGTCCAGGCACATGGCTAAAGGACACGTTCTGGGATACGGATGCTCTGCCCCCGGGAGCCAGAGCCAGGCCCCGCTGACCAGTCCTTGGTCTTCAGACTTCCTCTCTGGTCAGCCCTTCCCTCTCTGGCCTTGGGGCACATGCTGGGGCTGCCGAGACACAGGCGGCTCCTGGAGCTCAGCTGGGAGCCCTGGGGTAGTGGCTGCCCGGCCACCACCTGTCCCCGTCAGCCTCACCCCCGGACCCCGGGGGCCTCATCCTGTCCTCGTACCTCAGGCCCGTGGCTCCAGTGGCACTGGGCCTCCACCTGCCACACCTTCTCCACCACCACTACCGTCACCACCGCCGGCAGGGCCTTAACTTGCCAAACCGAGGCCAAATCCAACAGCAGATTCTGAGACCCTCCAGGCTGGGCAGGTATGAAGCACCTCCCTCCAGTCGAAAACATCAGCTAAGAGTTGAAAGCAGCAGGTTCTCGGGGCGCCGCCGGGTGACTTTGCTGTGGACGCCTGCCCCGCCCACTCCCGTGTCCCACACTCCTCACCATCCACTCGGCTCAGGTTGGTCCTTTCCACCCTCGCCTTCCGGCTTCAGCCCCGCAGTCCGCAGTCCTGGGGCAGCCGTGGCCTCTGTGAGCCTGCACCGGGGCCTCAGGGTGGACTGGCCTTGACTTCCTGGCCCCACACTGGTTGAACCAATTTTGGGGGGTTTTTCTCTCTCTTTCTCTCATGTTTTCTGCTGGGCTTTTGTCTTCCTCTCTGTTTTAATCTGTTTTGCTGGGTTTCGTCTTAGGGTTTCTCTGGCCCCTCTACTGAGAAACCAGCCCCAACAGCCAGCTCACTCAGAGCCGCCCCCAGCCCAGCCAGGGCCCAGCCAACCAAGCCAATCCCCCAACCACGTCAAGGCCACAGCAAGATCACCCCCCAGACGCTGCCCCCTGGTGTCTGCTTCCAACTCTGGATTAATTCGAGGATCTCTTAGTCCTCGGTTAATGTCTCTCAACTGAATGCGTGCACCCTCCCACCCCCGCTGGCAAAACCGAATGAGACCCCAGTAGAGAAATCTGCATGGCCCACGGTTCCGTGTAGACGTGTTGGATGGTGGTGCGGCCCCTGCCCTGCGTGCATGGTGCATGTCCTCTCCGTGATCTGGTATCCTTCCAGTGACCTCGCTGCCCCCGTCCTGGGTCAGCGCTCTTGGGGGGCAGTGTTCCCCACCCTGCCCGCCCCGCGCCACCCCACCCCGCCTGCGTGTGGAATGAAGCAGGATCCACATCCCATTTGTCCTTGTGGGTCCTCCCGTCTCCGTCCCTCGGTGATGCGTTCAGCCGCGTTGGTGGACCTGTCCTTTGCTTGTCTCGCTGTGTTGGTGGCCGTAGTGGGTCAGGGTCCCGGGCGCTGCCCGCCCTCACTGGCCTCTCCGCTCTGTTGCAGAACCGCATGCACGAATCCCTGAAGCTTTTCGACAGCATCTGCAACAACAAATGGTTCACGGACACGTCCGTCATCCTGTTTCTCAACAAGAAGGACATATTTGAGGAGAAGATCAAGAAGTCCCCACTAACCATCTGCTTTCCCGAATACACAGGTAGACTCCCCACCCCCGCAGGACAGCAGGAATTCCTGAGGGAGCAGGTCCCTTTTCCAAGCTCAGACCACCGTTACCGAGCTCTGTGGATGCGCCAGATTCTGCCATGGAGCATCCAGCAGAAAACTGAAAAGAGGCCCCCTCCCCACCCCGGAATGTGCCGTAGTGAGCCAGCCGGGGCTTCCTGGTTGGGGGAGCAGGGATGGAATCCTGGCTCTGCCACTTACGAGCTGTGTCATCTTGGCAGCTTCTTGGAGCCTCAGCTTGGTCATCCGTAAATAGGAATTATCAGTAAGGCGGCAACAGCAGGATGATGAGGGGTAAGATTAGGGGCTTCGACTCAGGCAGCCCAAGGTCCATGCCCCAGCTCTGCCACTCCAGCAGGTTAGGTGACCTCTCGGAGTCCCACTTGTCACGTCTGTGAGGTGGGGATAATCACTGTGATGGTCCAGCCCGCCCTCACAGGCTTGCTGGGAGAATCAAGGGAGCTGGTGGACGGCAGCGTGGCAGCTGGTGCATAGTAAGTGCTCATGGAACCTTTGCTCTGACTATTGTAACTGTGATTACAACTAGCAAGTATCACGATGACCTCCCTCATGGGCAGTTATAAGACTCAAACGGCCGGTTAGAGGTGACAGAGCTTCACCAGCAGCAGAGACCTGGGCCTCCTTGTGGAAGGTCCTGAGGATGGCAGCGGCCACCTCTGTTAATGTTGCCATAGGTTTACCTAACTGTGGGGTCGGCGGGCGGCCAGGGAAGGCAGCCCAACTGGGGCTCCCGCAGAGCAGCGAGGGTGGCCGCAATAGGCCAAGGGCCCATCGGCTCTTCCAGGTGGCCAGAGAGGAAATGGGACTAGAAGCAGGGCATCCCCAGCCTGACCAGCCCCGGGCCTGGAGAGCACAAGGGCAGACCAAGTCCCAACAAGGCGGCCCTGCAGGGGGAGCCCCCGGGCTGAACCCCACTTCCCTGAGAATGGACGTGGGGGCCATGGCGTGGAACGAGGCAAGCAGCACAGCTCACTCTGTCTCCCGCTTCCTTGGGATCAGGCCGACTGCCCCGTAGGCCAGGCTCCCAGGAGCGTGCAGCCAGAGGTGGGCGGGGCTCGGCATCCCTCACGCCTGCCAGTCAGCCTCCTCTTAGCCGTAAGTTGGGGGTCTGTGGATCGCGCACCGGTGATCTGGGCTGTGGCCTGTGGGGCAGCAGAAGCAGGCAGGATAGGTCAGCCACCAAGACTGCTTTGGGGCTGAGGAGGTCTGAGTGATACCTGTATGTCTCAGGGACAATCTCCCCCACCAGCAGCCCAGATTTAGGCAAGAGCTATGGTCTGGTGGACCCTCAAAGCCAAGGCTGGTGGCCTGTGCCCATGTGCCTGAGAGGCTGGGACCCCTCTCCAGATATGCCACTCCCAGGCTTCCAATCTGCACATCAGCCACTCCAGCTTAGCGCTATGGCTCCAGAATCCAGCCTGCTCCCTGCCTCCCTCAGCAGGCCCGGGCCTGGGTTCCCAGAGCCTGAGGAGGCTTCCCCACAAAGCCAGGAGTCCTGTTCTGCTCCTCTCCAAACAGCAGCTGCTCTCCTGGAAGTCTCTCCCTGGGCTCACCTGGGAACAGAGCAACAGGGCACACCCTGAGGAAGGCAGCACGTCAGCAAGCCAGGCAGTTCTTAATTCCCGGATGATGAACGCGAGGAAGGGAGGGGCAAGGATAAGGAGGAAGGAAGCCAAGGCAGCTCAGGGGCGCCACACAGTTTCCACCCACCTCCCCCAGCAATGGCCAAGGGAGGTGACATCTCGGCCCGCTGTGAGGGGTCACAGACAGGAGAGCACCTCCCTGCAGGGTGTGTGTCAGCCGGGGGCCGCCTGCATGAGGGGTTCAGACTTCTCCGAGCAGGACCCGCGGTAGAAGGAACGTTTGCATCAGGAGCCAGTAGGTGCATATACAAAGGAAAACAGGCGTTTGATGAAACCGTGCTCACCCTCAATACAGAGGAGGCTCGGCGAGGTGTGAGATTTCGTTTCTGTCATTGTGTTTAGACTGGGTGTGCACCACTGGCTTGATTTCAGGACCCAGTATTGATTTAGCTGACCCGTCAGGTTCTCCCCTCCCCCATGACGCTTTTCGCTCAGGGTTGTCACCGTGGCCTGAGGGACACGCTGGTGGGGGCCTCGCCTCACCCGCTCCCCACCGCTCTCTCTCACAGGCCCCAGCGCCTTCACGGAAGCCGTGGCTTATATCCAGGCCCAGTACGAGAGCAAGAACAAGTCAGCCCACAAGGAGATCTACACCCACGTCACCTGTGCCACCGACACCAACAACATCCAGTTCGTCTTTGACGCTGTGACAGACGTCATCATCGCCAAAAACCTGCGGGGCTGTGGCCTCTATTGAGCCCCCGCCTCCTGGCCAGCCGCCCACCACCCTGCTCGGCCTGCTGCCCCGCCCCCCCCAGAACCAGAGCTCCACCTCCTCTCAGACCATTCTCTGCACTTGACAAAGAAGCACCAGCGCTGGCACCGTGGGGGGAGGAGGGGACCCTCCACCAGCCACCCCACCCCGGACATCAGAACGTGGTAACACAGGGGCTGGGCCGGGGTGCTGAGTGTCCGCACAGCCAGAGCCCGCCGCTCACAGCCTCATGCCGCTCACTGGCTCACTGGCCTCTGCTTCATCTCTGAGGGTCTTATCTGGGGAGGTGGTGGGGGCCGAGGCCGCCGTTTGGCACAGAATGGGCATGCCCTGCACTTGTGACTCATCTTGAAGTCTCGGGGTCTCCTCCTGTGATCTGGGGTTGTGCAGGTGGTGCAGGTGGCCCTGGGGCAGGGTGCTGGCGGGGGTGGGGACAGTGGGAGCCACTGCTCAGCTTTTCCTGGGGTTTCTCTGGTCAAGGGCAACTCCGTCACCAAAAGCCAGAGTGGGACTAAGGGCTTGGGCCTTGGCCAGCGCCTCCTTCCGCCCTCGCTGGATCTCAGCCCCCTGGCACAAGCCCTTCCTTCTCTGGGTCCTCCTTCCTTGCACGCCCTTGGGGCTTCCCATTGCCCTCCTGGGGACCCCCCTCCCTGACTCCTCATAGGGCTGGAAACGCTCCTGAGACTGACTTATTGCAAAGGCATGCGGTAGATGGTGGGAGGGGTCGAGTCCCACGGCTGGACAGAGGCAAGGAAGAGGTGAGAGGAGGTAGTGGGGAAGTAACCCCTGTGTTCACTAGGATGGGGCCTCACGCCCCATCCGTGCAGGCCCAAGGGTGACTCACCTGCGTTCTCCCATCACCTGGGTCTCGGGCGGCTGCTCCCGAGTGTGACTAGGTGTGCTTTTCCTTCTCCAATTCACAGTGAATCCAACTCAAACCAGCAGGGGCGGGCAGGGGCCTTTGGGCAGGGGGTTCTGTAGTTGGGGAGGCCCAGGGGAGGTGTGGACATGGCCCCTGAAGCCACTGCCCCAGCTTCCTTCTATCTTGGTGAAGAAACTGCAGCCCTTGGTGACTTGCCAGCCCGGGGGGCAGAGGAGGGTAGATGGACGGGACCACCACCTTGGGGCTTGCACTACGAAGGGCCCAGTCTGGGTCAAACACACATCCGCCCCCACCTCTGGAAAGAGTCCTAGGACCCCTTGGAGGGGCTTTGCTGCAGATCCCTGAGCAGAAAGGAGTGGGGTGACTTCTGGTGTCCCAGGCCAGAATCAACACACCTCACTCCTGGATGCCTCCAGTGGGCTGATGCCTCCAGCCTACACCTCAGACAGACTCTGTGCTTGTATGGCAGGCTCTGCCTAGGCAGCCAGACATGGGAGGGGAGAGGGCTGCCCCTCGAGAGGCCTCTGGCTCCCTCCTCAAGCCCTCTGCTCTCCCAGCCTCCACTCCAGGCTCTGCTCGGTCCCGGGGCCAGGCAGGACCCCTTGGACTCCAGTGCAGCCCGCTCACTACCTTGGAGCCAGAAAGAGCCCATGCCAACCACTCTGGGCTTCCTGGTTTCTGGTGCCTTCGCAAGAGCTCTGGGTGGGCACGGGAGACCCAGGGCACCTTCTCTAGTGCCAAATGCCTGCAGGGATGGGTGCCACTGGGGTGAGCCCCATCCCTCGCCTGGCCCTCCTGCTGCTGCCGCTGGCCTTGTGGGAATCACCAGGCAGCCAGGCTGCAGGAGCCACCCTTCTGACCCAAGCCCACTTGGGTTTTGTTTGCCTTGTTGTGTGCTGCACCTCGTACCAGGCGCGGGGTCGTGGCAACCAACAATCTCGGTGTCTGCCACGGGCAGCCAGGGCCAGGGAGGCCATTCTTCCCAACGCTGAAGACATAGCAGTTATTTCCTGGCGTCACCACCCTGGGTGTGGCCAGCTGTGCCCCTAACTCTGCCCTGTGACCCCAGACTCAAAAGCAGCTGACAAGAGCGGAGGTGCTGGCCAAGCCCACCTCTAAGGCCATCGCCCTGGAGATGGAAGTAACTGGCCCTCCAAGCCCAGCGCTCTCCATCACCCAGCTGCCTCCCTCAACCCACAGCGGCCAGAGCGGGGCGGGAGTGAGGCCTGGCCCCAGCCCTCCCCCTCTGCAGCATTAGGAGCCAGAGGAGCCGGTGGCTTGGGGCCTTCCTGCCCTTCCGTCCCCTGGGCTGCCTTTTCTGCCCTCAGACGCTCTACCCTGCTCCGTGTCTGGAGCTGCTCTCGCCCTCCCACCCTGGCCTGCCGAGGGCTCCTTGGCTGTCTAGTGTAAGCCCTGAGGTGCGGGTATCCAGGGCGAGATTCCCTCCCTGTCCACTGCGTCTCTCACCATGTCGTCACCAGCGGCTCCATCATGGGGGAGCGACTAAGAGTGACAGATGAGCTTGGCTCCGTCGTGGGTATGGGTGTGGGGGGAAGGTGTTGTGAGTGACCAGGCATGGGTGGGTCTTCATCCACGGTGGCCAGGTGTGTGCCCCCGTAGGGGCCAGGTGTAAACTCTCTGAATGGTTCTAAGTCAGCAGGCCAAGGGGAAACTGAGTTCTAGGAGGGACACCATTGCCAAATCCATGAAAATTGTGCCTGCCGTCCAGATGCCTGTGGGCAGGTTCTGTGCCTGCACCAATGCCACAACTGAGAGAGGTCCCCCAGGTGCTCTGGCCTGACTGGAGAGGGCGTGCCTGAGGCCCAAGGAGGGGCTCTGTTGAGCCTGTAGACTCTGGCCTGAAGAAGCTGTGGTCTCCCCAGCCCTGAGTAGAGAGCACAGCCCTGGGCCCCTCGCCAACAACTTTGACATTCTGGGTTCCATGGCCACCTTCTATAGAGGCCCTAGATGCCCAGGGCCCTGGCCCTTTCTCTCCCCTCTGGCCCCAGCAGAACCTGAGGGCCTATGGCCACATGCTCCTACCCCAGGGCAGTGAGCAGAAGACCACCACCTTATCTGGTGCCAGGAGGCAGCTCTGCCTCCCAGCATCCCGCCGAGCCCAGCTCCACACCCACTGGTGGGAACTGGAGACACCCCTGCCCTCCATGACTGCACTGGGCACCAGTGTCTCCCTGGGGCAGGCAGCAGCCACAAGTGCCCTGCCCACCTAGAGCCCCCGTACCCAGGCTACCTGTAAACCCCCAGGGGATCCCTGGAGTCATCTCACCCAGGCCCTTCTCTTCTGCCCGGATGAGTCCTGCAGGGGGGATTATCCCACTGCCCGGCCTCACACAGTCACAGTTCATACCCCAGTGGTGATTCTGCAAGCTCTTCCTGATCTCTAGCCTGCATCCTCCCTGACTCCCCTTTGCTCTTGGTCTGACCTAGTGCTCTCTGCAGCCCTCCTGGTAAGGAAAGCCACCGAATCCGGGTCTCCATCTCTTTCCTCCAGGCCAGGTAGCGCCCGTCCCAGCCCCCTTTTTGTGAAGTCTGGAGCACAAAGCCTCTCCTGGCTGCGTCTGCTCTTCTCTGAGCCTTCTGGAAGCCTCCAGCTGCAACCTGGCAGTTCTTAGGAACTGAGGCCAGAGGCTCTAGCTCCGTGGCTGCCAGGGATTCAATCTGGAGTGCTGAAAACAAGCACCCCCCAGAGAGGCCACAAGCCTACAGAGTGAAGGGTCCCAGCAGCCCTGGGCACTGGGACAGGACACAACGGTCAGACCAGGGAACAGGGCCAAGCATGAGCTGCTGCCGTGGGGTATTGGTGGTCAGGCTCCCCACTCCCCCCTCAGTGAGGTGAGTCCTGAACCCACCCTTCCCAGAGAGCATAGTGGGGCCTTCCCTCTGGGGGTTCCAGACAGACCCCAGCCTGGCCAGATGAAGGCCCCTGTCAAGGGAGGGACAGGTTGAGGCCCACCACCAGTCCCAAGTCCTGGGCCCTCTGGGTCAGAGAGGGGGTCTCTCTGGAAGGGAAGCTTTCACCCCCCAGGCCCAGTGCACCAAGACCACCAGCGTGAACCCACACCCCTCTCCCAGCAGAGCCCGCAGCTCTGATGCACCACTGCTCCTGCGGCTCATCTCCCCTCACCTCTCCTCCGCCCCCTCCAACCCCCATTCCTACTGCCTCCCTGGGCAGCCTTCACCTCCTGCTCTGCTCAACCCTGCTGGTTCTGCCCCGTCCGCTGGCTCGGCCCGCTGTGGGTGACCTCTGCCCCCACCCCACGCCCTCCCCACCTTGCTGTGGCCTGCCTGCTCCCTCCCCCGTCTCAGGCAGGGACAGGCTCCGGCGCCCTCTCCCTCTGTAGCAAGCCTTCTCTCTTAGGTGCAGCAGTCCCACCTCCCAGCCCCGCCGCAGCCACCCACCCCGTATTAACTGTAATTTTGTAAGAAGAGTGACTTGTTGGTTTAATAAATCTCTAGTTATTGTAATAATTTATTGGCTGCCGTAATGTATTTATTAGTCACCTACTGTTAATAAAAAGTGCCAGCTTTTCCTAGCGTTAAGTGTGGTGTGTTGTGTCAGTGCCCAGGGAGCTCCCGCCAAGCGCACCCACATGACATGTGTCCCAGTCCTCGTGCCCTGCCCCGGTCCGGTCCCAGGGTCAGGACTGTGGGCCGCCTGGCGGAGGGGGCACACCCTGCTGGGGGCAGGAGGATTCTGGGCAACTGGCCACACTGCCTGGCTGTCAGGATTGTCATGAGTGCGGAGTCTGGTCTGTCCCAGGCGGAGCTCACCTTCCTGTCCCGGCGCGCCTGGCGCCGCACACCACTGCTCTGGGGGATGCGGCAGCCAGGAGGACAGAGCTTTCCGGCTGTTCTTGGCTCCACTGAAACCTGGGGCGGGTTGAGGACTGGGGGGTGATGGGAAGGTAATGGCGGACAGGGGTGGGTGGCTGTTGGCTGGCTGTGACCCCTGGCTTCTGTTTTCTTAAATGGTGGCATCATTTTGAAAGTACTCCGGCACATGTTCTCAGGGAAACTTGTAAGGACCAGCTGTGCTCTTGGGCCCTTGGTGATGGGTTCCAGTGCGTGTGCAGAGGGATGGCAGTCAGGCCTTTGGGGTGTGGAGGGGTCTCAGTGCCGGCGCCCCCTCCCTGCAGCAGCTCCCCTCCTTGCTGCCTTCCCTGCATCTCCAGGATCAGCCCTTCTTCCCAGGCTCACTCCAGGTCCATCCCCACGAAGCCAGGTCTGGCTGTGCTGCGTGTCCTCTGCCTCCCTCGGCCCCTCCCCGGCTCTGTGCCTCTTCAGGGACCAAAGACCTCTTCACTGTGTGTGTATTGTCTCTCCCCAAGTAGACTGTGAGCTCGCGGAGAGCAGGAGCCTGTGGTCTTCCTACAGCCCCATGGCAGCCCAGCAGAGGGCCTTGCACACAAATCGAGCTGGCATTGGTGGGCAGAGTGCCTGCATGCTCTGCGGCCCTGGAGTGTGGAGGCTGTGGAGGGGCTGAGCCTTAGCAGAGTGGAACTGTGGAGCTGGACGAGCTGGCCTGGATTTCTCCTCCAGACCTAAGCTCGGTGGCCTCTTGAGGAAGAAACCTCAGCCCAGCCCCAATGCCAAATGGGCACAGTCCCTACTCTCAGCTCGGCTCACCCTGGTGTCCCCTTCTGGTCCTGAGAGGGCCCTGGACTTGTGTCCCCACCACATCCCCCAACGTCTGTAAACCAAGTAGTGCCCAGGACAGTTATGCAATGAACTCGGGAGTGTGCTTCTGGCTGTGGGCTTCCAGCTCTTGGCTGAGCAGCTGTAGGACGAGGTGGCTCTGTGTGGGAGGAGGCCTCCCACAATTGGAATATTGACTCCCTGCGTCTTGGAGCGGCTCCTCTGCCTTCAGGTGGCCCAGTGAGCCCGAGTGTTCACAGCCCCCGGCCCTCAGCATGGATGCACTTAGCCTCCTAGGAAACCTCCGCCAATCCTTCTCTACACAGGCTCCCTGGAGATGGCAGGGCAAATGAGTCTCGCTCCTGCCCGAGCGGGGCTGTGCAAATGACAGGCTTTTGAAGGAATGAGATTTATTGGTCAAGGCCAGGAGGGTAATCAGATCATAGGAGTTACTGAGCATGTTAGCAGAGTAAAAGGACAACAGCACTGACTACACACCCTGGAGGGAGTAGCAAGACCAGGCCATTGTCTGGGGGTCCCCAGACAGCCCCCTCCACCAACTGGCCTCAGCCAGAAGAACAGGGCTGGGGGCAGATACCCTTCCAGGTCATGGGTATAGTAGTGCAGCCGGAAGAGATGACTGAAGACGCACGGAGCCAGTCACGACCCTCTTGTTATTTATTTCTCTAAAGGCCACGGACTATTCATATTGACTGGAGAAACCCATTACATTGCTTAAACTCTAGATCTGGCCCAGAGACAGGGGCAAGTCTCTGATCTTCCAGGTCCCAGCTGTGTCACCTCTGGATGTCCCCTAAGGGTTGATGAGGCTAAATGACACGAGGCAGGTAAAATACTGAGTGCTGTGCACGCAGAGCAGGGCTTGATGACCGGTGGTGGTCACTTCATCATCTTCCCCACCCTCCGTCTGCTCAGGTAGAGGAAGACGGCCGTGGCAACTGAACGAGAACTTGACTCAGCTCCTACCGCTTGCTTGCCCCGGGGATGAGGTCATCTCTCCGTGAATAATGCCCAGCGATGCCCACACCAGTTCTCTGCTCTTTATGATTTGTTTCAGTCTTCTTACTTCAGAGGGAGAGTGTAGCCTGGAATTCCTTCTGGGCTTGAGCTGTAGACCCTTGGGGCTTGTTCTGGGGTGGACAAGGTCACAGGGCTAGGATAGGGTTCTTGAGGAAAATGAGTGGCTGTCGCTTCCCCCAGGGAGGGACATTTCATGGAGGAGCCGCCTTCCTCCCTACAGAAATGGGTTAGTTCACAGAGAGACATGCTCCTCTGCACTCCCAAGAAACACTGCCCAAGTTCACATGCTTGGCATCCCACCACAGAGTAAGTCAGTCCTTGCCCAGGGCAAAAGGCTGGATTCTGCTTTATTTGGAGTGCCCATCATATTCACTCATTTGCTAAATAGACTTCTGTGTGCAAGGCAGTACTTCGTGTCTGCATTGCTTAAAACTCCCTGCAGGGTCAGCCGTGGCTGAGTTTGACCCAGCCAGAGGAGGTGTGACCAGTCCCCCAGGCCCGCCCCCACCCCAGAGTGGTGGCCCCCGAGGATGCCGACAGGAGCCTGGCCTGACTTCCCCGCAGACCATAGGAGGGGCCTAGCGTCCCTCACCACTCCCAGAGGTCGCCCCCCCTCCCACAGATTAGGCCCAAGAGGAAAGGTCCAGACGGGAAGAGCCAAAGCCCAGCTCTCGGGTTCCCGTCCAGCAACCCCCTCAACACACACACACACACACACACACACACGCCCATGCAGGGAGACCCTTCTGTGACTGGGGCCTCTGCAGTGGCGAGAGCCCAGGTCACCCTGTCCTAAGCCGCACCCAGGGAGCTGTGGTTGGTTCCCAGTCCGGTCTCTGCCATTAGCCCAGAGACGATGGGTGTAGATTGCTCTGAATGCTCTGTGCTGTGTTACAGATCGCAAGTCTGTCTGTCAGCCTTCGGAGGAGACCGTGGGGGCACAGGAGCCCCTCCTGAGCTGCTGAGGAGCCCAGTTCCTCTCTCTCAAACCTAATTCTCCTCTTCTCTTTCCCTGTCTCCGTCTCTCCCTCTCTCTGTCTGTCTTGCTCTCTCTTCCTCCCGGCCTGGGGCTGCAGAACCGCATGCACGAGTCTCTCATGCTCTTCGACTCCATCTGTAACAACAAGTTCTTCATCGATACCTCCATCATTCTCTTCCTCAACAAGAAAGATCTCTTTGGTGAGAAGATCAAGAAGTCACCTTTGACCATCTGCTTTCCTGAGTACACAGGTGGGTGTCATGGCAGCCCTCTGCAGGAGGATGCCCCACCCTGCCAGGGACCCACGTCACTCCCAGAGGCGTGGAGGGGCTGCTGGGGCTCAGGAACGGGCTGCCGGGCCAGCACCAGCTGGCGTGCAGATGCCACTACCAGGGTCTGGCAGGGGCGCAGAGAAAAACACTAGGGCGTGGCCAGGGTCAGCCCTTCCCAGGACACAGCCCTGGGTGTGATGGGAAGTGGACCCTCCTGATCCATATGTGTTGTGACCAGGTCACTCGAGAGTGACATGGCAGGGATCCGGAGGCAGAAGAGGACCACAGCTTCCCTCCCCCTTTCATCCTGGTCACCCTCTAGAAAAGCTCTTCTGCCTCCCCTAGTCTCCCCAGTGGCCTCCCCTTACCCCTACCCTGGGCGGCTGCCGGGCCACACAGCACTTTTACCTGAATTAGCAAGTGGACACATGGCCTAGGAGTGGGGCCTGGACTGCCTTTCTCCCCACCTGCTTTCTCAACTACCTGCTTTGGTGTCCTGTGTGCAGCAGCCCTGCCCGCGCCCAGCAGGTCCTTCCACGCCCCACCCCCACATCACGCCTGCTCCCCCACCCCCACCCCATCGTGCCTGCTCTCTCCCCTTCTTCCTCCACCTCTGGTCTTTTCCCCAACTCAAACCACTTCAACTCCCCGCCCACCCTATCCCTGCGTCCGCCTTCTCTGGGGCTTTCTTCACCTGTCAGGCTCCCAGGAGATGTATCACAGACCCCCACAACGAAGCTCTTTCTGAATGGGTGGGTGAGGTGTTGGGCTGTCTCTGGCAGCTGAGGCAGGGTGGCTGCTGTGGGCTGGCCTGGCTCTGGGCTGCTGCTAAAGGCTAGAGCAGTGCTGATGGGACGCCAGAGCCCAGCCTTTGTCCCTCTGGGGACTGGGAGCCTTCCAGGGGCCCCTGGGGTGGCAATAGAGGAGGATGTGTCACAGGTCGGCTCAGCCGAGAACCCACTCCCTGACAGCCCCAGAGTGAGATAAGGGCATGGGCTCAGCTCCCAGGGCTACGCAGGCCCCGGAACCAACCAGAGTCCAGCAGAGATGGATGCTGGCCCCTCCACCCTGCTCCACTGCTGGGAAGAGCTGCCCCTCACCCTCGGGTATGGGGAAGGGCCCACGAGCTTGTTCTGACCACGGCCTGTCTCCTCGCTGACATTCTGCGGTGCCTGTGAACCTGCAAGCTTCCTGCCCATCCCAGGGTGCAGGGAGAGGGAGGTGGGCACAGGCCCCCAGTCTGACAGGTGTCAGGAGCATGAAGTCCCCAGTAGGCAGGCGTGCTGAAGCAGCCTCTGGAGCCAGACCTCTGCAACTTTGGGCAAGTTAATCACCTGTGCCTCGTGCTTCACCTAAGCACCATAGTAGGTGACAAGAATGCCTACCACGTAGGGGCCATGTGGGTGAATGGCGAGCCCAGCGCCAGGGCCACATCACCGCTGGCCGTCACTGTCGTTAGTATTATTCAGAGGATGAAAACCAAGGAAGGGGGAACTGGCCGTGGAGGAGGTGCCCTCTGCAGGGTGGAGCAAGTCCAGGAGGGCAAGGGACCGGCCCGAAAGGCCCAGCCCCAGGCTGCCTGGGCTGAGGAGGGCCCTGCCCGCGGGCAGAGCCGGGCTGCAGCCCCCTCTCGGCAGCCACTGCTGACCTCTCCCAGCCTCAGCAAGGGCCCTCCAGGACCAGGTCAGGTCTTCAGAAAGCTGTGGAGCTGGATGGGGCTCAGCAGCCACGCCCTGGCAGGCCTCACCCGAAGGCTTTTCCTTGTCCCCAGGGACCTGCCCCGCCAGAGCCCGATTTGGGATGTGGTCTGAGGAGTGGTCAGTCCTACTGCTGTGTAGGTCCGGGTGCTGAGGCCCCCAGAGAAAGTCCATCTGAATTTGGGAAACATCTGAGTTCTCCAGGGCCTCCAGAGGGATCTAGTTTCCAACACAATGGCTGACAAATGGTCACCAATGCGGTGGCCCCATGGGGTACCAAGGCCTGTGGGGACTCAAAACAAGCTGGAGGGGCAAGCGGGCGGGGGACAGGTGGAGGGCCGGGTGTCCAAGGCGAGCTCGAAGGGAGCGCCAGGCTGTGTGAGGGCACAGACTCAGCAGACACTGCGGGGCGCGAGCTGGGCGGCCCCGGAGTCCTGCCCGGGCACTTTTCACCTCCCTCGGTGCCCTGTCTTGGTACCCTCTGGACAGAAAGCCTTGATGGGGTCCAGTCTGCAGCCGTGTCTGGTCCCTGAGCTGCCACTAACCTGCCCGCTTCACTGTGGACTCGCTGCTCAGGGCACTTCTGCCACTGGGGCCCAGTGGACTGAGAAAGTGGGGTTGAGAAGGAGGCTATGCCTGGTGGGCGGCCCCGAGCTGGTCTCCACCCTGACCCCCACTCCTGGGATGTCCCCACCTCTTACCCCTGACCTCTCATATTTGCTTATCTGGCTGCAGAAGCCTTCCAGCAACCCAAACCCCAGCCTGCCCCTGTGGCTCACACTTACAGCTGGAGAACGGGGCAGAGCGGGGAGTGGGCAGGGGAGGCACCATCTCACACGCTCAGAATAAGATTGTGTTGTTTCCATGCTGGCCAGATGCTAGTGGCACGGAGGAAAATGGGGCATCATCCTTTTATGGGCTTTTAGGTAATTCCGTGTTGGTCCATAAGTTGTGGTATTTAGTTGCAAGCTGTCTGCAGGGCAGGGCCACAGGGTTTGGGTGCAGCTGGTGGGAAAACTGTCCTCACATCATCACAGATCCCCCCTCCACGCCCCAGAAGGATCACGGGGACAGCCAGGGAATTGTGGGGGGCAATGGGGCCCCAGTTGGTATTACACATGCTGGTAGCCCCTTAAACTTCCCACCCAGGAGATGCCAGTGCCCCCCACGTCCTGGCCACTCAGCCAAGAACTGGGACTGCTTAGAGACGCTCCCAGCCCTGCCAAGTGGCTCCCCATTAAAGGAAGCCACCCAGGGAGGTCCAGGCCACCTCGGCACCCAGCATGCCCTAGGACCCCGCGAGTCCTGGGTCACCGCCTGCCGGACCTCTTCCACCAGAAGTCATTGTCTTGGTTTATCAGAAGCTGCAGGACTGGTTTAGACCAGGGGTGAGTGTTGGGAAGGGCAGTCCCAGGCCCCAGCCTCAGTGTGCTCTTCTAGAAAGCAAAAGGGGGAGCCTGTGGCCACTGTCCTCCCAGGACTCCAGGGTGGGTCCAGTGTGAAAACGGAGGAAAAGACCTGGAAAAGTCAGAAGCCAGGTGACGCTAAGCCTCATGTGGTTTTTAATGTCAAGGCGACTGCACCTGGAGAAGGAGTGCCCCACGGTAGCCTCTGCTGTCCCGTCCGGTCTCCTCCTGCCTCCTGGAGGATGCCACTGCCCCCTCCTCGGCCTGGCGTCCCCAGCCCGCCGCGCCCCAGCTCTCACAGGCCTCTCCCCTGTTCTGTGTCTTGTTACAGGCCCCAATACCTACGAAGATGCAGCCGCCTACATCCAAGCACAATTTGAAAGCAAAAACCGCTCACCCAACAAAGAAATTTATTGTCACATGACTTGTGCCACAGACACGAATAATATCCAAGTGGTATTCGACGCTGTCACCGACATCATCATCGCCAACAACCTCCGGGGCTGCGGCTTGTACTGACCTCTTGTCCTGTATAGCAACCTATTTGGTAATGATTCCAGCACCCACAGAAACGCTTGCACATGCGCGCGCGCACACACACACACACACATGCAAGTTGGTAAATAAACTTTAAAAAGGCATAACAAAACCTTATATATATACAAATATATATTAAAAAATTCTTTTTAGTTTGTACTAGGAAGAGCTTCAGACAGAACTGACCACCATCCCGTAGATCATGAAGGTTGTCCGGGGACTGCACGTGAGCATGCACGCGTGTGCATGCACACTCACACATACACACACGTGCACACACACACGTCGTGACGGGGTTCCGGATTTGGGAGTCCATCCTTTTAAGAACAGCCACGTGATCTTACTCTCCGAGACCCACTCCTGTGAGCAGGGGGAGGGCAAAGGAAGGCCTGGCTCAGTGCAGCCTGTTTCTCTGCTGCCACCCGCGGAGGCTGGGTGCTCTCAGTTCTGTCCTGCTCTTGTGCGAATTCCAGAACCCTTAAAAAAATGGCCAATACCCTAAACATCTCCCTGCCCTCTACCCCAGCAACAACAGAAGAATTAAGGATGCTTCTCTCTTGGGTGGTGGTGGTGGTTGTTAATTTCAAGAATTTAGAAGAATCATTGCTCCGACCAATCCACTGTCTCCTGAGTTTTCTTTATTCATGTGAACGAGGCAGAGTCAGAGAAAAGGGAGACTTGGTCTGCTTTCCACAAGCAGCTGAGGGGTGGGGACGTGCAAACCACGGCTCTGCTTCACCTGCAGGGTTGAAGCCAGCCTCCCTCCAAGAGGACAGGTAGGAAGAGGGGAGAGATGCGGAGAAGGGCACAGGAGTGGCTGAGGGCGGTCCAGATGTGTAGACCTGACCGGGCCGGGTCCCGTGGGGTGAGGCCTCCAGGGGCCTGGGACAGTCTTCCCGTGGGTTCTCGGTCCGTCCTGCGATGTGCCCCAGCTTGCCCCACCCCAATTATTATTAAAAAGGTTCTAGGGTTTTTTGGTTGGTTGGTTGGTTTTTAAAATCAAAGAAAATGGTCAGACTGGACCCCTTATCTCTCTCTCTACAGACTGCTTCATGGACTCTTTGCTGTTGACGTTCATCTCCTGGTAGCATGACCTTTTGGCTTTTGTAAGACACACAGCCTTTCTGTATCAAGCCCCTGTCTAACCTACGACCCCAGAGTGACTGACGGCTGTGTATTTCTGTAGAATGCTGTAGAATCCGGTTTTAGTTGAGTCTTTACATTTAGAATTTGAAAGGAAAAAAAGAACATTTCTCATGTGCTTTGTAGCTTAAAAAAAAAAAGAAAAAAGAAAACTCACCATTACATCTATATTTCTTTCTTTTTTTGAAATAAAGAAACATACACATCTGCACCCACACCCTCCTCCCACCTCGAGGTGGGGCCCCCCCAGTGCACCTGCAGAGGTGCTGGCCCGACCACGCCCTCTTCCCCGGGGTGCTCTGGCCAAGGCTGCCAGAACACCCCCTGCACCCCGCGCCCCGCCCCAACCACTCCAACCACATGCTCACTCCAGGTCTGTATAGAAAAAGCACAGCTCTCCCTGGCCAGTAGCTGCCAAAAAGAATACCCATCAAATATATAGATAGAGACCCACAGAAAACAATTTTCCCATCAAGCCCCTTTCTACAGACTCCCCCTATAATTTTTTTTTTAGTTTTCGGTTTAGTTCTGTCCTGCTGCACACTATGTGTTACATACCAGATCAGCTTTCATAGTCTCTGGGACACGGGGTTGTGGCTCTTTTTCCTTTGACATTTCCGCTTCTCAGCCTCTCAGATGGATGCTCCCTGTGTGTGTGCGCCCCTCTCCACCTCCTCCTTTGTTCCAGTGACCTGTGTTCGCTCTTTCTCATGTGGGGATGTTTGTGCTGCAGATAAAAAGAACAAAAAAATTTTTTAAATACCACGAGATGGGGAAAAAAACCCACAAAAAAATCTTAAAAAAAAAAAGATGGAATGTAGTGTTCCCATGAAAGCCACAGTTTTCATGATCAGTCCTATGTCATTTCTACTTTGACTAGTATCCAAACCCCAAACCTCTTCACGGTTTCACTTTTAAGACTTAATATTTGCTGAAGAAGACCAGTCACAGCCATTTCAGATAAAAAGGAGGCAAAAAGACAAAACACACAAAAAATTAAAAAGAAAAAAAAACTTGAAAAAAAGGAAAAAAAGAAAAAAAAAGCCCACGGGTCTTTCTAAGCCTTTCTATTCCCAATCGGTGAGGTTTCTGTGATATCTTACACACTGCCAGTCTAACTTCTCTGACTAATGGAAAATTCATGTGTAGCTCAATAAAGAGAATGTTTGTCTGTATTCCTGAGTCTCTCACCCTCGGGTTTCATTCTGACAGGAAAGGGAAGGCGGGATTGGACTGGGCCACAGACACTGGAGGCTGGCGGGTACGGCCGTAGGTGCCCCATAAAGAGTCCCCCCAGGACCTTCTCCACATCCCCCCTCAGTGCTACCGTCCAGCTCAGTGCAGCCGCCCGGGAGCAAGGAGGGCAGAGGAATGGGCCACTCACTCCCTGCCTGCAGATGTCCTCTTCCTCGGCTCCCAGCCAGCTCCTCCTCACTCTCAGCTGGGTTTGTTTTCGAGGGTAGGAAGGAATTGAGGGTTGGAAAGGGAAAAAATGGGAGAGGGTGGGTAAGCCCAAATCTGCTAATACAGGATCCTGTTTCTTCTGTCCCCAGTGGTTCCACTACAGTGGGACAATGGGTGGTCCCAAGAATGGGGCCATATTGCCTGGGCCCTCTGCACCCAAGGGGTCACACTCATTCATCTGGACATCTTTAAAAGCCTCCTCTGCCGCACGTGGATGCCAGGAAGGCCCCTACAGACCCAAGACACAGGGGTAACAGATCAGCACGGCCTGGCAGGCAGAGTCTGATTCTTGTCTCCTCCAGGCTGCGGGTCTCACTAACTCCCCTAGGTTGCCAGGTTTTTGCTGTAATAACTAGCAAATCGGTTGAGACTGGGACCTGGAGGGAACACAGCCCACCAAAATCCTTGCATCATGTCCACGATCACTTATTAGCCAAGCAGTCAGGTGCTATGCATACCATCTAGGGAGAAGGGAGGGCCTCCAAGAGGTCAAGTCATTGGAATCCTCTCTACACACCAACCGATAGGAGTTATCAGCCCAGGGAGGCCTCTCCTTGAGTCTAGTGGGGGTGGAGGGAGGGGCTGATACTGCTGCAGAGATGAAGGAATAAGAGGCTAGTTCCCTCCTGTTATCAAGAAACAACCACTCCGGGCACCCTTGGACTTGCTCGGCCAGGCCGAGCCTGCCAGCCAGCGAGGCTACCCTCTGCCAGTGCTTTTCCCGCCAGCTCCCCTCACCCTGACTCATGTGCAGGGGGAGCCCACACCCGTCTCTGTCGATGGGAAGGCTGCACTCCTGGCCACAATTTGACTTCAAAACACTGCTCTGGGGGGCAAACCAGGATGCAGGCAGAAGGCTGAGGACACTGTGACTGTCTCCACGTGGTATACCCGAGTTTCTCCAAAACGAGCCACATTCTAACAGGGTTCTCTCGCAACTTTCAAGTGAATTTTGTAGATAAAACCAAGAGAAGTTTCTTTGCCTTATCTTCCTTAAAATGGAAGATAGGAAGGTTTTTTTGGGGGAAAGGATGCAGGGAAAGACCAATTTAATTAGAACAAGGAGCGTGGGGGCAGAACCTACGCATCATGGCTTCTAAAAGCTCCCCAGTGACTAGTGTGCAGTCAGGTTTAGAACTTCTAACCTAACAAACGCAGAGGCAATGAGATAAGAAATGGAGGCTTCCCAATGCTGGAGGGCCTGCGGCAGGTGGGCAGACGGGCAGGCAGAGGTTACTCCTCGACAAGCTGGCCGGTAAGGCCACGGCTCCTCTGGCACGCTGTGCCGTGCTTCAGCAGAGCTCTCGGCAGCACAGTGGAGAAGTCACACCCAGAGGACCACGTCTGCTAACAGCACATCGTCTACACAGCTCAGGTGGGAAATCAGGTCCAAGTGCACCTGAGCACTGAGGGTTTATATTAAGAGAAGGAAAACAGCCACGTGGATCATCTTTCTCTATGGTACATAGAAGCCTCCAAACCTGGGGGAAGGAAACCAAACTGAGGAGAACCCAAGATGTCGACAAATCAGGGCCAATGAGAAAATGGAGGGAGTAACAGAGACTACCTCCAGAAGAGGCAAAGAGGGCAACGGCAACTCAGCATTTGCCCGAGTGCCGGGCCACTTCTTGTTCTGTTTCCAAACCTGACCCAGCAGCCTGGCCTCAGCTCCGGGCTACAGGGGCTGAGCGTGAGAACAGGCTCCCTGATCCTGGGGCAGGGAAGACAGTGCAAGAAGCCACGGGATAGGGATCCCCCAGTGTAACAGGACACTGGCCTAGCCTCCCGCCGCTGCCCTTCGCATCTGTCCCAGGTGCCCCCAAGAAGTGACAAAAGCCAAGAGACAGGATAGCGCCCAGAATCCTCCACTATCCGGGTGTAAAATCTAGGGGTGCATTTACCACTTGGCTTTTTGGGTCATTCTAAGCTATGTAAGGTGTGTCTCTGCTTTGATCCATGTCATATTGCTATATTCCACTGTCTCAAGACCCCCTAAAATTGGCTCCAAACCATTTTCTTTTTACACATCTGAAACATAAGAACACACGGAATTAGTGTCATCTTTAACGTGTGCAACGTGTGAAGTATAAGGATGGAAAAAACCTCCAACCAAAACGGTAGACAAAATCAACACGGGAGCTAACTTTGGCACCTCTGAAAAAAACCACCTTAGCTTCGAGCCACACACAACACACCAGAAGAGTTTGCTTTTTATTATTATTGTTTCACAATAAAAACAAACAAATAGCTATGCTCTCAGCAAAACAAATTTTTAAAAAATCACAGAAATTTACTAACAGCATTTCAAAGTAAGGCTTTTGAAAGATTTATTGAAATAAATTATCTCAGCCTAAACACTTAGTCATCACTCTTTTTTCAATTACTTTTCAACATTCTAAAAACTTTCAGTTATGTAAAATACATTTAACTTTGCCAATAATTTTAGATAATACTGGATTCTTCCTGAAAGGACTACCATAAAACTATGCTTTCAAACATTAAAAAAACTTAATCCAATAGGAGATAAAACTGAACTATGTAACCTATGATTGTGTTTCAAATTCTTTAAAGTTAAATGTGTGAAGCATCTGAAAAGGTTCAGGACTGAGGGCTGCTCCGGGGCAGGTGGATTCCACAGCTTCCCTTTCTACATTTAACCAAACCAACAGGAACAAGGGGCCCAGAGGAGAAAGACACAAAGGTATCTTTTATTTCCTCAGTAAAGCCCTCCAAAATTGACTCTCCCATCTTGGAAGGCCCACATTCTCTCCAAGGACCCAACCCACTGCCCTTGGCATTGCCTAACTCACTTGACCAAGCCAAAGCTCGCTGCTTAACCCATTCAGTGCTGACCTTCCCATGTCCAGGGAGGGGGCAATGAAATGCAGAAAGGAGGAAAGACCCACAGGGTGGACTCGTGAGAGGCAGGAGCACCAGCAGTAACGGAAATAAAGCCAGCTTTGGACTGGGGGCTCAGAAAGTGAGTCCGGATGTACTGGGACACAACTGGGTCTCCTCCTCACACTCCACAGCCCTGGGCTTTCCCCTCCTCTGCTCCAGGTATCAAACCAAGAGTCGTCTTTCCAAGAAGCCCTGCAGTCCAGGGGTCCAGGAGCCCGTGGGTCTGGCCTGTGTAACACTGGCCTCTGTAACAGGCACCAAACCCCACCCTCACTAAGAACAGCAGTTTGACAAGAGAAATTATCCAGCAGTGTGGAGTTAGGCCCATGCTGTACATCTCCACACTGCTTTTTATGAATCCAGCCCCCTACACACACACTTCCTGCCAGATTTGGAGCTAAAGACACCAGCATTTGTTGTGACTTATGCAGAAAGCAGTCATCGAAGCTGCCTGCTTCAGGGTTTCTGGATGCCCACTTCCTCTGGATCTTCCCCCAACCCTAAGAAGTCCAGTCAATACCAAAGAGATCATGCCTAGAGTTAAAATGTGCAGTGTTTCTAAAGGGAAGAGAAATGTCACATAGAAAGTATTACAAAAAAGGATTAAATTTGTCAGCTGTCCAAACACTATGAAGACCACATGCTTTATACAGCGGCAATGCAGTCAAGCCCACTTCTTCCACAGCAGGCAGATCTGGGCCAGGCTTCTCTGGCGGGCGCTGCTCGGGAGGCGGCGGCTGAGGACTGAGGACGGCGAGGCGGCGCTAGGAGGCCTGCTGCTTCTGAAGTCTCCGCTCTGCAGCCGCAGCCAGCATCCTCCGGCGCAGGGTCACGGGGTCAGAGGTCGTGCCTTGCGAGGGAAGGCCACTCTCTGAGGCTGAGTCATCTTCAGAACTTCTGTTCAAGAAACGCCTATAAAAAAACAAAGGATTTGCAGGAGAGAAGGGAGCTCTGGAACACGTACACAATGTTTAATTTCCCCGTTTTCCAGCACCTTCATGAAGCTGTCACTCAGCACCATCCCATGAAAGACACCTTTCCCTGAACGGAGGAGCCTAAGTTCTCACTGCACCAGGGAGGAGGCCCGGCAGGCGGCTGTTGACCTCCGCCCTCTCCTCTGCCCGACACCCACCCACCCACCACACACACACACACACACCCACACACGCACACACCCCCACTAAGTCCCCACACTCACGCTCCATACTCCAGCTACAACCCATAGCAGGGTGGGGTGGGGGTGGGCAGCACAAAGATGTGCAGTCTGCTGGGCTGAAGGCAGAGTGGCTAAGAGGGAGGGCCTGGGTGCCAGACATCAGGCCAGTGTTCACCTTTCTAGGCCTCAGTTTCTTCAGGTTTAAGTCTGTTGAGTGGATATAATTACAATGCTCGCTTTTAGAACTGTTAAGAGAATTAGAATAATTAACATAAAGGGCTTAGAACACGCTGGCACATAAGTGCTCTCCACGCAAGTGTGGCTGAAGACAACCCACAGGAGACAACCGATGGCACCTGCCCGCCAGAGGTCACCAGCTGGGCCCAGGGTTACCAGAGCCTCTGGTTTTCCAAGAGAGCTCTGAAATCTGATTTTTAGGTGACAGGTAATGGTTTTTCAATGTTGGCGTCTGTTTACAAAGACACGATATGGGTCCAACATGACAACGGCCTTCAGGCCACAGGGCTTTGACCTGAGATTTACACCAGCAGAGCTGGTATAATCAACTTACTTCCGAGCCTGCTGCAGGAGGTCGTCCTTACGCTGGACTAACATGCGCTGTCTCTCGTCGGCAGACTTGGAGAAGCGGCTGCCCCGAGCCTCAAAGTCCTCCCCCTCACTGGGCTCGGCTTCCACCCCACTGAAGTCCAGCGCCTCCTCCAGCCGAGGACTGAGGTCCAGCGGCACACGCTCAGTCTGGACACGGAGGAAGAAGGGGCCGCCGTGAGCACAGGCTGCCCTCCTAAGCGGATTCCCCACTCGGCCAGAGCGCCCCAAATAATGTTCTTCTGGACCCAAAGGGAGGCCGGCTGCCAGGCAGGGAACCACGTGCAGACGCGTAATGGCAGGTGCGGACTCCTGGAGGGCAGCGCTGCACCTGGCTTCTGTACCACTAAGAACAGGACCTGACTCATACTGAATGTTCAATATTAGTGGGATAAGTAAACGATTACCACTATGAAAAACATAAGCACCTCAAAACTGTACTCTTGGAAAATAAGAACAAAGTGAACTGCTAGTTTGCATTCTGGGAATTTTCTGTTCAGTTCTACTAATGGCTCTAAAATTTAAACAAGTCTTACTACACTTACTGCATGAATTTTATACCCTCACTTAACTCTGAAAACAGTCAAGCAGATAAAAAGGGTAAATTCTAACGGTCTTTTTAAAACAGACATAAGATCACGTGGTTCCTTGTGTACGGATGTTAAAATGGGACTGTCTGGGTTTTGGCTGAAGCTCCGAAGGCCGAGACAATGCGCAGGTGCCCCCACATGCTCAGGCAGGTGCCCGACCCTCTGTGCTCACGCTACCAGACACGACTCAGGCTGGCCGTGTCAGCCTGAGGGCCGTGTCGCCCTCTAGGCGACAAGTTGAGGTGGAAGAGACTGAGAGACAGGCCTATTTTTAAGAGCTAAGAGAAAGACACTGGCTTGCAGCACATTAAAAAAGGCTGTGACGGGAGCAAGTAGGACCTCCACTGACCGTAGGCCCTGCTGTGTGTCCTGAAGAGCAGACATGGTCCTGCAGGAGGGAACCAGCCTGATGTTGGTGAAACAGACTTTGCCCAAGAGGGTCAACTGGAGGGACGAGTGACCCCATGAAGGTGGGGGAGGTCATAACCAGCCAGTCCAAGTTCAAAGGAAGTAGATAGTTGAGGTTTCTGGTGCCAGACACGGCAGGGAGACCCGTAAGATAACAACTGTGAGGCACACGGAGGGGTCTGCACAGACACGTGCACACACGTGTGCTTGCTGGGGACACACGGGCCATCCCCACCCTCTCTCCTCCTGAGCCTGGCCCTGGAGGCGGTTAGCAAGAGCCGCTGGTGAGTGGAGGAGGAGATGGAAGGAAGGAAACAGAAGCCCACCCTCAGGCCCCTGCCAGCTTCCTCCCTGACTGATGCAGGCCAGAGGGGAAACTCTGAACTGAGTGATAAGCAGCTGAAGGGATGATGGGCTCAACTCGGGTTTTTATTAACTGATGTTATCCAAGGACGTTTTATTTCCTGAGAATCATCGAAAATATTATACAGCAAGTTTCCTTGTGAAATAAGTACTTTCCCTCCACAATGTTAGGAAAAGCTCGGAAATCTTCATGCTAACTCTAAAAATAGAGTTAGAGAATCGAGACAGGAATGGAACGCACTGTACCACAGATGCCCCCGAGCCAGTCTGGCATTCAAATCTAAGCAAAGCCAGCTATGCAAAACACTGGAAACCAACAACTCCTCCTCCTCCAGCAGTCGGCACCATTGTACAAACGCTGCACAATCCAGTCACAGATCTGGATACGAACAATGTAACTCAGCAACAGATCTGAAAAAGTCTTAGGAGTTTTACTGTTTCCTATTTGCGGAAAAACACACGAGGAGAAAGCAGCCTGCGTGTGACTCATCAGTTACAGCAGCTGCTTCAAGAAGAGCCCTGACCGGCGCTGGCGGAGAAGCAGCACCACCCTCACACCCCAGCCTTGCGTGTGGGAAGCCGCGCATGTCACTAACACGGAAACACAAGATAGGGTTGTCTGGGGTTTTTTCCAGTCTCCTAAGAAAGTTTTTGGAAAGTATGGTAATGGATTAAGCAAATGGGAATTACGGGGAAAGGATGTGAACTGGACCCCCAGGGTGTGGGGCTAAGAGCATGTGTGTGTGTGTGGTGGAGGGGGGTGGCTCTGCCCTGCAAACCAGACAGAGGAGCTGCTTTTGTTTAGGGGAGCCTCCCCAAGTGGATATCTAGACAGATCTGCTTCCCCAAACAACCACGCTTCTTCCCCACCACACACACACTCAGAGGGTCTCATTTTTGTGAAATGCATGGAAGTACCTAGAAACGCTGAGTTGGACAGGTGAAGTGTGGGAGAGACTAACTCGATGGTTTCAGCTCTAGAGAATTCAGCCCAGTTGTCCCCCTCTGGGTTTGGATGGGTCCAGTCACCCTGACTCCGGGCCCAGCCTCCCTCTCTGCCCTCCCGAGTGCTGCCACTCAAGCTCACAGGGGCTGGGCTGGCCCAGGGGCACATGGTTCCCTTCTCCTCCAGGTCCTCAGGACCATGGCCAGGCAGTGGGCTGCAGGCCCTGGGTGGAAATGCAGGCCACACCATGGGCACAGCCTGGTTTGTTAACCTTAACTATCGAGGCAGATGTGGCAAGCGGCCTTCTTTGACACTCCCACCCTAGCCTCCCAAACATTAGAGGCAGGACTGAAGACCACCGCCAGGTACCACACTACTCCTCCTTGATCTCACACACACACTCTCTCGAGTGTGCAGAGCTCACCTGAGCAGAAGTTTCTCCTTCCTCCTGGTCACCATTTGGCCTCTCCACAGGACTGTTCAATGCAGGTCTGATGCTCTCTGACCGCTGAAAGAGAAACAGCACCACAGACAGTGCAGAGCCGCGCCAAGCTTTAACAACGCCGGCAGCATCGAAGAACCGAAAATGCCACTAAGACTAAAGACAAGACAAAGAAGCCTAAGGCCTAAGTTTGAGAGTTATCAATGGGCTCCACATTTAGTTTCCCTTTCAGTAACAGTAACTGCACAATAACGAAACGACAACATCAGATGACACTGACTCAACGCGCTTCGTGGAAAACCTGACATGATCACCTCATTTATCCTCTTAACAGCCTACAAAACAGGTGTTAATGTTCTCCTTTTCAGCCAGTTTGAGATCTCGGCCAAGCTGCAGACACTCTGGGCCCTCCCTGCAGGTCCTGTCCCGCAGCGCTGGCTGGCCGTTCCTGCACTGCGTTGCCTGAGGGCCCAGCCGGCACCATGAGGTAACTGTGCCCCCTAGGAGCCCTCGACATGGACTTACTGGCACTGGTGTATAAACACCCAGCTCCCCCCGCTCAGGAAGGACAGTGTGTTCCCAGGGATCCCAGAGGCCCCCAGTGGGGTCCAGCTCCAGTCACCACGACAGTGACCTGCTGGGTAACAAACCTGTTACTGGCCGCCTTCCTTTCTCCATCTCACAGCCCCACTCACTGCCTGTGTTTCCTGGAACATGTCCCAAATTAACCACTTGCATTTGAATCCCTGTCTCGGGGTCTGCTGCTGGGGAAATCCACAGGCAACAGCCAGGTCAAACAGGTAAGGACTGGTGAGCCACGTCTAACACCTCAGCCCATTCGACTCCAAACTCCAGGCCAGTTCCCTCTTCCAAGAGTCTCAAGTTGTAGGCTTTTATTAATAGATTTCCACATATTTTTGCATACAAAGTTGAATAATTTCTTGGTAGATGCTTCCCTGGTCCTGCCAGAAAGCTTATACTTCTGGGGCTGGCCCCGTGGCTTAGCGGTTAAGTGCGTGTGGTCTGCTACTGGCGGCCCAGGTTCGGATCCCGGGTGCGCACTGATGCACCGCTTGTCGGGCCATGCTGAGGCCGCGTCCCACATAGAGCAAGTAGAGGGATGTGCGACTATGACGTACAACTATCTACTGGGGCTTTGGGGAGAAAAGGAGGAAAAAAAAAAAAAAAGGAGAAGGATTGGCAATAGATGTTAGCTCAGAGCTGGTCTTCCTCAGCAAAAAGAGGAGGATTGCCGTGGATGTTAGCTCAGGGCTGACCTTCCCAAAAAAAAAAAAAAAAAAAAAATTGTTAATACTTCTTGTACCCATGAAAGGGTTATATGATGGGCCTGGAAATCTGACCTTTTTACAAAAGTGAAAAGCACAAGCCTCGCACAGCTATATACCTAATGGAAACCCACAGCAGTGTGCAAAGCCAACCAGGGACAGGCAGCATTATCTCCTAGAGCTGGGGGTCAGCAAACAACAGCCTGCAGGCCAAATTCACCCCTCCACCTACTTTCCTAAATAAAGTTTTACTGGGACACAGTCAGGCGCATTCATTTACATTTGTCCCTGGCTGCTTTAGTGCTCCAACGGCAGAGTTGAAAATTTACAACGGACTGTATGGTTCACAAGGCCTAAAATATTTCTATCTGCCCTTTACAGAAAAAGGTTGCTAATCTTGTCTGAAGACAAGACTGATGCCATGACCTCCTGGACTGGCAAGGGCAGGCCAGTTTGGGGTGCATATCTGTAGAAAAAATTACCTGAATGCATTTGTCCTTGTCTTAATCTGAGCCTCTCTGATGGGAATGTTCTGTCATAATGTGGAAAGTTAGGGAATTCACAGAAACCCTTCATCAAATCATAAATGATATTCAGTTGTTAAGTAACTAAAAAGTTAATCTAGAGAATTAAATCTTTGTAAAGACATGATCCATCTGTCACACTTAAAACCCCCATTTACCTGTGTGGGAAAAGGTACTTGAATACGTCCTTCTAAAATGTTGTCTGTTGTTATTTCAACCGAGCGTGTCAGCTGGAGGTCCTGCAGCACAAGGTGGTATGGAACCTGGGGGAACATTTCTTGAATCTGATGAGCCTACAGGAACACAAAAACAGAGGACCACAGAAATGTTCACTCAACAGTGACTCAGTGAGGTCACGGTGTCTGGCTGGCTCTGGGCACCAAACCTGGCAGCCCACCCTGAACACATGGGTAAGGGGCCACCTCCACTCTGCGGATCACCACCACACTGCACTCCCCGTAGTACTTTCCCAGGATGCCAAACAGATAACTTGGGACAGCACCAATTTCAAACTAAAAACAGTACAGAAACCCAGCTGGGTCCTGAAACACGCTCAACCAGAACATGCTAGCTGTAAAAGGTGTTCATTTTACAGCTTAGTTTAACTCAGGTATAAAAATGTGTTTTCCTTCAAGATATAATTTCGAAAAGGAAGAAACTTCTGATACACACCACTTGGACGAAATTCTAACGCATTATGTTAAGTGAAAGGAGTCTGACTCAAAAGGCTATGTACTGTAGGATTCTATTTATATGACATTCTACAAGAGGCAAAATTACAGGGACAGAAAACTGATAAGCGGTTGCAGAGGCTGGGGGTGGGAGAGGAAGTGATTACAAAGGGCACAAGGGAATCTGGGGGGAGAGGAATGGAACTGTCCCGTATCCTGACTGTGGTGGTGGTCACAGAACTGTGTTGGTTTGATAAAACTTACAGAACTGGATACTAAAACGGGTCAGTCTACTGTATGTAAATTACACCTCAATTTGAGAAGATGATAAAGAAAGTGAATTCCTAATATTAGAGCTGTAGTTTTCAAACTGTACTCCAGAAACGTCTCCGAGTCCACTCAGTGCTCGAGAGTGGGCGCGAGTGTGCAGCGGGAGCAAGCACGGGTCTCAACACACCACCACTCATACTTTCATCAAAGAGGCTCCAGGTTTTGTTTGTCGTATGTGTATATTTATTTTACAAATGCTTATGTTCAAGGTTTTATTTGTGGAAAAGTTCTAATGATCAAAAGAAAAAAAGAAAGAGGAGGGAAAATACAGTTGCTTTAGGGGCACTTGAATGAATGAATCTTGAATGAATCTCCTACTGGGATATGGGCTTGCAAGGAACATGTCGTCGTAACTGTAGAAAGAGAGGGATGTGTCTCAGTGTCAGGGCCTTGAGAGACAAGATCAGGGGAAACCTGCACAAAGCTTTGCTCAGAGGCATCGCTGAGGTGGGGGAGGGCCAGACAAGCAGTGTGCAGCAGAGGGCCCGAGGCCTCCACTAGCCGGGAATCCCCTTGTTGTTTGCATGAATGTCAGTCAGTCATTTTTTTCCCAGGTCAAATCAAAGCTAACTGGAAAAGTCCATAAAAACCTCAATAATCAGATAATGTTCTTCACTATTCTTAAACAGCTTCCTCTTCATTTCCCAAATAAAAAAGTGTTCAAGATTCATTTTACTCCACCAGAGCTTTTCTTCCAGAAAATCCATTAAGTTAATTATTGGATCTTTATAAAAAATGTATTTCTGTAAATCAGTTGTGCTGAAAATAGGCTATTTCAATCCATCATGGAACTGGAGGAAGAAAAGCCAGGGCCTCTCTGAGAATTCTGAACACACCAAGTCCAAGAACGCAATTCTTATTCCTAAGGGGGTTACATGCCCATGACTTCTGATTCTTTTAAGGAGGCTGGTGAGGTGATCCACGTGCAGAGCTTCAACCGCTGCCTAACCCCCAAAGTACACACCTAGAGCCTGACAGGAGCAGGCAGTGGCCACACTAGGCCACCGCACTCCCAGACCATCTATGCCAATCAGGATGTCACTGTCACTCTCTGCTGATAACCTGGCTGAGGGTTTCACTGAGGAAGCAGGAGCCAGCAGGAACCCAGGCCTTTTTTTTATTATTGTGGTCAAAAAGATATAACATAAAATTTGCCATCTTAACCATTTCTAAGTGTACAGTAGTATTAACTATATGCACATTACTGTGCAACAGATCTCTAGAACTTTTTCATCTTGGAAAAGGGCAACTCTACCCGCTGAACAGCAACTCCCCATTCCCTCCTTCCCCCTAGCCCCTGGCAACTACTATTCTACTTTCTGTTTCTAAGAGTTGGACTAATTTAGATAACTCATATAAGTGGAATCATGCAGTATTTGTCTTTTTGTGACTGGCTTATTTCATTTAGCATAATGTCCTCAAGGTTCGCCCATGTTGTAGCATGTGACAAGATTTCCTTCTTTTTGAAAGTCTGAATAATATTCCATGGTATGTACATACCACATTTTCTTAATCCATTCATCTCTGACGGACATTTAGGTTGCTTCCACCTCTTGGTTATTATGAGCCATGCCTTCCTTTTAAACCAAATCTCAAAAACAAGCCGGTAGCTACTTCCATCCCTCCTCTCAACAAAGGTGGATGCCTCTCTCCTCTTCTGGCTCCCAACCCCACCCTCCACCTCCAGGTCTTTGCTCTTTCAGTTAACTCTTCGGTTTGTTCTATACCATTCATCTTTCCCCATCTAGTGATCATTCTTATTTACATACCAAGCATGCTTTAGAATCTATCTTTAAAAAAAGACCCATGGGTACTCAAAATAATTGAAAGCAAAGTCTCAAAGAGATATTTACATCCATGTGCACAGCATCATTCACCATAGCTAAAACGTGGAAGCAACCCAAGTGTCCATCAATGGATAAATGGATAAACAAAATATGGTATATACATGCAATGGAATACTATTATTCAGCCTTAAAAAGGAAGGAAATTCTGCATACGCTACAACATGGATGAACTTTGAGGATATTATGCTAAGTGAAATAAGCCAGTCACAAAAAGACAAATACTGTATGATTCCACAGTTGTTATGGGGGGCAGAGGGTGGTTAGATGGATAGAGGAAAGTATGGGAGCATGACTTCACTGGATACTCCTCTATAGGTTTTGAAATTTGTGGATAAATGACCTGTTGGAAAATCTTAAAAAAAAAAGTCTTAAAAACACAAAAACTCCCGATACCACATGCCTATCAAGCTACCCCCTCTACTTCTCCACTCCCTTTTATAACATACTGCCAGATACTGTGTGTTTCTTCAGCTCCCACTCATTTTTCAATCCACCACAATCTAGTATTCAACCCCTCAGGCCATGGAAACTGTTTGTTCTTCTCCAGCTAATCAACCACCTCCACCCTGTCAAATCCAACACGCAGTTCTCTGCCCTCATCTTCTAAGAATTCCCACAGGCTTCACTTGCCACCTTTTCCTGGTTTCCTTCCTTCTAAACCATGGTCATAGCTCCTCTCTCTGTGCCAGACCTCAGCCCTGATCCTCTTCTCTTTGCAAGCCACATTCTCTCCCTTGAAGAGATCCAGTTTCCTGCTTTATATATCACCTACAGACATAACCACCCCCCCGCACCAAAAAAAAAGCCTCCCAAATGTGTGTCTCCAGCTTGATGTCTTTCCTGAGCTCCAGAGCTGCCTACATGACATCTCTACTTGAATGTCTCACAGACATCCCAACTTCCGCACCGAACAGAATGCCAAGTCCTGGTCCTCCAGCCTGTTTCTCCCCCAGTCTTGCCCTCAAGACTCAATACCCGATACCACCATCAGCTGCTTAACTGAAATCCAGCTCGTCAGCTTCGTTCCTGCACTTCCCTCCCCCCACTCCCCCTACATGCAAATCAAAGCCCTGTCAAGTCCTGTCAGTTCATCTTCCAAAAATACCTTTAATCTGCCACTTCTTTTCATCTTTATTACCAACACCCTGGTTCAAGTCACCATCTTCTTCTGCCTGAACTATTATTGCACAGCCTCGTAACTGGTCTCGCTGCTTCCATTTTTGCCCCTTTAATTCATTCTCCTCTCAGAAGCAAAATCATTCCCTCTCAGTCCCCTGGGGGAGAAAAAAAAGCCTTGAGTGGCCTTTTAATATTTTCATTATAAAATCTAAACTGGATTGTGGCCTACAGATCCCTGCACGAGCTGGCTCTGCAATCTCAACTTATGCCACAATCTTGGTCCCCAACCTGCTAGGCTCCAACCACAATGACCTCTCTCGGTTTCCAGCACTTTCTCATATCCTGGCCTTTGCACCTACTGTTTTCACTGCCTCCTTCCCCTGATCTGCCTCCTTCTCTTCTCAGCTTAAATATCACCTCCTCAGAGAGAACTTCTCCGAAAGCCTCCTCTAAAATAGCCTTTCCTGCCCACTCTCCCACATTGCCTGCCTTCCTGCCTTCAGAGCACTCATCACCATCAGCAATGACCTTATCTCTTTGTATTTATAATCTGTCTCCCCAACTAGAATTTATACTTCTTGAGAGTAGGGCTCACATCTACCTTGTTGACACTGCAAGTGCTTTGCAGTTTGGTTACACTGTGCAGTTCCTATCACGGGAACAGGATTCCCGTACAAATCTGTTGAATAAATATATTACCATACCATTAACTAATGAATGAACAATGACCAAAGACCTTCTGAAGTACTGGTCAGGCTTACCCAGGTCAGCCAGAGGCCCCATCCAAGCAGGACGAAGGTAGTGTGCATTTTAAGACTCCTGCATTTATTACCACAAAGAACACTAAATTTCAACAATGGTGAAACACGTTTCTGCAACATTGTAAAATAAAAATACACACCATATGACAAAGCTTTAGAAAAATACAAAGAATCTTGAAGTATCTGAACAATATCCTTGAGCCAACAGCACACCTCAATATCTCAAGGTAGAGATACACACACAGACGTGTGTGTGTGTGTGTGTGTGTGTGTATGGATATCTATTTATTTATTTGGGGGAGGGAGGGGACAGGGGTCAAAAAAACACATTTGGTAGGCCTAATACAATTTTTGATAAAATGCACATCATTCACTCTAGTCAATAATCCCCCCAATATTTTTGGTTAAAATCAAGGAGAGTCCCAAGATTGGCCTAGATCACAACAGAGTGAACCTACTAGTGCTCAGAAAAGGTGAGATTATCTGCCACACAAGTATAATGAAAGCTGCTTTCCAAACCAGTTTCAAATTTTAAAACACAGGAATTTAAGTGGTCCCAGTGAATAAATAAAACGCCCCTGAAAATTCCTGCCATTCTGCCACAGCAGAGTAAGACCAACAAGGTCACGCACACTGCACACATCCCCTCTGATTATTAATCATCTTCTTAAAGCAGTCAGCGGGCCTTACCATTGCATTAAGCTGGGAGTTGCTCGCCTGCGTAATGCCAAGAATGTTGGTGGTGTGCATCACTTCAACTGAAAAACTCGGCAGCCAACTCGCAATCCGGGACCCTGAAACAAAGGAGAATCCAGCATGAGCGTCAGAGACCTCTTCCCCGTGTCATCTACTCCAGAGTCGGCCTCTCTACAACATGAGCTGGTACTCACCAAGGGCTTACTTATGCCAGGCCTTTTGTACCAAGTGTTCCACGTTAGCTCATGTAATCCTCACCAGAACCCCACAGGGTACCATCTGTTACTACTCTCATTTTACTCTTTTCAGAGATCTGACTCTAGTTCCCTGGGCTCGGGTCCTCAAGCACTCAGAAATTAGATAACTTGCCTAAGATCACACAATTCAATTATGGTGGCCAGGACTGGAAGCCAGACAGTCAGGTTCCAGAACACTCCACCACTAGGCTTTCCTGCTTCTCACTGGGCTGGATCCACACAATCTCAATCCCCTCTCTTGGCCTAGAGTATTAAGGAAGGTTTTCATGGCTCTAACGCGGCCACAACAGATGAGTTTTTGCTCCTCTCTTTCACACTTTACACACATAATACTCCTCTGGAGACGCTGTTTTCACAATTATTTTCATGAAGTATTTTCTACTTAATAATCTGGTTTAAAGACCTTGGTTTTCTGATTCAAATTCTTTTCAAAGAGTTCTACAACACAGGCTCGTGGACTCATGGTACCAAGAAGTCTTCTGCTTCTGCTATTTCCCTAAGAAAAGGGGATCCTGAGATACAACACCACCAAGTATTGGCTGTAAAACAACTCAATATCAAGCCACACATTTAAGGGTAATTTTTCTTTCCTTCACAAAGAAGCACTGAGGCATGGAATATAAAAATGTTGATGGCCATCTCAAAGGTCTTGCCCAACAAAATGTGCATGTTAAACTGGTTACTTATTTCATGTGCTTACTACGGAGAAATAAAGCTGACTTTATCTATTTTGACTAAGTTTTTATAGATAATTCATATAACAACAGATTACATAGCTGGACCCAAGTCCAAGAGCTGCTAGTATATTTCAGAAGTCTTACTTGATAGAGGCCTTAATTAACAGCCACCAAAGCAGCCCCTCTGCACCCTTCCCACAACCCTGGCCCAGCCATCGAGGCAACTGTCACCCCCTCTTCTCAGAGACTTGACTCTACTCTCCTTGGTCCTTTCTATCAGGGATTTCACCAATGTGCCACACTCCCACCATGCTCCACCCATGGAAACTCAAATCAGAGATGTGAATAGTACTCCTCCTAACAAAATTCCAGGGGTACCTATTTTATAGTAAGAAATACAAACTCATAGAATTTAGTGGTATTGGAATTGATGAAAATCAACAACAGCTTGATGTCACATGAATTAAAGAAGAATGATCAACCAGCCCCTGATATGGTGCTCATGGCCTTAAAATTTTAAGTGTGGTTTTATTACAGCTCCTTTCAACACTGCTGGGAGGCAGAATATTCATATTTTATGGGCAAACAAGGTTCTAGCTCTGATTCTGCTTCTGGTACTCACTGGAAAGTCTATTCAATGACCCTTCATTATATGCGTAAGTACTACATCAATGCAATAAATTATTAGCAATGGTTAAGTGTTAAACCCATTAAGTGCGTTCCTTGCAGGCATGGTTGATTCAATTGCACTACGTCCACCTCCCCGCCCCCACCCCCACCCATAGTCACATAAAATCTAGCAAAATGCCTGGCACAGAACACCCTCAGTGCTATCTATACTTACTGAACACTTTCAATTAAAATTGAAATATAATATTAAACTGGCCTGTATAGGGCAATTTATAATTAAAACAGCATCCCCTTTGGGGAGAAATCCCTTCAGGATGGTTTTTGAGGTTGAAATAACAAACCATCAAAGTGGAAGAAGTGATTGTGCTGGTTTAAGCGAGGTCTGCCTTCAGCTGCTGCTACAGGAACCAGATTCTCATCCAGGTTCTCTCCTTGATGGTCTTCCCTGGCACGATTATTGTCAGCAATATTAAGAGACATTCTGCATGTTGGGCAGGAGGTGTCTTGTTCTAGCCAGGAACGAAGACAGGAGCTACAAAAAAAGCCAAAATAAGATATCCTTAGCGTATTTTGTGAGAATTCACCAGAAGTAGTCTGAATGTATCAAATGTGTTTCAATTTTACTATTTACCACTAGTGAGATTTAAATGTTGAGAAACATTTGCTAACATTACCTCTCTGCCCTACGTCACTCTAATATACTTCCAGCGTGTTCTGCTGTGAACATTAATTTGTTAACATACATGGTCATCTACCAGGCTCTTGGTCATGACCCTTCTTCAATAAGACTTCATCACATGGTTCACCATCTTCCTTTCCAACTCTATTTGACTAACTCAAAAACCACGTTGCTGAATCATCCAACACCCTAGCCTCTCGTGTCTTTGAATCCTCTACTCCAATGATCTGTTCTCTCACTCTTTCTTGAGCTACCCACTAACATGGTCATAACCTTGGCCTTGTCTTCAAAAATCTTGACTTCAAAGATCTAACTAAAGCTCCTTTCCTTCCAGCTCACTTCTCTGAGACCCTTATTGACTAAGACCTCCCATCCAATGACAACACCACTTTTTCACCAAGCATCACATCTCCTCAGGGCCTTACTTCCATCCTCACCTGGCTCACCTACAACCGCTCCCTTATATCCACCATGTCAACTTCTGCTATTTGTATCTTCTATTTGTCACCCTCTTCTATTTGTATTCTGCTTTCCCAATGAGGCTGAAAGCTTCTTTTGCCCTTTCTTGGGAGATGATAATGCCCTAATTATGGTAGAGTCTCAATAAATACTTGCACTGTCCATTAAAGGGAAGTGTACTAAAAAAATGAGAAAGTTGAATGAAATGACCTCCCAGGTCCCTTCCCATTTTATAATACTACATTATCTTTCTTCTGAGACTTCAAGGAGCCTTCCATTTCATGGAATGATAATATGTTATCTTTCTTCTAAGAGCTCAAGGAGGCACTGAATAAAAGTACTCACTTCTCTGTGTCTTTTTCTTTTTGACTATCTGGGAACATGTGCACATATAAAGTTACAAAGGAGAGCCTCACCATAATGTGATGATCCTCAGTCTCTAGCAACCTAATGGTACTCACATATCAAAACTTTTCCACAGGCCAAGATGCAGCTACTTCTTACTATCTGTGCCAGAAAAGTGTACAACAGTAATATTCCAAAATAATGAATATGTACATCCAACTCTATCACATTTTGAAACAAAGTACCTATAATTCCTGTTTGTGATCATTTAACAGACAAATAAATGATTATATTTTTTAAAAGTTCACTTCCCCTTAATGAACACCCTTAAATCACACCTTTAGTAAAATTAGCCTTGTATGGGACTACAAAAGTGTCCTAAGATCTTTGTCTTCCAATAATGCTACACTGTGACACACTTTTTATAAGCAAATCTAATTTTATTTCATATTCTGCAAAAATCTCCCACATTAAATATAATAGCCTAAAAACTCCAAGGTGAGTACAACTAGGTAGATACAGTTGCTTTAAAAAAAACAAAAGCTAGACTTCCATCGCAAAAGAAACCAAACTTTTCAACAGATATTTTTCTACATAACTATAATAATATTCTTTTGAAGGACTGTTTCTCCTCCTTCTAAGTATGACACTTCAATGTAATTAAATATTCATTGGACTGAAACTTGCAAAAACATCTTCTATAGCAACTTATTATCTAACTATAGTCTATTGAAATCTAGACATTTAGCTTTATGACAAATGAATTTGCCCTTAGATTACCACCACACAATTCGGCTCCTATCTATTAACCAAAGCTACAAAGTAAAGCAAACCAAGACGATACCCTAACAATGGTTTTCTCACTCAACCCAAAGCAGACAAGTGTTTTAAAAATTAAATCCTAACTCTTAAACAACCATGGGGTCAAGAAGAAATCACTTTGGCAATTAGAAAATACTTTGAGACAAATTAAAACAAAAACAAAACATACCAAAATTTATGGGATGCAGTGAAAGCAATGCTCAGAGACAAATTTATAGCTAAAAATGCCTAAAAAGAAAAAAGACTTCAAACCAACAATAACTTTATAACTTACAGAACTAGAAAACTAGAAAAAGAGGAAATGAAACTGAAAGCCAGCAGAAGGAAGGAAATAATAAAGATTAGAACAGAGATAAATGAAACAGAGAACGGAAAAACAATAGAGCAAATCATGAAACCAAAAGCTGGTTCTTTGGAAAGATCAACAAAACTGACAAATTTTAGCTAGACTAAGAAAAAAGGGAGAAGCTACAAATAACTAAAATCAGAAATGAAACTGTGAACATTACTATCAACCTTATAGAAATTAAAAGGATTATAACAGAACACTGGAAATAATTATACTCCAACAAATTAGATAATATATATAAAATGGACAAATTCCTAGCAACACAGAAATTACCAAAATTAATTCAAAAAGAAAGAGAAAATCTCAACAGACCCACAACAAGTAGACATTGAATCATTCAAAAAATCTCCCAAAAAAGAAAAGCCCAGGACCAGATAACTTCACTGGTGAATTCTATCAAATATTTAAAGAAGAATTAACACCGATCCTACTCAAACTTTCCCAATATATAGAAGGGAAAACTTCCTAACACATACTTACTATGAGACCAGCATTACACTAATAGCAAAACCAGACACAGGTACCACAAGAAAAGACAATTACAGACCAACATTTCGTGTGAATATAGATGCAAAAATCCTTAATAAAATACAAGTGAACCAAATCAAATAGCACATTAAAAACATTACACACCATGAACAAGTGGGATTTATCCTAGGAATGCAAGTGTGGTTGAACATAAGAAAATGAATCAATGTAACACACCGCATTAACAGAACAAAGGAAACAAACTATAGGATCATCTCAACAGATGCAGAAAAATCGTTTAACAAAATTGAATGCTCTTTCCTGATAAAAATACTCAGCATCCTAGGAATAGAAGGGAACTTCCTTAACATGATAGAGGGTATTTATGAAAAATCCACAGGTACATCATACTCAATGGCAAAAGACTGAAAGCTTTTCCTCTAAGGTCAGGAACAAGACAAGGATGCTCATTTTCACCACTGCTGTTCAACATTGTACTGGAAGTCCTAGACAGAGCAATTAGGCAAGAAAAAGAAATAAAGGCATCCAAATTGTCAAGGAAGAAGTAAAACTGTCTCTATTTGCAAATGACATGATCTTATATATAGAAAACCTAAACAATACACATACACACAAAACAAATTAAGTAAAGCTGCATAATACAAGAGCAACACATAAAAATCAGTTATGTTTCTATATGCCAGCAATGAATAACCAAAAAAAAGAAATTAAGACAACAATTTCATTTACATAGTCCAAAACAATAAAATAGCTAGGAATAAATTTAACCAAGGAGATGAAAGACTTGACAATAAAAACTATAAAAGATTACTGAAAGAAATTAAAGATGACCTAAATAAAAGGAAAGACATCCCATGTTCATGGAGTGGAAGACAATACTGTTAAGATAGAAGTAACCCCCAAAGTGATCTAAGATTCAGTGTAATCCCTATTCATTTCCAATGGCCTTTTTTGCAGAAATGGAAAAGCTGATCCTCAAATTCATTTAGAATTGCAAGGAGCCCCAAATAGCCAAAACAATATTGAAAAAGTTAGAGGACTCACTCACCATTTCCTAATTTCATAACTTACTACAAAGCTACAGTAATGAAAACAGCATGGTACTGGAATAAAGATAGACATATGAACCAATGGACTAGAACTGAGAGTCCAGACATAAACTGAAACATCTATGGCCAATTGATTTTGACAAGGGTGCCAAGACCACTCAATGGGGAAAGAATAGACTCTTCAACAAATGGTGTGGGGACAACTGGACAATCACATCAAAAGAATGAAGTTGGACCCCTACCTCACTTCATGTACAAAAATTAACTCAAAATGGATCAATTACATAAATATAAGAGCTAAAGCCATAAAATTATTAGAAGAAAACACAGGGGTAAATTATTCTGACCTTGGATTTGGCTGGCAATGATTCTTAGATTTGACACTAAAAGTATGAGCAACCAAAAAACAAAAATAAGTAAACTGGACTTCACAAAAATTAAAAACTTGTGTGCATCAGAGGACGTCATCAAGAAAGTGAAAAGACAAGCTACAGAGTGAGAAAAGATACTTGCAAATCATACATCTAATAAAGGTTTAGCATCCAGAATATATAAAGAACTCTTACAACTCATCAACAAAAAGACAACCCAATAAAAAAATGGGCAAGAATTGGAGTAGACATTATCCAAAGAACATATACAAGTGGCCAAGCAGCATGTGAAAAAATGGTCAACGTCATTTATCATTAAGGAAATGCAAATCAAAATCACAATGAGATACCATTTCATACCATTTCATTTAGGATGGTTATTATCCAAAAAACTGAAAATAACAAATATTGGTGAGGATGTGCAGAAGTTGGAACCCTTGTACATTGCTAGTAGGAATGTAAAATAGTACACCTACTGTGGAAAACAGTATGGTGGTTCCTCAAAAAAGTAAACGTAGAATTACCATATGACCCAGCAATTCCACCTTTGGGTATATACCCAAAAGAATTGAAAGCAGGGACTCAAAAAGATATTTGTACAATCATGTTCATAGCAGCATTATTCATGATAGCCAAAAGGTAGAAACTACCCAAATGTCCCTCAACAGATGAATGGATAAACAAAATGTGGTATACACATACATTGGAATATTATTCAGCCTTAGAAAGGAATGAAATTCTGACACATGCTACAACATAAATGAACACTAAAGACGTTGTGCTAAGTGAAATAGGCCAGACACAAAAGGACAAATATTGTACTATTCCACTTATAAGAGGTACTCAGAGTAGTCAAATTCATAAAAACAGAAAATAGAATGGTGGTTGCCAAGGGCTGGGGGGAGAGAGGAATGGGAATTTGATGTTTAATGGGTACGGAATTTCAGTTTGGAAAGATGAAAATGTTCTGGAAATGGATGGTGGTGATGTTTGCACAACAACGTGAAAGTACTTAATGCCACTGAACTGTACACTTAAAAAATAGTTAAAATGGTACATTTTATGTTATGTATATTTTACCACAATAAAAAATTACATTTGAGAATTATCACTCAAAAACAAAAGAAAAACCACCACAAGGGGATACCACTTTCCACCCACTAGGACAGCTATAATAAGAACAACAGAAAATAATAAGTATTGTTGAGGATGTGAAGAAATTAGAACCCTCATACATTGCTGGTGGGATGTAAAATGGTGCAGCCGCTGTGGAAAAGTCTGGTGGTTTTTCAAGAAGTTAAACAGAATTACCACATGACCCAACAATTCCACTCCTAGGTATCTACCCAAAAGAATTAAAAACAGGTACTCAAACAGATACCTGTTCACAAATGTTATAGCAGCACTATTTGCAATAGCTAAAAAGTAGAAATAACCCAAATGTCCATCCATGGATGAATGGATAAACAAATTGTTTAATTATTATAAAATTATTTAAATTTAGCCATAAAAAGCAATGAAGTACTGATACACGCTACAACTTGGATGACTTTGAAAACTTCATGCTAAGTGAAAGAAGCCAATCACAAAAAATCACCTATTGTATGATTTTTTCTATGAACTGTCCAGAATAGGCAAATCCATAGAGACAGAAAGCGGATTAGTGGTTGCCAGGTGATGGAGGAGGGAGGAATGGGGAGTGATGACTTGAATGAGTATGAGGTGTTATTCTGTAGTGATGAAAAAGTTTTGAAACTAGAGAGGAGTGTGCAAGTGGTTGCACAACATTGGGAATGCACAAACTGCCAGTGAATTGTACACTTTAAGATGGTTAATGGTACGTTACGTGACTTTCGCCTCACTCAAAAATATTAAATCCCAAAACTAATCTAATCATATGCTTGAAACCATTTCTTCTGGGCTAAAATACACTCTTTGAGTTATTCTTCCCAACTGTCTCCAAGCTCCTTTGGGACTAACTGAAAGGTTTTTGAGAAATATGTGTGAATTCTCTGGTCTTCCTATCTCAACAGTCAGCACCACTGTCCATCCAGTTGCACAGCTGCAAAACCAGGAGAATCCCTGACACCTTATAGTCCTCACATTCCCACAGCCAGTCTGACACCACGTGTTTCCTCACCCTTCTCAAATATGTCCACTTCTCTCCAACTCCACTTCTAGCACCACAGTCCAAGCTACTGTCAACGCACACCTGAACCACTGCAGCCATTACTAACTAGGGCCCCTGATCTTTTCAAGCTGCAAACCTGATCCCTAACCCCTACTTTAAAACCTTCAACGGCTCCTCACCCTTTCCAGTGCCCCTCAAGCCCCTGTAGGGCCTAGCTCCTGCCTGCTTCTCCTGCCTCAGCAAACACCTGGGTTCTCTTTTAGTTCCTTCAACACACCACACTCCCTCCTGCAACAGAGATGTTCCCTCTGTCTCAAATATTCCTCCACCTGATCCCTCTTTTTGCTACTTAACTCCTACTCAGCCTCAAGAGTCACCTCCTCCAAGTTTGAGTCAGATCCTTTTGTTACAAGCCCTCAAGAACCATGTTCCTTGTCTGTAGAGCATTTATCTCAATTTACACTTACAGACTCCTAAATGTGCCTGGTTAATTCATGTCTGTCTCCTCCATTAGGATGTGAGCTTTGTGAAAGCAAAGACTGTATCTGTTGTTTTTATTTTATCCCCGGAACCCAACACAGCACCCAGCACATAAAAAATATGTCAGTACATTTGCTGAGTTCCTGATACCCCAGACCACCAAAGCCCTTCTAATATTAAAAAGGAGACGAAAAACGATTTGGGAATATAAAATCAGGAGAGGAAGATTAAAGGTGTAAAGATTAAAACTTTCTCAATATGCAAAACTGACCACAGATGGAAAGGGCCAAAAGATATCTGAAGGTCCATCAATACCAAAAACCCCCACTCTATAGACAGAATGATTTAGGTTAAACAGCCAGAGCTCCTACAAGATCTCTAAAAATGAATAATGTGAGGCAGCGAGGACTGCAACTCAAGGAGACAACAGGACTCCTGGGAAAGGACTGAGCCTGTTCCACTGACAGATCTACTCCAGTCTTGGAGGTTTTCAGAATATCTTATTTTGTAATCACTGATAACACAGTCACAGTTCTCCTGGACTGTTTGGTGTTCCTGGTCCAGTCCCCCTCTCAGCCCACTTCCCTGGTGCATGTTTTTATGTTGCTTTTGGGCATGTGCAAAATGCAAAAATATACATTTCCTTACTCCAATTACAGAATAAGCTGTTTGAAAGCAAGGAGTCCCCCGTTCCTTTCTTTTAAATCTTACAGGCATATTTGCTATACCTCAGAACTTAAATGGAGAAGGAATATGAAGACAGCTAACTCACCCAGAAATTAAGATGGCAAATTGTGAGTGGGGGACAGCCCTGCCATGTAGGGAAAAGGCCGAGGGATAAAGGAGGACACCCCAAAGCTTCCCACATCACTCAGTACCAGCACCATGGCCAGTCTGGGGTAACGTCCCCACTCCTCTGCTAGGATTTGTTTTGAGCATGGGCACAAAAAGCACCCACGTGCCCTAGACAGAACACCAGTCCCATGTGGCCCTTCATGAAGCTCCTACTTGTGGAAAAGATGTCCACAGGGCAGCTTCCTTGCAGCCTGCATGGAGTCCCAGCAGATGGCACAGTCATCATTATTGACGGCCAGCTCCTCCGGAGTTGCAACCGCAAACCTGTAAAAAAACACAATGCACCCAGCAGGGATCTCTGTCAATTCACACATACTGAGCCACTTTATAGACCTTACCTTTCTAACAGCACAGCTACAGAGGAACCTTGTTCAGTAAAAAATTTCCAACCATCAAAAACATCACACTTGCTTTCTCTTCATAGCCTATCAAAGAGCCAGTAAGAAACTTATATAGCCGTGCATCACTTAACAGCAGGGATACATTCTGAGAAATGTGTCGGGCGATTTCGTAGTTGTGCAAACATCATAGAGTGCACCTACACAAACCTACATGGTACAGCCTACTACACACCTAGGCTATATGGCACTAATCTTACGGGACCATCATTGTACATGCGGTCCATTGTTGACCGAAACATTGTTATGTGGTACACGACTGTACTAACTTTGTCTTAATAATGGCTCCTGTTAGTGATGAGTTGAAGGAACACTTCTGGGCAAATCAGAGGAGTTAAGACCCCCAGAGAGCCAAACTGTTTCCTTGGACACAAAGACGATCCCCATCAACCTCACACCTTCAGGCTTGGTTAAGCCTCAGGTTGGCAAGTGAATGCCTCCTTCAATGAGGTTAAGAGTGTGAAAGAGTATGTGTGTAAAGATGCATGTGTTAGGAATAAGTGAGACTCATCTTCATAAAATACAGAGGGCAGAAGCCCAAGGAAGCTTCCATTTAATAATAATGATGATAAAAACAATGACATAAGAAGAACCTAACATTTACTGGGCACATACAATGGACCCAGTACTATCTAAATATTACATGTGTCATCCCACTGAACCCTCCCAACAGCTCCAGGAAGAAGGCTCTGCTGTCACCTCTAGAGAAGCAGCAATTGGAGCACAGGCAGCTAAGCAAACTGCCCAAAATCACGCAGCAACTAAGTGGGGATTCACACCCGGGCAGTCTGACTCCAGAGCCCATCCTCGTCACCATTCTGTGAACAGTTTACAAAAGCAAGTTCTCATTTAATCTGGGGTCTGTTATTCTTAAAGACTCAAACGAGTAAACTTAGCAACGTCAACTAGCGCTCACTTACCTGGCTTCCATGTTCCCAACCACACGCAGGTAGTTCTTGTGCCGGCGGATTCGACGCTGCACCTCATGGAAGAGGTAACGCAGCTGCATGAAGATGACCAAGCTGGCCATGGACAACCAGATGTTGCCGAACAACTTAAGACGAGGGGAGAAGAATAAAACACACAACAAAAATGAACGTGGACTTGGAAGTGATGACGGCGAGGTGTGCACCAGAAGCTCTTACTGCTGGCGAAGGTGAACGGGAACGACCGCTCAGGAAGCAGATGCACACATTTATCTCACTTTCTACACAACGTACATGCTCTTTGGCCTAGTCATTCTATCACCAGCAATCTTTCCTGAGAAACTAACCAGAAATTAAAAGCTTTATGCAAAAAGATGTCCACCCGAGGGGCCGGCCCGCTGGCGCAAGCGGTTAAGTGCGCGCGCTCTGCTGTGGCGGCCCGGGGTTCGCAGGTTCGGATCCCGGGTGCACACCGACGCACCGCTTGGCAGGCCGTGCTGTGGCAGCATCCCATATAAAGTGGAGGAAGATGGGCATGGATGTTAGCCCAGGGCCAGTCTCCCTTGGCAAAAAGGGGAGGATTGGCAGATGTTAGCTCAGGGCCGATCTTCCTCACAGGGGAAAAAAAAAAAAAAACATGTCCATCCATGCAATTATGAAAAAGAAAATCAGGAAATAACAAAACGCCCAGTACAGGAATAGTTAAGTTGTAAACTCATATAATGTAATATTATATAGTCATTAATTATATTTATTATAAAATATAATTACAAATTAATGTTATATTTTATATATAACATTTTTGAAGTTTAATTATATGGGAAAATAATATTTGTTAATTAAAAAAAGCAGGATAAAACTACCTTAAAAAAACTAATACTGTGATTTTTTTTTCTTTTTTGCTGAGGAAGATTGGTCCTAGGCTAACATCTGTGCCCATCTTCCTCTACTTTATATGGGATGCTGCCACAGCATGGCTTGATAAGCGGTGCACAGTCCACACCCAGGATCCGGACCCGTGAACCCTGGGCCACCAAAGTGGAGCACACGAACTTAACCACTACACCACCGGGCCGGTCCAACTAATATGTGATTTTAAAAAATTATATAAAGATATGAAATAGCAAACCACCGAACATAATCTAAATAACCCATTATAGGAGTTGGTTAACTAAATCATCACACATTTATATGGTGGAACTTTTATCTTGAAGGCATAAAATGGTTTAGAATTGTTGCTAGCACAGGAAAATGTACATAATACATTAGCTAAAAAAAACCTAAACCATATGTCCACAATATGATCTTAATTTATGAAAGTATATATTTGAATATATGAAGAAACAGTAAATACAACAAAATGTCAACAGTTATCTCTGGGCATTTGTTTGGGGGGGGGGTCTCTTTTTTTTTTTTTTAACAAAAGCTATACTTTTAGGTATGTTTTCAAAGTTACTTTCAAAAAGTAGACTGAGAAATGTGCTGTGTCTAACCTAATAATTTTTAAATGCTACTTTGATAGGCTTATAATTTAAATAAATTGCCCACCAAATATGTTGATTCTCATAATTATTAGATCACTGAAGTGCTAACCAATAAAGCAGGTTTCCAACATTGTAATTTCTTGTACACCAAAGTAATATATAAACAATGAAGTAGGAGGAATTAAGTATAAAGACTTTGTGTTTTTTTTTTTTTTTGGTGAGGAAGATTTGCTCTGAGCTAACATCCGTTGCCTATCTTCCACTTTTTTTTTTTGCTTGAGGAAGATTAGCCCCAAGCTAACATCTGTGCCAATCTTCTCTACTTTGTATGTGGGTCACTGCCACAAGGTGGCTTGATGAGTGGTATAAGTCCATGCCCAGGATCCAAACCTGCAAACCCAGGCTGCTGAAGTGGAGCACACCAGACTTAATCACTACAACACAGGGCCGGCCCCTAAAGACTTTGTTTTTAACTACAAAGATGGAAAACTTATGAACCAATGAAGTAGCTCACACTGCGAGAATTCCTATTACCATCTACAAAGTAACTGCTAAATGTGAGAAGCCACAGAAACTATGGAGAGAGGGAGTCCCTTAATTTCATGCTAAAAGAATTATCTATTGACTTGGTAGCAGAAATCTCTCAGGGGACTTAGCAAATTCCTTCTGAGCTGGGCACCAGCCAAACTGGTTCCACAACACTGCTTTACCCCCAGTGGCAAAAGGTGGGGCAGGGGGGCACAGCTTCATTAGTTTTTATAGTCTTTCAATGGCTCATCCACAAAAGTTTCATTTGTTAATGTACTAACCAGGCTCCTGATTCTGAAAAACTTAGCTCTCTGTTAGAGCCCCTTCTGAGGAAACGTACCAACATGTGAATGTGGTGCATGAGGTCCAGGGACAAGAGAGTGAGCTCCATGACAAAATCTGTGTAATAGACATACGTCCCCTTTCCTTCCCATGTCCCTTCATGGTTGAGGTCCCAGAGGTGAATTACATATCTGCAGTGAATAGAGAAAAATAATTTTAATAATTTACTGTTACAATCGAATTTGGTTTAAACGTGATACAGTAGAGTCACATTTTTATATTTTAGACATATCTTAAAATCAACTATATGAGTACACCTCAATCACCTCCCTCCTCAATTTCTACTCACCGTAAAATCACATGAGCAGTCCTCACTGTCACAAGAAGAGACTGTAAAAAAAGAGACGTATTTTTTCTTTTTTGTAAAATTTAGGATTGCTCAGGCCAAACTTACTTTACAAAATGATGAAAGACAAACGCTTCTCAGTTCAACTAAAAAGCAAGTTGCTCAAGGGGTAGGGGATGGGGGAATTGGAGGAAGGTGGTCGAAAGGTACAAACTTCCAGTCATAAGACAAATAAGTCCTGGGGGTGTAATGTACAGCATGGTGACTACAGTTAACATTGCTGAATGGTATACTGAAAATCGCAAAGAGAGTAGATCCTAAAAATTCTCATCACGCCTTTTTTTTCTATCAATATGAGATGATAGATGTTAACGAAACTTATCGTGGTAATCCTTTCATAATACACGTGAGTCAAGTCATTATGCTGTACACCTTAAAGTCATTATGCTGTATGTCAACTATATCTCAATAAAACTAAAAGGGAAAAAAAAGCAGGTAGTTCAAGTTTACCAACCATTTCATTTCATCTGCTTCAAATTTCCATGGAATATTTTCATGACCTAGAAACCCAACTTTTATTTGAGCCTTTTCCTGTTAATAGGTGACAACCAATTACACCTGTCCATCTCCTGGGGATGCCTTCTACAATCTTGAGGTTCATTCTAGTAGTTTGATGATCACTTCTATTTTATACAGTATTAAGTCACCATTTTATACAGCTTTAGATACCTAAAAGAGTGTCTGAATACCTGGTACAAATACCTGGTGGCCCTACACCCAAAGGATAGTTTAGGTGCTACCATCCTAGATACAAGTACCTGCTCTCTACGTAACTCTTTGTGCATTCCCTTTGCATACAGAGAAGAAAAGAGAGCGAAGGAAATAAAAAACAAAATAAGCCCCTCATGGTATTTTGCATTATAGAAACTGATATTAAGAAAAATTTCCTCTTAATCTACCAGTATAGAACTGTATATTATTTATGTTTGAGATTAGGAAATCTCTATTTATAAATGGAAAATATTTTACATAGAAGAGAAAAACTATAAATATAAAAATATGATTTAGTTCAAAATATCAAATCTATAACATGATAAATTACCTTAAAACAATAAATAGTAATGAGCTAAAATAAAAATATGCACTACAGTATGACCCAATAGCCCTAATTTAAATGTCTTTACTTTTAGGTATACCTTTTTCAAAGTTTGGCCTAATAGTAATTAAAAGGTAAAGAAGCAAAAAAGGAAAACACAGAATCATTCAAATGGTGATTTATAATAAAATATATCTAAAGCAAACTAATTAACTTAAGTCACTGTAAATAAAATTGTAAATAACATTTTTTTTCAAGAGGAAATATAGCCATATACCTTTCATACACAGAAAGTAGTAAACTAGGATTGCAAATGTTTTTATTAAGTACTTAAATGATGTTCCTTTTCTAATTTTACTTACATTACTATATTATACTCTGAAATGAATGCTATTAAGCAAAATTTTAACCCTATTCTAACAAATTCCCAATTAGTAGTTCAAACTTAGTTGTGTTTTGATATAAGCTAATTAGCTTCAGTATATTATTTCATTTTTTCCATTAATAATAGCTATTATGGGCAAGATAGAAGTATTTTGCCTTTGGCCTGAGGAAAAAAGCAAATATGACCACTGAATATAAACATATACAAAAAATTCTGATTTCTATTGAACAGAAATGGGTATTTTTCGAAAGATTTAAAAGTAAATTTTAAAATATACATGAATATCTCAGATTATTCTTTCAAAATAATGAATATAGTTTACAACCTATATTATTCTGTAAAAGCTTAATTTATGCCCTAAGAAAACCAATTACAGAGTACTTGCTTATTAATCATCACCAATCATGTTTATAACATCTTAAGGGGAAGAGTCACAGGACTCAGACTGTACCACTTGTCACTCTGGAACCTTAAGCAATTCACTTCACCCTCTATGCCTGCTTCCCCACTCATAAATAGGAATATTAAAATGAGTCAATACATGTAAGGTGTTTAGAATAATCCTCAGCATATAGTAAGTACTATATAAATGTTGGCAAAAATAATTACTTTTTATTAGGTTGTAGCAAGGATTACATGCAATAACACACACGAAAGCATTTGGTGCCAGTACCCAACACAAAACAAACCAACTCCAAAAACACTTGTTAAAATCAAAGACCAAATATCCATCAGTCACTTCATGGGTGAAAATCATCTGTCAATAATCCTCTAGCTTCCTTGAAAAGATACAGGAATATAACCACAGCAAAAACCCGTGTCTGCCTCTTACCTCCGCGGCCATGAAAGCCAGAGTGTGCATCCCGTGGGTGTAGCCTGTGACACAACAGACAACTGCTAATCCACAGCAGGAGAGCAGCATAGCGACCAGCAGAGACAGAACTCGGCCGTGGCTACTCATAGGTGTGGTGGGAGAAAAGGAAAGCTGAAACACACAAAACAGGAGGAGGAAGCTCATTCTTCTTCATCGCAGTGTTGAACCTCACTGAGAAACTCAAGGTTAATCTCGCTGTCTTTGCCTGGGGATCTGTGCTTAGCTGTATGGCCGAATGCAAAGCCCAGAAATGGATCCCATTACTAGATGGTCAAAACTCTCCACCCAACCTAAATATGAGTAGGAGCAGATATTTAGAGATCTTTATCATTTGATTTATGAAATATAACAACACACATTATACTTTCATCTCAAATTCTCAAGGATCCTCCTACCACTGGGATTATAAATCTCTAGAAGCAAGTTTCCAAAGGTCTGTAATTCTCTAACATTCAACAGGACTCAGGACAGCACCACGTTATGTTGTGCTTCTTCCTCAATCTTGCTCTAGCCCTCCTCTCCAAAATTCACTGGGAGGACGGTCCTAGTCTGCTTGGGGCTAGGACAACTGAAATGTAATCCAGGTGCAGACTTATTATAATGCCATGTTAATGGGATACAAGGAGAAGCAAGAGCTTGGAAAAGATAGCCTGGAGCTGTGACTCCTGAGAGGGAGGGAAGGTGCAGGTAACAAACCAGTTAGGGAGGTTAGAAGCTCCTGTTTGGAGCCGGAATGGGGCTGAACTGTGAAACAGCTAAAGGCTTTGAGACTGAGTTCAGCTCACGCAGAGGTGCAAGGACCACCTGGTCCATGAGGACTAGGTAAAGAAAGTGGCACATAAGGCTCAGGAGTGGGTTTAACTGAGGGGCAGGATTGCAGATGCACATTTACCTGGGATCCCTGAGACTAGTTCGGGAGCACTAATGAGTGAGGGTTCACCTGCACAGCTCTGATCTGAAGCCAAGAGGCAGATCTTGCACCCAGACAGAAAAGGATTCACTTCTCCAGGGACCATGGAAGCCAAGAGAGGTAATTCAGACCTCACCCAGGGGTAGAAACAGTGTAAACCAGTCAGAAAGAAGAGCTCCAAGAACCAGAGTAGGAGGGGAAAAAATAAAAGGAGACTGGAACAGAAAATACCTGGACGAGACCAGCTTTTATTCAGTTTATATATTAAGGTTTCCTTGCGCTGTGATCAAAACAGTTTGTGTAGGTGAACTGACCCCACGTGGGCTGTAGTAATGTAATACCCTACTGGGTAGGGGAGGAAACCTCTCTAGGAGACACTGATCCCGCATTTCTTGGCTGCTGCAAAATGTTCCTCAAGAAACAGGTGGTGGGTACAGATCCAGGAGCCTTCCCCTGGAGAGCTACTCTGAACACGCCTGTTACGGCTCATTCATATTACAGCAGCCCCCCTCATCCACGGGGGAAATGTTCCAAGACCCCAGTGGATGCCTGAAACTGCAGATAGCACCAAACTCTATATATACTATATATTTTCCTATACATACACACCTATGATAAAGTTTTATTTATAAATTAGGCACAGTAAGAGATTAACAACAATAACTAATAATAAAATAGAACAATTATAACAATATACAGTAATAAAAGTTACGTGAATGTGGTCTCTTTCTCTCTCAAAATATCTTATTGTACTGTACTCACCCTTCTTCTGACGATGTGAGATGATAAAATGCCTACGTGATGAAACGAAGTGAGGTGAACAACGTAGGCATTGTGACACAGCGTTAGGCTACTACTGATCTTCTGACGATACATCAGAAGGAGCATCTGCTTCCAGACCGCAGTTGACTGACACCGCGGAAAGTGAAATCACAGATAATGGGGGACTACTATACACATTTCAAACCTGGCAAACATGTGACTAAGCAAGCAAAGAGCTTGGCTAAAAACTCACGTATTCAAATCGGTCCTTGCAGAGCTGAACCATCAGATGCAGAAACACAAGTCCTGCAAACCAGAGGCACCACATAACCACCTCTTCCACAGTCTGGACATTCAGCACACCAAAAATGAAAATGAACTTGTAGAAAATAAAATTCCAAAACTTGTCTTTGAGGTGCTAAAAGGAAAAATATTTATAAAAGTGAGTACCTTTACACCTAACCCATTTAAGAGAAGTGAACATAACAAAAGCTGGCTTCTATGGAAAAAATATTCTATACTGAGCTTTCTCAGGAAACAGAAGGCAAGGAAACAAAAACAAACCCTCTGAATAATAAAGATAAGATACCTAGAAAATAATCTATAGACTCTGAATTGTAACCTCAGTCAGTTATGGAATCTTAGCCATTAAAAGGGGAATGATATTAGTCTAGTACCTTATGTATTAAGAAATAATACATATACTTCCAAAGCAAAATAAAAAGAATAGTGAGGGCTATAAGTAGCATTTTTAATACTTCTGTTCTCTGGATTCTAAAAACAAACAATAGAAAGGACCAAATTTTTTTTTTTTAACATCCTTCAGATTAAAAAATAACGTATGCTCATTTGCCAGCCCATAATCAATACCAAATGCAAAAGTACAAAAAAAAAAGTAAAACAAAAATGCCTTAACATTTTTACGCATTTTTCTAGTCTTCTCCCTATGTGCAAAACATTAATTTTTGTACACTGCTTTATTTCACTTATCATATTGTGAGAACCTTACAATGAATATTCTCTGAGTATACCATTTTAGTGGTTACAGATGGATAATGAAATTGTTTTTAATTTTTCACCATTCAGAATATGTTGCAATGAATATCTTTGTACAAGTTTCTATTTCTTCAGCATTATGGAATCAAAAGCACAAATGTTTTCATGGTTTCTAATAAGTAACATCCACCTGATATCCAAAGAAGTTGTATAAATGTACACTCCCACGAGCAGTGTGTAAGCGTATCTGCTTCACTGTGCTCTCTCCTACACTGAGGACTTCCCGTTTAAAAATCTTTACTATCCTGAAGAAAAGGGCATTGAGCATCGTCTAGCCAACAGATATTAAAATAGACTATCGTGCCAACTACAGGAGTTGTGAGAACTGAGTGAGAGGATAAGGATGAAAACATGACTTCTAAGTATACTTTTACGTATAGTTTTGAACCACGTAAATGTTTCACAAATTCAAAAAATTAAAACAGAAAAAAAGCAAACTTGAATAAAAACAGAAATAACTAAACCTAAATGTGTAACAAACTGATAACATGACTACTTAAAGAATTATTTTGAGAACTTTTACACACTGTACTCTGACTGTACACCCTTTGTACAGAGAACAAAACTAGGAATCCTTGGTGAATGTCTGTTTCCAGATCTGGGGCAGGTAAAGCACAAGGTGAAGCTAGGACATCTTGTGCCCTGGTTTTGGATCTGCACTCCACCACCTATTTGCTGTGTGACTTCGGGCAAGTCACTTAAGATCTCTGTGCTTTGGTTTTCCCATCTATAAGATGGGTCTTATAACAATGGCATATATCTCATCGAAGGGTTGGGAGGACTAAATAAGTTAATATATGTAAAGTGCTTAGACAAGTGCCATAGTAGGCATTAAGGCATTTAAGCTTAAAACAAAATTCCTTGTTCTAAACTTCCACTTAACAGTTTAACATTTGTCCCATTTTAGGTATTCAGTGTCTTTGCCTCTAGCATTACTCTATTTCTTGAACTTTAAGCACCCACAGAGCAAACTCATATCAATTCTGTAGAGTTCTAACTCAAAATGCTGCTTAATAAATGCTACTAGATGACATCAGTCAAAAAATAAGTCATCACAGAACAGCATGAAAGATGTGATCTGTACTGAAAACACTGAAAGTAGAGTTGAGTAACAAGCGTGCCCATTATAATTACCTCTAGGTATTGTAAAAATCTCTGTAATATTCCAAGGCTATTATGTTTTCTGTAAATTTTGAACTAATATTTAACATTTTAGGACAAAGAAAGCAGTATATAAGGCCCACTGGTGCCAGATCAATCCACCAGCCATTAGATGGCTTGCCTGGCCTGACCAATTTCTGGCCCATCGTCAAAAGTTCTTGAAGAATAAAGAAGTATCAAAAGGAGCCTTTGTATCCTACTGAAACACTCTACACTCTCCTGACCCCATCTGGGAGGCTTCTGGAGTTGGTATTTTGGAGAAAGTGCTGCATACTCACTAATGAAAAATCTCTGGGAAGACAAATAGTCCTGCTCAGAACAGCACAGAAGGGCTCGACCACACCGTAATCGCATTTCAGCTCTAAACTAGGACCTTGGCTGATGTGATAACAGGAGACTTGGGTTCAAAGAGTAGGTAAGGAGTGAAGCCATTGTTTACTTTTAATGTAGAAGGTTCCTGTGTCTTATGACTGGGATAAAATAAAGTAAAATACAGTTTTGCTTGTATGTTGTTGTTTTAAAGGCCAGTTCTAAATTCCTATTTTAAAACACACCATTCTACACTCTATCCACTAAAATCCTTGGGGAACTGCCAATCCGTATAGTATGCTTGTGGCATAATTCCTTAATGAAGGCATGTCCTGCTCATATATACATTCTGAGAGTAATGTTCAAACATCAGACTATCTCACCTGAAACAGCAACAAGTCACCTAATTTTCTGCTTGTAAAACGCTGAATCTTAATTTACTTTTCCAAAAGGAAAAATTAAAATCTCAGTAAATTGCTTTGGAAAAGAACCCATATTCTAAAGAGCGATATTTATGATTATTCAAACTAAAACAAACCTGTGCTTCTTTAAAAACTACATCATAAAAGTCATGGGAAAAACAGCTACGAAGAACAATATTGAGACAACTTGGCTACATTGAATATGGACTGTGGATTATATAAAATATTTTATCAATGCTAAATTTCTTGATTTTGATCATTGTGCTATGGTTACATAAGAAAAGGTCCTTGCTCTTAGGAAATACATATTGAAGTATTTGGGGGTAACAGGATATCATGTCCACAACTTACTCTCAAATGGACCAGAAAAAATACGTATATATAAATAAAAGGCAAATGTTAAAGCAAGTGGAAAAAATGTTAACTGTGAATCTGGGAAAAGGAAATGTGGGAGTTCTTCATAGTATTCGTGCAACTTCTCTGTAAGTTTGAAATTACACCAAATACAAAGTTAAAAAAAAAAATCTGGTCACAAGAATCCCTTCTAGTTGTCTGGACTTACCTGTCTCTCGCTCACTCGAAGAGGGCCAAACACAATACATTGGATTAGCTTAGCCACCAACATCAGAACACAGCAAGCAGTATTTACTAGAACCTGTACAGAAACCAAAGAAAGGAAGTTTATTTCCTCCTGTTTAAAAATAAAAGCAGCTCTTAAATTATATATTAGGAATTCAGCCATCATTTCTAATGACTGAGTCTTTCCAGTTCTCTACCAGTACAAGGTAAGTAATATTTGAAGGAGCACACTTTTATGGGTGGTGGGATAGGGATGAGGAGTGGGGAGGGGAGGCACCAGCTTACCCGTTAATTCACAGAGCCCTGTCCTAGTACATAGCCTCTAGTAGGCCACCTTCCCAGTCAGACTTAACTCCACTGTGTATAAACTTCGTACTCTACGTCTAAAACTGTATGCACCTTATAAACCACAGGTATCTCCTAGGTACATCATTTCCTACGTTAAAATTTTGATACAAAACTTTTGATAGAAATCCTTGAAGAAAACTTTTCTAGCAAATGAAGTTATCACAAATCCAGCACCCAAATATCCTGCCCTGCCCTGTCAAACAAATAAGAGGTGGGGAGAGGAATGGTCATAAAAAGTCACAAGACCATGAAGAATTGAGAACCAAAATATACATGTAGTTTTTTAAAGAAAATACATTTAAAATATACTTTTTTAAAGTAAAATAAAATATATATATTTTAAAATGTATTGGGGCCGGGTTGGTGGCATAGTTGTTAAGTTCATGTGCTCTACTTAGGCAGCCCAGGGTTCATGGGTGCGGACCCCGGACGCGGAGCTACACACTGCTCCTCAAGCCATGCTGTGGCGGTGTCCCATATACAAAATAGAGGAAGATTGCCATGGATGTTAGCTCAGGGCCAATCCTCCTCACAAAAAAAAAAAGTATTGCAATGGGACAACCTGCCAACCAAAAGATACTCTAGGCATGGTGTTGGCCTTAAAGTAAAGGTTCTGCGGCATTAGAGCAGAGTGGAATTGAGAAACCAGGAAGAAGAAAGAATAAAACTGGCAGGAGGGGCTGAGAACTGAAAGGCAACCATGACACACCAATGCAAAACCAAGGCCTTCTTCAACAGGAGGTACGACACTTTCTTTTTTAAATAATTGAGAGATGGATATCCTTACACCTAAACAACAAATCTAATGCTTACAAAATGAAAGAGTAGGCTGCCCCTGACCAAGAGGCTAGTGTGGTACATCACACTACTGATGTTCAAATGATTTTTAAGACTCTGCATGACCCAAAAAAGCCAAAAGGACCTTGATAAAGACAGTAAAGATGACTTTTAGTTAAAGCCAATGAAAATGAACACCAACTTAATGTAAAGGCTGCTTCAAACTTCGATTCACTATTGCTTACAGGAAGGTGGCCATATTCCTCTTCCCAGGTCATTCTTCCCTCTACTTCTAAAAGAAGCAAATGATATTTTAAAAAAAGGAAGGTGATGGAAGAGAGTAATATAAGAAAGCAAGCTAGGGGCGTAGGGGTTAAGTGCGTGCGCTCCGCAGGTTTGGATCCTGGGCACACACGGACGCACCACTTGTCAGGCCATGCTGTGGCAGCATCCCACATAAAGTGGAGGAAGATGGGCACAGATGTTAGCCCAGGGCCAGTCTTCCTCAGCAAAAAAAGAGGAGGATTGGCAGATGTTAGCTCAGGGCTGATTTTCGTCACCAAAAAAAAAAAAAGAAAGAAAGAAAGCTCCCTAAGGTCTCTTCAGGTTCCCCTTAGTGTCTTACACCACCCATCCCTTTCGTAGAACACATAGTGGCAGCCCCAATTCACTGTAAAAAGATTAAATTATGGTTAGTTCTATTCTGCCTGTCTAATATGGCAAGGAAGTGTGACATATATACACTTTTCGTCCCCCCTGGGAAAGATTCACCCTACACTAACACCTGTTGCCAATCTTCCTCTCTTTTTCTTCCCCCTCCCCAAATTCCCAGTACATAGTTGTATATCCTAGTTGTTAGCCCTTCTAGTTCTTCTATGTGAGCCGCTGCCACAGCATGGCTACTAACAGACAAGTGGTGTGGTTCCGTGCCCGGGGACCAAACCCAGGCCGCCTAAGTGGAACACACTGCTGAACTTTAACTGCTAGGCCATCACGGCTGGCTCATGATATATTTTTTAAGAACTGAAACAAAAATAGTTTTGCTGAAAAATGAAAGTGATTAATGAAATGAATGAAATGAAATGAAAGTAATTAAATCCTTCAAATAACCAGTAAAAAATCCAAATTAGTTATCCAAAACATCCTATATCCCTAACTTATGACTCCCTGTGGAACAGCCCTATTCAAATCGTTCCCACAAATAGCTTAGAATACTAATTTTTAAGGACATGAAACAGATGTTAAAAAGGCTCATCTTCACTGTGCTCTACACAGTCAATGGGAACCTCAGTCATGTTAATCAAGAAAAACATCGTAAGACAAAACCACAACCACAACCCCTCGTGCCACATCCCCCAGCTGAACAGGATTTTTCAAATCAGCCAAACATCCCCCAGCCTAATAACAACACAATTTTGAAAAAGAATCCTTCCTATTTTTGCACGTAGGTATACGAAATAAAGAAATAAATTCAACACATTTAGCACCTACTTGTTCACGGGATATGGGAGGTTAAGAGAAATGAGAGAGATCTGGACCCCACCCTCAAGAACTTTCAGAATCTACAAGACACAGAAGCTTGTGTCTAGATGGTTGGTAAGCATCTAACAGACCAAGCAGGCTGCTGTGAAAGCAATGAAGGAGAAAAATCAAATTTAGGGTGGCTTAATCATTCCTCTACTCAAAACAGCATTCTCCAACATCATGGGTTACAAAACAAAAAATAAAATATTATGTACTATTTCTCAGTTAAACTTTTTATAAAAGATTTTTCTAAGTTTAAAAATAAGGTTTAAAAAATTAGTATTTTTGATTTACAAAAAAGAAAGTGAAAGCTTCTCATAATCCCATCACCCATCAATAACCTTTCTTAATTTAAAGGGAAGACTTAAAAATTAGCAAGGCTAAGAAGGAAAAAAAGGCTTGAGAAAGTATACTGATATTAGAAAGGAAATTTAGGTAAAAAGTAAGAGACAACCTTTTGTGAACATTATATGAAAGCTAAAGCTACACAGGATTGGAAGCAACTAAAAATTATTTTAAGATTAGGTACAAAGTGTTTTTAAAATACCTTAACAATTATTAATAACTATTTACTCTATGTCTATTTATAGAAAAATGTCTTCATTTCACAAACACTGTGTTGTTCCAATAAGGATACAATAAATTCTCAACTTTAAAATTGACAAAGGCTTGAAAAACTGCAAATATGCAAAGAAGCATAATCGTGGCATTCCTCATTTAAAAGCAAATCCCAAATCAGATCCCACTAGGTCACCAAGGATATTCTTACAGAAACAACACTTCAGCCCAGATTTACATCCAGAGAACCAGGACAAACCTTCTCACCTCCAACAATCAGAACAAGGCTGGCTTCCAGCAAAGCTGGTCTGAACCACCACTTTATCCAGGCAGACCACAGGAAAAGTTCTAAGTTCATTTCATCTGCTCTATACAGCTAACTAACTCTTCCTTGCAGGCAGAATTCAAACTTAAATGTACGTATAAGGAGTTCACTGGAGCACTGTTTATAATAGCAGAAAAATGGAAAACAATTAAATGCCCAACAGGGAGATAGTTCAATAAACTATAAAACAGCCATTCACTGGAATACAACGAAGCCAGGAAAACTAACTCACAGCTCTATATTTACCAGTGTAATATGGAAACTTCAAGATAATTTGTTCACTGAAAAAGAACAAAGTGTAGAAATGTGATTACTGTGCTACCTTCTGTGTAAAAAAGAAAGTATATGTATACATACACGTTTGTAAAACATGTAGATGGGAACTGTGTCAAGGACTTGATCAATCTGGATACTGCTTAGTCTTCTACTTAACGCCAGCACTAATTACAATAAACCAGTAATGGCCACTTCTGGGGGAGAGAGGCAGGTAGCAGGCAGAGAGGGAGATTTACTCTTCACTGTATATCACTTGTGTACTTTTTGATTTTTGTACCATGAGCATGCATTATTTATTTATTTAATTAATTTTTTTTAAAGTTTAGAATCTATTAAACTAATCTGACCAGTTCTGAAATTCCACATTATTTTTCTCATCATATGATGGGAGACTGATGAGTAACAAACCAAAACTAGGTGGTCTGAGTCCCAAGTTAACCTGTTACAACACACAGTATTTCTAATATATTAAAATACTTCAGAAAAGTCTCACATCTATAGCACTGTAAAAATTTTAATATTTTCTTAAAACCTCACCAAATGCCTTTATCTTTTATTAGTCTGCACAAAATAAAAACAAGTTTTGCTTGTCCCTGAGCAGCCCATAACAGAACAGGTCAGATAGCAGTGCCCAAGGAACCCTGACTTTAATCAAGCTTAAAGTCATTCCCTTTACGCCAAGGCCCCATAAGAAAACTTCCCTCCCAGAATGGTTCTACTGTTCTACTTGAGAAAACAGAAACTAAATTCTAAGACAGTTCCAGGCCTTTAAGGAAAAGAGATGAGGGTGGTAACAAATGGCTTAGCCACGTTTATCACTGTGTAACCCTGGAGGTATTTTTGATCCTGTAAAATGCTGGCCACTAATGAGGCATTATTTATGAGCATGTGATGAGATGTGGCTAAACTACCAGGAACTGTTTCAAGGACATGACCAATACGGATATTTCTTAGTCTCCTACTTAACACTAGCACTAACTACCACTCCCCACACACCATTTGTCTGTCTCCTACCTTTAAAGACAGCTGGAATATGTTACCTCCACAGGTTCCCAGTGACAAGTAAAAAATGCCAATAAAATCAAAGATGCATACTCCCCCTTATTACATCGATGATTGTTTTCCTCTTTTCACAATAAGAGGGAAATAAATGAGATTACGTACACAAAGCACTCAGCACACGTCTAGCAAGCAATCGAGTAGCAGTCTCCTTCCCCTTCACCCTGAAGATTTTCCCTATCTTTTTAAGTTGTTTATCTAGACTTATATCCTATTATTTAGGAGTTTAGTCTTTTTCTTCAGTTGCCCCAACATTTCTGGAGTTAACATTTTTCTCTAATCTTCTTTGGAATATTCAACTCATAAAGACTCAAACCTAGTAAATTACTTTCAGTTTTGAAGTTGTATAATTATGTGAAGATGGGCTCTTTAAAGCAGGAGTCAGCAACTTTTAATCTAATGGGCTATCAGTAAATATTTTAGGCTCTGTAGGCCACAGGCTCTCTGACACATAGTTTTCTCTTTAAAAAAAAAAAAAAAATTTAAAAATGTAAAAACCATTACTAGTTGATAGACTGTACAAAAACAGTCCGGGCCAAAGAGGCCACTACAGTTTGCCAATCCCTGCTCTAAATGGTCAGTTCACTTTTATCCATTTTCACTTTTGGTGATTTTTTTTTCCCTGAGACTTTTATTTAAATTATTTGACCTACATATAATTAAGCCAGAACCTTAACACTTTTTTCATATTTCTATCTCTTCATTTTACATGTCCTGCTCTTACAATTTTAGAGGAAAATCCATAGAAAAGAAAAAAAAAAAAGAACAGAAAGGAGAAAGTAATGAAAATGAACAAGAATAGAAATGGAAAAGCCAAAAACATTTGCACAATTCAAAATGATGAAATGGATCAAGAGATAATTTAATGGAAATGATATCTGAACAATGTAAAATAAGCCTGGAAATGAATAACAAAATAAAACCTAATCTAGAATGACTCTTTAGAAGGAAAGTTCTAGAAGACATGAAAAAACAAATGATCGTGTCAAACCTAGGTATTTGTTAGTGTGAGACACCTGGAGCCTCCCCTCTAACCTGTTTTCAATGTTCATGCCAGAGGGCCACCTGGAGAGCCTTCCTTGGGGGGAGGAGGTTTTAGGTCACTACATCTCCAGGCCTCTTCCCATTCTACATAAATCCATCTTCCCCACTGCTGCCACAGGCTGTCCCCTGAAAACAACATTTCATCACGACAGCCCCTCTTCCCCTCCAATCCCACCTAAACCCTAGGGCCCAGAAAGTAATGTTCACACTCCTTAGCAGAGCAGGCAAGGTTTATATAATCTGACCTTCACCCCACACCCCATTTCCTGCCTATTCAGTTTCTCAACCATTAGTGTGCCTAAAATCACCTAGGACATTAATCAAAATGAAGATGCCAAGGCTCCAGCCTTCTCCCTGAAACTGATCCCCAGGTAGAGCCTGAGAAACAACATTTTACAAGTATCCCAGGTGACAATGAACCAGGTTGCCAGAGGTCCACACTTTGAAAAATACACTTTCAGAGGGGTTGCTCACCTCTCCCTTTCTCTCACAGCAGGGTCACTTCCCCCATCTCCTGTGACTCCTGGGTCTCCCCTTCACCTTCCCAACCTCACTCTTAAATGAAAGGATCCAATGTAATTTCAATTTAACAACCGACTTTATGAACCGCTCTGCACGTGCTCTCCCCTGTCCTCCATACTCCAGTCTGAGCTTCACATGCTGTTTTCTCTACCTGGAATGCCCTTTGCTGCTTGCTGAGACCCTTCCCACCTTCCAAGGCTGGGTTCAAATATCACCTTCCATGCATCCTTCCCTGGGCATCGTTTTCTCTTTCCTCCAAACTCCACCATATTTTCTTTATATATCTACTATCATTTATCGAATTTTGCCTTATTTGTATATGGATTGCTTTGAGAGTAGGGGGAAAGTGTTCACAGCCATGCCCTCCAGAGTGCTCCAAATAGTACCTTTGAGGGTTTTGAAATGAGTTTGTTAACCAAAAACCTCTTGAGATGCTATCAGACCCATACTAATCTGAACTGTGCTCTACAAAGATAAGTTTTAGACATTCCAATACACCAAATAATAGCAGCCAGATTGCAAACTGGCCAAAAGATCAGCTTTTGTTTTGTCTTGCTTGGTTTTAAAAAATTGAATCTGAATGCCTTCGGACAGAGAGCAAAACAGATCCATTTTGACAAAGGCCCCACCACATATTCACTCAATAAAGCTATCAGTCAGCCCACGGAGGAAGGCCTCTGAGATTGTGATTCCTACTCAGCTAGTGAAGCAGAAACCATGTAATGGGTGCTGAGGGTCTGAGAAACCAAGGAAGGCCATGATGGAAGCGTGAAAACCAAGGAGCAAAGATGGAAGAAAAACAATAAGAAGATCAATTGAGAAAGGAAACAGACAGGAAGAAATGTCAAACTTGCATGAGGCAAGTCCTTTACTGAAAAAGCTGGGAAGAAAAGGAAACTTTCTTAAAAGTAATAATTTTCACAGAAAAATCAACAGGCCTTTATGTAATATTTTATGAAGAGCTGTTAACCTTGGAACTTGAACGTGGGTTTTGTAAAAAGAAACTCCGAGGGAAAAAAGAATCACGAATCACTACTAGTAGTTGTTATATAAATACTATAGTGGTTCCTTCTCAAAGGCTTATTCATATCTTATACTTAAAAAAATATGTCAAAGACTACATGATGATGTTAACATCTGGCAAAAACCCTCTTCACATCACTTTAACTTGTTTACCTGCTTAAGTCAAACACAAAAATAGATCTGAAATTAAACAAGAGATGGGAGTTGAGTTCTTTCACTTTTCCCGTCTTCAGTTCTGTAAGGTCCAACTTCACAGCAGCAGAGCACCCGAACCTCACCCTCCACTGCCTTCCACTAATCTCTTCATGAGAAGGACCAGGAGACTTAATCCACAGCCCACGGAGTTCCTAAATCCCACTGCTTCCTGATGAAGCACAGTGGGATTAATTATTACAAATGAGTTGTATATCATTCTATATACTTGGAATACTAATCTCAGTCATTTACAGCCTACTCTCCATCCCAAATGGGAACTCTCAGGAGGGGACAAGACTCAAGACGCCACAGTATATCCAAGCGACACACTTCAACCTTGCAGCAACTTTTCTGATCACTGTAGGGTTTATATAAAGAAGTATTTACATTAGGCCAAGGCGGAAGCAAAGTTCTTTAGCCAAAATACTCCTGATCTGCCCCGCCTGAAATTATCTGTTCTAATCAGCGAACCCAGCATGTCTGCCTTGTAAAGGCTGCTTATCGTGCATTGACAGACGAACTGGAAACCTTGTTTTAAAATGGATCACCAAAAGGAGAAATCCTGAGTTAAAATGATGAGTGTTTTGCTGCCTTCAGACATCAAAGGAAACCGTGACGAATCACCAGGTGAGAGCGGCAGGAGAGGAAGCACGGTCTGCAGGTTTGTTTGACCCAAAGAGGACAATCGCAGGCTAAACGGCAAAAAAGTGGTGGGAGACGGCCTCTCGCCGAATAGGAACGTCCAAACACCCAAATGCCTAAATGCTCCCAGACTCGACCCCGAATTCCGGCTGTGCCCTCTCCTCTCCAGGGGAAACCCTACAACACTGCCGTGCACGACCGGGTCAGAAAGGCCTGTCAGCTTCCCTCCACCAGGGAACACAGCAGCGGGGCCACTGACCCGCCGGGCCCAGCCTCCCCCGAGCCTGCTCTCTGAGGGCTTCCAGTCTCCTCCCCGGGGGGCCCTCAGGAACCCCCACCCCGCTCCCCATCTTTGACTTCTACTCCGCCCCTCCAGCACCTAACCTCTTCCCTCCCTCGCGCCCCCGCGCCCCCCCCGACCCCTTCCTCAGGCCCTCCAACTCGGCCGCGCCTCCTCACGCCCATCTCCTCCCGCCCCGGGCCAGCCCCACAGCCCCCCTCCTCCGGCAGCGCGCTCGCGGGCGGGGCCCCAGGCTTCTCACTCGGCGGGCCCCAGGGAGGGGACCCGGGCCCCAGCCACGCCCCCCACAGATAATGGGTGACATGGCGGCCCCCGCCCCTCGCGGCGGCCTCGCTCACCCACACGAACAGGCTGTCCGAGAGCAGGTACTGGGCCACGTCGCGGGCGCGGGGTCCCCCGGCGCTCGGGCGGGCGAGCGCGGCCGGCTCCGGCAGCAGCGGGGCCGTTGGCGACTCCTGCTCGCCGCGCCCGGGCCCGGCCTCGGGCTGGCTGAGGGCGCGGTAGGCGCTGACGATGGTGCCGAGCAGGGCCAGGCCGCTGAGGCCCGTGTAGGTGCGGAGGCTGGGCCAGGGGAAGCGCTCGAGGAAGAGCAACGGCATGGCGGCAGCGGCGGCCTCCGGCCCCCAGGCCTCCCCGCGCTGCGGCCAGGCCGCCGCGGCGGCCTCGCGAACGGCGCCCACGGGCTCTGGCGTCGCTGCCGCCGCTGCCGCCGCCGCCGCCGCCGCCGCGCCGGGCCAGGCCGGGCCGCTCCTGGCTGCTCGCGCCGCTCCGCCCCGCGCCGCTGCCGCTGCTGCCCCTGCCGGCGCGGAAGAGCCTCGGCGGGCGCGGGGCGGGCCGCCGCCCCCCGCAGGGTGCGGGCGGGACGGGCGCGGGGGCGCGGCCTCCGTCCCCCGCCCCCAGCGCTCGCGCCGCCGCCGGGCCGGCCAAGGCCCAGCGCCCAGCGTGCTGCCCCGCCGGCCCAGCTCCGCCGCCCGCGGACGCGCGGGGCACCCGCCCGGCCGAGCCGAAGCGCACTCAGGCCCGGCGGCGCTGACGGGCGGTGGGGCCCAGGCCGCGTGGCGGCGCGCAGGACGCGGGCACCCGGGCCACCGGGCGTCCGGCCGCCTGGCCCTTCGTTCCCTTTAACCCCTCCTAAGCAGGTTGCCCCTGAGCACCCCTGTGGGCCTAGCAGCTTCCCCGGTGGCCGAAAGAGGAGATGGTGCTTAGGGAATAATAGAGGCCTTGACCTCAAAGAAAGACTATTAACAGTCTGAAATTTCTCCCCAACAAAGCTGTCTTCAGTTTCTGCTGTTTGCTAGTAGCCTCGCACAGTCTAAAACGAACCGCATTTAGCGGGAAATAAAAGTGTTCCCTCGTACACTAGGTAGGAATGTAAAATAGTGCAGCTACTGCAGAAAACGGTCTCTCAGTTCCTCAAAAAGTTAAACCTAAGAGTAACCATTTGACCTAGCAATTCCAGTCCTAGGTATACACCCAAGAGAAGTGAAAACATACCTCCACACAAAACTTGTGCACAAATGTTGGTAGCAGCATTACTTATAATAGCCCGAGGGTGGAAACAACCCTCATGTCCACCAAGTGATGAATCCATAAATAAGGGATATCCATATGATGGGATATTATTCAGCCATAAAAATGAGTGAAGTACTGATGCAACGTGAACGGACCTTGAAAACATGGTAACTGCAAGCAGCCAGACAAAAAACACCACATATTGTGACTCTTTGTAGGAAATGTCCAGAACAGGCAAATACATTTACAGATACAGAAAGTAGATTAATGGTTGCTTAGGGATGGGGAAATGAGGGAACTGGAGGGTAAAAACTAAATATGGTTTTCTGAAGTGATGAAAATGTTCTAAAATTGTGGTGATGGTTGCACAACTCTGAATACACTAAAAATCATTTAAGTGTACGCTTTAAATGGTGAGATATATCTCAATGTGTATTATAGTTCAGTAAAGCTGTTACAAAGAAAAAGTGCTACCAAAAAAAAAATGTTAGCTTGGGGGTCTTATTCTTCATTGTATCTCCAAGGCCTGTAATAGTGCCTGGCCCACAGCAGGTGCTCAGTCAATTTTTGATGCATCTTACAAACTTTCAAAAGAAAAGAAATTGTCTTCAAAATCTCTTTTATACCTAATACTCTAATTCGAAAAGCCTACTAATTGGAAACTAAAAAAGATCTCTCAAGGTTATTACCATCTACTTTGGAAGTTTTAGGATCATCCTATTAAAGGGCCTGTGATGGAACAGAACAGTTTGGCTTTTGTGGGGGCCACACACCAACTTTTTTATATGAGGTCTATATAGACCTCATATAGAGCTCAATGTCCATGTGAATTTACACATACTTGTTTATGAAGTCTATATGAATATTAGACTTCAGTTCCCTTTGGTTCTCCACCCTGCAGCCATTTGATTAAAACGCTACTTTCAACTTTATTGGTAAAATAAAGGAAAGCTTTATTTTGAAAAAATGAAGATAGCGATTTTCCAGGGAAGTTACTGTTCTACTTTATCTGAGCTCCCATAATTTTTAAACCACACTATCAGGTGATCCATATTCAGTCTAAGTCACATTACAGTTACATAATACCACACCAACTGTGTCCCATCACCATAAGAGGCTGCTGTTAATAGATCTGCCCTTATTAAGGTACAATATTCCACCATCTTGAATTTCAAAGTGCTATACTCTTTATTAAATTATATTTTGAGATAACCACTACTTTCTAAGTGTTAAAAAAAAACTTTAGACAACCTGTTTTCTGGAATGACTTTGTGAAGTGTCTAATAGCAACTTTTTACTTTTGGCTCTGACTATATTAAAACTAGTCTAACTAAATTAAACTTAGAAGCTTGAACTTTCTCAATATTCAATATAAGAATAGGTGAAATTAACCTAACTATATAATTTTTAATTCACATTTTAAAAGATTTTAGATGTTTGTGTCTGGATATTTTACTAGGATAATTAGTATTTGTTCTACCAACATTTTTTCCTTTCCCTTTCCAAGAAGGTAACCAGGCTTTTGCACATCCATCTCTCATGGCTTCTTTTTGGCAAGGACGGAACCCACCTTCTAAAGTCAGCTAATGCTTCTGGTTCTTTGTGCTGCATCCTGCTCCATGAGAGGACCAGGGGAGGAGGCAAGAGACAGAAGGGATGAATATTTAGTGTACCCAGGAAGGCTGGACCATAGGCACAGGGACTACCTGTATCAGTCAAGTTCCAAGGCCCAAGTGTGACATGGAGGCAACAGCACCAGACTTTAAGGGCCTGGTCCAGCTTGGACAAGAAAGGGTCTGTGGAGTCCGTGACGGAAGCCAGAGCTCTCCGCACCCCCACTTTCATTTCAGAGTACCATTTATGCCTTCTGGATTCTTGTGAGACTTTGGGTGGGTCCTCACTCCCAATAGTGACTGAGAGACTGAATTTCCTTCCATCTTTGTGGGATGATGGCTCTGATTTAGTTTGATTTAAAGGAAATGTGTCATTTCAAACAGACCAGAGTTTGTATGGAGTAAGATTCACACCTAGATACAGTATTGCTATTTTCATTTTTTAAAATATTTGAAATCCTTTCATATGCGTGACCTCATGTGATTTTCACCATCCTGTGAGAAGGGCTGAGTAGCTTTTTGTTAAGATTCTCAACGTCCTAGGAACTGAACATCATTATCTAATCCAGTAGCCTTAAATGGACTCCCATGGAATTCCGGTGTTTCCTTAGCTGGACCAATGTATTCCACTACTAAATCTAGCAGAAGAGGAAAACTAACCAACTCCTCAAGTTTGTGCGGAAAAAACTAAGTTAATGGGTATATTTCAATCTTTACCTTTTCTTTCATAATTTTTCATAGCTCTTTGGTGCCTGCTATAAAATACACAAGTAGTAAAATTTTCAGAACTTTGCAATAACTTTATCAGGTTTTGTTCAATATTTGTTCAGCTATAAAGCCTCAAGGCTATGGTTTTATTACACATACATTCTCATATTTTGGGTATAAATTGTTTCTATTTAAGATGCTGAAATTAAATTACACAGCATTACATAAGCAGCAAGCATGGTGTCACAGAACATCACGACTGTCTGGCAAGTTTGAGGAAAAAAAACTGTAGGAGTGAACACTCTTTATAGATGAGGAAATGGAGTCCTCAATGATATAACAACACAGACTTAACACAATTGTGAGGCAATTTCTAAATCCCAATCTTCCCAGCTATGAGAATAGGTGAAACTAACCCAATAATATAAGGTTATTTTTTATTTGCATTTATTTGCACCAGGTACCAAATCCAGTGACCGCTTCACACTGGAGGAAACTGAATCTGCCTATGAACACTGCTAACACACAATGGAGGAGTGTGAGGGGAGGGCAACATCGATGTCCCAGGTCTTCAGGCCCTTGCTATTACGTCAAGCTGTCTCTCACCTAATGGCCCCTAGCCACTAACAGTGAAAAAGAACCCTGCAGGATTTCTAATGGCACACTAAGGTTGGAGCCACACAAACAATCAGTCATTCTATTTTAAATTTTTTTTTATTGAAATGACAATAAAATAAAAAAACAGTGACCATTTTAATCAAACTTTTACTTTACAAATATAAAAATATAACCAAAACTTAAACAGTTTCTTTTATACATTTCTATAAACTTAATGCCAGAAAAATCCTCAAAGCCAAACTATAAATGATGCTTGTACACTATGATGTAAGCACAGTAACCAAAAGTTGAAGTTTTTAAATGCACTGATCTTCCCCTCAACAGAACAGCAAAACACATTTTCCTAATTTACCTCTACTCTTACAATACAATCCATCACTAAAATACAAATTACACCTAAACTGGCTTAATCTAGACTTACTTAGGTTTTAGCCTGTTTTTTCCACAAAAACAACCTTGATACATATAATACAAGCTAATATTAAAATGTGTTTTATGGCTCAAGTCAAATTAACAGCATTATGTTTCTCATCACATATTTAAATAACAAAGGCAAACTGCCTGAAGTGAGTCCAGTTTAACCCAAATAAGTGATGTAAAACAAGTGGAAGAATTATGGGAAATCAAACTTCATGCTACGGAAGCTGACTTGTATTACAGTCAAAAACCACTAACCCATCTCCGGCAATGCGACATACAAAATTGCAGACTCTCTGAAGCAGTCTTACTGATGGGCACGTACTGTCCCAAACACTATGAACTAGTAAAAACATTAAGTTTGAGGAGCTCCAATGTGGAAAAGCTACTCCAAGCATTTCATCTCAAGTGACTGGGCAGGTACTTAAAAAATAACGTCATCAAAAACCTGAGAGCCTAAGAGTCACATCATTTAAGAAAGGGAATTTTAAGTTGACTGCTTGCTGGCCTGTGGAATTTGGAGGACCTCTACCTCTCATTTCTCAGTAAGCATGGAAGAAAATAGGCTGGCTAATTTGGTTGTTTTATCCAAATAAGATAAATGGAAGCCTTAAATATCCAAAATAATAACTGAACCATACAATGCTAGATACAAGGTAAGACAATGATAAAAAGTAAAAAATCTTCCAGATCTGCTGTTAAAAGTATAAATTCATGTACAGAATTATAATGCCATTTTAAGAATTATCTACTTTTTACAAAATCACAAGTTTTCATCACTTAGGAGAAAAAAAAACAAATTCCACTTTTCTTCAAAGCGATGTCAATACTCAATGATTTAAAACATTTGAGTAAAACTTTTTTAGTTTTGTCCTTCAAACTATTGAATATTTTACAGTACCATTCAGTAATTTTATATAGAATATGCACTACTTGGATTACTGAGGGAAAATAACATGGCAAATATTGTAGTTATATAATGCAACAGAGGGCTTTCATTTATAAACAAACCTGTAACACAGAAGGCATTCAAAAATATGTCAGTTAATGAAGAGCTCACTTTAAAACTACTCAGTATTTAGTATGTAGAGAACTGGGATGCACAATTGAAGATGGTAGTTCTTGAAAAAGTGTGGTAAGAACTTATTCATCAGAAGACATTAGTGTTAAACAGTGCCCATGTACCCTCTTCTATTACTGTAAGAATACATCAGATTTCAATTTCCCTAGTTCTACTATCTCCATCAGGAAACATAGAACAAGAGAGTCTTGAGATACAACTATACCTGACCAGCTCAAAAACAGTTTTAAAAATTTGTTTGTGTTATGAATTTTACATTCAAAACCAGATCTCTTAAATCCTAAGGTTAGTAACCCAGCCAACTTAAAGGTGTTTCTCACCTAGGCCCCAGGATATGGATGATTGACTCAAGCACTTAGTCTGGGAAGTAGTGATCAAGAAAGGATTTTTAAGGGCCGGCCCCGTGGCTTAGCAGTTAAGTGCGCGCACTCTGCTACTGGCGGCCTGGGTTTGGATCTCGGGCGTGCACCGACGCACCGCTTCTCCGGCCATGCTGAGGCCGCTTCCCACATACAGCAACTAAAAGGATGTGCAACTATGACATTCAACTATCTACTGGGGCTTTGGGGGGAAAAAAAGGAGGAGGATTGGCAATAGATGTTAGCTCAGAGCTGGTCTTCCTCAGCAAAAAGAGGAGGATTAGCACGGATGTTAGCTCAGGGCTGATCTTCCTCACAAAAAAAAAAAAAAAGAAAGGATTTCTAGGTCAAAGCTTAAGTTACAAAGCACATGAGTGCCTCAAATCATATGACTCTTCAACTTGAACACTCCTTACTGACAGCACTTTATAAATCACGCCAAGAAAAAGTCCACCTATCTCCACCCTCCCCAAATGGCAAGAGCTAACACATCTGAAATGTGGTCACTGTAGCTTTTCACTTGGATGCCAGAGCAATCATGGAAGGTAGGCTGGATCAAGCCATCTCCATCTCTGCCTTCCCCCATCTTGTAGGGTTCAGCTAATCAGTGAGTTCACCAGTACAATTATAGTAAGTTAGAAATATGCTAATGTAAACCAGAGGGGCAAGACTGTTACCCCGGTGGGACAAGGACTAGTGGCTTTTTCAAAGGAAATCACTGGTCATTTTTGGTCCTGGAGACTGGTGCTCATCTACTACTTGGGCATGGGCACAGTTACAGTCACTACTTGATACACAACAGTGTGAAGGATTGACTAGACCTCAACTAAATAAACTTGAATGTTCATCAATACAATTGCTCAGTTGCTCTTGGTTTGATTTTCCCAAGTCTAAATAGGGAAGAACATGATATACCTTTCACATGACCCAATATTCAAAATAGCCTGTGATCAGTACCATAAAGATGTTAAGAACTAATCAAAAGTCATTTCTATCTATTAAAAACTTAACTACACCAATCTCTTTAAGGAGCTGTATCTTACAAGATTTCCTTTACATCAAGCCTTATGGTCAACAAGTCTGTAATAAGGCGTACCCATATCCTTTGACCATTAAGCAATGACACAGCCAGCAAACTCCTTTGCTCTAAGATTCTTTTTTATCCCTCCAAATTTGATACCAATTTAGCAGTTTTAAAAAGTTTCTGAAATTTGGTATTTTTCTCTCAGGCTGACAAAATCTATCCCCTACCCTGTCCTTAGATTTCAGTTGATTCAGATTATTCCAAAATATTTTTGAAAAGGTTTGTGTCACTTGCTAAAACCAAATTTTCATCTCTGTGGATATAACTTCAAGTCAATTGAAATAACTAGGTTTGCAATCCAGGAGTTCAACCTCACACCCACTTTTAGAAACTTCCTTACAGATTACCATTTGACCATGGTCCTAAGAATAACTAAGACACAATTTCACAACGGCACAAATAAGTAATACCCCCATTATGTGAAGGAAAAAAAACTCTAAATGAGCTCTAGATCAGTCTTGTTTTATACCAAGCCCCATGATTTTCCCTGACCTAGCCAATTTCAGTGGTTTCCCATGTGCTTAAGGTTCATTGCTTGTGAACTAAGGTCTGGCTGTTCTAATATAAAATGTACCAGTCAGGAATATATTGGGAGTTCTACCATAATATAACTCATTAGAGTGTAAAATCTGGTACAAGAGTTGCCCCATGGACTCAATCAAGCAACTTCTAGTTCCCAAAAGTAATAGAAGATCCTTATTGCAAAGATCTATAACATGGTCTTGGAGTGTCCCCCCAAGAATGGTGTCAGAGCAAAGGTCTCATAAACTTGACTGACCTAAAGCCGCCATTATCTCTTAACATTCATCAGCCGGGGCGGGGTTGGGGGAGAGAGGGAAAGAATGATCCTCACCTTAAGAATTTTACAAGTTTAATGTGAAATTAAAAAAAAAAAACAAATAGAAAAGAAGTCCACTTTCTTTAATGTTGTACAAAAAAGTATGAGTAGAACCAAAAGTAAATTAAACATTATCACATTTGTTTACACCATTATCTAGTTCTTCATATTAACTTTACTATTCAAACAATAGAAAGTAGGTGGCAATTTAGGGAATGGGAAAGAAATAAAACCAAAAAAACTTTTCTACCATGTTTATTCCACACTGTGTATAGCTGTGCTCACAGAGACGGCTTCTTTTACTTCTCCACTGTGCAGGAATTCAGTTGTATATAAAATTGAACCTGAATTTTTAAAAGAACAATTGCTTTATTAAAAACAGTATTATTTACATAGTTTCTACCTTAGACGATAAAGAAATTTATTTGGACATTTTTGCCCCCCCTTTGACATTTCTGGCACTTTCTACACCTAAACACAATTTTCTCTCACCTGTCACATCTTACACATTAAAGAACAGCGTTGTTGAATACTTACAATAATAAAAAAAATTTAAGAGTGTAAATTTGATTAATTATCCACTAATAAGTTCCTTGAGGGAAGGAAAAGTTGTTACACCTCATTGTATTCTGACTATTCAACACAGTTCCTGATACCCAACACGTGGTGTTTAAATAAATGAATAATAAGACTCTTTTTCATATCCCATACTTCAACTTGTAACCCATCAGCAGACCAAAGCAGAGGAGCAAAAGATGAAGTCTGATTAGTGTGACAAAATAGAAAGACAAATTTCATACTCAACAAGCTTTACAAGGTCAAAATCACTACTGGAATTGTTTTTAAACTAACATTTACTCAGCCCTTACCAGGTGTCTGGCACTATTCTAAGCACTTTATATTAAAGTGTTATTTCACTTGGTCCTCACAATTCTATAAGCAGGGACTACCACTGCCATTGACAGATGAAGAAAGAGGCAAATAGGTATAATCATTTATCCGAGGTCACACTGCCAAGAAGTACTGAAGGTGGAATTCAAATCCAAACACTGATCACAGAATCCATCTTACCCACCGTGTTATTCTGCCATTCCTATCTATGGCTGGCTCTAAGGACCTCAACCAGTAAAAGTCAACTTTTTAAAAAATGCATTTCTCAACACTCTACCTGCCTGAAAAAAAATATATCAAATTCTGTGTAAAAATTCAAGACCTGATCCCACATGTCCCAATTTGGGCCTAAATACAGTAGGTTCCAAGAAGGAAAGAGAATATGTTACACCAAGATATTAAATCTGCACATTTTTATATAGATAACTCCCCTCATATTTATTATTCACTGCAGACTACTATTTTACCATCTCTTCTTTGAATGAAGACTTCAAACTTTACTAGACAGTTTCAGATTTGGGGAAGAGCAGTTACACAAATACCAGAATGTCATGCTGTAACTAAGGGTCTGGGGACACTTGCAGCCACTCATATTTAATCTATGGCTTTTACATGACCTAAGGGTCCCTCTATTGCTTAGTTTCCTGAAAGACCAAAATTCATGAATTATTCCTTCTCAAGTGGCTCGAATATTTTAAATTTGGCAGTTTAGATGAATCAATCACAAAAGGTTCAACTTTCCATACCTGCTCAAAAGCTGAGGGAGACTAGAAATGATGGGTCCATATCCTGGTGCATTGTCATACAATTCAAACAATGGTGCAGCTACCAGCTTGTAATTTTTAGGGACTGCAAACAAGGCTAAAACAAAATAAAACAGTATTCACTTTGTATAATTTCTCATATAATCACTGCTTCCATTTCATTTGTCAAGTCATCACCAATTTTACATCTGAGAAACTTTTGAAGAAAAAAATAACTCTCATGAATACATTTTGGTTGTGTCTTTTAAGCAAAGTTCATAGTGAGAACTTTGAAACTGACTGACTCTCCAAAGACATCCATGATATTAACAACGAAGAGCACCTTATAAGTGCTGGCGCTGGGAGAAAAGGGAGAAGAGAACTATCTTGGGTTTGTAATTTACTTTGGATTCCATTTTAAGAGTATCGGAAGAAATGGAATAATTACTTGTTAAAATGTACAACAGGCCTGAAGATGGTATTAAAAAAAAAATTCATCTGCCTCCTAAAACTTTCAGTTTATCACAATGTGAAAATCAGTACTAGCAGCTGAACAGTTATTAAAAATACTATAATCTGGTATTTTAGGCTCTAGTTAAACTTACTTTTCCCCCAGTAGCATGACTGGCACATCTACGAGGAAAACTAGGTAATTCTATACAAACATGGTACGCGTTTTTAGTTTTATAATAAATCCAAAAAGTCACGGAACCTGGAGAAAACACAAACAGAGGTATCCTTGGAACTACTCTACAAAAATTTTTAGATGGCTGCCTTCAAAAACAAAGTAACTTACCTTTCTCTTGAAGTTGAACCAAAAACAACTTCTTATGTTCCTTAGGTTTTGTAATATGTGCAGGAATATATGGATACTAAAATAACAAAAGAAAATAATTTGTAGTTGCCAAAACATCTGTTATACTTTCATGTTGCTATTTATCAATTTCTCTCATTTCAGACATTAAGCTCAAATATGAACCCTCTAAGACCAAGTTCCTCATAACCCAACACAGTTTTATTTTAACATGTATCCCGTGGCTTCATTTATTTCTTTACATGTTTATTCCCCAATACAGTGTAATCTGCTGAGAAAAATAGAATCTGTTCTAGTCTTTCCTTCCCCAGGATCAAGTACCTAACAGATGTACTAATAAATAAATGTTTAAGAAATATAAAATAACAAGTAGTAAACCATTCAAAACAAATATGTAAACACAGGATTTACAGCTTGAGAAATTTACAACACAATGAAGTCTGATATTGATTAGCGTTTTTTATAAAGGTAGTTGTTTTTTAAAAAAATATCTGGGGGGGCTGGCCCTGTGGCTTAGCGGTTAAGTGCTTGCGCTCCGCTGCTGGCGGCCCAGGGTTCGGATCCCGGGCGCGCACCGATGCACCGCTTCTCCGGCCATACTGAGGCCACGTCCCACATACAGCAACTAGAAGGATGTGCAGCTATGATATACAACGATCTACTGAGGCTTTGGGGGAAAAAAATAAACAAATTAAAAATTAAAAAAAAAAAAAAATAGAAAGAGTTGAACTTTTAAAAAATAAAAGGGCCGGCCCTATGGCTTAGCGGTTAAGTGCGTGCGCTCCACTGCTGGCAGCCCGGGTTCGGATCCCGGGTGCGCACTGACGCACCGCTTCTCCGACCATGCTGAGGCCGTGTCCCACATACAGCAACTAGAAGGATGTGCAGCTATGACATACAACTATCTACTGGGGCTTTGGGGGAAAAAATAAATAAAATAAAATTATAAAAAAATATCTGGGGCTGGCCCTGTGGTGTAGTGGTTAAGTTTGTGTGCTCCGCTTTGGCGGCCTGGGGTTCGCAGGTTCGGACCTGCACCACTCGTCAAGCCATGCTGTGGAGGTGTCACATATACAAAAAATGGAGGAAGATTGGCAACAGATGTTACCTCTGAGCCAATCTCCCTCACCAAAAAATAAATAAATAAATATCATTACCAAGTTAGATTTTCTAGAATCCTGATGTAGACATGTTTACTATATTAAAAGTTTAAGTATAGTCTGTGAAGCATTTGACAAGACTCGCCTCCCCCGAAACCACTACACACACACACCAGACATGTGCTTCAGGAACACCAAATGAGCAGTTTAAGTAGAGTTCTGTGAGCTGGACGGAGACAGACTGCTTAGGAAAATGGAGTAAATATTTTGGAGAATTCAAAGGGAGGAAGAGAATTAGAGAAGAGAGGTTGCTATGTGAGAAAGACGAATTTTAACATAAAGAATTTTATAACTCTAAGATAGAGATTTCTTTTTGTTCTACTGTATGTATGTGATGAAAACGTTTCCTACATCTCCCCACAATACATTCAGAAAATCTACTTTTGCTTTTGGAGTTGTATTTGAGGGCAGGGAAATTAAAAAGTGCAGAAAATAGACATAAGGGGAGAGTAAGACAAAAACAGAGGTTGCCAAAAGGAAGTATTATCACCCCCACCTCATGAACGGAACTTAGGCTGAGAGGCTGAGCATCTTTCCCAAGATGCCACAGCTAAGCAGTGATGCCAACTGTATCTATTCAACACATCTTACTATAAAAGCCTATGTTATTTCCCACTGTGCTATCCCATTGGCACCTAACCAGTATTCAAGTTAGAATTATATACCAGAGCCATCCCTAGGGTATAATGAATCAAGACAACTGTCCCAGGCTTTGGAGGTTAAAGAGACCTGTGGTTCACATACAACAAAAGTTACCAAACCGAAATGACTAGCATTACCCCAATTTTCTTCTACTTGAGGCTTATGTTCCTTTTCTTTTAAGCCTTTCTTTTGCAGTCCTCATCTTGGCGTTTATTTTAAACCAATTGCACTTTTTACAAAAAGATGGAGGTAGGGAGATGGTGTCATGCTCTTTTCCCACTGACACCTAACCAAACTCCAAGTTTCACTAAACAAACAGACAACCTTTATGTTATATCTTATACTAGCAGAGCCAACCCTAGGGTTCAGTGGATTAAGGGAATTGTCCTAGGACTGTGGTAGGGGAGATGAATGAGGGTATTCAGAAAGTAGCCTGGAAAACTTTGGGTTTATTACTGCCCATTTTCCAGTTAGATCAAGGAATATTCAAGAAACTAAGATAAGTTTGCAATAATTGTTCTATGTATCTTTGGACCAGGAACTTCATGATTTGATGAAACTATACTTTATTAAATCCAAGACAATTCTCAGGTAGCGAGCACTACCACCAACTTCGAAAGCATCTTATCTTCCTACCCGTCAGCTATACGAGGGAGTCAGAAGGAAGAGGACAGAACAATCTTTAGCCTGGCTGATATTTTGTGCAATTCTTAACCTGGAACATCCTGCCATGCAAAGAAGCTATCAAAATCATAGAGCCTTGTCAAAAGAATTCAGGATCCAACTTTAAGAGGCTCCCATTAGTCAAAAATAGGAAAATTTGCACATCAGTAACATTATCAGTCATTACAATGGATTAAAACACATGAAATATATTTAAATCTGTGAGGTCACGTGACACTTGAAAAGGTCACTGAAACCGATGCTTTTTGGATCTCTCATCACAGTTTCTCATCCCACCTCAGATTCCTGGGCAGCTGTGTTCGAAAGTGTCAGAAAGCTCCCTGCTGGCTCCCACAGTCCCACTCTCCTGCTTTTCAGCCTCAAAGCATTTCCAAAGCCCTGAAAAGTCTCTCAACCAGTGCTCAGACTCAACACGAAAGAGCAAGGGAGTTCATACAACCCTCATCTACCGGGGGATAGGAGTCCCTGGTCTTCCATCCCTCCGATGGACAATTCTGAGGTGCATTCCACATGGTTCCTCACAGTCCTTAGCACGATCAATCCAGTTGCCCACAGCTGTAATGAGATCAATTACGTACACTTTTTTGACTTTCGCTGCTTCAGGTTTCCCTTTCCTTGTACTCTGCTTCCCGGGATCACCTCCCAAACAAACCATCTGCACCCAAGTCTTTGTCTTATTCTCTCTTTTGAATAAAGTCAAGTCTTGGGAGGATGCTAAGGAATTAACTCTTTCTTCAGAAAACTGGTAAGTAGAAGAAAAGCAGCACCTATTCTTTCCTACACAAACTATACCTCAGGGTAACCAAATAGCTGATGAGAGAAGTTTCTCTTTATGTAAGGATCACAAACCTAATGAAGTAACAGATCCAGGAAACTACTATCAATGAGCTGCTGACATTATAAAAGTACACAACCAGATATCATAAAATTCATGATGGAAATACACAATACCACCTGTGGTAGCCAGCCTCCAAGATGACCCCCAATGGTCCTGTCTCCTGATAGCCACACCTTTGTGGTCCCCTCCCACAACGTACCACGTTGGTTTGTGTGACCAGCAGCATACAGAAGTGATGGTATGTCACTGCCAAGATTAGGTTACAAGAGACTGTAGCTTCCTACGTGGGTCCTCTCTGTCATGGTCTCTATCTCTTGGATCACACGCTCTGGGGGAAGCCAGCTGTCTTACTGGGAGTTGCCCTATGGAGAGGCTCTCATGGCAACTGAGTGAGGCCTTGGGTCAATAGCTGACAAGAACTGAAGCCTTCAGTCCAACAGCCCAGGAGGAACTGAGAGGTCTGCTAATAAAACACATGCGTGAGCCTGTGATCCTTCAGCCTCAGTCCAGCCTTGAGATGATGCAATCCCAGCTGACAACTTGACCATGACTTCACAAGAGACCATGAACCAGAACCACCCAGCTCATCAGCTCCCAGATGCCTGACCTTGAGAAACTAAGATAATAAATCTCTGTTGTTTATGCTGCTGAGTTTTGGGGTAATATATTACCCAGCAAGAGACAAATAACATACCACCTATGACAAGCCTTGTAGCCCTCCTCCCCTAAAAACTGAGACGGAATCCAATCTATCAATCCAACTACCAATTTACAGGACATAGAGGAAAAAGAGCTACATGTTCCATGACAACAGGGGGAATACAATCAGAAATGGAAACACTAAGGACTTTAAATAGCCTGTTCTCATTAACAAATAAATTACAAGGAAAAAAAGACAGGGAACCAATCAGTAGATACAAAAGAAACTTAAGAGACTATCCTAATTCAAACAAATTATAAAAATAAAATTTGAAACTACCAAGGATTTGTGAACAGTGACTACACATTTAATGATATTATGGAATTATTTCTCATTTTTAGTATGATAGTAGTACTATGGTTATGTTTTTCAAAAGATCCTTATCTTTCAGAGATGCACACTGAAATATTTTCAATTGAAATTATATCTAGGATTTGCTTCAAAATAATCTAAGGTGAGAGTGGGGAGAATGGGGCGATGGGGGAAGGGGTTGATGAATTTTGATCATGAGTTGCTAACTGTTGAAGGTGGATGACAGGTAACAGGATTCATTTACTTTTACTATTCTCTCTCCTTTTGTATATGTTTGAAATTTTCCTCTAAAAAATTAAAAAGCCAAGTGTCTTTTCTTTTATCTAAATTAAGGAGGGAGAAAAGAAAATTTCAAGGCAAATTCTATTATGATCTTTTTAAATGGCTGGAATTAAAATCAGTTTCCTACTTCGCCAAATGCCCAGCAAATATAACTGAACACTGACCTGAGGAGGTTCAAAATTTGGTCTCCACCAGTTACCAATGCAGTCATCAATGACCCAGTCTTGCAGGACTCCATCTTGACGACCCAGTATCTATCAAAAAGAAATGACAGCCAGTAAACAACTAAATATATATACTCACGAACACCCTTCTTCAGTGAAGACAGTATTTTTGGCAGCACTCCTTAAAGAGACATGGCTAACATACCTTCCATATGGATTTCCTTTCTGTCATTTCTTGTTATTATCTGTGCCACTCTGCCCAAGATATACACTATTAGTTCAAAATTAGGAGTCTGGAATCAACATAATGGTAGAGGACCAACAAATCTGTTGTTAGGCCCTGGCTATACATGGAAAACCAAAGGTGATCAATTACTGACATCAGCCAATAGCATACAATAGTTTTTCTAAAATCAACGGTAGCTTCTGTAAATCACCCAACTAGCCAAGTTATAGAAATGTGTGCAAAATTCACAATTTTCCTTTTTATGAATCTATGTAGCACAACATTATACAGGTTATTTTTAATCAAAGCTATACTCTATACATTTTAAGTGGTTAAAAATGGTTCTACAAGGTTCATAATGAGAAAAAGCAGTTCCCTGTTCTACTCTACCCATTCCCACTAGCTATAACTTACAAAAAATAAAAATTTGCCTTCATTTTTTAAAGCATTCTTCTTATTTTAAAATAAACTGTTTATTTTAGTTTTAGATTTACAGAAAGGTTGCAAAGATGGTACAGAGACTTCCCATATATCCCACATCCAATTTCCCATTATTAACATCTTACATCAGTACAGCGCATCTGTCACAACTAGGGAACCAATACTGATGCTTTATTATTAACTCAAGTCCATACTTTATTCAGATATCCTTAGTTGTTTTTTCTTGTGAGGAAGATTAGCCCTGAGCTAACATCTGTTACCAACCCTCCTCTTTTTACTAAGGAAGACTGGCCCTGGGCTAACATCCGTGCCCATCTTCCTCTACTTTATATGTGGGACGCCTGGCATAGCATGGCTTGATAAGCGGTGCATAGGTCTGCGCCTGGGATCCGAACCTGCGAACCCCGGGCCACTGAAGCGGAGCATGAGAACTTAACCACTACACCACTGAGCCAGCTCCCAGATACCCTTAGTTTTTACCTAATGTCCTTTTCAGTTCCAGGATCCCATGTAGGATATCACGGTATATTTACTTGTCATTTCTCCTTAGGCTTTTCTAAACTGCGATAGTTTCTTCAGATTTTCCTTGTTCTTGTTGACCTTGACAGTTTTGAGGAGTACTGGGTAGGTATTTTGTAGAATGTCCCTCAGTTAGACTGGGGTTATGTATTTGGGGGACTTTAGGAAGGAAGATCACAGAGGTAAAGTGCCAATCTCATCAGATCATTTCAAGGATACATTCTATCAACGTGATTTATCACTGATGTCAACCTTATCACCTGGCTGAAGTAGTGTTTGTCAGGTTTCTGTAAAGTTACATTTTTAACATCTTTTATGACCATTGCTTTATTACTTTTCATTTTTAAAAGCCTAAAAAAAAAAAAAACCAATTAACACCCTCTACTGTGGATGAGAATTTACATCTCAAAACCACATCCTCCACTCATATTTTCTCTTCCACCATCCTCCCATTGTCAATATTTAAGTCATTATTCAGTATTTAAATTAATATGACTACAGGGCTGGCCCAGTGGCGTAGCAGTTAAGTTCACACAGTCCATTTCAGCGGCCTGGGGTTCACCGGTTCAGATCCTGGGCATGGACCTACACAACGTTCATCAAGCCATGCTGAGGTGGCATCCCATATAGAAGAGCTATAACTCTACAACTACGATATACAACTATGTACTGGGGCTTTGGGGAGAAAAAACGAAAAAGAGGAAGATTGGCAACGGATGTTAGCACAGGGCCAGTCTTCCTCAAAAAAAAGAGAGGAAAAATAAAAATAAATTAATATGACTAGGTGAATCAGACACAACAGAGTGTATAGTAAATATAATTTCCTTACTTGTACAGCTATCCTCTTCTTTGGAGTTAACTGTTTCATTTCATTCACTATCACTAATTCGTCCCTACAAGAGCTTAAATTTCTTCTCAATTCAAATATCAATTAGTCTATCAATCTCATTTTTTCTAAGAGACACTCTTCTATCATCCTGCTCCAGTCTGTAGATGCTCTCAGCCCTACTTTATAGCTAGAGTCCTAGGGCCTCCCTCTGCCTCTCTCTTGTGTTGTTAGATCCTCTCTATATTCTGAATCCTGTATCTTCTTTCTTAGTTTATTCTTTCATTTTGGTGGTGAGTACTCTCCAGTAGCTTTCTGAGAAAAGGTACAAGAGATATCACTTTTTTGGAAACTCTGTATGTCTGGAAATAACTACCTGCACACTTGATTTATAGTTTGATTAGGCTGAAAATTCTAGGATAGAAATCATCTTCTCTCAGAATTATGAAGGCATGTTCCATGATCTTTTAGCTTCCACTATTGTTTCTGGGAAGTCAATACCACTTCTGATTTTGATGCTTTGTATTTAACCCATGTGTACCCTCCCCCCTCTCCACCTTTGGAAGCTTTTAGGATATTCTCTTTATCCTTATTGATTTAAAACTTCATAATGATATGCCTTTACGTGGATCTTTTAACATTCATTATAGAGGGCAGGCCAGTAGGTCTTTTCAGTCTAAAAACTTATGCTCTTTGAGTTTGGGAAACTTCTTGAATTATTGCTTTGCTAATTCTTTCTTTTCTTCTGTTCTATTTATTTCTAGTTTATATTGGTCCTTCTAGAATGATCCACTAATTTTATCTTTTCTTACCTATGTTCCACCTTTTTATTCTACTTTCTGGTAGATTTCCTCAACTCAATTTTTTAACTCGCTACTGAATTTTTCATTCTGCTAACATTTTTTTAATACTCATGAGTGCTTTTTTTTTTTTGCAGTATCTCCTTTTATCACACTAAGAATATTAATCATAATTTTGTTAATCACTGAATTTTCTGTTTCTGTTGAGTTCCTTTTGCTTCTTTTGATCTCTTTCTTGTTAAGAAGCCTTCTCCAAAAGCCTGGTGATCCTTGGTTATCTGCTCACGATTAAGGGTAAAGCAATAAGATGCTTAATTGTCACGTCTGTGTCATGAGTGACAGAGTTACACTTTTTCTTTGGGAAGATTCCCAAATATCATCATCTGGAGTTTTTTTCAGACTAGTCGCTTTCTCCAGAAACAAAACCTTCAACCTCAGCCTGGGGTATGCAAAACTGGTTGTCAACACTCTATCAGCCTAGGAAGGTAAGTCTAGAAGTCTCACTATCCAGGATGTCAACCTTTACTTACTCTCCCCATCTCAACTTTTTCAGTGCTTAGCATTTCCTGTCAGTCTCTTCAGAGAATCAATCAGCGGCCAGCCTTTGCCTAACTGTAGAGTGGGGAAAATGATCTAGGAATATATTCTATATGGACTGTCAGTCAATCTAGTTTTCAGTCCACACACGCCCCCACTTTCACAGGCACAGTCACCTCCAACTCCTCAGCCTTTCTGGTGTTCTGCAGTGCTGCGTCCTGGACTGCCCTCCTGCTGGGCGGAGGTTTCTGCTAAGTCAGTTATAATTTGCCCATCTGCCTTCCAGCTTCTAAAATTTTTTTTTTTGCTATTGTCTCATTTTGCACTCCCTCAATCCTACTGGATTTATATCTTTTTAAAACCCCTTGACTGCCTTATTGCTGGAATTTTAAGAAGGTGCTGAGGTAAGCAGGTAGGTTCAATCTACCATATGTAAATGGAGTCTAAGCACAGCACAATATTTAAGAGTTATAACGCCTTTTAAAAAATACTAGAAAGACAAACCAATAGGTCCAAGTGGTAGGATTACAGGTGATTTTAGTTTTGTTTCTCCTACTTTTCTGTATTTGCCAAGGTTTTTGCACAGAATGTATGTATTAGTTTTGTAATTAAAGGGGGGAGGGGAAATTGCATGCTAAAAAAGAAAAATATTTAATAATGAAAACAACTATAATCTCAAAAACTTTCAGCATCTATGCATTCAGCCTCAAATCTTCAGAGGCACACAGAATAACTTTTAAAAAGTAGTACAATTTGGGCAAAGCCTAAAAGATACGTGCAAAATGACAATAGGTGTATAACAGGAATAATTCTCTTGTGAAAATTCTATAGAGGCCTACTGTGGAGCAAAACTACATGCATTCCAACCTCCAGCTCCAAGACATACTAGCTGTATTAACATCACGCAAGTTATGTGAACTTGGTGCCTAGTTTCCTTATCAGTAAAATGGGTTTAATAATAGTACCTACACTTCCTAGGGCTGTTGTGATGACTAAAAGAGTTATTGCATGTAAAGCACTTAGAACAGTGCCTAGCACAGTAAGTACTCAATAAATGTTGGCCTTTATTAGCCATTATTGTTATATGAATATTTCAGGGAAAAAAATGTTAAGATAAAGTATTTTTAAGTTCAACTTGCAGAAAATAAACACTGTATGAACACTCTGGGGTTTAAATTTTATTTACTGAAAACTAAATATTTAAAATAAACATCCTTTTCACAAGACATAAAAATCCTAATTATCCATTAAGTTGATGGTATTCAGATGGGCAATACTGAAACTGTCAAAGGGGTTAAATAGAAAAATACCTCTGTCATTAAGCGTTTTAGTCCTTCAACTTCATCTTCTCCTGGGTTAAGTTCACCACCAGGTCTGTATAAAGGTTAAGAATTTCAGCTTTCAACTTAATACAATTTTGAGATAACACGAAGAACACAATTATACTTATTTTTATCAAGTAACTGAATAACACATACATCAGGGTCACATGATAAGGCAATCAAAGCAAACAAATACCGAAGGAAGGGGGAAGATTATGCTAGAAAGTTGAATTCATAATGGTATTTCACCACACTAACACAAACCTTAGTTTTAAACAAACAAAATATGTACCATAACATACACGTCACATAATTGCGGGACACCAGTCCATCCCCATCTCTTCTGTCTGAAAGCTATCTGGCGATAATGGAGTCTAGAAATGCCCAGAGAGCAATGGACCACATTTTTTAGGTCTGAGGAATGGGGCATTTTTCAAGAACTCCAATCTAAATATTCGAGACTTTTCTTTTGGTACACTCTAGTCAAATGGTTGTGAACTAAATGTACATTGAGAGACTCATGAACTTAAATGATAAAACTAAACAATTATCTATAAAAATGTAAGCCATTTGAAGAATAGGAAGCATTATCTCTCCTAAGAAAGAAATATCATCAATTGTTCTTAGTAATGCTACAATGACATAGAAATTGAACTTGGACTAATTTGTTTCACAGAGCTTCTATCAAGCTCAGTCATTAACATGAACAAAATACAGAAACATGCAGATTTCTAGTTAGGCAATAAATGAGCACCGCCCTGGAGAAAATTACTTGTGATTTTATCTTTCTAAAGACTTTATTAACAGCAGTGTTTGTTGAGATAAATGACTAAGGGCTAAAACTGTATTCCAAAGCAGCATAAAACAGCAATCCTATTAAAAATTGTCTCGCTGTTAATTTCCAACGATACTTACAATTTGAAGAAAGTTGTTCCAAGCTGTAGCAGTAACACATGGGGTAGCCGGTGCTCATGTACAATCAGAACCCCTTCTACAGTCCTCCTCATTCCAATTTTATCAAATTCCTCCCTCATGCGCTGAAATCTGGCTGCGACAGAGCTATCCTTCTCATAGAGGGGCTCTTTTGTACCAAACGTATAATTGGTAAGAGGGTACCTGTGATCCAAAGACAAACATCTAACATGAGAACTGAAAACCATAATTTACCACAACAGATAGCAACCGTACATAAAGAAACCATGGTAAAAAGTATATATACTGTACTCAAGAGTCATAGGATTTGTCCAAAGTTACACAGTTAGTTAATGAGACAGCAGAGATTAGAATCCCGCTCTTTGGACTCTAAGGCCAGAGCTTCCATCAGATCAAGCTGCTAATCCATACCTGAATTTCAAGTGTCAATAACACTATCCTTAAGGCCCTTAAATGCTTCGAGAAGTGGCTGTCTGGATATCTGGTAATTCCCTGGTTTTAGATCATGGCCGCTATACTAACACTGCCAACTTACCTAACGTCCCCTTGGGTTCCTCTGACTACTAATCTAACCAGAAATTCTATTAGTAAAATTCTCTTCTCTTAATTCTATTAATTAAGAGATTAGCTAATGGCTAATCTCTTTTTTTCTACAAGCTGAGCCACCACTTTCCATTATCTCTCCAGTTATTTTCTATTTCTCCCAGTCAACTATCCTCAGACTTTTCAGGTACTACAACCCTTTCCTTTTCAGATTAACTTTTCTTTCCCCTCTAAATCTTTTTTAGCCTTCTGCATTTATTTTATTCAGTATCGTTATTCTTCCTTTCTCTTCATTCAAATCTTCTGCCCACCATATCTAATCTGAATATTCTCTCCTCCTTTATCAAGAATTCAAAACGTGGCTCGTATTGTTGAAGGTAGTTTTTGTCTTACCTGGTAAAGATCAAATTTTTCCTTGAAGATAGTTAAAAATACCATAGTTCTATTTTACCACATGTACCACCTTGTAACCCCTCGGTCTTAAGCCTTACCATAAAAAGCCTTTGATTATAAGCTTATGAGTAAGAAGAATGCTTTGACCACACTTGCCTATCCCCAAAGTATCTACTCTATCAAAATGCCTTGACATTAAAAGTCAACAACTACATAACTAATCCACTCGGCTATGCTTGAAAGGGGAACAAATCAAGGTTGCCAAAACCTAAAATATTACTTTAATTCCAGAAGTCAAATTCTAGGCATAAATGAAGCAGCTCTAAAATACACCATTTCCAGGGGGCCGGCCCCATAGCTTAGTGGTTAAGTGTGCGCGCTCCACTACTGGCCGCCCAGATTCGGATCCCGGGTGCGCACAGACGCACCACTTGTCCGGCCATGCTGAGGCCGCGTCCCACATACAGCAACTAGAAGGATGTGCAACTATGACACACAACTATCTACTGGGGCTTTGGGGAAAAAAAGGAGGAGGATTCCTCAGCAAAAAGAGGAGGATTCGCATGGATGTTAGCCCAGGGCTGATCTTCCTCACAAAAAATAAATAAATAAATAAAATAAAATACACCATTTTCAGGGTGCTTTAAAGATTTGTAGAAAGGTCTTCCCCAGAAGACCCAATGCTGAATCTAACATAGTCTTTAGCAGCAACAATCTCACACAGGACTATCCGCCCGGCAATTTTAAAAAACGCTTTATATATATTAACACCAAATTCTTATAACCTGAGTTAGAAGGAATTAAGGATAGCTATAACACATCTCTGCTGCAAGAGCCAGCTCTCACATCAATAGGAGACGCCATCAAGATGAAATGTAAGAATCTGCAGCTGTGAAAACAGAGTGCCAGCCCAGATACATGCATACTATTTCCATCATACTGTGAGCTTTGTCAAGCAGGGACTACAGCTTATTTCCTCACCACTGTATACCCAGCATTATGCCCAGTGCCTGGTACAAAGTAGGCATTGATGCAGTATTTCCTAAAAGAAAATACACTGGGGAGAGAGGACTTGTTTTCAATTTAGATCATTACTCACCCAGGTGAACTGAGTTCACAACACAATGATTATTTCTGAACACTATATTTATATAGGAGAGGAAAACTATTGTAAATCCATCAACTCATAACTTTAATGGAGCAAAAATGAAAACATTTTCACCAACTTAATTCTACATGCTGGCTTAATGCAAACTGATCCAGTAATGAAGGGCAAACTGAGGGAAAACCATAAGTCCTAGTTCTAATCACCACTGAAAGTAATCCAGAAGCTGTGCTTTCACATTTTTTAAAAGAACATTTGCCTCTTCCACTTCATGTAAATCTATAAAGGATTTTTACAAGAAGTGATATGAAATTAAAATGCAATTACGTTAGCAGCTACAGAGATATTAACTTGTATCTACACAACTACCTACTAATTCCAGATTTCATAAACCCAACATTCTTATTATCTAATCTGTCAAGCCAGCACCTGTTTTGCCAAATAAAACAATAACAACCATCTTTTCCATTTCAAATCGCTTTTGGGGGGGAAAAGTTCATTTACTTGAATATAAAACAGACAAACACCTAAAGTGTCCTACTGAAATACCAGTATCAGTAAATCCTTGCGCATTTTAAACGCTGACCAGCATTAACTGACCACTTTCCTCCCTTTGGATCAGCACCACGGTGCCTCACGACCTCTCAAAAAGGATAAAAAAGCACACTGACAATTTCTTGAGCATGACGGAGCCCAAATGCCAATTACCTGCCACAGCGAGGCTACTTTTGAGTGACCTCGAAATGCAACGGCTTAAAGGGCTTACACAGAAAGGTGCTGACAATAAAACGCAGCCCTCAATGGGTTCCCTGGGGCGACGTTCCGGACCCCTCCACGGTCTGAAAGCCCAACGATAACAGCATCCACCCTCCCATGCGGGGGTCTACTGGGTGCCTGGAAGCTGCTGCTGCGGCAGAGAAGACAGGGCAGGCCAGACAGCACTAAGCAGACGAATAAAATGTGGTGCATTCACGAGCTGAAATGCAATATAGCAATAACGGGAAAAAACTAAACCTACGCGTTATAACTAGATCTCGCAAGCTCATTGGCAGAAAAAGAGCGAAAACTGCAAAAACGATACTACATTATACCACTCCCATCAAATAAAAACACACAAAACGATGCCATACACGGGATGCGAAAGCATCAACAATGCACGGGAAGGATAAGCACCACGTTTTGAGGTTGGTTATCTCTGCAGAGGTGGAGAAAGGATGAGTGCAAAGCAAACCTGGGTTCCTACAATGACTGAACACAGGGACATGAGAACAAATCTCTCTGGAAAAAGAAAAGCTTCTCAAGTACGACTCGAACCCCTTGGCGCTGGAGGACAAGGAAACAGCCTGCGGGAGCTAGAAAGTCGCGAGAGTGGGGGTGCGGGGAAGCGTGGAGCCCGCCGAGGGCCGGTGGCGCGCCGGAAGGAGAAGACTGGAGTCTTGAGGCGCGCTCACGAGGAAGGGGACGCCGGCGAAGGCAGCGCGCGAGACCAGGCCGCACTTACAGGTTGATGGTGCGCTCCAGCGTGAGGGGCTTGGTCTGCTGGATGTACTTATTGCCGAACTGGTTGACCCCCCGGGGCCAGCCGGTCTGCGAGCGATTGGGCGGCACCACGGACATGTTGGCGAGCTCGAGCACTGGCAGCGAGCGGAAAGGGGGAGGCAGGGAGACCTTCCCTGTGGCAGCAGCGGTTAACTGCGTCCCACTCAGCAGCCGCCACCCGCCATTAACAGGAGAGCGCAAGAGGAGGCGTACGCACGGCGGAAGTGCATCCGCAGCCTCTGGCGGCAGGAAGTAGAGAGGCAACGGCCGGCCATGCCATTAGGCCAATCGCTGGTGGGACGGCCGCAATATCTGGAGCTCTCATTGGTAAATCCGGTATGGATTCCGCCTCCTCTTACTTTGGTCCTTCCTATTGGGTGGCGTCGGGGACCCTTGGAAGGCGGCATCCTGGGAATTGTAGTCTCCCTAGGAAAAGAGTTGCTTGATCAGCGTGGCGGAGGTCTGTAGCCTAGGAGGAGATGAATGGGAAACGGCCGGCTGAGCCCGGCCCGGGCAGGGCGGGGAAAAAGGGAAAGAAGGAGGTGATGGCGGAGTTTTCGGACGCTGTCACGGAGGAAACCTTGAAAAAGCAGGTGGCTGAGGCCTGGAGCCGCAGGACGCCGTTCCGTCACGGTAACCGAGGGCTGTGAAGGGGCAGCCTCTGTGCGGGGTTGGGGGCCTCTGAATAAGTCCTGGCGCTCGAGCCGATTCCTGAGCAGCGGGGCCGCCAGGGAAGAGGCTCTTGGAGAGAGCGTGACTTTGGCCACCTGCGACCCTCTTGCCTGGCCTGCTGCCCCCTTTCATTCCAGGTTCAGTTTGGGTTTAGAAACCTGAGAAGGGAAGACATGTAGGCCAGGGAGTTTCAGGAAGTAGAGGGCATGGAAGTTCATAGTGGAATTCTGGAATTAGAGATTACTGAGTTAGAATCCTCTCCACTGATGGTGCGTCGTTGGGCAATGGGTTTAACTTTTTTAAACTTCAGTTCTTTCCTGTGTAAATGGGATAACTGATAGTGTTTACCTCGGAAAGATGCTGAATGAGATTAATAAGGTAATGCATGTATGCATCAATAAATGTTTCCCTGAGTAAAAAGACCAGTAAACCTTTGGACGTGTATTTGAGTGGCTTATGCGATTTTTCCTCCGAGGGTGAAGCTCGGTTGTCCTCTGATAGGGTAGCCAGAGCACGTTGTGAGCTGCCAGATAGCAGGCACCTGAACGTACTCGTTTTTACATGCCTGTAGTTCGACTACATGACCCATGCAAGCAAACGTGTGTGGGCTGAGGGAAGGAGCCTACACTGAAGGATTCCAGCCTCTGCTTCAAATATCACCTTATACATAAGAACTCTGCTTAATATATCACGCTTCCTCTTCTCAAGTTTGCTGTGATTTTTGTTTCAGCGGTTAAGTGCTTTGAAGAGTCATGGGCGCTCTGGATGCACATAGAAACTGATAGCTTAGTGTTGAAAGTGCAAGCTCTGTCCACTCAGGGACTTCTCAATTTCCTCATTTGTAGGATGAAGATAGTGATAATGTCTACCTTCGCGTTGTTGGGAGGATTAAATGAGATAATGCATGTAAAGCCCCACTGTGCCTGGCACCTGGCAGGTGGTGGTGGTGGTGATTATTATTGCAAAGGTGCATAATCTTCCCGCCAGAGGCAGTGGGTAAAATGTTGAGGTAAAAATCAACAAATTAAAGGAGGTTATGCCTGAACTGATTAAAAGAAAAAAAAAAAAGTATGTATGTTGTAACTTCCTCTGATAGTAACTTGGGGAAAGGAAAAGGGTTGGGGAAAAATTGCCAGGCAGTATGGCTATTCTCATTTTTAATTTGCTGCTCTTATTTTAAATTTGGAGGAAATGAATTAATCTAAAATACATTCAATTCAATAAGTAATCATTGAATTAAAAAACCCCCAAAAGAGCAGGAAACTTAATTTAGTGGCATCACCTATACTCATCTTATGGGCTAATATTCTAAGCACAGTATCTTTAAAAAGTAGTATCGAGTCAGGGGCCACCCCATGGCTGAGCGGTTAAGTGTGCGCACTCCGCTACTGGCGGCCCGGGTTGGGATCCAGGGCGTGCACCGATGCACTGCTTGTCCAGCCACGCTGAGGCCGCGTCCCACATGCAGCAACTAGAAGGATGTGCAACTATGACATACGACTATCTACTGGGGCTTTGGGGAGAAAAAGGGAAAAAAAGGCGGAGGATTGGCAATAGATGTTACCTTAGGGCAGTCTTCCTCAGCAAAAAGAAGAGGATTGGCATGGATGTTAGCTCAGGGCTGATCTTCCTCACACACACACACACACACACACACACACACACACACAAAGTAGTATTGAGTCAGTAAAGAAAAAAGAGAAGAGCGTATAATTCTTCCCCCAAGAAAATTCATGACCGTCCCCTTTGGTATTCTCTCTACTGTGCTACTTAGGGGTCAAAAATACAAAAGGAAAAAAGCCATAGATCATGTTTTCCTTCCCACAGAAGCCATTGTCATGGACATGGACCCCTTTCTTCACTGCGTGATCCCAAACTTCATCCAAAGCCAAAACTTCTTGGAAGGGCTGCAGAAGGAACTTTTGAACTTGGACTTCCATGAAAAGTATAACGATTTATATAAGTTCCAGCAGGTATTTATGCCCCTTTCACATCAGCTCTTCCAGTTCAGAAATTCAGCATCTATAAAATCACTCAATACCTTTAGACTTGGGGTGTGTTAGGTTGGGTTTGCCTTGGTGGGTCCTTGCCTTGACATTGTTAAAAACATTCACTCATTTAACATAAACTTACTGAGTGTTAACTCTGTGTTAGGTGCTATAATTATTATATGGGAGTCTTTGCCAGTTCCCACCCTGTAAGACTTTATAGAGGTAACAGTAATGATGAGATAGTCAGGAAATACAGTAAGCCAGTAATTAAGTACATTAGAAATAAAGGGGTTAAGTACATTTTTGGGAGTGGTATAATGAAGAGAGTTGTACATTAGAAGATAATAACCATTTAGATTTTTGAGTTCATGTCTTTGTTTTAGGTAGCTTGGTGTATTGCAGTATGCTCTGCATTGCAATATGTCTTGTAGAGAGTTAGATCCATTCTTTTTTTGATGGCCAATTTAATTTGGCAGAAAAGACTATCTCAAAATCAAGGCTAGTTTTTCTACTCTTAGAAGACAGGCCCAGTCTAGGTATAGAAATACAGGTCATTGGTTTCCTCGGTTTGGGGGAATATCTTTCAGTACATGGTATATATCACTCTTGGAAATCCTTTATAAAACCTCAAGGACAGCAGCCCTTAAAATCACGAAAAATAAAAATGAAACAGGTGAAGAATTATTTTGTTTTCTTTGATTTCTCTTTATCTAGAGTAAGAGAGTAAATGATGGATTTCTCCGTTATCTCCAGAGCTGACTGTTTGGTCAGCTGGTTGTGTCCCCCAATCTGTCTATCTTTGGGCCTTGTACATATGATTGAATTAGTCCAGGTTAAATACACAAATGATGTGATTCTTAATAATTCAGAAAATCTAATGAAAATTAACTTGTATCCATAGTAAAGTTGCATAGGTTAATTAAAAACCATAGTTGTCTGCCTTTGTAATTGTATCAACTTTGGTAACACTAGGCCTCTTGTTGATTTAGGGCTATATGCATCTCTGATTACTAAAATTGAGAAATCAAAGTGGTTTTTACTTAATACAATTTGGTAGATGAAAATACTTCTAGCTATGAAGTCAGTGCGAGGCAAAATAATAAAAAGGGCCCTGGGTGGTGAGGAAGAAAACAAGGGAGCCATTACTTTAGATCCCCATGGGTGCTTGGTGAAACTCTGCACTGCTGTGAATAATTTTCACTCTGCTCACTTTGGGACTGAACTTCATCCTGAGACAGTAAATATAGAACCTGTTTTTAGTCTCCTGTCCCTTCAGACTTCACCTATATCTCTTTTTCTTTGTTTGTACTGAGTTGACTTGATAATTGGGCCTATAACATCTTCCAATCCCCCTAACCAAGTTTGTCGTTAGGAGTAGCCTGATATTCTGTATGTATTTTAAAGCAAGCATTATTGAGTGCATGCTTTATGCCATGCTAAGTGCTTTATATTTATTAATTCATTAAATCCTCAACAATCCTATGAAGGACATACATTACTATTCCTGTTTTACAGATGAAGAAATTGCATCAATTTTTCCTTCTCTTCTGGATCATTCCCTTCAACATACAAAAAAAAAAAAAAGCTGGTACGGTTAGTTCTTCTCATCTTAAGAAGAAAAAAGTGCTGTTGGTCTAACTTTCCCCTTCAACTACCACCCATTCCTCTGCTCCCCTTGACAGGAGCATTCCTTATGAGTTGTCTGTACTGTCTCAAATTCCTCTTCTCCCATTCTCTATTAGGGCCCCTGTAATTCAGCTTTCACCTATTACACTCCACTGAAACTACTTGTCAAGGTAACTCACAACTTCCACATTAGTAAATCCAGTCATCAATTTCAGGTCGGGTTTTACTTGACGTCCCAACACCGTTTGACCTACTATGTTACTCCTCCTTCCTGGGGACATTTTTTTCACTTTACTTTCAGGGTACCATGCTCTCTTGGTTTTCCTTCTACCTCACTGGTGAGTCCTTCCTAGTCTCCTTTGGTAGGTCTTCCTTTTGTACCTGACTTCTTGATGATAGTTTGTTTAGCCCTTGGACCACTTCCAGGCAGATTTCCAGGGAGTCTCGTGGCTTTGCCTCTACTCTTGGATATCTATAAAGTGTCTCACGCTTATGTCCAAAACTAAACTCCTGCTCTTTCCCCTAAATCTGCTCCACCTGCAATTTTCCCCGTCTCAGTTAATGGCAACTCTTTTCAGTGGCTCAGGCCAGAAACCCGAGGTTGTCCTTGATTCCTCTCATGCCTCATATCCAGTCCATTGGGAAATTCCACTTGCTCTACCTTCAAAATATATTTAGAAAAACCCACTTCTTTCCACTTCCACTGCCAACAGCCAACACCTGGTTCAAGCCATCTTTGTCTCTTACCAGGATTATTCTTTTAGTGTATTAACCAGTCTCCCTGCTTGTACCCTTGCCCACCTGCACAATCACAGCCATTGTGTTTTTTTGAAATGTAAATGGACCAAAGAGAATTGAAAACGTGTTCACATAAAAGGTTGTATGCAAATGCTCATAGCAGCATTATTTATAATAGCCAAAAAGTAGAAACAACCCAAATGTCCATCAACTGATGAATGGATAAACCAAATATGGTATGTCTGTAAAATGAAATATTATTCAGCTGGAAAAAAGGAATGAAGTACTAATACTGCTGCAACATGGATGAATCTTGAAAACATGCTAAGTGAAAGGAGCTAGACACAAAAGGCCACGTATGGTATAATTCCATTTGTATGTAATGACCAGCAAATACATATATATAGAGACAGTAGATTAGTGGTTGCCAGGAGCTAGGGGGAGGGGAGAATGAGGAGTGACTGCCTAAAAGGTACAGGGTTTCTTTGTGGGGTGATGAAAACATTCTGGAATTAGGTAGTGGTGATGGTTGCACAACATTATGAACATACTAAAATCCACTGAATTACACACTTTCAAATAGTTAAAATGGTAAATTTTATGTTATGTGAATTTTATCTCAGTTTTTAAAAATTGTAAAGGGGATCATATTACTCCTTTGCTCAAAAACTCTAATGGTTCCTCATTTCTTTGAGTAAAAGCCAAAGTCCTTAAGATGGCTCTAAGGCCCCCATTGCCTCTTTGGCCTCATCTCCTACTTCCCTCCGCCTGACTCTCTCTGCTCTAGCCACACAGTCTCCTTGCAATTTCTTGAGTAGGCCAGGCATTCTTCACACTCAGGACCTTGGATCTTCTTTGCCAAGTACTCCCTTGGCACACTTCCCAACCTCCTTCAAGTCTTTGCTTCATCTCAGTGAAGTCTACCCTGGCCACCCTATTTGTAATGGCAAACCCTTCTCCACTCTCAGCACTCCTGGTCCCTCTTACTCTGCTGTTTTTTTCCCTATACATTTATCACCTTCTTTTATACTAATAATTGATTTTTTTAATGTTTATTGTCTCTCTTCCTCAACAAGAATATAACTTCCACTGTAATAACTATTTAAGTATTTGTTGAATGAATAAGGCACAGAGAGGCTAAGTAACTTGCCTGAGTCACAGAGCTGCCAAATGGAGGGGCCATGCTTCAAACCTAGGCAGTTTGGCTTCAGAGTCCAGGCTCTTAAGCACAATGCTATACTGCCAGCGAGCTCACTAAACTACTCTCCTGTGTGTGTCTGATATATGAAGGAAATCCTTTTTGTCTTTTTTCCTGACCAAGTCTGATGATCTGAAGAAGAGAAGAGAACCTCACATCTGTGCTTTAAGGTAAACAAGTAATCATCTTTGTGGGGTGCCTAGTATACGCCAGGCAGAGTAGTTAAGTGCTTTAAGTGTTATGTCATGTAATCTTTGTTGACGTTATTATCCCATTTTGTAGAGGAGGAAACAGACTGAGAAATTAAGTAACTTCTTCAAGGCTACCAGGGTAAAAATCGAGGAAGCTAAAGTACAACCCAAGTCTGTCTGATTCCAAGGCTCAGGTTCTCAGTGATAAAATGTTCAACCTTGTTAGTAATCAAGGAAACAAATTAACACTGGAAGTACCCTTTTCTACATATGAGGTTGGCAAATATTAGAAACAAAAAGTCCAGTGTTGACAGAAGTATAGATACCTTTATACACTGCTGCTGTCTTTCTTAGAAGATGGTTTTGAAAGATGTATCAAAACCTTTAAAATTATGCTTATCTGTTTTAGTGTAATTCCATGTATAAGAATTTATCCTGAGGAAATAATTAAGGATGTCCTCAAAGATTCCATACAAAATTGTTTGTTGTAATGTTGTTTATAATAGTGAAAAATTATGTACAAATTAAATGGCCATCCATTGAGATTTATATAGATAATGGTAGAAAACCTAAAGTGGAAAACTATACAATCATTGAATATGATGTGTGTGAATTTTAACATAGGGCAAAGTTATACCCTGTTTCATCAATTCTAAAATTTTTTTTTTTTTTTCATTTTAACATCTCTGAGATCCAATGTCTCGGGCAATTACTGTTGTGTCCAAGTTTAATTGGCAACATTTTTTTAAGTGATATATAAAATAATGATATTTCTTATAGGCAAAGGCCTATTAGGCTTGATGAAATACACTTATAAAGAGAAAAGAAGTTAAAACAGTACAGTGTGATCCCATTTTAAAAAAGAGTCATATATTTGGCTACCTATGTGTGTACAAAGGAAAAGACTTGGAAGAAGGGAATGTTTAAATCTGGCTAGCAGGATTACAGATTTTAGTTTATCAGTTTCCTTTTACTTATACAGGATTTTTTCCTAGTTTTGCTACAATAAGCACATGTTACTTTGTAATAGCTGTTTGTTTTCCATCTATATAGTACAAGTTATTTTTTCTCATTCTCTTTTTTTCTCTGCAATGTTTCCATATGTGGTGGCAGCCTGCACAGGTTGTTATTTCTTCTAAATCCTGAAGTTTTGCTCATATGTTAACTGTAACTTGTAATATTTCATATTTATTTAGACTTTTTTTCTTCCCAAAGAGAGATTATCATGCTTTAAAGCATTAGTTCACAACACCCCTCTGGTAAGCATTTCCTGTGGGACTGAGTTACATTCTATACCCAAAGGGTGGCAGCTAGATGGTGTAAGAGATGGAATTCCTTGGTCTTTACAAAAGGTGATCTTTTTATTTCCCAGCTGGGTTCTGTGATTTCTCTCGTGAATGTAACTAACAAATGAAAATGATGACAGAAAATAACCCTGTCCTTGTGACACTTTCATAATGTGACTAGAAGAGCTTTTTATAGAATAAATTTGTAGAAGCTTTTGATAATATGAGTTGCTTAAAGCATCAAGACTTTGCAGAAGTGTTTACCACACACATCGGACACCTGGTTCAGCAGTTTGCTGTGCTGGCCCATTCTATATAATTTGCAACTCTGCCTGTAAAAGTTACATGGCACTTCTGGTTGGACTAACTGAGCACACTGTTTTATGGTTTGGGTAGTGTACAGTGTAAAAAGGTATTTGGCATTAAAATCTTAGGGTATCAACTTGGAGACTTGATATTTAGTTATGAACAGCATAATTGCATTTTATGGGAAATTCAATTATATGCATTTGGACTAGGATGATCCAAAAAATATTGTCTCTTTATGTGTAAAATTTGAACTAACATAAACCCTTTAAAAATGTTTTTAATTCATCAAGGTTAATGTGATTTCAAGTTGATTGGCTCAGTGAGTTACAAATTGTGTAAAAGTGATTTCTATACAGAGAGCCACTTTAGCTGGTACATGGAAATGTTCACCATCTTTTACTGGTAGCTTGTTAGCATCAGAACCTCTATGAAAGATTTTACTGATTATTGCACAGTTAGCATAATATTCACCATTATTGCGGTTTAAAGTTTTTAATCTACAACAGTGGCACCCAAGTGTTCATTAAATAGTGGTGCTAGTATTGGTGCTGAAAGACGTGTCTAAAAATCAGTGACTTGGGAATGGAACATTGGTGTGATAAATTGTTAGGACAGAGGCCAAATCGCTGCCATGATAGGGCATACTATAAATTTAGGAGGAAGAAAATAAAATGAAACAGTAGAGGAAAAATATATTACAGTAAATAAATTTACATTTATTTCTCTGGGAATATTAGTCCTAAACTATGCAAGTTTAAAGTGAGGAACATTCTCAGGAATGGATCTCTTGAATAAACCACAACCTCCAGGAAAAGAATAGTTGAGGCATAGATCCAAATGGAGCCCACACTATGGCATAACAAGTTATCTTTTTGTTTACATTTCTAGGAAAATTCTGTTTGAAAATTTCCGGGCTTGGCTTTCTGACATCTCCAAGATTGACCTGGAATCAACCATCGACATGTCCTGTGCTAAATATGAATTCTCAGGTCAGAAAGATAAAGCCCTGATGTCTGTAAGATTTAAAGGTTTTAACTAAACCATGGTGGAAAGATTGGTGGTGGTCAGGGTACCAAAATCCTAGACCATGTGTCCCTGCATAGCATTAGGATCTTCTTAATAAGGAAGATCTGACCCAGCTCATATACAGAGGTGCCCATCTTACTGGAAGGTATAAGGCAGTGGTTCTCTTTGAGAATATGGTGAAAGCTATTGACCATACTTTCAGAAAAATGCTGATGCTGCACATACACACTAACTCTGCATACAATATCGGGAAATTCAGAGGTGATATTGTAATTCTACTCTTAGACTTCCTAGAGAACAAATATTTCCCTCAGTGCCATTTTTTTTGAAAATATAAATTTTAATAATTTGTGATAAGTGAATACATTCTTAAGGAAAAAAATTCAAATAATATAGAAGTATACAGTGTAAACCATGATAGTCTCCTTCCCCTTCTCCTTGCCTCCCCTTTCTCTTCAGAGGTATCCACTGTCACCAGCTTGGGGTGTATCCTTCCAGTTCCCTCTCTGAGCATAGAAATGTCTTTCTGAAAACATGTTTGGTGTTTCAGCTGGAAGGAAAAGTGTTTTGTTTTACTAAATAAAATTTTGATTTGGGTTTAGTCTCCTACATTGTCCTGGGGAAGCATAAATAGGTCACAACTTTTTGAGAATAACTTAATGATTCACATGAAGAGTCATATTAAATGCGCATTTTTTATGGGGCCGGCCCGGTGGCATAGCGGTGAAGTTCACGAGGCTCGCTGGTTCAGGTCTGGGGCACAGACCTACACAACGCTCATCAAGCCGTGCTGAGGCGGCGTTCCACATAGAGCAACTAGAAGGATGTACACCTATGACATACAACTATCTACTGGAGCTTTGGGGAGGAAAAAGGTAAAAAGGAGGAAGATTGGCAACAGATGTTAGCTCAGGGCCAATCTTCCTCAAAAAAAATAATAAAAATAAACAAATAAATGGCCTTTCTTAACTTCATTTTTTTCTTGTGAGGAAGACCAGCCCTGAGCAAATATCCATGCCAATCCTTCTCTTTTTTGCTGAGGAAGACTGGCCCTGGGCTAACATCCGTGCCCATCTTCCTCTACTTTATATGGGACGCCGCCACAGCATGGCTTAACAAGCGGTGCATCGGTGCGCGCCCAGGATCCGAACTGGCGAACCCCAGGCCACTGCAGCGGAGCGTGTGCACTTAACCGCTTGCACCACCAGGCTGGCCCCTCTTTTTTTCTTCTTAATTTGAAGTAATTTCAAACTTACAGAAAAGCGGCAAGCATAGTAAAAATAATTTTTTCCTATTTTACTTGAGAATAGGTTCCCCTTACGATACTCCAAGACCCCTGAATACTTCAGTAATTCTTACAACAAGGACATTCTCCTACATAATAGTAATAAACCATCAAAATCAGGAAATTAAGATTGATAACGTTATTCCCGTCTAATCCACAGGCTCCATTCAAGTTCCATTATTTGGTCCTTTATAGCAAAAAGATCAAAACATTGCCTTTAGTTGTCATGTCTCTTTAGCCTCCCTCCATCTAGAACAGTTCCTTAGTCTCTGCTTGACTTTCATGATCTTGATGCTTCTAAAGATTTACAGATTTTCGTAAAACTTCCCTCAGTTTGAGTTTGTCTGATGCTGCCTCATGATTAGATTCAAGCCATGCATTTTTGGCAGGAATAATACAGAATTAGTTATGTGTTCTTTTTACTGCATCTTATCAAGTGGTACACGGTTTCTGTGTGTCACATTACTAGTGATATTAACTGATCACTTAAGGTGGTAGTTAGCATCAAGTTTTTCCACTGTAAACTTGTTCTTTTTCTCTCTGTAAATTAATAAGTATTTTGTGGAGAGATACTTTAAGATTATGTAAATATCCCATTTCTGATCAAGCTTTGATTCACTTGTTTTAGCATCCACTGATATTTCTTGCTAAATTATGACTTTGCAGGTTGCCAAAGGTAATTTTTATAATAAAATCATTTATTCTATACTTATTAGTTGTCATTCTACTGTAAAGGGTTTCCTCACTCCTCATTTATTTATTCATTTATTTATTTATGTCTGTGGATTTATGGATTGCTATTTATGTAATGGGCTATCATCAGTTACTTTCATTACATTGATGCTCATATTGTCCCTAATTTGATCAAGGGAAGCCCCTTTAAACTGACTTCTGTGTCTTTTTGATTGTCCTCATCATTCTTAATATATCTTACTTTCTGGCAAAACAAGATTTTCCAGGCTTACCTTATATTTCCCATGCTCTAGGCCTGGAATTGACCATTCTTCCAAAGAACCTTGTTCCTTTTAGCAAAGAATGATACTTAAAAATCAAGATCTGGACTCTAGTGTTAGGGTATTACTGCTCCCAGCCCTCTGAGTGGAAGGAGGTAGCAAATGTGTGTGTGCATGTACATGTACACACGTATGCGTACACATGCATTTACATTTGTATGTATTTCTATATCTATATATCTAGATATCTACCTAAATATCTGTATAGATACATATATAGGAAACTGAATTCACATTGGTTCCTCCAGTTCCATAGGATTCGTTCTAGATTTCTCTTTTTCCATATTTGTGATTCCCTTCTTCAACAGTGAGAAACCTGGCTACCATTATTTTCCATATATTTATTTATCGAAACAGTCCCTCCATGTGTGAACGATCTCAGTTTACCATAGCATTCCCTCCGTCCCCCACCCTGCACAGATGCCTATCTTGCTCCCCGCTACCTAACGCTTTTAGAAGTTTAGCTCAAGAAACTAATGGGAACAAGTACAAAAAGATCTATGTACAATGATGTTCATTAAAGCATTCTTTATAATAGACAAGAATAGGAAACAACTTAATTAACAAATAGAAGGTTGATTAAAGGGGGAAGGGAAGTAATTCATAATCTATATAGTACAATAACTATGCAGCCGTAAAAGAGATGACAGGTATGTATATTGATATGGAAAGACACTTGCCATGTAATAAAAAAAAAGCAGGCCACAAAACCACCACTGTAGGATACCATTTTTCTAAAAAGCAAATACATGTGTGTAGGAAAAATACTGGAAGAATATGTGTAAAAATATTGCTAGTGATTATTTCTGGGTCTATGTATATATGTGCTCTTGAGTGTTGTTAGAGTTTCCTATACTGACAGTTTTATTTCTATAATTATAAAAGAGGAGAAATAAGTGTCATTTTAAACCTGGAGGGGCTGACACTACAGATGAATATCAGATGGACTGATGTTAAATGCAGGGTCAGATATCATTGTCTGCACTGGGACTCTAAGGTCTGCATTCACCTCTCGCAGATGCCCTACTCTGCCATGATGATGAGCTGGAAGGGCGCAGGATCGCCTTCATTCTTTACCTGGTTCCTTCCTGGGACAGGAGCTTGGGAGGCACCCTGGACCTGTACGACGTTGATGGTAACACAGTTGTGTACTCTTCAACTCCAGTAGCCGCTTCTGAATTCTTATACATGATGTCTGTACTCCTCAAAGGAGATGGAAGCCATTCATTACAGTGATTACCACAGGAGGAATTAATGCCAGCCCTGACAACCACCTCTCTAAGTTGTACTTGAAATAATCATTCCTCCAAAGATAAATGAGAGTCAATTTAAGATCAGGAATAGTCAGACTCTGCTTCTGAATACTGACCATGGAAGGGTGGAGAGCATATAAAGCTGCCTGTGGCTATGAATCTCCCAGGACCAGTCCATTTGACAGGAAGTCAGTGTTTGTTTGTTTTTTTTAATGACTGACACCAGAGGTTGACTTCATAAAACTTGCAGAACAACTTCTAGCCCTCATCAGTAATAGATGGATAATGTAGTAAGAACAGATGTCACCTAGCAGAACTAACAAGTATGAGTGAAACAGATGGAAAGAGATGGTATTTTGGGATCTGAAGGGTACATCCAGATACCTTTAGAAATTTGAGAATGGTGAAGGTGAAACAACAGCCTGGAAGTGGTTAATGACGATTAAACCACATTTATGGATGTGTTCTCTCCTGGTGCAGAACACTTTCAGCCGAAGCAGATTGTCAAGTCTCTTATCCCTTCGTGGAACACACTGGTTTTCTTTGAAGTGTCTCCAGTATCCTTTCACCAGGTAAAAATTGTAAGCCACAAATATACAGAGTACTAAGGATCATGCTTTTTAGTCACCCATTTTCTAAATGTGACAGTTTCCTGTTGGACTTATGTGGCCAGGTTGTTTTCACACCTAGTGTGAAGGATCCTGAAATGAGCGCGTGTTGGCTTCCTCCTTATTCTTTGTGTTGATGTGCTGCTGGTCTTGTCCTTCCAGGTGTCTGAAGTCTTGTCTGAAGAAAAGTCGCGTTTGTCTATAAGTGGCTGGTTTCATGGTCCTTCACTGACCAGGCCTCCCAACTACTTTGAACCTCTCATACCTCGGAGCCCTCACATCCCGCAAGACGTAAGGATAAATTCCTGTTGCTGGGATTCTTATCTTAGAAGCTGCAGCACATCATTTGTTTTTCTGGTTTTAAGAAGTGGCTATTCCTAACAACAACAACAAACACATAGATACAGAAAACAGATGGGTGGTTAACAGAGGCGGGGGTGGCGGGGAGGACGAAAGGGGTAGAAGGGCACATTTGTATGGTGATGGATTGCAACTAGACTTTTGGTGGTGAATACGGTATAGTTTATACAGAAGTCAAAATATAATGATGTACACCTGAAATATACACAATGTTATAAACCAGTGTGACCTCAGTAAAAAGAAATTAAAACAACAAGTGGCTGTTCCTAATAATGAAACTGGACTTTGCGCTTGTTCTTCCATTTTTCTTAAGTAAACTTGATAGTGTCTTTCTCAGGCAGAGTTTTCTAGCACTTTATGTTTAACAAGGAAAAAATTATAAAGTGAGGATGTGCATATATTTGACTAGTGTGAAATGATGTCAGAACAAAAGCAATAGGAATTATTAACTCACTTTTTGCATCTGCTGCTTCTTTGTAAGCATGAAATTTTGTATGATTGGATCAACCCCACGTATCTGGACATGGATTACCAAGTTCAGATTCAAGACGAGTTTGAAGAAAGGTCTGAAATTCTCTTAAAGGAGTTCCTTAAGGTAGGCCAGCATATTCTGTCTGATATATCTTGTTTGGCATGCAGTCTTGCTTCTTGGGTGGGTGAATAGGCATCACTAAGAGAGTTTTTGTTGTTTTTTGCTTTGTTCCTGGTTAAAATGTTTATGTCTTCTACTTCAGATAAAATATAGGAATGATGATAATAGCTAACACTGGTATCAGTTTTATGCTTAGTGGGTTAAGAGTCCCTTGGGTATACCCCAGTTCTCTACAATCTTATTGGCACACACACACACACACACACACACAGAAGCTTCTGCACTGAGAGGGAGTTCTGTGTAGTTCACCTCCTATTCATTTGATGGATACGGTGCTTACTATTGCTTTTAGTATAGACAGATTACTAATTGGTCAATCCCTATTAACAATTGTTTGGCAATGATGAGGCAGCACATTACAGTGGAGAGAGAACTAGATCATAAGTTGGAAGACTTACATTCATGTCCTGGCCCTGTGGTTTTACTAACCTGAGCAAATCACTAAATCTCTCTGAGCTTTTATTTCATCATCCATTAAACTGGGGTAATTCCCGCCTTGCCCATCTTAAAGAGTGGTTGTGAGGGCCACACGAGACCACGTGTGCTGGCGTGCGGCTTCCCAGTGCACCCTGTGTCCCGGAGACGCACAGTCCCGAGAGTTGCTCCTCCAAGAAAAGAAGGTTGCGAGACACCACATACTGTCTCTCTCTTGGAATTTTATAACTGACAAAGCACATTAAGGAATTTAAGAAGTATTGTAATAAATAAACTTGTGTAACCCTATTTAATTCAGCTTACCTAAACCATGCTTTGGGCTCCTTTTTCCTATTTATAGCTGATAGGTCTACTGTTTTCAGAACACTCCTTGGGAAAGTGCATTAAACAAGTACAGATGAAGCCTCTTGAGAATGTTTCAGTAGATTAATCAGCTTCTTGTACTGCGCTTGACTTTTTAGAATGCTGATTAAATACGGCAATGAGCTGAGGCCTAGAAAATCTGTATTGTTATACAGAGATTTTCATTTTAATGACATTGACTGTTAGTTTAATTTTTTTTCTCACATCTTATGAATTAAAGAGTCTGTATTATGATCTTCATTTTATAAATGCAGGAATTTGAGAGGTTTAGCAATTTGACAAAAGATAGACAACTACTTAAGGAAATGGCCCAAATTGACACTCGGGTCTCTTGGCTGAAGCATGCTGACGATTTATCCAGTCTTTGCTCTGGCTTCATCGTGTCAGGACTCGGGGCTCTTGTGTGAAAGGAGTGAGAGTCAGCTGGCTCTTTTAGGATCAGCCAGAATGATTCTGCAGAGCTGCTATACCTGCAAGACCAGTGTGGGATCACAGGGAGATTTGCTAACTGCTTCTTTATTTGCTGATTTTCCAGCCTGAGAAATTTGCAGAGGTCTGTGAGGCTTTGGAGAAAGGAGATGTGGAATGGAGCAGCCGCGGTCCCCCTAACAAAAGGTAGAACCCATCATCCAAGGTATTTGCTTCTGCACTCAGCACCTGCCTATTTGTCTGCTAGGTTCACCTCCAATAATAGGACATTTGCCCTAATGATTTTTGTTCCCAGGGACATCCAGCAGCAGGCCCTAACAAAATCTCACTACAGTAAAAACTTGTGCTTTAGTATGCTATGCCAAGATTTGGGCAGAGAGGTACAAAGCTAATGATCAGCTTTTATTCCATGAGTAATTTTACATCTGTGGCTTTGATGAACAACTTGGCATCATTGCTTTTCAGGTTTTATGAGAAAGCTGAAGAGAGCACGCTTCCCAAAATACTGAAGGACTGCATGGAATTATTTCGCTCCGAGGCACTGTTCTTGCTGCTCTCCAACTTCACAGGCCTGAAACTTCACTTCCTGGCCCCTTCAGAAGAAGATGAGACTGAGGACAAAAAAGAGGGCGAAGCAGCCTCTGCTGCTGATAGCACTGAAGAAGGGCCTAGCCATAGCTCCTCTGAGCCAGAGAATAATCAGGTGGCCGTCAGCAACAACAGCCAACAGAGCAATGAACAGACAGACCTAGAGCCAGAGGAAAACGAAGCAAAGAAAGGTAAGATGTTGTTATGACTCGTCCTTATTTTCCACTAGGCATTCACCATTCAATCATTTGTTCATTCAGCAAATATTTCTTGAGCATCTACTGTATGCTAGGCCCTGTTTCAGGAGCTAGAGAACAAAAGAGACAAGGTCTCTGCTCCCCTGGGGCTTACATTCTAGTAGGAGAGGACAGAGATTAAATGTATACACCAACAAGAAAACGTCATGTAATGGGTAAGTGCTATGCAGAAAATTCTAATAGGGTTACGTGCTGTGGAGTGACTGGATGGCCTCTTTGGTGAATGGGCAATCTGGAAAAGGCCCATGTGAGGAGTTGTCATCTAAGCTCAGATCTGAATGACAAGAAGGATCTGTGGGAAGAGCATTTTAGGTAGGAGGAACAGTTAATACATTTTATTGGGCTAATAATAGTACAAATTGTGGAGAGAAATATGACTGGCTTTGCCCAAAATTACTCTGAAACACAAGAACATAAGGGAGAGGAAGACGCACAGCTTATTTCTGCTAAGGACCAATAACAGCCTAGGAAAAACTTGCTTGAATTTGGACAAATAGATAGAAGGGACTTATTAAAAGTAGAGGAAGTTTAATTATCTACAGACAAGATGGAAAAGAGAAACATTAGGAAACTGAAGAGGTAACACTTCTGTAGAAATGTTGGCACAGTCAGCTGAGCAGCCTCAAGTTGAGCTTAAATGTTTCCACACCTGCCAAATTCCACACCTTCCAAACCTGCTACCAGTTGCTCCTCAGTTCTGCTCTCCCGCCTCCCACTCTGATTTCTGGAGCAGGACCCTGTGCAGTTAGAACAGCAAAGACAGGGAGGTGGGTGTCCGTGGAAACAAAACCAGCACAAGCAATGGAACTCAGATTCCGCAGCCTCCCAAGCTGACCGACCTGTCACTTTGGTCACCACAGATATTTAGGAAAACCTTGACCCAGGTGGCTTTTTCTGTGCTATTCCATACACAAGACAGCCTTTCTTTTGAAGGTTGGTTTTCCTTGATAATTGATACTAGTGTCTATACCTAGACCCTAAAAGGAATCAGGTGAAGATCCGTGGGGCCTCAAGGGCTTCTTGAAAAAGTATTTGTCCACGTCTATTCCTTTTTGCTTTCTTTTTTATGGGAACCTGCAACTTGAAAGAAAATCTGTGCGGCAACCAAAAGATGCTTTATTCTATTATTGAGCATCTACTGTATGCAAGGCTCTGGACCAAAGCAGAGTGGGTAAATGAGAAAAGTCACTATTTACAAAGTTTACCATCTTAAAGAAACGCTTTTTTTTTTTTTTTTTTTGGTGAGGAAGATCAGCCCTTAGCTAACACCTGTTGCCAATCTTCCTCTTTTTGCTGAGGAAGATTAGCACTGAGCTAACATCTGTCCCCATCTTTCTCTATTTTGTATATGGGATGCTGCCACAGCATGGCTTGATGAGTGGTGCATAGGTCTGCCTCTGGGATCCAAACCTGCGAACCCCAGGCCGCTGAAGCAGAGCAGGTGAACTTAACCACTATGCCACTGGGCTGGCCCCTAGAAACGTTATTTTTTAATAAAAGCTATCAAGTTGCTGAGGCATGTAATAGCAGTGTTAAATGTTGGCAAAGCTAGGACACATCCAGTACGATAACTGGAACCATTACAGACCTGACAATTTTAAGTGCCTGGGTTTTTTTTTTAATAAAAAATTACACATGTCAATTTCAGAATGTTTAGAACATAAATCAGTAAAAGGAAACTAGTCACCTACAGGTGGCCCTAGTAACATTTGAAATATATCCTTCCAGTCTTTTTTTTTGCTATGTAGGCCTATACATACATGCACATATAGAGGTGTTTGTTATGCACATATATTTTTCAATGGGAGTATACCATATATATTCTGTAATCTGTGTTTTTTCCACTTAATATTTAATGAAGTTCTTTTTTGTTCTTTTACATCCTTATATAGCAACATAACAGTCTGCACAACCCCTCAGTTAAGAAGTCCTTGCCTCCTCCAACCAAAGCAGCTTTAGGTATACCTTCTTTCCAACATTGCATTTCTAGAAGCTTTCATTTGAAGAATGTATTCCATAGTTAAAAAGTTTTGAAAACCACTGTTCTGCAGCATAATTTTTAATGACTGTGAGGTAGTTCATCAAATGACCTTAACCAGTCCCGAGGTGGGCACTTAGATTGTTCACAGTTCTTCACTATCATAAAACAATCATGCATCCATTATTTCTTCAGAATACCTTCTTAGAGGTACAAGTGCTATTCAAAGACTGCATAAAATTTCAAGGCAATTGCCCTCCCCCAAATTTGTATCAATTTGCACTCTCACCAGTATTGTATGAGATGGTGTTTTCCTTCTTCATTGAGAAACTAATTATGTTTTCCAATTTTATTTATTCTGTAGGTAAAAGTGGCATTTGCCTTTCTTTGATTAATGGTTGTATATTTTTCCCTGTATTTATTATTGGTTATTTGATTTTCTATCATGAATTGCCTTTCATGATCTCAGTGTGTTTCTCCTTTGAGCTTTTTGTTTTTTCTTACTGATTGTAAAAAATGCTATATATAGGAGTATTAACTCTCTGTCCTACATGATCTCAGAGTTTGCTTTTTATTTTGTTTAGCATGTTTTAGTAATCAGAACTATATTTGCCTTTCATCATTTCTGCTTTTGGTGGTGACATGCTTAGAAATCTGTTCCTGCTCCAAGATTAGATAAAATAATATTCAGAGGATTCTGGAAAGACGGCAGAGTAGGAAGCATTGGGAGTCTGTCTCCCTGCCTAAACAACAAGTGCACTTGTAGAGTCTGTCTGATGTAACTATTTGGAACTCGGGAGTCTCTTAAAGGCTTGCAACTTCCAGGGGAAGGCTTGGATGATAAATTGTGGTTAATTTTGATCAATTTCAGCTCTTAGCACAGTAGCAGCTACCCATCCCCCATCCTCAGCCATGTGGCAGGCAGCTGAGCACAGCTTGTGGGAGCCAGGGTAGGCAAAAAGGACCCTGTCCTCCTAATATTGGGGATCTGTGCTCTGACTGCTGCTTTTGATCTTAGAGGCGCAAAGAGACGGTAGCCATTGTTGTTGCACTTCCCCGCATTGCTGCAAGCCCCTCCCTATCTGGCTTAAGTGACTTCCAGAGGACTTAAAGGGCCAGTGTCATTTTTTTTTTTTCCTCTCCTTCATTTTTCTCTTTTTCCCCCTTTTGGGAGCCAGACATTAAAGACTAGGACATTTATAAAGAACAGCATATATGGGAAAAATTAGAAAGTGACCATGCATGCCCAGAGAAAAAGCTCAGAAAAGACCTGAGAAGACCTTAAGTTTACACTTCAGGCTGATCTTCAGCACTGAGATACCCGACAACAATCAAAGAAACAAAAACAAAAAATAACAACAAAAAACAGCAAAGCCTGGAGAAGAAGGAAAATCTGGCTTCCAGAGTTACTACATTATTAGATTCCAATGTCCACTTTTCAACAAAAAAAATCACAAGGCATACAAAGAAAGAGTAAAGTATGGCCCATTCAGAGGGAAGAAATCAATAGAAACAGTGCCTGAAAAAGACCTGATGGCAGATATGTTAGACAAAGACTTTAAAACAACTGTCTTAAGGAAGCTAAAGAACTAAAAATGTCTTAAAGAACTAAAGAAGATATGGAGAAAGTCAAGAAAACAACCTATGATTAAAATGGAAATATCAGTAAAGAGACAGAAAACCTAAAATGAAATCAAAAAGAAATTCTGAGGCTGAAAAGTACAATAACTGAAATGAGAAAAATCATGAGAGGAATTCAAAGACAGATTTTAGCAGGCAGAAGATTCAGCAAACTTGAAGATAGGACAGTGGAAATTATAAAGATTGAGGAACAGAAAGAAAAAATATTGAAAAAAAGTGAGCAGAGCCTAAGGGACCTGTGGGATACCATCAAATGGACCAATATACACATTGTGGGAGTCCCAGAAGGAGCAGAGAGAATATTTGAAGAAATAATCGCTGAAAACTTCCCAAATTTGATGAAAGAGATGAATATAAACATCTAAGAGGCTCAGTGAGCTCCAAGTAAGATGAAGTCAGAGACCCACACCAAGACACATTATAAACGAGCTTTCAAAAGCCAAAGCTCAAGAGCAAGTCTTGAAAGCAGCAAGAGAGAAGCAAATCATTACATATAAGGGATCCTCAATAAGATTATCTGCAGATTTCTCATCAGAAATTTTCAAGGCAGGGGCCGGCAGCCCAGTGGCGTGGCAGTTAAGTTCACACATTCCGCTTTGGCAGCCCAGGGTTCGCAGGTTCAGATCCTGGGTGTGGACCTACTCACTGTTCATCAAGCCATGCTGAGGCGGCATCTCACATAGAGGAACTAGAAGGACCCCCAACTATGATATACAACTATGTACTGGGGCTTTGGAGAGACAAAAAGAAAAAGAGGAAGACTGGCAACAGATGTTAGCTCAGGGCCAATCTTCCTCAAAAAAAAGTTTTTTTCATTTGAAAACATTAAAATAAAAAAAAGAAAAATTAAAAAAAAAAAAAAGAAATTTTCGAGGCCAGAAGGCAATGGGCCAGTATATTCAAAGTGCTAAGAGAAAAAACTGCTCATCAAGAATCCTATATCCGGCAAAACTGTCCTTCAAGAGTGAGGGAGGAATTGAGACATTCTTAGATAAACAAAAGCTGAGGAAGTTTGTGACCACTAGACCTGCCCTGCAAGAAACGCTCAAGGGAATCCTGCAGGGTGAAATGAAAGGACACTAGACAGTATGGAAGCCATAAGGAAAAATAAAGATCTTGATAAAGGTAAATACATGGGCAATTATAAAAGGTAGTATTATTATAACAACAGTTTGTAGGTCTACTTTTTGTTTTCTACGTGATTTAAGAGACTAATATATTTTTTTAAAATCGTTAGTCTAAAAGCTGGTTTTATTATAGCTTTGGTTTGTAACTCCGCATATCGTTTTCTACATAATTTAAGAGACTAATGCATTTAAAAGAATTATTAGTTTATGCTTTCGGGCACATAATGTATAAAGATGTAACTTTGTGACATCAGCAACTGAAAGAGGTGGGGATGGACCTGTAGAGGAGCAGAGTTTTTGTATGTTATTGAAGTTAAATTGCTATAAACTCAAATTAGAATGTCATAACTTTAGGATGTTAAATGTAATCCCCATGGTAACCACGAAGAAAATAGCTATAGAAGCTATACAAAAGGAAATGAGAAAGGAATTTAAACATTTCACTACAAAAAATCAACTAAACACAAAAGAAGACAGTAATGCAGGAAATGAGGGACAAAAAAGCTATATGGCATTTAGAAAACAAATAGCAAAATGATAGAATTAAGTCCCTCTGGATCAGTAATTACTTTGACAATCAAAAGACAGAGATTGGCAGAATGGATAAAAACACATGATCCAGCTATATGCTACCTACAAGAAACTCACTTTAGATCCAAAGACTTTACAAAGAGATTTGAAAGTAAAAGGATGGAGAAAAATATTCCATGCAAATAGTAACCAAAAGAGAGCAGAGGTGGCTATGCTATTATCAGACAAAACAGACTTTAAATCAGGAAAGATTACAAGAGACAAGAAGGACATTATATATTTTAAAAAGTTTCAGTACAGCAAGAAGACATAACAATTATAAACATTTATGTACTTGATGACAGAATATAAAAATATATGAAGCAAAAACTGACAGAATTGAAGGGATAAATAAAGAGCTCTAAAATAACAGTTGGAGACTTCAGTACCCCACTCTCAATAATGGATGAACAACCAGACAGAAGATAAGTAAGAAAACAGAGGACTTAACACAATAAGCCAACTAGATCTAACAGCCATAATACAGAACACTCTACCTAACAACAGCAGCATACACATTCTTCTCAAGTGCACATGGGACATTTTCCAGGATAGACCACATGTTAGGCCACAAATTAAGGCTCAATAGATTTTAAAAGATAGATATCATACAAAGTATCTTCTCCAACCACAACAGGATGAAGTTAAAAAGAAATGAGCTACAAGCTGTGAAAAGACAGAGAGGAACCTTAAACGCGTATTACTGAGTGAAAGATGCCAGTCTGAAAAGGCTACATATTGTATGATTCCAACTATATGACATTCTAGAAAAGGCAAAACTAAGGAGAGAGGAAAAAGATCAGTGGTTGGAAGGGATTGGGGAAGGGAAGGATGAATAGGTTGAGCACAGGGGGTTTTTATGGCACTGCAACTATTCTGTATGATGCTGTAATGATGGACACATGACATTACACATTTGTCAAAACCATAGAATGTACAACAGAAAAGTTAATCCTAATATAAACTATGGACTTTAGTTAATAGTAATGTATCAACATTGGTTTGTCAGTTGTAACAAATGAACCACACTAAGACAAGATGTAAATAACGGGAAACTGGGGGGCGGGGGCGGGGTATGGAAACTACTTTCTGGGAAATTTTTCTGTAAACCTAAAACTGCTCTAAAAAATAAAGTCTCTTTAAAATAATAATAATAATATTCATGTGATAATTTTTTATTTTTGGCAGCTAAATCTGTAGTCCATCTATATTAATTTATTGTGAAGAGAGAAATAGCTTTTTTTACCCCAAATAGTCAGACATGGTACATTTCTGACAGTTACTATAAGGCTGGTTTGGTGGAGCAATAGGTCAGCTGTTTCCCTTTTGTGCTGTATCATGCCTAATTATCATTCCCTTGGAATCTAGCAGTGGTATCAAGGTTATTTTAAAATTTTTCTGGCCTTCTGTTGTTTTTCCTTAGAATCAAGTGTTCCCACATGCCAGGGGGAACTGAGGCATTGGAAGACCGGTCACTACACTTTAATCCATGACAACAGCAAGACTGAATTTGCCCTGGACTTACTTCTCTACTGTGGCTGTGAAGGTAAGAGAAAGGAAGGAAAGCAGTGAATTGTTTCCTTAAAAGCGGCAGTCTCTCCTGAGTGACCCTCTCCAGCTGAACTAATTCAGAAGTAATTTGCCTTGACCAGGACCTCAGATTACACGAGCTCAGTGTTGGAAGGGATCTTAAGGGGTCATGAATGTCAGCCTTCAGAGGCTAAAATTGTATCTGTGACTAAGGTATGGGAGATGGACCGAACCATAATTTCCCTCCAATAACCCCTATTGAATGGTAAATTCAGGCTCATAAGTCATAGAGTTGGTGACTACTGAACTCCCAGATCCCTCAGTTTTAAGCAGCATGGGATCACTGATTTAAGCAGATGATGTAACTCTTGCAGTGAGAGCTTTCTGATTGTTTATTTTCCCTTTGTAAGGCTGGGAGCCAGAGTATGGTGGCTTTACTTCCTACATTGCCAAAGGTGAAGATGAAGAGGTAAGTTGCTTCTGACAGCAAACTATGCTTTCTAGTTCTTGAGGAAGCTTTCATTCTTCAGAGACCCAATTTTTATGACCTTCTGCCAGAGTCTTTAGCTGATAAATCCATGTTGGTCTGCCTACCAGTGGTTCTAATTTCTAGCAGAAAGTACTCAGCATAGAATAAACATGCTAAGGGATGATCACTAAGCATTTATTCTACCCTACTGAAAAATTCCAAATAAATTAAGAGCCACATGGTGCATTCCCATGAATTTCAACGTAGCAAGAAATCAGTGCATTAGGTAAAACCTTTCTGGGCATGTATTGGAATGGGGCTTATTGGAAAATGTCTTGACAGCCAGAGCAATAGCTCTTCCTAGTAAAGGACCCCCTGTCGCCAGTCTGAGTACTCGATATGGAGACCATCTGTGCAATGGTGAAGCACTGAAGGAGAGAGTTGAGAATAAGCTTGTGTTCTGATGTGTCATTGTATTTGCCTATTTCAGCTGCTAACAGTGAATCCAGAAAACAATTCTTTGGCATTGGTCTACAGAGATAGAGAGACTCTGAAATTTGTCAAGCATATTAACCACCGAAGCCTAGAACAAAAGAAAACCTTTCCAAACAGAACAGGTTTCTGGGACTTTTCATTTATCTATTATGAATGACATGGCCGGGAAAAGCTGAGAAAAAGGGACCCTTCGTTGGTACTGGGAAGTCTGGAAGAGCTGGGCGTCGAGTGAAGCAGAGCTACAAGGTGACCTGTGTGACAGTGTTCTTAAAACGGTGTGTGGTTGTCCTTGCATAGGACTCATAATGATTGTCTTCAATCTAGATCTTAATTTAAAAAAATATTTTTTTGTCTTTAACATTCAGTTCTTCATTTTCCACATTGACTTCTTTAGTGATTTAAAAATAATTTTGTGTGGTAAAATATACGTGACATAAAATGTACCATTTTAACCATTTTTAAGTGTACAGTTAAGTGGCATTATGTAAATTCACATTGTTGTGCAACTTGCACCACCATCCATCTCCAGAACTTTTCCATCTTCCCAAACTGAAACTCTGTCCCCATTAAATAGTTGATCCTCACTTCCCCCTTCCCCTCTTCTGGCAACCACCATTCTACTTTCTGTCTCTATGAATTTGACTGCTCATATTCCTCATATAAGTGGAATAATACAATATGTCCTTTTGTGACTGGCTTATTTCACGTAGCATAAAGTCTTCAAGGGTCATCCATGTTTCCAGTGATTTTTTTTTTTTAATACTCATAAGTGACTGCAGATTCTGCCCTCCCTAATCACACTGGCCTAGAAGATTATAGAACCTTCCATCCTGTTCATGCTGGGCCCATTACACTTCCTTCCATTGCCTATGGGTTTGTTCTACTGTGCCTCTCCAAGAACGGTGTAGACTTAGGTGCTGTGTAGTAGTATTGCCTTGGAAAAGGCCTGGCCTATAACCATGGGGCCCCTAGACACTTCTGGGTGGTAAAGAAGATGGCTGCTTCTGTCCTATGTAGTGGTTTCCAGGTGCCCACTGCTTTTCATCCTGGAGTTGTGGCTCCTTATAACTAAATGATTCTAGCATCACATGTGGCTTTCATTTTCCTAAATACTGTAGGATCAACTATAAAATTAGTTGCCTTTTTTTCCTTTAAGAGACCAAATGCCAAAAAGCCAAATCAAAATGCCAAGAGGCTGTCCATTTTGTTACATCCTTTTTCCTGAACTGTTCTGGAGGTTTTATGGTAACTACTACCTATGTGTGGGGGGTGCATTGGTGAGTATAGGTATCATTGCATCTTTTAGTTGAAAGATGTTATTCTCATTCCATTCCAATACTGTCTGTTTCCTTTCTCTTTTTGACATTTATTAATTATTAGCTTTAATTGACATTAAAGCTAATGCAGTAGCTTTTATTTTGGGTTTTACTAATTAATAGGAACAGCATTGGGCTTTTCTCTTCTTTTATCTCCTAAAACTTTGAGTACTAACCCTTTTGTAAAGTTTGCATTTAAATGAAGAAAATGAGTTTCACTTTCTTTTAGGTTGATGGTTTCAAAAATTTTTTGATTTTGACCCCAGTCAGTAAAAAATGTTTTAGCATAATTGCCCATTATATGGATATTTTTCTATAAATTTTACACATGTACTAATATTCAGTATTGTTATAAAACAAACACTAATTTTTAAAGGATGAGATAAAAAGAAATATCTAAAACTAGTTCTAATACTGTCTTCCCACACCCACATGGTAATGGACCATTTTACATGCATACTATTTTGGAGACCACAATTTTTTAACCATAGTGTAGTGACGCTGAAGTGGGATTACAACTACGTTGTCACTATTGGTTTAAATTTTCAAAGCTTGCCTTTTAAGTTCTGGCGGACTGAAGGTCATCCCTATAATATGACTTTCACGCACTTGCTTTCTGATGTTCTCATGAGTGGAGGGAGGCGGGGGAGGTTCTAGTTAACACCCTGTCAGGGGCATAGCCCCAGGATGCCCAGGGAAGAATGCTGGGCAGGTGAAACTCATGTGTGCCAAGCCTGGATAATAGTTTAAGACTCATGGCTCTAGGTAACATCTAGGAGGCCAACTTTTCCAGTTCTGGAGTGCCGAGTCTAAATCTTCGCATACTACACAAGTGTTAAAATGTGCACATTAGTTTCTCCTTAATCTCAGTGTGTTTATGGTCTATCAACACAGCAGAATAGTCCATACAGTACAAAAAAAGATTTCGGTGTCCGAGGAGAGAGAATCCCTGAGCGCCAGGCTCTGATGTTGCTGTCAGTTACATCATCTCCAGCAGCACCTCTGAGTCTGTGACAGATGGGGTGACCTGCAGGTCACCTTTCTGCACTGAACATACCCAGTGATTGAGAAGCTGCTTTTCCTCACTACTTCCTCACTACTTCACTCTTCGTCTTGATTTCTAGGGCCTGGAGCCAATGGCAACAGCTATTAAGTGACAAAAGAGGAATTAAAACATGGGCATCTTTTTTATACTTTCAGATAAAAGCTATGCTATTCACCTATATAATATATGGCATCTTCTCTCATTTCTTAATAGTGAACCTCCAATTCTTATAATTCCTTTTAGTAAAGGAAGATTTTCTTCCCCAAAGAGAATAGCTTTATATTTTTTCAGATTATATAAGTAATACATGTTCATTGTGAAGAATTAAAACAATGTGTAAAAATATCAAGTAAAGGTCACTGGAATCCCACCATCCTCTGACAACCATGGTGGTGCTTTATAAACTTGGCTAGCCTGAACCACATTTCCCAGAATTCCCTTCCCTGTGTCTCCAGTTAGGATGAGTCACAAATTCTTGTGCAGAATATAGAGGGCCAAAATGAAGCAGTAGCCATTTGTAGCTCACACAGTCGCTTATCCACTGGCTCACTCAATGGCGTGCGTCAGCATCTGGGCCTACAGCTGCTCCACCTTCCCCTGGATCTTCCTTCAGCTTCTCTGATCAAGGGTCTCAGTTTCTGCAGGAAGCCCACACCATCAAGGTCAGAGGCAAGAACTGACACAGATTTGGATACATCTTCATGGGCTCCAGCTCGTGCCTGTGGGTTCCAGCTTGTTCTTGTTCTTCCCAACTTGACATCCTTTCTGACTGCCTGCCCTCTGGGCTTCAAGTTCCAGCATCAGACGAGAGAATGCAGCCTTACAGAGACAACAGAGACTTCACCACCTCCTACAACTGTAAGGTCAAATCCCCTTTATATGTTAACCATGATGCAAATTAACATTTGAGAGCATATTAGCATCTCTGTTAAGAGAAGGAAAAAATAAAATGTTTAAGGAAGGTCACTATAAATAATCTAACTTCAGTCCTTCATTTTATTTATTTATTTATTTGTGAGGAGGACTAGCCCTGAGCTAACATCTGATGCCAATCCTCCCCTTTTTTTCTTGAGGAAGATCAGCCCTGAGCTAACATCTGATGCCAATCCTCCCCTTTTTTTCTTGAGGAAGATCAGCCCTGAGCTAACATCTGATGCCAATCCTCCCCTTTTTTTCTTGAGGAAGATCAGCCCTGAGCTAACATCTGATGCCAATCCTCCCCTTTTTTTCTTGAGGAAGACTGGCCCTGGGCTAACATCCATGCCCATCTTCCTCCACTTTATATGGGACGCTGTCACAGCATGGCCTGCCAAGCGGTACATTGGTGCGTGCCCGGGATCCGAACCTGCGAACCCCAGGCCACCACAGTGGAGCACATGCACTTAACCGCTTGCACCACCCGGGTGGCCCTAGTCCCTCATTTGAAAGATGTGGAAAATGAAGCCTGGAAGAGAAAAAGGCTGTTAGGTTTGGAACCTGGATTTTCTACTGCTCATTGATTGCCTCCCAACCTCCACTGAATATGGTGGTTTCTTTCCTGCAGAGTACTGAAAAAAATCAACGCTTGGGCTCTCTCCCCCAGACCAGTATTTCTTCAACGAGAAGTTTTGGCTGCATTACCTCTTCAATACCTTTATATACTTATCACTACTAAAACTGAGTGAGAAAATACAAACCCTGTTAAAAGGGTCCTTGAGAGAGAGAGTGGCAACAGAGGCAGGCTCTCTAGCCCTAATAAACTGGACATTCCTACAAAAACAGACGATTCCTTCTCTGATTGATGCAAAATCAGTCCACATAGACAGTCTGAAACTACTTGGGAATTGCCCATGTGGCATCGTTTTAGGAAAAGCAGATTTCTGTACCATACAAATAACAAGATGACTCAGGAGCTAGAGCATGTGGTGTGGGCAGGGGCCAGATGGGAAAGAGGCAAAAACACACAACACCAGGCTGCGATGGGGGTCTTACTGTACTTTAGTTTCAAAGTGAAATTGGAGACAATTTAGTTCTGTGATCACAGGACGCAGCATTGGCAGATTTATAACTGCTAATTATAAAATCTGAAACAATAATAATGTTGAAAATCATTCTTGTAAAGCACTTCTAGGGTTGCATAATAGTTGTAAAGTTCTAGTTCTTTGATTTTTGAAGCTACTGACAGGCTTACTGAGGACAGACAGTCCCGTGGAGAGCAGAAGATGCTTTTCTATGCACAAGGCACTGGCTCAGCACCATGGGGAGGATAAAGCTGATTAAGACGCAGCCCTTGTTCTCACTTAATAGGGGATTAAGATTTATATAAACATAGAATGTAATGAAGGTTACGGAATAGACATGGGAGAGGACAGCTCTCCTGAGGAAAGAGCATTTGAGCTAAGCTTTGATGTATTTGGATAGGCAGACATGGTAGGAAATAATAAAAACCATACTCGCTCTAAAATATTGAGTACCTGAATCTGGGGATGGAGGGTGACTTTTTAAGGAGGATGCTCAAAAAATGACTAAAAAGCTTTCTCCCAGATACCAGAATCCTCAAGATCAGCTTTTAAATGAAGGTTGAGTGTTCACTTAAAGCTTAAAAATTCAGCAACGAAATAAGAGTTTAAGCTATAGCTTCTAGAAGGTATTCAGATTTTAGTAGAACAGAAAAATATGGCAACAAGAGAGAGGTAACTGATAACCAGTTTTCTCATCCCTAAGTTGAACATGGTGACTTCTAAGTGGACAGACAAGGTGATTGAATGTTTTATGAACACTTTATCTCATCCCATCTTGACTTGCTTGGGACAGCTTGGAAAAGCAGAAAGGGCCACGACTACTTGGTTTCAAACCTTCACACCGCAATTTGACAAGCTGTGGGATCCTGTAGAAAACATTCTGCCTCTCCGAGCTCAGAGACAGTAGTATCAAGAGGATCAAATTAATGTGAAAATAACCTATTTGTGACCTATAAATCAGGACTATTTAAAGATCTCTTCCTGCAGGTCAACCCCTGCAAGCCTTGCCCATGAATATTTTTAGGTGTAGGAAGGAAGTTTTTTGGCTGGAGAACAACAGAATGACCTTTGATGAGATTATTCTATTAGGGTCCCTAAAAATCAACAGTGCCATACAATTTAAAACCAGCACCAACTAGAGATTTTAATCTCTAAAGGTACAGGTTAGACTACGGCTAAAACAGAACAAGACTCAACAGCGGGTCTCGAGTCTTGCCAGTAGCTCTGTAACTCTGGCAAGTAATGAATCCCTGCACCTCTGTTTCCTCATCTTTGAAGCAGATATAAGATACTTTACTACTTCAGAGATTACTGAAAACAATATATGTGGATGTCTTTTGAGCTTATAGGTTGAAAACGAAGAACAAAGGTATTACAGGGCACAGTCTCATAAAAATTAGGACTCCATAAAGCTCACATTTCAGAAACAGAAGAGGTAATCCTAAATGGCCAAACGGAGAAAACTAGTAAAATTAATTTACCACAGAGGAAAGACCCTCTCCCCCAACTACTTATGAATGCTATTAAGATGTGAAAACTAATGTTTTAGACGTTAAACCAGTCCTGAAATCTACCTTAAGGCAAAATTTTAACTCTTAGGGAAGGAGTTGCTGCCTGTTGGCACAAACATCACCTTTCCCTTCCTTGCAGGCACAGAGCTAGATGACATCTCCCGACCTCCCTGCAGTGAGGTACGGCCATGTTCGCTAATGGAATGTGAGTGGAAATGATCCTGTGCTATTTCCAGACCACAGCTTTAAAAAGCTTTTCCTTTTCCGCCAGCTTGGATATAAATAACTGCAAGGCCCTAGAACAACCCTTTGAGAAATAGGGTTCCAAGTGAGAGAATTAAGCCCCAATGCCATAAGGTCTTCACTGTATGCGATGAATGTGAAAATAGTCACCCAAATCACTTTCCTGATGCTTATTTCTCCAGAAAACTCAGGCTGAGAAAGGCTGCCCTAGATGATGACACAGGTACATGATTAAAGGAATCTGGGTCCCTGAGTAACTATAGAGAAATCCTTACATAAATGAGAAGTAAATGAGTCATTATGAATCTTGAGGTCTGTCTGCTTCAGCAGCTAACATTACTCCAACTAACACATCGTCTTAATATAAATTTGTTTACATCCACCTTTCAGTGATTAAAAAGAAAGCACACAAATTGAATATCCACATTGTTTTTCTCCACATAATACAAATGGTTCATGCAGTTCTGATATGGTGGTGATTTTATAATCAGTCAACACAAAGTACAATACCTTTAAATTTTAATGAAAAAGTAGATAATCTATTTTAAAATTACAAATTCAATTACAATTTCAAGAGAAAAGATGTATCTATACACCGACTTTACATACATACAGAAAAACTGGACTTTGAAGCCCTAATGTTTCAAAAGCATTCACCTTCCTCCATACAAACCTAGTATTATTCGGCAACAGTACGACTGATTTTAAAAGCAGAAAATGAATACATTTTTCAGATGCAATGCTTTGTTTCATTTGTACAACTCACCAAGGTTGTTTTCATTCTCAGCACCTTGGGTTCACCAGGATGTGATCCAAAGCAAACCAGCCTACATTTTTTGGGAAAAACACTTTCTGGGAACTTCATTTCCTATTCTTCCTCTCCTATGAAGATGCTGTCCCCACCCGCATGATTCTGAACAGCATGTTGATGTTGTTGCTTCGAATCGCATCCCGACAGGCAGTGATCACTTGGTTCTTTGGTTTCCCAACTATACGAGAAGAAACATCAAATCAGTATGATCGGAAAGATTAAAAGTGAAATTATAAATCAGAAGCCAGCTTTAAAACAACATAAAAACTAGGGTAGAAAGAGTTATAGGTAGTGCAAATTTAACTAATTTATTGGTACCACTCCCTAAAAAAGATTCCTTTGTGAGGGAATTTATCACAAACCTAACCCAGAGACCATCTCAAACTTAGAAACCAAAAGTCAGTTTTATAGAAAAGGATCAAAACTCATATCCACCTCACAAAGATTATTTCTAAAAGGAAGTCAAAGCACTGACCTAAAATAGATTTCAGGTATAAATCTCTGGCTATATTTCTGCCTCCTTTGGTTTATTCTATTTTTTCTTTTTCTAAGTTTTAAGTTGGCCACACTCATTAATTTTCAGTCTCCCTTTTTTTCTAACAATGGTAGTTAAGGCTTTCCTCCTGGGTGTATGTCACTAGGTTTTTCTTTAGAGGATCCTTGCAGCAAGATCTAAGAAAAGGAGCTGAAAGTCTTTCCCTTTCAAATCTGGAGACTGGCTACAGCCAGACAACAGGCTGGCTGAAACTCAAGTGACTGGTGCCAACCTGAGTGTTAAAGGTGTCTTTACAGATAGAGGCCCCGATATGAATTCTTGAAGCTACACCATCTGCAATGGTTCTCACCCCAAAATTGCAGACCAATTACAGCGCTGCGAAAAGAGACTTACCACGCAGACGACCTGCTCTCTGAATCGCTTGATTTACTGCTTTGAGGTTTCCCAACAGCTCTGTGTGATTGTTACAGCGAATTTTATATCCATTTAGCAAGTCTTTATTAAGGCCATAGAGTTCCATATAGCGATTCTTCATTGTTTTCCTGTGTAAATCAATAGGAATTCAACACCACTGTACCTCAATATGGCAGGCTTAAATGAAAAAACTTGCAAACTTCTCAGACACAAAAAGACAGGAAGACACCAGATTCTTAACTGTATTGTTATTAAAACAGTGTAACTGCTAAAGTTTGCTTTGAAAACATTAAGAAGTTCCTATCAAAATATTCTATCTCGGGGCCGGCCCACCCAGTGGCGCAGTGGTTAAGTTCATGTGCTCCACTTCAGTGGCCTGGGGTTCGCAGCTTCGGATTCTGGGGGCGGACCTACACACCACTCATCAAGCCATGCTGTGGTGGGCATCCCACATATAAAATAGCGGAAGATGGGCACGGATGTTAGCTCAGGGCCAGTCTTCTTCAGCAAAAAGAGGAGGATTGGCAACAGATGTTAGCTCAGGGCTGATCTTCCTCACACACACTATATATATATATATATATATATTCTGTCTCTTTCAAATAAATGGAAGACAAGTGGCCTTCTGTGGTTATTGGCCCATGGTTTGTTTGAATTCAGGAACCAAGAATTATCATGTGCCCACTGTGCAGGGGGTGGGTAGGGAAAAGTGAGCAAGGTGATATGCTATCTTCCAAGTTTCAGATTAATATTCATTAGACAAAATAGACCTATTCTTAATATTTTTAGACAAATAACAGATTCAGCTTCATATCAAGCCTTTTATCAAAGTTTTAAAAACAAAGGCATAAAATTAAAACCACAATGAGATATTACTACACAACAATGAAAATGACTAAAATAAAATAAACTGATAATACCAAATGCTGACAAGGATGTGGAGCAACTGGAACTCTCCCGCACTGCTGATGGGAATGCAAAACAGTATAGCTACTTCAGAAAATGATTTGGCAGTTTCTTATAAACTTAAACATACACTTACAATACAAGCCAGCAATTCCATTCTGAGGTATTTACCCAAAAGAAATGAAAACATGTCTGCAAAAAACCTGTATGCAAATATTTATAGCAGCTTTATTCTCAAACACCAAAGGCTGGAAACATCTCAAATGTCAATTAATTGGTGAATGGATAAACAAAGTATGGTATATCCGTACAATGGAATACTTTTCAGCAGTAAAAAGGAATGAACTACTGATACATGCAACAACATGGCTGAATCTCAAAGGCATTATGGTAAGTGAAAGAAGCCAGACTTAAAAGGCTATATGTTGTATGATTCATTTATATGACATTTTGGAAAAGTAAAACTGTAGGGAGAGAAATCAGATCAGCGCTTGCTAGGAACTAGAGGTTAGGAGAGGTACTGATGCTGAGAGGCACAAGGGTGATGGACATATTCTACATCTTGTTTTTTTTTTTTTTTTTGCTGAGGAAGATTCGCCCTGAGCTAACATCTGTGCGAATCTTCCTCTATTTTGTATGTGGGTTGCTGCCACAGCATGGCCACCGACAAGTGGTGTAGGTCTGCGCCCAGGAACCGAACCCGGGCCACGGGAGAAGAGCGTGCAGAACTTAACCACTAGGCCACAGGGCCAGCCCCTCTACATTCTGATTGTGGGAGTAGCAGTACAACTGTATAAGTTCCTCAAAATTTATTGAACTGTAAGCCTAAAAAGGGTGAATCTTCTGCATGTATATTATAAATTATACATCAACTAACTTGACTTTAAAAAATAAAAACAAATGTATACATCTGAGAGTCTCTAAATGAAAATGTAAGTAATTCAGGAAAAAGGGAATTTAGAGGCTCTTGGTCACTTCTCTCCAGCTTAGCAGTCAAATGCCTAATGCCAGCAACACTTAAACACGCTCCAGTGTCACTGCATATAGTATTCCACTGTATGAATAATCTTGATTTATCCATTATACTCTTGATGCTAATTTGGATTGTTTACGCTTTAGGATTCTTATGAACAATGCCTTTGTGAACATTCTCGTACAAACATCCTGGTTTATATGTGCACAAGTCTCTCTAGGTTATAAACCGGGAGTAGAAGTGTTGGGTCATAGGTTATGCACATTTTCAACTTTACCAATAATGCCAAATTATTTTCCAAAGTCATCGTACCAATTTACACTCCTACCAGCAGCATCTGAGAGTTGCTGTTCCATATTGCTGACAATTTTAACCTCACACTTGTCTTAGCCATGGTAAATACTCACATATCCCTCATCAGACGAGCATCCTCAGCTTGGACCAGCAGACTTCGGATCAGATTAGAATTATCGGCCATGTCAGCGCTGAGCTTTTGATGCACTGAATGATATTCATCCACCTGGAGACCATGAACACTCCGGAATTAAAAAGGCCTCACAAACTTCTTGAAAACTAGACAGACTGAGAAGACACTGTCTACCACATACCAAGGCCCTTTTATTTCTCCTATTCACTTGTACCATCTTAAATATCTCCCATGATTTCATCTCATCAATGAAATAATTAGTCTATGCTGCCTCCAACACTCAAGATGACATTCCATTTGGATTCTTTCCACATCTTAGCATTGGGAGCCCTAGCAACACACATGTTAACATTTTAGGGATTTGGGGTAGGAATGTTATTATAATTTGGGGCCAATCACAATCGTTGTTTTTTTTTCTTTTAAATTTGGGGTGTTGGAAAGCACTAAACCAAAGAGCAATGTAGACACAACAGATAAGATGAAGGGCTAGCAAAGGAAAATATTAATATGATATATTTTTTTAAAAGTATCCTCCTAAACCAAACAAAGAAAGCAGGGTAGTCAAGAGCTAACTCATTTTTATAAAAGAAATCCTTCAACTAGTGAACTCTCCAATACTAGGTTCAATTTTGATTTTAAGAATTTGCAAAAATTCTTTAAAACATGACTATCATATAACATACATATCTGTAGTATCATTAATCTCCTAAGAGAAACATTTCAAACATTAAGACTACCCTGTTCCCACAAATGCATCCAGTAGGTGCCCTCACCTTAACTAGCACCTTTCGTAATTCCTCAAAGTAGACAGGGAACTCTGCTTCTACCTGAAGGTCTTCGATAGCAAAAAATGATGCCATCGACTGGATGACATCACCAGCCAAATCAATATCATCAGTATTTACAGTGATCTGTGTGGAGAAAAAAGAGACAAGTTCAGCATCCTCAGATCTCAAAGACAAACTTAGCTGAAACAGTACCTCAGTTTTCCCACATTCGACACATTTATTGAGCATAAATTTATATGTGGTGATGAAGAAGATAGAGTTTAGCCCTCAAGGAAACTACAAACCAATTCATTATTTCTAGGAGCAGGCTATAGGATCAATCCTCTAGCCTTATAAACTAAACAACAAAATCACTCAAATAGTGAAAATGCTTTTGTTTACCTCTGTATTCTCAATCCTTCCCAAATTAGGCAAGGAAAGGTTGAAGGGAAGGAGGGGGAGGCAGAAAACCGCTGTTCTAGATTATACCTCAGAGTCTAAGACGATTAATACCAACAGATAAAGTTGAAACACGTGATTTTATGGCTTTGAGACTGGTGTCACCCACCTCACTTTGCACTGAATGGTAAACATTACATGAGAAATCTATGCCCACGACAGTAAACATTACCTCTCCACTAAGTTTTATTTTTATATACAGCTGGCCACCATTCCGTAAGGATGTGAAACACACTTGAAATGGAGCATTCTGAATGTTAGTGTCTTCTGGTAACAGAAAGTTCTGGTTGAGCCATATAACAACCTTAAAATGAACAGAATGAAATGAACTTCCATTTTTAAAGTACAGTCATTCTTAAGAGTTATCCTTCTTTCTAGTTTTACTGTTTGGTAAACAAAGAATTATATTTCAGCCCCCACTAAGAAAACACTAATCACGCTCCCTTTTCTTACCTTATACATGTTCTTTTTTTTTTGAGGAATACAGGCCCTGAGCTAACATCTGTTGCCAATCTTCCTCCTTTTTTTGTTTTTTCTCCCCAAGGCCCCAGTAGATAGTTGTATGTCATAGTTGTACATCCTTCTAATTGCTCTATGTGGGACGCCACCTCAGCATGGCTTGATAAGCAGTGCACAGGTCCTCGCCCAGGATCAGAACTGGTGTTTGCCTTGCCAGGCCACCGAAGCGGAGGCGAACTTAACCGCTACACCACCGGCCCGGCCCGCACCTTATACATGTTCTTAAGTAATGTTTATAATTATGTCTGGCCCAATAGCATGCATGATTTGATAGCATTTTCAACTTAGACATAATCTAATATGCAGTGTTGAAACGATTCAGGTACGATGCTAATTCTGTTTACACAATAGCTCTTTTCTAACTATATACTGGACAACGTAGTCTGCTTAAAACTTTTCCATTCCATTCTTCAAAAAAATTTTAAAGTATGAGTACACACACAGCACAGACACAGAGGTACATCCACACGATAAGTAAAGAATAAATTTTAGTATTAATAATAATAGCACTTCACAGATTGCCCAGGTAAATAAGGTGTGTATTTTTTCAAAGTGAGAGAAGATATTTTAGCAATATTTTTGTTACAGGTTAGAAGCCGACTCCAAGCTACATAACTCTTTCATGTTATAATTACTGTTACCAAATAACTCATTCATGTCATTCCCCTCTTCTAGGAAATAACATCCAAAGGATTCTGAAGTGCCAGAGTATTGGGGAAAAAAGCCAGACACTCACCCTCTGTGCCCGTTCTGCAATGGTGAAGTTGACATAACTGAGTGGCTCGCTGCCAGAGTCCGGGCTGGTCAGCGCATACATGGAGAAGCGGGGGAGCTGTCTTGTCAATTCAAATACATGGAACTGGGTGCTTAGGCCAACCAACGGAACACAAGAGAATTGTTTTGCATAGAATGTTATTTCAAAATGCAAGGCCCAGAAAATAAAGTCATTACTGTGTCACCAAGTTGATATTTAAGGGTTTCACTGAAGGAAAAAAACCCCAAAACTTGAGAGTTAAAGTACTACGGTAATGGGGTTTGGGATTTAAAGATAACACGAGTCTACAGACAGACATACATGCACCAAGGGTTTAAAACACCCTGAAAGGGCTGTGAAAAGCCTTTTATCTTCCGCAGATCTGGCAGTTTTTCTTCACTAGCTGAGGTTATATTGAACTCTAATATAAAGGTGCATCCTAACCCTTTTCGTCTTAGTGGCCAAAGCTAGAATCATCAATTAAACGTATTTTTTGAACTTCTGTGATAAGATCATCAGACTAAAACCAGAAAACAACCATCTTAAACATACATACCCTTTATTTTTTATTTTTGAAAGATTTCAAATTAGGGAAATAAAAGATCATGGGAAGGCTTGCCTGGGTGGGTAGAACCATTAAGTGGCTTCTGTGGCCCCACAGAATCCACGGTATAATGGAAAATCTACACATTTTGCTTTCCTCTAAGTGCTGTCTGGAAGTGAACTGTAACTTGCAAAGGGTCACCTGCTTCTGTAACCCACGAAGGTTTTCAAGTGCAGATCCACAGGGACGTCTTTGGGAGGTGTAATTGGGATGTGGATGGAGCTGGAGAGGTTGTGAATGCTGGGGTGTACCACGTGGCTTTCACCTAGAAAAATCCCCTCTGCAAAAATCAATACTGCTCGGATGATGGTGTCTGTACGGAAGAGAGAAAATAGCAGTGCAAGAACCACTCCAAGATGGCACAGGTGCCTACAAATGCCAGCTATAAATAATTTCTTACCATTAGAAGTAGAAATGCACAACTCTGCATGAGCAGCCTGAGTCTCATTCCCCAGATTGACAGAGAGGGCAGTGTGGAGCTTGGTATTGGCTGGGATTATGCCCCGATGCCCATCAGCCTCATTCAGTGGACTGCTCAATTCCGCCTGCAAAACACCCACCCATCCACTGAGTCACCAAAATAGTGAACTAATGCCAATTTTAAATAATGCAGCCATTCAGCTTCAAATGGCAGACTCCCCATTATCTTATTAAGCTGATCCTTCGGAATTCAGATGACTCACCTCACTAGTGCCCCCTTGCTCTACTGGCCTTTTCCCAAGGGAAAACACCCTTGTCCCTTTCTGTGGTTAGGGTCCACTGTACCCCATTCACGCCCTTTACATTTTTCTGTACTGTACTTTTAAATAACAAAAGAAACTCATTTAGTATAACAAACTCAAATATAGTACGCACGACAGGACAAATGAAAGTCCTACTCCCCAGCTCATCCTCCAGCCACTTTGGTAGGTACATGTATACAAACATACACATATACACACACACCGAGTTTTTGTAGTTGTCCATTTTTATGTTATTTGTTTTTCAAAAAGATAAGAGATACTCTATGCACATTGTTCTTGCTGTCTTTCACTCAGTAATACCACAGATATCATTCCCTATAGTCCAAGCATATACACTTGATTCTTTTGAGCTGCTTAATATTCCCCAGCACATACTCCCTACTACTGATCAACATTTAATTTGCTCCAACTGCTCACTGCTACAAATAGTGCTGCAGTAAATGCCTTTGAACACTCACGCAAATATTTTAGCTACCTGGAAGTGGAATTTCTAGATGAAAGGATACATACCCTCTTAATTCCGACACTAGCAAAAAGGTGGAAGCAATCCACACTTCCACCAGTGGGAAGGAGGGAGCCCACACCATGGCAGACATCGAAACCCTTATCCTTCTTTCACATTTGCCAATCCTCCTGGTCCTTCTCAACTTTTCAGACTCCCATTTCCCCTTCACATTAGGACCTACCTTGGCATTTTCCTCATAGTTACGGAGTTCTAGCAACAGGTTCTGTTTCTTCTGACTCAGCTCTCGGATCAGGTCCTGCTCTACGCTGGTGTCCATGAGGTTCCCTCGCATCTCAGCTGTGCCTGGCAGGTAGCCCCGGACTGAAGAGAAGGAAAAAACACTCACCAGACTGAAGAATATCCCACATATAGCCAGGTCACTTTTAAGTCATCAATTACCTGGTTCTTAAAAACCAAAAACCTAAGTTCTCATCTTCTTAACTTAGATGAATTTACCAGGACAAGATGATATCATTACAAACACTTTATAGTGGAATTTCCTGGTATTCTGACCTAATCAAATTGAAAATCTGACTTTTCAAGGATTTTTCCCATCCCAATTTACTTTCCCCATCCACTGAGCAGCAGATTAACTGGACGTGGCCATCCATCCGGTAATCTCCCTCTACCACACCAGCAATTGCAGAAGAAAAGTTGTCTTTAAAGATGACCTCTCCAGTTCGGTCACTTCGAGCATCGACCTAAAAATAAAACAAGAACTTGAAAAACTGCTTACGCTAGTGTTTTTTTTATAAAACAGAAAATTTTAAAGTTAAAATCAGCTTTAAAGGTCATTTAGCCTAGCAGTTTTCAAGAGTACTCCATGGAGCCCTGTGGCTTCCCAGGAGGTGCCTAGGACCATTGGGGCCCGAGGGGACCATAAGAGGCCTCAACCAGCTGTGCTTTCTTCTTTTTAAATAAAGGCTGTTTCACGTATTGGCCTCTACATAATATCTCATTCAGAGAAACGGGCTGGGTGAAAGGCAATACGTACGGTATATACAGTGTAGTGTAAAAGTCTAAACTGTCCAGCTCTGCCACTCACTTTCTATGCGATCTTGGGCAAGTTTCTTAACCATTCTGTGCTTGGTCTCCTCATTTGGGGATCAATAACAAGAACACGAGGAAAGTAACAGTACCTTCCCCTCGGGGCTCTTACAACAGGGCGTGGCACAGAGAAGCGTACAAGAAACATGACCTCCACATAAAAAGTTCATCTTCATTATGTGTAAATGTATACAATATATTTATACCTAAAGTTTGAAAAACGCCAGGCTAGCCCAATCTTCCACCACATAACCTTTTGTAATAACCCTGTTTAAGAGTCCCTCTGCCATGTGAAAACTATCCAGACACCTTAGAGAGCCCTCCTGTCCTCTGTGAGTCTCCTCTTCCTGAGAGAGGCAAACAAATGTCCGATCAGAAACAAATGCATCTCAAAAACAACACTTAAGATGACGATTTTGTTCTAAGCAAGAACACATGTATTATCAATAAAAGGCTAGCTATAGAAAATCTGGTAGAGCAATCATCTCAATGACCAATGCCATTCACTATTTTTGTCTTTTCATAAACATCCTTCTGGGCAAAACTTGGCAACGAAAAAATAAATTTAGGTCATAGCCTACTACTAGCTCCTACCCCTTGTCTGGAATATATCACATTCAAGTATCATGCTGTTAATAGCAACATCAGGTAAGCCTGAAAATTATAGATGCTAAAGCCTGTGGAGTAATGAATGGCCTGTATTTTACCAAGGCTCTTAGCACATTAACACAACCTTCTAACTCACTGAACTGAACTTGCTTGTTTCTGGCTACTTAATGGCCTTCACCACTGCATTTCCACAATATTTAGCAAACAAGAGGGTTCATTTGCTAACTAAGAAGCAGGGCTACAAATTAATATTTCTGTGGATATTTTGCTCTTTTGCTTTATCCAACCTGGAGGTTTTGCCCTGGAGGAGAGGATGGCCCTCTAACTCAACAAGTGACCTACTAAAGACAAAGTTAACTGGCTACTTGCATTTATTTAGTATTTTTGCACCTACATTCACATGTTGGATCCGTATATTTTCCTTTTCTATGCTATTTATTTTAAGTGTAGATATCAGTTTTTCTACTTATGTAATGAACTGTGTCATTTTCTTATCTTTTTTTACGCCCTGGAACAGATTATATAACAGAAATTCCTTAAAATTTTGAAAGCATTTAACTATAAAAACATCTAAGTCCAGAGTCATATTTGAAGGTAACTTTCAATAACTTCTTTAGTCTAGTAGTTTCTAATTCTTGAATCAATCATAATAATTTATATTCCCCCAGAATATGGTCGATTTTATGGATTTTTAAGTTTCTTAATAAGCAACTACACAATCTTTCCTTATAATTTTTAATACCTATACCAAAAACAAAACCAAGTAGAGAAGCAGGAACCACATAACAGTTTTTTAAAATCTGTTCTTCACACAACACCAAAGGAAGGTTACAAATGTCCTGGCCACAAGTAAAGAAAAATCAAAGAAGAAAAGATAGGAATTAGCTGATCTCCTTCAGGCAATCCAGCACTGACAGACAAGAAAGCTAGGGCAAATGGTATCCATGGAGATCTGGCAGCTACGTAGGCAGTTTCTAGCAAGACAATCCTGACTTGCCAAAAGACTGCAGAAAATTCTGATTTGAAGTTAAAAAAGGAAAGGAAGCAAAAAGATTTTATTTTGAAGTTATAGCTGGGAAAACAATATAATGTGATTCTTCCCATTAATTTTAAGTTTTCAGTCAGTCTTGAAGATTTATTAGAAAAGAGCTATATGAACAGTTCATTATTAGCTTATTAAAATTCCTTTTTTTTTTTTCTACTGGCCTACACCTAGGATCAACCTGATCACACTGATTCTTATTCCTTCAACGAAGAGATTTAGAAAGAATCTTCCTGAAGATTTTCCCCCAAATAGGGCTTATAAGACTGAAAGGACACTCACTCACTCTGTAGTGTTGACAACTATAGCAGGAAGAAAAAATGTGGAAAGATTATGAAGTTAAATTTGAAAGCAGAGCCAAAGAATGCAAGTTTATATTCTCATGTTACTGTTCTTTTTTTTTTGTGAGGAAGATCAGCCCTGAGCTAACATCCAATGCCAATCCTCCTCTTTTTCGCTGAGGAAGATTGGCCCTGGGCTAACATCCATGCCCATCTTCCTCTACTTTATATGGGATGCCGCCACAGCACAGCTTGACAAGCAGTGCGTCAGTGCGCGCCCAGCATCCGAACCTGTGAACCCCGGGCCGCCAAAGTGGAGCAGGTACACTTAACCACTTGCGCCACCAGACCAGCCCCAAATATTTACTTTTTTTTTTTTTTTGAGGAAGATTAGCCCTGAGCTAACATCTGTTGCCAATCCTCCTCTTTTTTTCTTGAGGAAGATTGGCCCTGGGCTAACATCCATGACCATCTTCCTCTACTTTATATGGGATGCTGCCACAGCATGGCTTGACGAGCGGTGCGCAGGTCTGCGCCTGGAATCCGAACCTGCAAACCCCAGGCCACAGAAGTGGAGCGCGAGAACTTAACCACTACGCCATCGGGCCGGCCCCTCATGTTACTGTTCTGAGTCCCATAGCCAATATATCTCAGTTGTTACCTTGAATTATACCTGAACTCTGCTATTTAAACTCACCTTCCCATTGGACCAACCAGTTATCAGTTCACACACTCCATCAGAATTAAGGTCAAAAGCATGAATGCTCACAGCATGATTTTTGGACTGAAAAGGAATTTCAACAATTAGTACAGAAGCCTCTCAATAAGTATAAAATCCCTGAATATCAGAGGCTGAATCATACTAACTTTAATTCTCCAGTATCGGGCTGTTTTGTCATAAACTCCAACTGTGCCATTGGAAAGGGCATAACCAAATCGACTGCCATACATGGGGCAAAGAGAGGTGATTATCTGCAAAAAAATCATGCATAAAAATACAACATCTTTTCATTAAAGCTCAATTTAATGCGAAGTATGGCTTTAGAAAATTGCATGCCTTGCTACAAATGTGTTAAAATTAGATTTAAATGCACTTTCAATCCATTAGTGGCGAATGTATCCCTCTTCCCTATGACCCATGTCATCTATTTCAGAGTTGGATAATCAGAAGTAAATAAACTCACAAAGTTTGCTGTTTTAGATCAAGCTTATGTGACAAGTTTCAGCAAATTATCTTTAAAAAAAACAATAAAATTGAGGGATTAAGGAGAAAATAAGCTGAGTACACAAGATCTAGAATTTGTACAATAGAAGTTATACACACTAAACTCACAATGTTTTAGAGATTATTCCAGTTTCCCTAACTTATAATATCCAATAGTCTAAATTTTAAAGACTTGTAAAATCCACAAATGAATATCCTATGTATATACTTTTCTTTCTACGACATTATTGTTTGCTAGAGATGAAAGACATTTTTTAGAAGAAAACATAATCCTTTGAAAGTGAAAATCCAAGCACGTGGATTTGTGTGTGTGTGTAACAATACACCGAATGCATATACTATACAGAAATATTGATAGGTCTGTTCGAGGATTTAACATCCTGAAAAGGATAAAATTTTAGACACTGAACAAAATTATCCTTTAAAGTTAAAACCAAAGCTTAATGATATCTATGATCCTGCAGATCTACTTGCTAATTCTGAAACTAATACAAGAGATATTAAGGAATAAATTGAATAAAGCAGAGAATAGTTATGTAATTTCCTCTACACCTACAGCTTTTCTACAAAACCACCCACTTCACTTAACTCTGAATACAAAGTGCTGTGTAGAATTCCAGAATTATTTAGCTCAAGACATTCTTTTGGCAATACTTAGTACTGTTCAACTGCCAAACGAATTATAATTTTGCTGATCTGCGAAAAGACATTTGAGCTAGGAGAAAAATCAAACCAAGGGGATAGGAAAATGGCCCTGAAATGAACAATTTTATAAAGTCCACATTTTCATAAATTTAGCCCCCGATTCCCTAGGTCCCTTAGTCCTTCATTAGTTCACTAGTTTCTTTCTTTTGTGGACTAGAGGATCGACAGTCACCTCAAATCCCTAGCTCTATTTCACGTTCCTGTCCTTTCCGAGGATTTAGGAAAAAGGTGTTGCAAAGAACGCACTCTCCTCATATCTAATATTGACAATAAACAGAAATTCAACAAAACTTGAACGATTCCCACCAAATGGGAAAAGATTTACTAAAAATTTGAATGAAAGGGAAATGATAATGCAGGACACAGCACCTACAGGCCAGTGATTCTCAAGTTGGTTTTTTTGAGGGGGGAATAACGGGTGGCAAACCCCTTTAAGAATCTAATGAAAGCTAAGGACCCTCTCTCCAGAAGAACACACTAAGCACAGACACATAAGACAGAACCCCGTGTGCAGACACACGTCTTCAGACGGCTGCTTCTGGCACTCACTTCTCCCCTTCATTTTTCTCCCTCCACAGCTGTCAGTTTACAGTCATAATAACTGCAAATATATAAATAGTAGGGCTAAGTAAAAATCTATGACTCTTGCTATAGGATAAAGGGAAATTAGTTAAAATCAAGGACAACATTTTGTAAATCAATACGTAAATCTGCTTTTTGGTCTCCTTTTCTGGTTAGGGGAACAGAAGCCTGACTTCCTGTGTAGCTTTGTAAGCAGTGAGAGGTAAGGACAAGGGGCCAACCTGGGTTCTCAGCCAGTGCCCTCAGCTTTTCTGATACGGACTCCCAAACACCACCTGATTAAGTTTTGCAGAATCCCACCATTCTGATCTCTAAGACTCCTTTCTCTTGTTTTGTTTTCCCCTATCCATTTACAATGTTCACAGGCCATGGCTCCTTTATCCTCTTCTCCTTCCTTAATTCAGACTATCCTAATTGTTTCCATCTTGCCCAATCCTGGAAAACCAGCAGCAAATAAATATCCTATGAATACCAAAACTACAAAGGGTAAGGGCGATCTCTGGACATTGCTTTAAAAAAAATGAAGTTTAAACTCTTTGAAACATCTCAGGTTCAATTACATGAGTAATTCTAATCATAAGGAAACTAGCCAAGTTCTCTGACATCTAATTTTCAAGTTTACCTACAGAAATGTGCCTAGGAAGTACTTAATTTGAATGATGAGAAGACGTATGAAATCTCATTTACACACTTCATTCAACCCCATTTAATAAACATGATGACAAGGAGGAGGAGAAGGCACAAAAGTTCAAATCCTAAGCATGCCATTTAACAACCATGACCTTGTGTGAGTAACTTAACAAAGAAATGGAAACTGATAACAATGCGAATAATAATAATACCTTTCTAAGGGTTGTTGTAGGATTAAACAAGTTAGTTCATGCAAAGCCCTTAGAACAGTGCCTGGCATACATTAGGTGCACAATAAATGGTTGTCATTATTATTATTATCATTAATATGTATTAACTCATTAGAAGAAACACCTTTATGTGCTCCATAATTTTTCTCTGTTTAATCAGTCTTTTCAAAATATATCTTGATACAGGACTTTTAAATGCTTCTTTCTCTGTAACGTACAGGTCTGTTCAATCCGCACCGTTTTCACCCTAAAACTGTTTGGGTCATGAGAAGATGTCCCAGCACTCTCCTTTGATGTTACATGTGACTGTGCTGATCTATCTTGCCCAAGGTTACCATAATTCTGAGGTGGCACTTCTTACCTCTGTTTCTGTCATTTCTGCCACAATCTCATCTTCTTTAAAAACACGGATATCAAAATCCTCAGATCCAACAAGAAGCTGAAAGGAAAAAAAATCGTGCATATTTCATTAAGCAAATGAACACGGTAAAATTTTCATAAATAAAACCAAAAAGTGCATAATACTTTGTATATTGCTACTGCTATCCAAGATTTTCAATCTCCCAATAATCCAATGCTCACGAAGGTTCCCTCTAAGGGGAGGGTCAACAGATTCAGTCAGTGAAGAAAAAGTGACTACTACAGGTTGCATCCTGCCACGTGGGCTGCACACCCAGCCAGAACATGTTCTTTCACCAAGCACCTGAAAACGCTCCCTGGTTCGGTGCCTTTCTCTGCCTGCAGATGGAAGCCCTGTTTCAGATACCAGAGCCCGGTATCCATGGACGAGAGAGGGGTAAGTCAGTGCCAACACAGCACTTCACTGGCTGCTCAAGAAGTTCACTTCCAAAGTAACCATTAGAACAACGTCAAAGGCTAAGAGGACTTCTACAAAACTTTTAAATTCCTGAAAAAGTTGGCCAAAATTGAAAATGACTTACTAATATGTTTCAAAGCACCAGAAGCAAGTGATGAGACTGTGACTATGACTGTGCTCCCATCAACTGTTCTGCCCTCTCTCCCCTTCCTGTGTCTTTGAAACATCATGGCCTTGGGCCAGCCCCGTGGCTTAGCGGTTAAGTGCGTGCGCTCTGCTGCTGGCAGCTTGGGTTCGGATCCCGGGTGCACACCAACACAGCGCTTCTCTGGCCATGCTGAGGCCACGTCCCACGTACAGCAACTAGAAGGATGTGCAGCTATGACATACAACTGTCTACTGGGGCTTTGGGGGAATAAATAAATAAATAAAATTATAAAAAAAAAAAAGAAACATCATGGCCTTGATCTTTGGTATTAGAAAAACACAAGTGATTTATTGTTCAAAAGAGAGGAGAGAGACAAATGAGGCCAGTTACCTCATCATTTAGGCAACAGAGCACCAGAATCAAATACGAGAAGATAACACTTCTCTCAACACTATTGTCACTGTCATGGGAAAATTACTCAGCGGAATACACAAGAGAAGTACCTCCTCTCCCACATACCTCTTTCTTCCCATCACCGTCAAAGTCACACAAGGCCAAAGAATGAACATTATCTCCAGTAACCTGAAAATAAAACCAAAAATCATTAATAAACTATCTTTTTTCCACTGAATCCAAATATATTAGCTACATGAAAAAGAGGGTTATACAAACCACCAATGGGTGTTATTCAAATTACACATATCCGTTTTTTAATACACAGAATTACATGTACAGAATTATAATGTACAGAATTATAAATATGGTTCTATTTGGTTTTTTTCATTCATTACAGTCAACGGTAAAAAAACAAAAAATGTAAAGAACATTAAAAGTAAAACATTTAAGGGTACTAAAGAGAACATTTTGTTCTTCATACCGTCCAAAAGAGATCATTTCCTTCATGATCAAAACCTTGCAGAGCACAATTTCCACCAATAATTGCAAGAGGAGAGGAAATGTCTCCTAATGTCCCCAGCACAATTGCATTGGCCCCATCTGCTACCTAAGAAGAAAAAAAAAAAGACATAAAATCTTAGATACAGTCATCTTTATTTTTATTTGGATACTCGAATTCCTCTGTCATCATTTGTGAGAAGCCACGTGGTCTCCTGAGAGGCAGCCAGGGCCGTCCACTGAGGACAGTCTCTGGGGCTTATGTGTGCTTACGCAAGGATGAGCACAGCGCCAGGGTGAATTCAGGCCCTTGGCCTCACTCTAATCTGCTACAATCAACTGCTACAAAATCCAAGGCCCTCTAGGACCACGAGGTTCTAAAGGCCAAATGCTCCAGAGAATCAAGACTTATGCCTTCAAAACACCCAAACTTTTGTAATCTCTATTAACCACTGTGGATGGAAATCTTTTTAATACTTATTACTCAGTTCTCTTACTACTACTCTTTTTAATTATAAAGTTACTAAACAGTACAAATAATAATAAAACAAACATCTATATCCCCACCATCCAGAATTAATGTCCCAGACTTCTTGAATGAAGTACATAAGCATAATTTAATTTATTTTGGAAGATTCGAGGACATCTTTATAAACACTAATTGTTTATTATACAGGAAAACAGTCCTTACTTATACAATCTAAGCAGGAAAACTATAAAAAAAGATTGGCCACAAACGAAAGAAAAGAATTCATAAGAAATCAAAATGGCTAAATGGCCAATCAATCGAAAATAAGTTAAAATGTAAATAATAAACTGGGAAAAATAACTGCAATATATAAGACAAAGAGTTAATATTTTTGTTAATAAAAGAGTTAATAAAAAGCAAATAAATAAGAAAAGGGTAAACACCTCAAGCAAAAAAAATGAACAGGAAATTCACAAGAAATTCAAATCACCAACAAATATAAAAAATGTTCATTCTCACAATATATCATTTTTTATTTTTCAGATAAGCAAAGACGAAAAATGATAATAGTATCCATCGTTGGTTAGAGTGTGATAAAACAGGCACTCTCATATTCTGAGGGGAGGTGAAAAAACAGTAGTCTTTCTACAGATCAATTGAGCAATATCTATCAAAAATCTCATTTAAAAAAAGGTTTTTATGGTATGGAGATTCCTCAAAGAATTAAAAATAGAAATACCCTATGATCCAGCTATCCCACTACTGGGAATCTATCCAACGAACCTGAAATCAACAATCCAAAGAGGCTTATGTACCCCTATGTTCATTGCAGCATTATTCACTATAGCCAAGAAGTGGAAGCAATCCAAGTGTCCCTCGACTGATGACTGTATCAAGAAGATGTGGTATATGTACACAATGGAATACTACTCAGCCATAAAAAAAGACAAAATCGTCCCATTTGCAACAACATGGATGGGCCTGGAGGGTATTATGTTAAATGAAATAAGCCAGAAAGAGAAAGACAAACACTGTATGATCTCACTCATATGTGGAATATAAACCAACACATGGACAGAGAAAACTGTATTGTGGTTACCAGGGGCAATGGGGGTAGGGGGTGGGCACAAGGGGTGAAAGGATACTTATATATGGTGATGGACAAACAAAAACGTACAACTCAAAATTTCACAATGTTATAAACTATGAAAACATCAATTAAAAAAAAAAAAGGTTTTTAACTCAGCAACTGTAAAGCTGAATCCTTGTGATTGTTAATTTTATGTCTCAACTTGGCTAGGTCATGGTACCCAGATATTTGGTCATACATTATTCTAGATGTTTCTGTGAATGTATTTTTTAGATGAGATTAACATTTAAATCAATATACTTTAAGTAAAGCAAATTACCCTCTATAATGTGGGTGGGCCTCATCCAATCAGTTGAAGGCCTTAAGAGAAAAAAGACTTATCTCCCCTGACAAATAAAGAATTCTGCCACTAGACTGCCTTTGGACCCGAGTTTCAATACCAACTCTTCCCTGGGTCTCCAACCTGCCTGCCCTTTCTGCAAATTTTGGACTTGCCAGCTTCCACAATCGCATGATCCAATTCCTTAAAATAAATCTCTTTCCACTCCCTCTCTCTCGCTCTATACATATATACAAATCCTAGTGGTTCTGTTTCTCTGGAGAACCCTAATACAGTCCTAAACTAAATTTCAGTCTTGTACAAAAACACAGGAAGAGTATCTTTGTGACCTTGAAATAGGCAAAGATGTCTTAGAAAGACAGAAAGAGCACTAACCATTAAAGAAAACAACTGAACAGCTAGACTTCATCAAAATCGAAAACTTTTGCTCACCAAAAGCCACCTACTTATTGGGATGAGTCATGTACTGGAAGAAAAATATCTGTTCTATATAAATAGGACAAAGAACTTGTACCCAGTACTGCCATGCACTGCATACTGACATTTTGGTCAACAACAGACCACATATACAACAGTGGTCCCACAAGATTAGTACCATACAGCCTACGTGTGTAGTAGGCTATACCATCTAGGTTTGTGTAAGTATACTCTATGACGTTTGCACAATGACAAAATCACCTAACGACACGTTTTTCAGAATGTATTCCCATCATTAAGCAACATATGACTGTATATCCAAAGAACATCTAAAAATCAATAATACAAACTAGCAATAAAAAATAAGCAAAAGACTCAGACACTTTACAAAAGAAGACATATAAATAGAAAATAAGCTCAAGAAAAAGCATTATACATCACTGGTCATGAGGGAAATGTGAAATGAAACCACAATAAGATAGCACTTTATACCTACTAAAAGGGCTAAAATTAAAAAAAACTGGCAACACCAAATGTTGACAAAGAATGTGGAGCAAATGGAACTCTCATACATTGCCGATGGAAGTGTGAAATGGTACAACCACTCCTAGGTATTGACCCAAGATAAATTAAAACATACGTCCACAAAAAGACTAGTACAAAAATGTTTATAGCAATTTATTTATAGCTAAAATTTATAGCTAAAATTTATAGCAAATTTTATTCATAATTGCCAAAAACTGGAAACAACCCAAATGTCCATCCCACATCTATCATCATAAGAATGGATAAACCAATTGTGGCATATTCATACAATGGAATACTACTTAGCAACAAAAAAGAACTACTGTTATGTGCAACAACATGGATGACTCTCACGGACATGCTGAGTGAAAGAAGCCAGACACCAATGAGTACATTCTATATGATTCCATTTGTATGAGGTTCAATAACAGGGAAAGCTAATCTAGGGTGACAGAAATCAGAATAGCGAATGTCTATGGGGAATAGGAATTGACCGGAATGGGGCAAAACAATATATTCTGAAGTGATGGAAATATTCCATATTTATATCAGGTAAATAAAAATATTCCATATTTTTATCTATATTTTTTATAATACAGATCCCTGTATTGGTCACAGGGATCAAAACTCACTGAATTGTATACACTTAAGGTTTGTACATCTCACTGTATGTACATTTTACCCCAATAAAAAAAAAAATACCAAAAAAAAAAAAAAAGTAATTGCATCTCTAGGAACTCATCCCTAAGAAATAATCAGAGAAATTGGCAAACATATATATGCTTATCAAAGTATCAATTGTAACACAGAAACTATGGAAATAACACAAATACGCAACAATATGGAATTGATTAAACAAATTATGATATATTAACATAATTAAATACTATAGAACCAATAAGAATGATGCATAGATATATAGTAACTTCATATAAAGATGTTTACAATATATTTTTAAATAAAAGGCCACATGTAATAGCCAGGGAGTAGAAACAACCCAAATATCCATTAACTGATAAATGGATAATAAAATGTGGTATATACACACAAGGGAATGTTATTCAGCCATAAAAAGAATGAAGTACTGATACATGTTACAACATGGATCAACCTGGAAAATATTATGCTAATAAAAAAAACATGGGTCACAAAAGACCACATATGATCCTATTTATATGAAATGTCCAGAATACGCAAATCTATAGAGACAGAAAGTAGATTACTGGTTGCCTAAGGATGAGAAATTGGGAGAAAATGAGGAGTGACTACTACCTGGTACAGGGCTTCTTTTTGAGATAATGAAAATGTTCTGAAATTGATTGTGGTGATAGTTGTACAACTCTCTGAATAAACTAAAACCACTGAATTGTATACTTTAAATGGGTGAATTATATAGTATATGAATTATATCTTAATAAAGCTATTATAGAAAAAAGTAAAAGGCTACATATATATAGTATGGTCTCATTTTGTAAAAAAAATTTCACTTAGTAAAAAGTCTGGGTAAATGAACTTGAGTGTTATTTCTAGATGAAGAAATTATGGGTAATTTTTTTTCTTTTTGCTTCCCTATCTTTTCTATAATAAATATGAATTACTTGGGTATTAAAGATGAAGTAGCCTGTAGATGGCAGGCAATAGTAAGTGTTTCTCCTATAAACTACTGTACTAAACTTTAATGCAAAGCCACCAGGAGACCTGTTTGCTGGCTTCCTCACTCTTGGCTGAATTCTCAATAGGAGATCTTGACAGATGGTGGTATCACAGATAGACTTCATGAGAGACAAGGTGGAGTGTCACCAAGTGGTTACCAACCATGACCAAATAAATAAATGTCAAATAGATAAAGCAGATGTAAACGGCAAAATCTCCATGCTGTTTAACTACACTACAACAGCCATATAATAAATAAAATAAATGTCTGATCTCTTTCCAGCATTAAAAACCAATGGGCATTAATGGGTAATGGAAATATTATGGTTATAAAGGGGTATACTTGCCTCTCTGTAGAATAAATCTGAATTATTGTAGACATCATAAGCCAAAAGATTAGTCTGTGTCCCCACTAAAAGGGCATCATAGCCAAGTTCTGGGTTCAGTACTCCTGCAGTCAGGCAGCTGACTGCCTGGTTAATGTTGAGAAGTGAAACATCAGATTCCAAGGGGCTCTGGAAGACCCTGGATGCACTGAAATGCTGGCTCCGTGTATGAGGATTGTGAATAAAAACCTAAAACAAAAACAGTTAATTACATTCTCTTAAAATACCAAAAATGTAAAATTAACATACATTTTTTAAAAGACCCAAGTTATTAACAGGTATCAACATTAACAAGAGGTCACTTTAATCACCTCATGCACTTAATGGACAGTTCTGTGCACTGCTAGCTTTCAATCACCAGGAATTGTGGAAATTCAGTGGTTCTTAGCCTTGTAAAGAACAAGATCTAGTTGTTGCTTGCCGGGGCAGTTGATATGCTACCCACCAGCAGGGAATCGAAGCACTTTTAAAAACCAGCCTTTTCCTGATTAACTGAAAGGAAGCTGCTACCAGCTACCCACGTGATTGCCACACACCAAGAAAGATCACAGAAAACAAAATAAAAACTTCCTTTAGTATCTTTCATCCAAGCACCTAATAAATTTACTTCCTAACCCTTAAAACAGGTAGTTTTAAAGTCTGGTAATTAGTAAATCTGTTTTACAAACTTAAACTGAGTCACACAAATCAGGCTTCTTGAAGGGTTTCATAGTCTATACTAGTAAAACAGAATTCAATAATTAGCCCAAAGTTAATTAACTTTGCAGTTTCAACTATCATAAATGTAATCCCCTGAGTGTCCGGACAAATCATTCAATTTCCTTGGGCTTCATGTGTAAAAAGGAGGTTTGGCCTATACCATGGATTCTCAAGAGGGGCAATATTGCTCCCAAAAGGGGTAACTGGGTTTGGGGTGGGGGAATCTTAGATATTAGAATGGCTTGTGGGGCCGGCCCTGTGGCTTAGCAGTTAAGTGCGCGCACTCTGCTACTGGCGGCCCGGGTTCAGATCCCGAGTGCGCACTGACGCACTGCTTCTCCAGCCATGCTGAGGCCGCATCCCACGTACAGCAACTAGAAGGACGTGCATCTATGACATACAACTATCTACTGGGGCTTTGGGGAAAAAAAGGAGGAGGATGGGCAATAGACGTTAGCTCAGAGCCGGTCTTCCTCAGCAAAGAGAGGAGGATTAGCATGGATGTTAGCTCAGGACTGATCTTCCTCACAAAAATAAATAAATAAATAAATAAACTGTTTAGAATGGCTTGTGGACCTCCAAAGGGCTGCAGTACAAAAACACTACACAGTATATCTGTGGTATTAAAATTTCATTAGGGAAATTTTCATTGTCTAAAAAAAGTTTCACAAGGGGGCAGTATGAAAAAAAAAGGATGAGAAACACTGGACTAGAGATCCTTTAAGCCCCTTCTAGTTCTAAAATTCGCTAATTTTAAATAAGTATTTCTTCCCTTTGGTATAAATCCAAAGAGTTAATTTTAAACTATTACCTAAACAAGACAGCCTATTCACAAAAAAATAATTTTCAAAAGAATTGATTAGAAATACATAGAAAAGGTGTGTAGCTACTGAATACCGCATTCATGTTCTCATTTGTGTAATACTTTACAAGATGCTTTTATAAAAGTCCCTGCATTTGATCCTCACAACATGACCTGATTTGCAGATGAGGTCAGAGGGTTAAGGCCCTTTCCCAAGGTCTGGCGACTGATAAGTGCCAGGGCTGACAGGAAGCCTGGAGTCTGTATCCAGACCCTAAGCTCTAGCCGCCACAACTTACTTCCTTTTATAACAGTCCTGAACAAAAGAATTCTTTTGGAATCTTCTAGTAATTAGACATGCCGAGCAAGAACAGGAGAGAAATAACTTATGGACTTCATATTCCTTGTAATAGGAATGGAAAGGGTTTGGGGTTTGTTGGCAAGAGCAACAAATCCCAGGAGTCTGACTTCTCCCAAGATCCCCTCCTGCTGTTCTCTGCACACAGAAATCGAGTCCCCAGGAGACCTACCTGTCCCTCAGGAAGCTCAGTCACACAACAAATGGATCACTCCCAGTGCCTTCAGCCAAAGGACTGGCTGACGTTCACACAACATGTGTTCTAGCTTAGGGGGTGCTGTTGACAATATAAATGCAACTAGGCCCCTCAGCTCCATGGGGAGAGGAAAAATGTCCCCAGAGAAAAACACAAATGTTCATCTTGCAAGAAACCCCTTTTAAAAATATCCTAGCTCAGGCTCAGAGACCAGATCCCAGTAAGTCAGCTCCACGTTCACAACAGAGTCCCACTTACAATGACAAAACCCTGTTTCTAGAGATGCAGGCACCAATGGTCAAGGAGGGCTTTAGCCTTACCTGGAACGGTTAATTGTTTTTAAAGGAGAATATATTTGAGTATTACTTGGATCATAAAGTATTATCAATTTTTTTTAAAGTCTCAAGATAAAAGATCAGGTCACAACTTTTCAAATTTGTTTAAAGTTCTCAACATAAAGTGTCCAATTATACAGGACATAGGACCTTCTCTCTCTCTCTCTTTTTTTTTTTTTTTTTTTTTGCCATCTTCAGAAACAGACCTAGCTAGAATCAAGTGTTCCTGCCTCCCACTCTAGGTCACATTCGAATGAAAGGGCTTCCATAGAAACCCCTGCCTGATCTTCCTGCTTCTACTCCTACACTCCCCTCCCAGCATCTCTGTTGCAGTACCAGCCAGTTATCTTTTATCTAAAGCATAATCAAATCCCATCACCCAAAACCCAAAGTCTTTATCATGGCCCTATATGATCTGGCCCTGGCTACCTTCCCTCATTCCATTCCAGCCCCAGCAGCCTCCTTGTGTTCCTGATACACATCAAGCATATTTCCACCTCAAGGCCTTTGCCATTGCCGATCCCTCTGCCTGGAAGGCACTTAGCCCACCTATCTGCAGGGCTTGTTTCCTCTTTTCCTTCAAATCTCTGATCCACAGTTACCTGATCAGAGGCCTATAGGATCACCCTGTCTAAAACAGTACCTGCCATCATCCCCAACCTCTTACTCTGTTTTTCTCCTATGGAAACATTGTCTTTGTATGTGTGATATAGATAGATTTTTTTTCTGTTAACTGTCTGGCTCCCCCTCTCAAATGTAAGCTCCGAGTGAGTGAGACCTGTTTGTCAATTCACCCTTGCCCCTGCAGAGCTAAGAACAGTGCCCAGCATAGAAAGCCCTCAATAAATTAGGGGCTGAGCTAACGTCAATGGGACCTTTACAGCCCATTTATTTAGCTGCTAAGCATCTACAGCAGAATCAATATGAATTACTTTTCAGCATTTGTCAGTGCCTCTTAACAATAACAACTAACATTATTAGGTGCCAGGCCCTGTGCTAAGGGCTTTACTTCATTATACTACTAAATGAAAATGAATCATTGCTTTTTTACTTATGTGTCCCAAGGCATATCACACGAGATGACATACGAGATAGGTGGAAGTGTCTTTTTTTTTTTTAAGATTTTATTTATTTTATTTTTTCCCCCCAAAGCCCCAGTAGATAGTTGTATGTCATAGCTGCACATCCTTCTAGTTGCTGTATGTGGGACTCAGCCTCAGGATGGACGGAGAAGTGGTGCCTTGATGTGCACCCGGGATCCGAACCCGGGCCACCAGCATCGCAGCGCGCGCACTTAACCACCAAGCCACGGGGCCGGCCCTAGTGGAAGTGTCTTGAAAACTGTAAATCATTATATAAATGTTACTAAGGGCCGGCCCCATGGCTTAGCAGTTAAGTGCTCGCGCTCCACTACTGGCGGCCCAGGTTCGGATCCCGGGCGCGCACCGACGCACCGCTTCTCCGGCCATGCTGAGGCCGCGTCCCACATACAGCAACTAGAAGGATGTGCAGCTATGACATACAACTATCTACTGGGGCTTTGGGGGGAAAATAAATAAATAAATAAAATTTAAAAAAATTATAAATGTTACTAAATAGACACTATGTGGGAGAACATGCCCTCTAATCTAGTTGAGTGACCTCTAGCATTACTTGAATTTCTCTGAACCGCTATTCTAGTCAGTAAAGTGGGAGTAATAAAAAGAAAATAATAACAGCTAACAATTAGTGACCATTTTCTATATGCCAAGCGCTTTACACGTATTAACTTATTTAGTCCTTATAACAACTCTATGCTGTAGATACTATTATTAAGTACCTTGCCCAAGGTCATGAAATTAGTAGGCACTAACGCTGCTGCCCTTGGCACTGCAGCAAGGATGCTGAGATAATTAATGTAGTAAGGCTGTGTACCTGTTAGAAGTTATGACGCCTGCTGTCACTGTATCCCATGTCTTTGGGGCATGCCTCCCTCAATACACAGTGCCTTGATTTGCCCTGTCTGTTGTCCTTCCGGACTATAAGCTTTCTGAAAGTAGAGACTCTAGCTTCATCTCTGAATCCCTAACACCTAGCACAAAGGGGTGTTCAGTAAAAGTCTGGTGACTGTTGAATGACCATGTCTTTTTCACGTCTGTGACCCCCACACCTCGCACAGCAGCTGGCAAATAAACAGGTACTTAGTGAATAAATCATGGAAAAGACGTGAGTGTACATGGACAAAGACCAAAGGTGCAATTTGAATCATTTAATTTAGGGATCTTTGGGTTTTTTTGTTTTCCTTTTTTTCGGTAAAGTTGCTTGGCTCGAGAGGCTCTCTGAGATAGTGGAAGGAGTTTCAGAGGGAAAGGCAGAGGCCCTGGGCTCGAATCTGCGGTCTGCTACTACTCCGAGGCCCGACCAAGCCCCTTCCCTCTGGGGACTTCTCTTCCCTAAGCTCTCTATCTGTGCAGGGACTCCGACACTGTCCGAGCCTAATGCCTGAAGACAAAGTTAACTGCTCAGATAAGCCGTGACGCGAGACCCCACTCTTCCTGGTTACTCCGAGCGGGATGGAGAGCTAGGGCGACTGCCGACCGGTTGCCGGGCAACGCTGGCTGGGGGCGGGGTCGGAGACCGAGGGGCGGGGACCCGAGGGGCCCGGGCTCCGAGCGGGTGGAGCGGTTACCTTGCCCGCTTGGGTGGCGGCCGCCAGGCACGGGTGAGTCCCGTCGTAGCGCCCTATGGCCACCATGCGGGGGCTGATTTTGTGGCGCAGTTTCAGGGTGAACACGGGCAGCAGCATGATGGCGGCGGCTCTGGGAAGGAGGGCTGGCGGCCCGAGCCTGGCGCAGTGGAGCCGCCCCCACCCGCGGCGGCGAGGGGCGCGGGGAGCAGCCCGGCCCCGCGGAGCAGCCCGGCCCTGCCTCAGGCCTGGGGCGAAACACCCCCAAGGCCGAGGTAGCCCGCTGGCCGCCGACTCCTTCTGCGGCTGCGCAGGCCCGCCCAGCTCCTTCTGCGACTGCGCAGGCTCCGCCCAGCTCCTCCTGCAGCTGCGCAGTGGAGCCTTGCGCTTGGCTGAGGTTCAAGTTGGTAGTGTAACTGACCCACTCCTCCGTCTTGAATGCCGGTTCTGCCCTTTGCTTTAGCTGTTGTGTTGATGCAAACCATAGTAGTTACTTGCACTAAGTATACCAATCCTCTCAAAAAAAAAAAAAAATATCATGCTTTAGACTCTCGTTTAAATGGTCTACCGCCTTTTGTAAGATTCCCTATATATTTTTAAATGCAAACGTGAAATTAAAAAGTCACGAGGGGCCAGCCTGGTGGCAGCATAGTGGTTAAGTTCGTGCGTTGTGCTTTGGTGGCCTGGGGTTTGCAGGTTCAGATCCTGGGCGCGGACATACACACTGCTCATCAAGCCATGCTGTGGCAGTGTCCCACATACAAAATAGAGGAAGAGTGGCACAGGTGTTAGCTCAGGGACAATCTTCCTCACCAAAAAAATAAATAAATAAAAAATGAAAAGTCAGGAAACACTTCTTGACATTCATTCAAATCTTTCTTGAGGGCCCACTATGTGTCAGGCACTGTTGTGGACAATAGAGATATAGTAGTAAACACACTAGCTTACTGCTCTCCTGGAGCTCTCCGGGAGCTGACATACTAGCCAGAGGACACAGGCACTAAACAAGAAATACATGTAGTAGGCCATTTGGTGGTGAGCACTACAGAGAAGGTTAAAGGAGGGAAGAGGGATAAAGGATTGAAGGGAAAGCAATTCTAAACATGGTGGTAGGGAAGAGACCTCACTGAGAAAATGACATTCAGTCAAGGAATTGAGGGAAGTGAGGAAGTCCGCCCTGAAGAAGAGTGTTCTAACAGAGGAATTTCAGCTGCAAAGGTACCAAGGGGTCACTCTGGCTGCCTTCAGGAAATAGACATTTAGGGGTGAGGGATGAGATGAGTAAGAACCAACAGAAGAAACAGAGAAGGAGCAGCCATTGAGGAAGTAGGACCAGGAGAGGATAGCGTTCTGGAAGCCAAGTGAAGAGAGGATTGCCAGGAGGAGGAAAATACCTGTGTCAGATGCTGTAGGTAAGTCTTGAAAGAAGAGTTCTAGAATATTATTGATATTTGCATTTTGTAATTACAGCTGTACAGATGAGCATCTTTTTTCAAGTCTATTGGTGTGTCTGTGACTAGTTGTAACCTTTTTTGGAGATAATGTCAAAAGACTAAACTTGAGGGCCTTGCTAGAATGTAAGACCTGAGCCAATGGCCCCTCAGTTCCCCTCTGATAGGCCTTGCCTCTGAGTTCTCCCAGCACCTTTCTGCCCCACTCCGTCTGCTGTCACCTGTCTAAATCCCACGGTCCTGTAGCAGTTCCCTGACCAGCCCTGTAATGGGAATTGCCCTGGGTCTGTCCTCCTGCACTTGTCCATCGGAACTTTGTTTTCTGAAGTACCCTTCCCCTCAGCCCCCAGACTCTAACTCCACGAAGTCATCGCCTCACTGAATCCGCTCCACTTTGATAACAGCTGATCACAAGGCTTCAGAGGCCGCCTCTCCCAGAACAGCTTGAAAGAAATGAATCTCTAATAGAGGTCATCACACACTCTTCATTTTTCTGACAAACATTTATTGAAGGTCTCTGTGCTAGGGAGTATTTAGTTAGGAATACAGCAGTCAATAAGAAAGACACAATCTGTGCCCTCATGAAATTTACATCCTAGGAGTGTATTAGTTTGCTAATACATGGCCATAACAAAATGCCACAAACTGGGTAGCTTTAACAACAGAAGTTGATGTGATTACAGTTCTGGAGGCTGTAAGTCCAAGATCAAGATGCCAACATGGTTGGTTTTTCCTGAAGCTCCCGTCCTTGTCTTGCAGATGGCCTCCCTCTTGCTGTGTCTTTACATGATTGTCCCTCTGCATGCACCCCTGGTGTCTCTCTCTGTGTCCAAATTTCGTCTTCTTAAAAGGACACCAGTCAGACTGCATTAGGGCCCACCCTAAGGGCCTCATTTTAACTTAATCACCTCTTTAAACACCCTATCTCCAAATACAGTCACATTCTGAGGTCCTGGGGGTTAGGACTCCAACAAATGAACTTGGGGGTGGGATACACAATTCAGCCCATAACAAAGGGATAGGGAGCGACAGACGTTAAACATGACAGCAAATAAGATCATTTTATCTGGAGATAAGGGTGATGTGCTGGGGCTCAGAAAAGGCCTCCTGGAGAAAATGACATTTGAACCAAGGGCTTTATAAGAAAGTGGCAGTCATTAGAAGATATGGGGGAAGGACATTCCAGATGTTCCAGAATGCTGTTCCAGAGGGAACAGCAAGGGCAAAGGCCCAGGTCGGGCATGTTTGAAGATCAGAAAGAAGACAACGTGACTGGAGCCTACTGAGCGACAAAGAGAGAGGTCAGCGGGGCCCGCATCACCTAGAGCTGTGAGCCACACCGAGGAGCTTGAGTTTTACTCTTTAGCAGGCAGACAAGTCCATGGCCTACTGGATATCCTCTTAGGGCTGGTCTTGGCCTCCATCCACCTGACCAAGCCCCGCTCACCCTGTGTACTGCCTTGGTGGCCTGCAACTTTGCGGTTGCTCTTTCTAACAGTATGTTACAATCTGCAGCAGCATCACTAATGTTTATTGAGCATTTTCTAGATGCCATTCCAAGGACTTTATATAGATCATTTCACTCAGTCCTACAATAATCCTATGGGTAGGTACTATTGGTGTCCCATTTTAAGATGACAAAGCTCTACCAGTGTCACCTCCTCCCTTCGTAACTCTTCACTGGCTGCCCATTTTCAACCAAAGAAAGTTCAAGCTCTTTGACAAATTACATGAAGATCTCCAAATTCCGACCACTGTTGGCCTCCGCGGCCTCGTCTTTTGCCTCCTCTTGCCTCCAACTCAGTCCCTTCTCATATGCTGTCTCTAGCCTCTCTGCCTTGGCTCACATTAGCCCTCTGCCTGGAATGGGCTTCCCTCCTCGCTTTATAACTCCCTCCCATCTTTGAGGGCAGGTTGGACATCACCACTCCAGAGAGTCATGTCTGACGGCCTCTCTCTCAGCTGCTACCACACTTAGGAGGTAGCCGCCCTTCCTCTGTGCTTTCATCGGTCCCCCGGCAGTCATATCATTGGCCATGTTGAGGGTATTTGAGTCTTTGGATCACAACTCTAATTAGGATCAGCAAGGATCTCCAGAAGGGTAGAGAATCCCCATCCTCTCTGCCAAGCACTGATCAGGGCAGTGAACTTAGATGGAGGCCTTCCTCTGAGGAGGAAGGAATGACAGCCAGGAGAGGCTGGCCTGGAGCTGACCCTCTCCTTACCAATAGTCCCAGAGTCTTCTCTACCTCCCATGACCCACCAGGAATCCTAGGCTCTTCAGAGGGGACACCTGTCATCTTCACATCAATGGGAGCTGGGGCACCTGAGGACCCAGGACTTGAGAGAAGGAGCTGGTGGGCTCTAGGTGGGCAGCACTACACAATGGGTAAGCCCACAAGCCTCGACAGACCTGGGTTCAAATTCCTCATCCGTCAGTCACTAGCTGAGACTTGGGTCCCTCAGCTCACATCTATTGAGCGCCTTCTCCGTGCCACGCACTTGACACACACACTAACTCATTTAATCCTCACAGCCACCCTCTGAGGGAGATCCTGTCATCATCCCCATTTTACAGGAGAGGAAACAGAGTCAGGGGAGGTTATATAATATAAGCCAAAGGTCACACAGCTGGTAAGTGGCAGAACCAGACTGGCAAACCCAGGTGGTCACCTGAGCTCCTAACCACTGCACATACCGTCTCCTGCAGCGAACTTCCGTAGCACGTGTCCTCTTCTAGTAAAGAGACATATTAATAGTACTACTTCTGAGGAGTGTTGTTATGAGAATTAGACAGACTAATATAAATAAGGCACTTAAACCAATGCCTGGCACTTAGTAAGGGCGCCCATAAATGGTTATTATTGTTGTTATTTTGTGGTTATTATTATTTCCTCTAAGTGAAAAGGCTGCCTTTGACTGGTTAGGGCTACTATTGTAATAAATTTGGTGTCTTTTTTCTTTTTTTAGCAAGTAGTATTATTCCCAGTTCCCTCAGCCCTGGGGTTGGAAAAACCAACCTGGCTAGTCAAGGTCTGGCGGGACTAAGTGAGACCAAGAACTTAGATCCTGCCTTAGGGGAACCTTAGGCCACGTCCCGCCACTGCCCCGACCTCTCCGTGTCCTCACCTCGCGTGTACAAAGCACCCCCACTAGAGGGTGTGCAGGAGTAAAGAACAGAGGATCGTACACCTCGGGACTCCCGATTAAAGGTCTGGAGAGGGGTAGGGTGAGAGGCTGCCCAGGACAGGAGGCCTCCAACAGTGGCAGGGTTGACTTCTGGGGAGTGGACTGGGGTGGGGGCCAGCTGGAGAAGGACTTTTGCCTTTTCCTTTATGCACCGTGGTATTTGCTGTGTTTACAGCAAGTTCATTTTACTTTTATAATACACACATGCAACTTTAAAATAAGTAGTGTGAGGGTGGGGGCTGTCTGTGAATTTCAGAGATCCAGATCCACAGCCTCTCCTCACCCCATTGCCCTAGAACCTGCCTATAGAGAACCCCAGTCTTAAGTTTCCCCAAACTTAAGGGGCATGGCCATTCAGATCCTCCCCAGTCCACGGAGGGGCCGGGAGCCCACTGGAGCAGAGCAGGCAACAGAGAGCCCAGCTCTGTGAGAACGCTTCCCAAGCAGCCCTCCCAAGTGCCCCATCCTTCAGTCCTCCCTCACCTGCCTCCCTGGTAACTCGGTGATGCGTCTGCTGGCGGCCGTGGGGGTGAGGCCGCCCATGTGGGTCTCTTCTGTCAGCCCATTTCACCCATGTGAGAAAGGAGGAAATGAATCATATTTTAAAGCCACTTAGCAGCATGTCATGTATGAAAAAACAGAAACAACTGCCTTCTGGTCAGTAGATGGGGAAAAGTTATTACTGCTACTGCTAATAGACAATAACATGTGTTGAGCACTGAACTATGTGCCAGACTGCAAAATTATTTACTTGTACGTATTATTATCTCACTTAATCCTCACAATAACCCTGTAAGATAGGTAATATTATTATGCCCATTTTACATATGCAGAAACTAATTTCAACTCCAATTTTCCTCTACCTGCCCCCTCATCCCACCCCCACCCATGCATCTCACTGAACTGGTAGGAAATGCCAACAAAGTCCGTGTTAGGTATCCCCCCACCCCAACTCACACCTCAGAGAACCATCAGAACCAGGGGGGCCTAGCAATGCCGTAAAATGGGGAGAGGGGTATCTGACCTCCAGTCTCCTGTGGTTGCTGCCAATACCCTCATCCAAGCTCCCTGTGGCCTCTCGTTGTGGGGGATTCTCTGACACTTCCATGGGACTTGAAACTCCCTGGAGAGGCCACAAATCCCAGCGCCCAGGTTTGAAGCATCATGCCCTCCTCTCGGGGCTCTGGCTGCATCCGCCAGGTGAGGCCAGGGTCCACAAAAACTCCCAGATGCTTGTAGCTGAAGTCTGTGAATAATCTCAGGAGGAGATGCTAAAAGTTAGACTAAGTGAGAAACACTTGCATTAAAATGGAATTACTGTGGATTTAGAATTTGTCCTGTACACGTAAAAGAGTTGTTTCCAAAGATCGTCCACTATTGAGTTTTTGAAACTGTGTTGCTGGTTGTTCTCCATTTGTCTCTCCAGATCCATTTTCTCCCTCCTCTGCCCTGGTCTGTGCCCCGGGAGGCTGAGCTCTGCAGACCTGCACTGGACCCAGGCTCCCTTGCACTGCCGGGAGATCAGAGATGGGAGGAGAGAAAGGTCAGAATCTTGATTCCTCGCCCACTGCTGGGTGTAATTTGGGCAGTGGCTGCGTCCCTCTGCCCCCTGCCATGGCTCCTGTGGGGCAGTTCCTTGGCTTCAACTATGCTTTCACGTGGCTCTGGGAAGACCCGCTCCTTCTCTCACTCCTCCCGGCCCGGGGGGGTGACAGCTTCCCACCGTGCCCGTCTCCGGGTGCCTTATCATCCCTCCTGGGTGTCCCTTAGCCCTGCCCACACCTCTGTACCTAGTCCCCTTCATTAAACTCTCTTCCTGTAAACACTTTGCGCCCTCTCTTTCCTGCTGGAACCTGACTGACATACAGACTGAGATTTTGACTTAGTCTCGGTGAAGGAAGTTCTCACTGGACTCGAGCATCAGTGTTTTCTGTGAGGGTCCAGTGGGTACAACACACCTCCACCTCTGTCCCGGAAGGATGCCATCCAGCTTCTCCTCACACTGTCTCCTGGTACAAATCTCTGTCCAATGGCAATAGCCTTCCAACTGTCTCTATGCTGTCCGACAGCAGCCAAAGCATCGTTATGAAGGAGGAGGAGGAGGGAGAAGGGGAGAAGGAGGAGGGAGAAAGGGAGGGGGAGAAGGAGTTGCAGGAGCAGGTCTTGTGCAAGACAATACCATTGGCGGAAACTGGGTAAAGGTACGTGGGCTCTCTATTATTTCTTACAACTGCATGAGAATCTACAATTATCTCAAAAGAAGAAGTTGAAATTTAAAAACATTCCAAGGTAAGAACAGAGGAGGGTCCGGGAGCAGCATGAAAGGAACTCTGAAGAAAATATAGAAAGAAAACATGCCTCTGAAATCCCCAGGCTGGGAAGGGAGTAGAACTGGTGTCACCACTCCAGGTACTCATGGGGCTGGCACCCAGCTGTATCAGGATCCAAAACCAGCACTTCAAAATTTAGAGATCAAGGTGCTTCTCAACATGAACTTTCAGGATTATAGCCATAGAGCCACCACAAAGATGGCTGAGATAAGAGATTGAAAAATGAAGTGCACACTCACCAGGGTACCACCCTGCCCTGTGCTGGCTTCAAGGTGGCGACGAGTCACGTGTGGCCGTTGAGAACCTGAAATGTGGCTAGTTCCAACTGCGGTCAGCTCTACGTGTAAAACACACACTGGATTTTGAAGAGTTAGTATAAAAATAATTTTACATATCTGGTTGATATTTTTATATTGATTATATTTTGAAATGATAAATTGATAGTATTTTTGATATATCAAGTTAAATAAAATCTTATGAAGATTAAAAAGAACACATGAAAAAAGGCCTGGTGGAAACTCTAAAAGTGAAAAAAATTTTCAACTCTTACTGGAGAAACTCTCACAGTATTTTGCCCTCTATTGGATCATTTTCATCAACATACAAATATGCTATTATTTCTCCCATCTGAAAAATTCTTTCTCTATGAGTAAATGATTGAATAGATAAATAAATGGGAGACAAGGGACACATCTTCCCTACAGAATTCCAATTAATATATGTAAATACTCCCCTCCAGAAGGCAGGGCTTAACTGTCTTCCCCTTTGAGGGTGGGCTGGACTTCATGTCTTGCTTCCAAAGAACAGAGTATGGAAAAGAAAATATAGTAACTTTATAGGGGAGAAACCTGGCAGACACCCTCTTAACAAGGGATCAAGATTGACATCACCAGTGGTAAGTCATGTTATCATGTGGGGCACTTCATCTCTCTGGTCTTCTTCCCCCAAATCCCATAAACCCTGTCTAACCACGAGAAAACATCAGATAAACCAAAAATGAGGAATATTCTACAAAATGCCTGACCAGTACTCCTCAAAACTGCCAAGATCATGAAAAACAAGGAAAAACTGAGACACGGTCACAGAATGGAAAAGATTAAGGAGATGATTAGTAAATGCAATGCTGGATTGGATCTTGGAAGAGAAAAGGGACATGAGTGAGAATATTGGTGAAATCCAATTAGAGTTTATATTTTGGTTAGTAACATCGTAGCAACGCGAATTGCTTGGTTTTGATGGATGTACCATGGTTATGTGAGATGATAACATTAGGGGGAGCTGGATGAACAGTCTACAGGAACTCTCGCCTAGGACTGGGGACTGGGGTGGTGATGGGAGCGAGGATTGACTATAAAGGGGCACAAGGGAACTTTTTGGGGTGATAGGAATGTTATATATTTTGATTCTGGTGGTGGTTACATAGATGTATACATTTGTCAAAACTCATCAAACTGTACATTTAAAATAATAAAGTTTATTGTATGTAAATTATGCCTCTAGGAAGCAGATTTTTAAAAAATTTTTTAAATCAAAATATAAGATCATGTCACTCCCATACATAAAATCCTTTACACATTGAATAAAATCCAAAGTCCTAACTTGGCCTACAGAACTCTGATGTCTGTGAATCATCCCAGCATACCAAATAGAGTCTCACTTCAGGACCTTTGCACAGTCTCTCCACCTGGAGTGCTCTGCCCTCAGATCTTGTCAAGTCTGGCTCCTACGTGTCAATTAGGTCTCAGCTCAAAGCTCCCTCCTCACAGAGGCCAACCTTGTGGCCCAGCTCTCTGTCCCTCATATCACCCTGCTTCTTCTTCATTGCATTTATCTCTTTCTGAGATTATCTTGTTTATTTGTTTCTTTACTTGTTTTTTTGGTCTGTCTCGCCACACTAGAATGTAGCTTGGCAAGTGTCTTGCCCACTTCTGGTAGGGGAGCCCCATGCTAGTAACCTCTCCTACCCCCAGAGATAGAAGTCAAGCAGACAGAAGCTCAAGTCTTACTTTATCCCTGGTAAGAATTGATAATGGAGAATGTGACTTCTATTTGCTGGAAAATGAAATTCCTAATCACGAATGCCAGAATCAGGGAGATTTGTCCATCACTGGAAAACACAGGCCAAATCCTGGGACAGGCCTCTTTTGTCACCCATCTGGGAGTAGGCAGGCCAGCTCTCAAGGGGAAGCTGAGCTGCACACCCCGGGAATAAGCGCAGAGCAGCAGAGGCAAAAGACACCAGGACCGTTATGCAATATTCTTGCTCCCTCCTCAAGACACATTCCAGCCCAACATCATCTAAGCACCTTCAACAGTTCCGGGCACAGACTGGGTGCTCTTTAAATATTTGGTGAATGAATGATGGTCTAATTCAAATAAATCAATATCACCTTGTAAATAACTTGCTTGGCAGGACTGACCACACCACCTTACAGTTCTTTCCACCTGGAACACTCAGCCCCCAGGTCTTTTCAAGCCTGGCTCCCATGTGTCAATCAATGCTCCCTCCTCAGAGAGGCCTGCCCGGAGCCCTCAGTCTCTCTCCCATTACCCTGCTTTATCAATCCCGCCCTGGAGGATTGGCCTACATAACTTCCCCCCAGTGAAAAATTCAAAATAGGTTGTAGCGTTTTGCACTAAGAAGCATTGAGAAGTGGTGCCTATTTTTTTTTCTTGTTTTGCACCATGAGATTCACAAGACCGTGCTTGAGATTCTGGGCATGATTCTAAGAGTGATTCATGATTCTGGGTGAGCCAGAGACTCCTGGAGTGAAGAAGGGAAGCCATCGAGGGATGATTGCCATTTGTACACATACAAGGACCAGGACTTAATTTTTTTTTTAATAAACCATGACAAAGCGCTGCTATGCATCACAGCCTCAGTTATTCCAAGACTTATTCAGTAAGTTACATTTAAAGACTCTCTAGGAAAATAAGAAAAGATTTGGTCCAGCAGGATTCAAATATCATAATAGCCTTGCCAAACAATTCACTCACAGAAACACACTTTGATTAATTTTTGTTGATGTTGTTCTTTCTAATATTAGCCGATTTTAGGCATAAGCTTCTGATTTTGAAATACCTATATAACTTACATAAATTGTGATTTTTTTTTAATCTACAAATCTACTCTCCTTCATCATTTTGTTGCTATGATTGGTGAAAAACTCTTCCCACTTCATCTCCAGCTGCCAAGCCCTCAGTGGTAAATGGTATTGATGGGAAGGCGTGACCAGAGACGCACTGACAATGACAAGTTGGCTCTGCCAGGGCAACGACGTCCCAAGAGTCTTCAAATGATTCTGAAATTAGAGGTGGCCACGGCCGGATGCGGTAAGCCCAGCACCCAAGGAGCAGAGGAACCAGCTCCTGGCCCAGCCCGCCCCCAGGATTCAGATCAAAGCCGATGGCTGGACTGTGTTCCAGTTTCCAAGGAGGGTTTCCAAGGGCTCTTTATAGCCCCCTGGTGCCAAGGCTGGGTGTGGGCAGCATCAGACGCTGGCTAGGCTTGCCTCAGCTTTAGTAACCACCTATTTGGGCGGAAAGCCAACCTCTGGGCACCTGGTCTGGAAGGTTTGAGGTTTTCCACCTTCATATGAATTCCCATAGCTGAAAGTGGTGTGCAGCTTTGTGGACCTGAGCATCATATCCTCAGGGGGCAGAGCAGGCTAAAGGAAATCCCAAGTTCCATTTCTACAAGCATGGCATTTCCCAGTAGGAAGGGGCCAGAGAGATCACCAGCCTGGGCTTCTGAACAAGGCAAGAATCCCCACCTAGCCCCTGTTCAAATACTTCCCATGAATGGATGGCTCATGATTCACCTGGAGGACACAACTTTTGCACATGATTCTCAGATATCTCTTGCTTATATTGAGCCACATATCAGTCTCTCTGTGGAAACAGACAGATTGACTTCAGCACTCTTCCCATGTCAGCGCTTGGGGTGTTTGAAGATATATCATCTTCCCTCCATGGCTTCTTTATGCTGAACACTCCCAGGTGGAACCTTCAAGGGTTCCAGGGTAGGGGCATGGAGTTCTTGTTTCTCTTACCCACCTGGGCACACTTTACCATTGCTTCTTCCTTCAGGAGGCTCCTCTGAGAGGAACAGAACTTTAAAGCAGATGTGCTATGTTGTGAGCTCCCCCCACACACCCAGAAGTCCTTTCCCTCCACCTGCCTCAAGCTTCCCAGGTGTAAGCCAGAGGTGATGACAGCAGTATAATCCAGACAACAGGGGTGTACGGCGGCCGAGGAATTCGCCAGCAGAAGACACCAGGAAATAAAGATCAAGTCTATCTTTTAAAACATAGACAAAAGCAAACAGGCCAAGGTGCTAAGGCTTGATGGGTCCCTGGAGGACACAGAAGTCACGCTCAACTAGGATTGTGAGAAACTGAATGAAGGGACGAATGACAGGGGTGTGGGCAGGACTTGGGAAACCAACAAGAGATAGGAGGCTACAGTGGCAGCTACGACCACCTGTTATGGGCTGATTGTGTCCCCCACAGAAAAGATATGCTGGAGTCCGAACCCCAGTACCTTGGAATGTGACCTTATTTGGAGATGGGGTCTTTGCAGGGATAATCAAGTTAAAAGAGGTCATTAGGGTGTCATAACCTAATATGACTAGTGTCCTCATAAAAGGGGGAAATTTGGACATAGACTCACACAAGGAGAACACCACATGAAGATGAAGGCAGAGATTGGGGTGATGCTTCTGCAAGCCCAGGAACACCAAAGATTGCTCGCCAAGGGAGGGATAGGTAGGGAACAGATTCTTCCTCACAGCCCTCGGAAGGAACCAACCCTGTTGGCACCTTGATGTTAGACTTGAAGCCTCCAGAATTGTGAGACAATAATTTCTCTTGTTCAAGCCATTTAGTTTGTGGTACTCTGTTGTGGCAGCCGTAGCAAACTAACACACCAGCCCTAGGCCTAAAGTCACAAGGGAAGAAAACTAGGTCACCAGAGCCCAGTGAGGGGGCGCTTGGCTGGAGCTGTATTCACAAAGGTGGCAATGCCAGGAGGGAGCCGGGCAATAAAGACCCCAGCTGCTCTCTCCTCCTACCCTCCAGTCTCCTGCATCGCCTGAGCCAATGGACACCAGTGGGCAAGGGAGGTGGGAGATGCACACCAGGAATCTACCTGGAGGGGGGGTTGTCCACACTGCTCTTATGACCTATCTATGTGGGCTGATAGAGCAGGAAGGGAACGCAGGAGCGCCTAGCCAACCCTTTCCTTTGACCCCTGAGGAAACCGAGTCCCATGGGGGTGTGACAGTGCAGCCAGTTAATTGCAGAATCGAGACTAAATTTCAACTCTCCAGATTCTCAGTCATGTGCTTCTTCTGAATATCAGGGCTGCGTTTTGTTTTATTGTTATCTTGTCCTGTCACTCACCCACCCTAACCTCTTTAGCACAAGGTCATCTTATTTTTTTTATTTTTTTATTCTTTTTGTGTGAGGAAGATTAGCCCTGAGCTAACATTCGTTGCCAATCCTCCTCTTGTTTTTTGCTAAGAAAGATTGGCCCTGGGCTAACATCTGTGCCCATCTTCCTCTACTTTTTATGGGACACCGCGACAGCACGGCTTGATAAGCGGTGCGTCGTTCCGCACCCAGGATCCAAACCTGTGAACCCTGGGCCACCAAAGTGGTGCGTGCACACTTAACTGCTATGCCACCGGGCCAGCCCCAACAATGTCTTTTTAAAATATTTATTATTTGAATAGGTAACACTTTGATATCATACCATAAAAGCATTTACACAAAGATGTGGAGAAATTGGAACCCTGCGCATTGGTGGGAATGTAAAATGGTGCAGCCACTGTGGAATATAGTATGATGATTCCTCAAAAAATTAAACATAGAATAAACATCTGATCCAGAATTCCAGTCCCAGGTATAGGCCCAAAAGAATTGAAAACAGGGACTCAAACAGATACTTGTACACTAATGTTCACAGCAGCCTTATTCACAATAGTCAAAAAGTGGCAATAACCCAAGTGTGCATCAACGGATGAATGGATAAACAAAATGTGATACATCTACACACCGTGGAATATTATTCAGGCATAAAAAGGCATGAAGTACTGAAACACACTGCAACATTGATGAACCTTGAAGACATTGTGCTGAGCAAAATAAGCCAGATTCAAAAGGACAAATATTGTATAATTATATGAGGTACTAGAATAGGCAAATACATAGAGACAGAAAGTAGAATAGAGGTTACCAGGGGCTGAGGGGAGGGAGGAATGGGAGTTATTGTTTAATGGGTTTAGTTTTCTGTTTGGGATGATGAAAAAGTTCTGGAAATAGATAGTGGTGATGGTTACATAACATTGTGAATGTGCTTAATGCCACTGAATTGTATACTTAAAAGTGGTTATAATGGTAACATTTATGTTGTGTATATTTTACCACAATAAAAAATATATTTTTTAAAAAAGCGTATACAACGAAAAGGAAGTCCCCCTCCCACCCGTGTCCTTGCCACCAAAATCCCCTTCCTGGGGACCCCTCTGAGACCAGCTTCCCGGGTCTCCTTCCGAAGTTGGTCTGTGATACACAGGTAACTTCCTATGTATACCCTTCTCCCTAGCTTTTGTTTACTCCGTAATTGGCAGCATGCTAGACACACAGGTTTTTTTTTTTTTTTTTGGTGAGGAAGATTGGCCCTGAGCTAACATCCATTGCCAATCCTCCTCTTTTTGCTGAGGAAGATTGGCCCTGAGCTAGCATCTGTGCCCATCTTCCTCTATTTTATATGTGGGACGCCTACCTCAACATGGCTTGATGAGCGGTGTGTAGGTCAGCGCCCAGGATCTGAAACTGTGAACCCCTGGCCGCAGAAGCGGAGTGCACAAACTGAACCACTACACCACTGGGCCAGCCCCTAGACACACAGTTTTATATTTGGCTTTTTGCACTTAACAATCTGCTTTGAAAAGCATCTTCATTTTTCTTTTAAGGCCACAGAGTGTGTTCCTGTACAAACCCTTTTACGCAGAAAGTGTTCAACTACTATTTGAAGATGACAACCTTGCATTTTAATAAGGTATAATGCCTTAACTCCAAAGAATGAATTAAGAATGGTAGAATTTTAGAAACCTGCCAAGTGTGTGCATGCACGAGAAGAGGATGGGGATACAGTCTTTTCAGTTCAGCTTAACAAATATTTATGGAGGCCACACCAGGAAAAAGGTCCTTTGCTGGATGCTGGTATAATAATAGCCAACAGCTATAAAGCTCTTTCCATGCGGCAGCTACTGTTCTATGCACATTAACTTATTTAATCCCCACAACAACATTATGATGTAGGTGTTGTTGTCAATTATTCCCATTTTACCAGTCAGGACTCCCAGGCATGAAGTGGTAAGTAACTCACCCAAGATTGCTTAGCTAGTGAGTGACAGACAGAACTGGGACTCCATCCACAGAGTGGGGCTCCAGGGGCCTTGCTCCTATTCACGACGCAGCCATGCTGCCTCTCAGGCATGCAGACATTTATTGAATCTCATGCCAGTCCTCAACTTCCTACTGAGAGGGATATAAGGATGCCTTAGACATAAGCCCCGCCCTCAAGGAGTTAACGTCATAACAGGGGCACAATTCACCCTAATGCAAGGCGGAGAACTGATCAATGTTAGAAAAGAGGAACATATTGACTGTTCTGGAGGTTGGAGGAGGGATGGTGAGGAATGTCCCGTGGAAGAAGTGACATCTCAGAGTGAAGGAAAACAGCATTTATGGAGCAGCTGTGCCACACCAGCCACTTGATATGTTGACTACTTCCAACAACTCTATTATCACCCCTATTTCGTAGATGAAAAAAATTGAGGCTTTCAGAGATGCATTAAATTGGTGAAGCCAGGATTCTCTCCCAGGGTCGTCTAACTCAGAGCCGAGGCCCAGCCAGCCTGGCAAGGTCTTCCCAATGCTGATCACGTCAGCCCTTCTCCCTGGGGAGTGTCTGGGATCTGTAGTCAGCTTGGTGTAAGCAGCAGCCAGTTAACAAGCCAAAAGCACTTTAAAGATGACATCACCTATAAAAAGGGCCCATTCCCACAGTTGCAGGCAGAGAGGATTGTGGTGATGACAGTGTATGAGCAAGGTACGAATTCCTGGGCAGGAGAGGCTGAGATTCCAGTTTCCAGAAGAGGCCACAATCTGGGGCAGAATTGCCCCAACTTCAGTCTTTCGTGAACCACTCTCCCCTGAATTTTGCCATAACTGCATTCTGTCTGTCCTGTAATTTACTTAGTCTTTTCATTACATTGACTCACTTAAAGATTATTCATCCTAAGCATGAACCTTTGTAAACTTATAAGTTCCATGTGCTAGCTGCATTTCTTTCTAATGTGCATTAAAATTCATTAAAACTGCTAAAACCACAAAAAACAATAGTCTGTCCGCACACCATCTAAAAGCCTCTCCCTTTGGGGAACCCCAGCCTGGAGCACCTGTCTCCCTGGTGAGCAGAGAACTCTCTAATTCCACTCTTCCTCTTGCTCCACAACCTTAGGGAGTTCCTTTTCCTTCCTCTGGGCCTCAGTTTCCCCATCCCCAGATTCCTTGCAACTTTTATATGTGAGGTAGTGAAATGCACAGACTGAAGCCACTTGGCCTGGGTTAGAATCCAGGACCTGCCCTTTCCCAGGAGTGTGACTTCAGGCAATTAGCTCTTCTCTGCCTCAGCTGCACCACCTGTGAAGTGGGCGACTACTTCACAGAGCTATTGAGGGACTGTGCACCTTCCCCAAGGAGCCTACCCTGACCGCCCTACGGTATACGCTACCATCCTATTGTATACACCACGTGTCCCCTACCACAGCGACTTCTAATCCCCCTTACTCTACTTGTCCTTTTTTCCATGCGTTTATTACCTAACAAACTATATGATCAGTTGATTGATTATGTTTATTCTTTTTTTCCTCCTGCTCCTCCCTGAGAATGTAGATTCCACAAGAGCAGGGATATTCACCAGTTTTGTTTATTAATGTGTCCCAAGCCCCTAGGTGGAAGACTGTCTGGTCCTCAATAAAAATTTCTTGAATGAACGGAATGACTGAATAAATCCTGGATCTCATAGCCTCCCTCACGGGGTTAGAATCCCACACCCCAGGAAAAGCCAATACAATCCTGGACCAAAGAAATCATTGCCTTCTGTTTAATATTTCGAAGGAATGGGGACTATTAGGGAACAGTCTGTGACTCCAAGGGAAGCCAGTCTTTGGGGCTTTCTAGAAGTACTAATGATATATCAAAGGAAGTGAAGCTATCATCAAAACGGATGCCTTTCGGCAAGTCTGGGGGATGGGAGTGGGGCTGCTACTCAGTGGGGCTTTGAAAGTGGTGAGTGTTGGGTTCAGGGAGACCCCCAAAGGTCTCTGCTGGTGTGGCTCTGCCGTCCTTGCTGGGTCGGGAAAGGGTAACTCCTCTATTGAGCACCAGCTAAGTGCAGAGGCTTCCTGTGAGAGCAGCGCATTTATTCCTCAACACAACCATACGTGGTGGGTGGAATTACGCCTATTTTACAGACGGGGACAGAGGCCTGGAAAGAGAAAGTGACTCGCCAAGCATCACCGAGCCGATTGATTAGCAGGGGCGTCTGGGCTGGAACCCCAGCCTGCTCTGGGCACCCCCAGACCCTCTCTCACGCCGCATTTCACAGCCCTGAAACAGGGCTGACATAGGCTGCCTCAGATGATGATGACGTGGAAGTATATTTGTTCTCCACAGAAAGATGCTCACGGCGTGTCTTAAAAGCCAGAGCTTGTTTTCTGACCCCAAAGGGCTGGCCCAGTCATCCACCAGGCTGGGCTCCAGGAGATTTTGGCTGTTTCTAGAGGGATCAAAGGAGCTTCCTAAGAGATCCTGGGAAGCAGCAGGTCCAGACCCCGCCCTCCTAAAACAACGGTGTGGATGGGGACGTCCCACATGCTGCTCATTAGACAGTCACCATATTCTGGCCTCTCACCAGATGCTTATATAAAATATTAGTGGAAGGAGACACAAAAAGCAGGGGATAGCTGTTGCTTCAGAGAGAATCACACGGCTGGCTCAGGGAAGGTGCGAGACTACTCACCGCTTTCTCTTTTGTTCCCCTGGAATTTTGAACCATACGACTACATTATCTATTTAAAATAAATAAATAAAACCAAAATTTTTTAATAAAGGTGATCACCGCATATGGTTGGGGAGGGAAAAGGTTACAAAGTAGCTTGTTTAATGTAATCATTTTTTTTTTTTTATGTTTTAGGAAGGTATGTATGTATGTCACCAATAACGGGACAAACCAACATCATGCACCTCCTGACGGGATGCACTGAGGAACCAGGATCATTTCCATGGTGTTGCTGCCAGAAATGCAGAACCTGAATCTAATCCTAAGGAAACACGAGGCAAGCCTTGAGGAGCATTCTTTTTTTTTTTTTTTTTTTGTGAGGGAAATCAGCCCTGAGCTAACATGCTTGCTAATCCTCCTCTTTTTTTTTTTTTTTTTTTTTGCTGAGGAAGACCGGAAGACTGGCTCTGAGCTAACATCTATTGCCAATCCTCCTCCGTTTTTTTTTCCCCAAAGCCCCAGTAGATAGTTGTATGTCATAGTCGCACATCCTTCTAGTTGCTGTATGTGGGACGCGGCCTCAGCATGGCTGGAGAAGCGGTGCATCGGTGCGCGCCCGGGATCTGAACCCCGGGCCGCTAGTAGCGGAGCGTGCACACTTAACTGCTAAGCCACCAGGCCGGCCCTAGGGGCATTCTACACAAGGACTGGCCTGTACTCTCCCAAAATGCCAAGGTCGTGAAGGAAAAGGAAAGCGGAGGAACGGTTTTAGATGGAAGGAGAGTAAAAACACGCGACAACCAAATGTAATTATGAGGTCGTGGATTAGGTCCCAGAGCAGGAAAAAAATTGCTATAAAAGATGTTAGTGAGGGCCGGCCCCGTGGCTTAGCGGTTAAGTGCACGTGCTCCGCTTCTGGCGGCCTGGGTTGGGATCCCGGGTGCACACCGACACACCGCTTCTCTGGCCATGCTGAGGCCGCGTCCCACAACTAGAAGGATGTGCAACTACGACATAAAACTATCTACTGGGGCTTTGGGGAAAAAGAAATAAATAAAAAATTAAAAAAAAAAAAGATGTTAGTGAGATAATTGGTGACATTTATATAAGGTCTGCAGACTAGATCATAATACTGTATCAATATTAAACTTCCTGATTTTGTTAACTGTATTATGGGTGTGTAAATTAACATCCTTGTTTGTTTTTAGGAAATATGTAATGAAGTATTTAGTAGCAAAGGGGCAACTTACTCTCAAATGGTTCAGAGAAAAAAATTTTATAGAGATATGTAAATATGTGTATATATAAATACATATATAGATACGTTGAGAGAAAGGAGAGATGAGACAATGACAAAGCAGATGTGGCAAAATGCACATCTGAGTAAAGGGTACATGAGAGCTCTCTGTACTATTCTTGTAAATTTTCTTTAAGTTTGAAATTAATTCAAAAATGACAGAAAGATATGAGACAAAATCTTAGCGCTTATTTCTGGGTAGTGAGATTGTCATTGAGTTTTCTTTTTGCGTGCCTATGATTTCTTTTCTTTGTTTCTTCCTTCTCTTTCTTTTTCTTTTGGAAAAGTAATACAGGCATATGGTAAAAATAGTTCCAATGCTAAAAAAACACAGTGTGAGTCTCCCTCCCAGCTGAGCGGACCCTCAGCTCCCTGGTCCCCCTCTCAGAGATAACCACATCGTTCCGTGTGTCTTGTGTCTATTCGCAGGTGTGTTCTGATCATATACAAACATGTACGTTGAGGTAGCCTCTCCCCTCCTCACCCCTCACAAATGGTGGCATCCTGTGGCTTGCTGTACACACCATTCTGTACCTGGCTTTCCCTCAGTTAACACTATATCATGATCCTTCCATATTGGGACACATAGAACCACCTCATATTCTTAAGGGCCGCCTAGAATTCCATTGCATTGATGTGTCATAATTCATCAAACCAATCCCCCTTGTCATGGGCATTTAGTCCTTTTCCAACCTTTTCAATTACACCCACTTCTTTGTGCACAATGAGTAAACAAAGGCATAGGATAATTTCCCACAATGGAGTTGCTTCTGGAAGGCACATATGCCTTTGACATTTCGGAGGCTGTGGTGATTGTCCTGCTGTTTGCACGTCACCATCCGTGTCTGAGCACGCCTGTTTCCCTGCAGCCTCCTCACTCAGCGCACTTCATATTTTTGGATCTCTGCTAATCAGATAGATGTTTTTTTAAAATGATATCTGGTTGTCGTTTTAATTTGCATTTCTATTATTATAAGCGTAGATGAGTATCTTATCATTTGCTCTAAAAGGCATTTGTATTATTTTTTTCTCTCTGTCATCTCTCCCTTCACTTACATGAATGGTGGAAATTTTCTACCACAGACCCAGCCCTCCCCCGGGGAAACCCACAGCTTTCGTCTCAGGCTGAGCCGTCTTTCGACTCCTCTGGGGGCTGAAAAGAAGAGGATCTGATCTCCTGCTGCATCCGGACCACAGCCATGTCCAATGACTGGAGTGTCCCTTCGGGTTTTCTGGCCGGAAACCGAGGGCAATAATTTACCTCCGGAGCTGGGACCGTGACTCTGCCCAGGCCCAGGGCAGCCCGCGCTCCCCCACCAGCAGGCTGCGGTGCCTATCCCATGGCAGGCCTGTATTTGGACTTTGCAGCACGCCCACCCCCGAGTAACAGCACCTCTTAGTCCCTCTGGGTTTCTGTTTTCTCCCCATGTCTTTAAAAAGCTGTGGTGGGAATAGAACATGCTCAAAGGAGGCCCTGAAAGGCCCTTTTGTGCTGCTTCTGTTCCAGGAACCAGCTCAGTGTTCCCTGAAAGAGAAAAGACCAGACAAAAGCTGGCATCCTAAGCCCCCTGGAGGTCAGGCTCTCATTAATTAGCCACTGGGGTCCTTGCCTCATTAGTATGCAAACACACGGAGAGCAGGGCTTCTGCTCCTCCGAGCTCCCCGACCCAGCTCTGTGCCGATGTTGATTTTAGACGTGGGATTTTTTTGGAATTACTTTAATGAGGTCATATTGGCTTATAACATTGTGTAAATTTCAGGTGTACATTATTATATATCAGTTTCTGTATAGACTGCATCGTGCTCACCACCAATAGTCTAGTTTTTATCCATCACCAGACATATGTGCCCCTTTACCCCTTTTGCCCTCTGCCCACTCCCTTCCCCAGTGGTAACCACTAGTCTGTTCTCCTTATCCATGTTTGTTTATCTTCCACATATGAGTGAAATCACTTAGTATAATACCCTCAAGGTCCATCCATATTGTCACTGATGGCTCGATTTTTGTCTTTTTTCATGGCTGAGTAATAGTCCATTGTATATATATACCACATCTTCTTTATCCATTCATCCCTTGATGGGCATTTGGGTTGCTATTATGAATAATGCTGTGATGAACATAGGGGTGCATAAATCTCTTTGAATTGTGGATTTCATGTTCTTTGGATAAATACCCAGTGGTGGGATAGCTGGATCATACGGTATTTCTATGGTGGGATTTTTTCCCCTCCAGCGTTTGCAAGGAGATCTCCACAGACAGGGCCTTTTTCTACCTGGGGACCTGGCTGAGGCGGGTCATTTCCAGCTTGTCAGTCATTATCTAGATCATGCCCGCATTATGGACAGAGCCCAGGGTTTGAACCAGATAGACGGGGGTTCAAATCCTCGCTCTACCCCTTCCTCGCTGGATGACCTTGGCAGATGACCACTCTGAGCCAGTGTTCTCATCCCGACGATGGATTTACAATAGCAGCTACTTTGCAAGTAAGGTGCTGGTGTCTTGGGATGCAGAAAAAGTGCAGAAAGGGGATTTGGAGATCACAGAAGAGCAGAACTAGAAGGGATGCATTGGCCAGGCTTTTCCTCTAAGGAGGTGAGACCAAGGAAGTAACCACTGAGTTCTGAAAAAATGCAGTCAAATACTAATATTTCCTTTTGGGTTGAAACTCAGCAACTTCTATTACCCTCAAGGTAAAAAAAAAAAAAAAAAAAAAATCCTTGCCCTGGCTCCTGGGCCTGTGTGAGCTGGCAGGGGCTGTCCCCCTCCCAGCCACCAATCCATCACTCAGCCTTGCTCTGGGCTCCTGGAAGTGTGGGCATCAGTTAAGACCTATGAACACTTAGAGTTCCCTTGCCCTCCTCCAGCCTCTGACCCTGGAAGCTCCCCCCACCTTGACTATTCCCCCACTCTTCTCTCCACTCGGACTAACTCTTGCTCAACATTCAGGTTTCAGCTGAAGCGTCACTTACTAGGGTTGGAGGGTGGGGGTTCTTGAACCCCTGAATGGGTTATTTGCTCCTATGACCCCCTGAAGGTTCCATCCTGTAACACACACTGCACATGTCATTCCCGGCTCCCTGTTCTTGCAAGCTCCTCGTGGATGCATTCCTAGGATGCACTGTGACTCACTGTGACTGGCACGTAGAAGGGGATCCCTGGGAAAGGAAAGAAAAGGGAAGAGAAGGGAAGGAAGGAAAGGACAGGCTGGCGGGGGGGGCAGACCTGGATGTACTGAGGGGCTCCGTGGACTCCCACAGCAGAGGGCAGCCGCCTGTTCATTTCCCTTCTGGGGAAGGCTCCCTGGAGATGCGGAAGGGGTGGGACATATACAGGGTGGCACTTTAAGGAAAAAGCCCTTTGAAATCCCCTCTGAACTTTGCTGGGTACCTCACTTTGAAGCTTCAAAGTCATTTTCAAACCCTAATGACCCCTCGCATTGTAGCCCCAGGGAGCCACTAAACTTGGCCTCAGCTCTCCTGTTTGCAAGTTAGGAAACTGAGCCCCACAGTAAAGTTTGCCTGGGACCAAAGAGGAAATCAGCCTAAAAGGCTGCTCATTCCTCAGGAAACCACCCAATGGAACAAGAGCTGGAAGCTGAGAGTCCTTTGGGCCTTAGTTTACCCACATGAGTGATGGACACTCTCTGCTCTACAATCCCTTAATTCTCTACTGTTGGATTTAGGTTGGATTTACCAACCTCAGAGGTTACAAAGAGGCAGCACCCAGGCAGGCCACATTTGGCCCTCAAACATGTATTGCAAGGATCTCCATGTTTTTTTAAAAATAGAAGATTTTGTATAAAAATCTAGATTTGAGGATTCTCTTGAAAGATCGAAAGGTCTGGCAACACTGGTCCCAAAGATTTCATCTCCACATGTGTAAGGCTGGCTGGAGCTGAGCAGCGGCTGCCTCTTTTACACAGGGCATGTATTTGCCAATTTGCCACAGTCCCCAGTGCTCCCTCTTGTCTCTGACCCTGTCCCTTCACTCATTCATGAAAACTGCTAAACCCTCTAGGGCCTTTAAATCACAGCTCTTGAAGTATCTCTTTCTCCTTAGTCATTACCTCTAGCTGCAATGGCCTTCTCTGGGTTTCTCAAAAAAGTCAAGCTCTTTCCAGCCACAGGGCCCTTGCATATGCTATTCTCTCTGCCTGGAATACCCTTCCCTCCACAAGTCTCAGCTGAAGTGTCACCTCATCTGTCTGAATTGGGTTCCGCTTAATACATCTATAGTTATCTCTCATGACACATCACGATTCGTAACTATCCATGGGCGTGCTTATTTGTTTGTCTTCTGTCTCCTCTATTAAAACATAAACTCCAGGAGGACAGGGACTTGCTTGGTGTTATTCATTGCTGCATCTGCAGCCTGCAGCCCAGAACCTGGCACATCTTAGGAAGTTGGTAAATATCTGTGGCATGAATGCATGAATGAATGCACGAGTGGGACTCTGCCAGGCTCATGGGTGTCCATTCAATGACAAATGGTCAGTCATCTCTGTCTTCCTGTGGGGTTGGTGAGAGGATGCCATTTTCCCAGCCTCCCTGTGGGATCCACTCAGGCCCATGTTTGCAGGCACATGTGTTCCCTTTTCCAGAAGCCCTGGGATGACAGGTGAGTGAAACATTCAGGGGTGTTGCATTCAAACCTGGGTACATGTGTCAGGCAAGTACAGATGACTACAGCGATCAAAGAGAGGATGAGATGACAGAGCTACAAGATGAGGCTTCTTCCAGGTGGAGAGAAGGCTTGGCTTGAATTAAATCTGTAAAGTGCCAAAGTGGGACTTTGGGGAGGGATGATGGACACCCAACCTCAACTATTAGAAGAAGGAGAGGTCTCCCTTGAAGTTTAAAAGAGTTTAAGGCAAAGAAAAGCCACTTCCCTCAACCTACTTTACTCAGAAGGACCTGATGATGTTTTCTACCCCAAGAGGTAGGATGAGCCGAGAATACAAACAGGTTTAAGAAGCTTCAAACGGTTAGGTGACAGGGCTGAGGCTGGGCTGGAGGCAGCGTTTGGCCGATGTTGAATGAATAAGTGATGGCATGACTATCATAGGGAGCAGTATTCCTCTTCCCTAAGCGCTCACCAGATCCTGGTCAAACCAAGAGTGCGGGGCTAAGCGAGTGCAAGTGATCATTTACTTGATGGTTTTGGTGTCTCCAAGCTGTACCTGACGCACGTTGAAAAGTTTCATCTTCCAGGTTTGGGGGTCAGCCACTGGAAGAGGGTGAGCCACAGGTAAAGGTACAGGGAGGAGATGGTGAAACTGAAGTAGAAATAAACATTCAGGTTTGGCATTTCACACTGGAAGAATAGAGGGGTTCTCTTAAGAGGGCAAAGGGATGAGGCGGCATGAACGGTAAGCAACAGGATCCAGACAAGATTCTTAGGTCCACACTTTCCCCAGCCCCCTGCCTCCCACGCTGTGGACCTCGGAGTTATCCGTAATAACACCAGCACTGGGCCAAGGACTTCAAAGCCAAACGAGATCCAAATGGAGCTGGCACTCATCCTCTTCGGCCTCGACCTGTTTTCTTCTGCCAGGCAGAAACTTCCCTCCTCTGCTCGCTTCCTATTAAAATTAACAAGCGTTGCACGCAGGCATCAAAGGAAGGGTTGTGCCTTTAATATTCCAGGCAGGCCCAGGCTGTGATCACAGCACCCTCCCCCCCTTCCAACTGAACTGGGAAACATGGTTCAGCTGGGAGTGCCGGAATCAGCACTCTGGCCATCCTCGTCTGTTTGATATTTGCACCAATGGGCCAGCAGAACATCTTCACAGCAATTTTCTTCAAAGTGCCTCGCAAAAATTGGCCCCTTAGAAGGGTGTATTATTATCCCCATTTTATTGTCAGAGAAACTGAGGTCAAACAACTTGCCCAAAGCCAGAGAGAGAGAGCGGGAGATGGAATCAAAGCAGTGGCAGCATAAATCTATGTCCATCTGAGGCTCACTCAGACCTGTATCTGGCCCAGGAATTCTAGCACACTTGGGCTTTCATGCCCAGCTGGGGTGTCGTGGCTGCCCCTCCTCATTCTCACACTGGGCTTCCCAGACCTGAGCTGCACAAAGACATTATGTCAGTAACCCCACAGGCGCTGGGAGGGCAACAAGCTCTGTCATCAACCCCTTTACAACCGAGGAAGCGACTGCAGCACATAATTATACTCCTATACAACCCTCAAACTGTCATCTTTGTTTTTAAAATTGGGGATGATCTGATTATTTTCAGAGAACTATGTATTTATACTGGAGAAATCAACAAGTTAAATAACTAATGCACTAGGCTTGTGAGTTATTAGTGAAATCCCTGACAGGTGGGGAAAGGCTCTGTGGTTTGAGCCTTGGTGCCTCCAGCTGAGAGAGCTGTTCAAACAGAAGCCCATAGGCCCAGGATTTCGGAACTGGAGGAAACACTGGAGATCTGGTGGGCCTGCTGTGGGGAGAGCACACTGCGGGGGCTGCAGGGCCTGAGCTGCTGAATTCACACCCACATCTTTGGAGGAAAAGCACAGCCAAAAAGCCCCTGCAGACAATTAACGGTTAGTGAAGTTTTAGAGAAAGTGGCTTTGATCCCAATGATTTAAATACAAAGAGCTTTTTTGGGACATTGGCTGAGGGGGTTGTCCCTCTAGAAGTCTTAGAGACGGGCATCCTCCGAATGGTTGTCTCTTTACCAGCACCCCAATCAGAGCTGGGAGGGGCCTGGCTAGTCATCTAGCTACGGGCACCTCCTCGTTGTTTGGGGGAAACTGAGGCCTGCGGCAGGGAGGTGGGCTTGTGAATGAGTGATGCCAGGGAGCGAGTTTAGAGACTCGGTTGTCGTGAGTCCCAGGCTGGTGTTCTTGTCCTAGGAGAGAGAAAAGAAGACACGAGAAAGAGTGAAATGTGAGAGGGTAAAGGGGGAGTGAGAGAAAAGAGGAGAGAGGAGGAGGGGGGAAGACAAGAAGGAGAGGGGTGGAGAGTGAGAAGGGGCAGATGAGAGACAAGCACGGGGGCACCCTCCAAGCACACCGTTCTGTGACGCTCGCCAATGGTTTCTTCTCTGGTGTCTCAGCTCCCCAGTTACACCATAAAACCTTCTTCTTTGTGCCCCTGGGTGAGGAGTGCCGCACCGTGTGGGGCCCTGAGCAGTTGCTTAATCCAAGCAGGTGGTTCTGTGAATGGCCACACTTCAGAGTCACCTGAGAGGTTTCCAAGGCCCTGGGAGGTTTTCCTCCCCAATTCATCACTTCACCCAGCTGATCCGCATGCACTGGGGGTGGAATGATAGGCAAGGCACTTCCCTCTGGGGCCTCAGTCTCCCAGTCTGTAAATGGGATTGGGATTGAGAGAAGGTTTGGACCGCATCGTTGCCCTTACAGCTCTGGCATTCCAGAATTATGTTAATTCTTGTAGCTCCTCTGCTTCCCGCCTTCTTCTTCAAGTATTCCTGAGAGGCATTGCAGAGCAAATCCAGAACTCCTTACTGTGAGTCAATTTCAACTGGAAGGAAGGGTTTCTAATTTTTTTTTTATTTTTTTTTTTCCCCCAAAGCCCCAGTAGATAGTTGTATGTCATAGCTGCACATCCTTCTAGTTGCTGTATGTGGGACGCGGCCTCAGCATGGCCGGAGAAGCGGCGCGTCGGTGCGCGCCCGGGATCTGAACCCCGGGCCACCAGCAGCGGAGCGCGCGCACTTAACCGCTAAGCTGCGGGGCCGGCCCGGAAGGAAGGGTTTCTAAACAAAGGGGATAAAGTACAGAAGCCTAAGATGAACTTTGCTGACTTGACCATCCCCCGTGGGCTCAGTGCTGCTGGTGGAGGACTTGAAGGCTGAGGATGCAGCTCCGGCCACCCCTCCACTCCCCACCGGACCTGAGTGGCCTTCCTGGGGATAATACCAGGATGTTCATCTTCATCTCCCAAGATCACTTTGAGCCCCCTGAACAGGGAAATTGTTAAAAACCAGGAATGTGGGAAGACAGAGACATGCTGTGTGTCCAAGAAAATGATATAAACTGGTCTCAAAGTGGGACTGGTTAGTGCTGTGTCCCATGGAGCAATCATGGAATGCAGCATGTTAGGCAGAATACTGGACCACATAGAGGAGACTCAAGTCGCCAAAAATCTTACTATCGTATGCTCAGCCTCAGCGATCATTAGGGAAATGCAAATCAGCGACCTAGGAAGTGCCATTTCATATCTGTCCACCTGATAAAAAATAAGTCTGACAATACCAAGTGTTAACAAGGCCGTGGAGAACTGGGCACCTGAGTAAGTTGGTGGCGGGAGCGTAAACCCCCGTGATGAATAACTTGGGAATATCTAGTAAAGTAAAATAAGCACGTTCCCTTCAATACAGCAAGTTCACTGCTGGGTAAATTCCCTCGAGAAACTCGGGCACGTTTCACATAAGGAAACACGTGTACATGGATATTCATTGCAGCAGTGTTGATAATAATGAAAAAGTGGAAACATCTAAATGCCCATCAACAACAAAAAAGATAAACTGTGAAAGTTATATAATAGAATACTATAAAGCAGTTAAAATCATAAATTTAAAAATGCTGAGCAAAAAAAGCCAAAAACAATTGTAAAAGGCTACATAGAGAATGATGCCATTTTATATAAGGTTTATAAACCTGTAAAACAAGACTGTAATTTTTATAGACATGTAGGTAGTAAAAGAAGAACATGTGTGGGCATGACAAACACTTCATGGAATTGGTTCCTGGGTTTGGTGGCAGAGCAAGGACGAGAAATGGGACGTTTACACAGGGGGGCTCCACTCTGTTTTGTTCCTTGAAAAGACTGAAATGAGGGGCTGGCCCCATGGCATAAGCTCAGCATGCTCCACTTCAGCAGCCCTGGTTCCCAGGTTCAGATCCCGGGCTCGGACCTACACCACTCATCAGCCGTGCTGTGGCGGTGACCCACATACAAAACAGAGGAAGACTGGCACAGATGTTAGCTCAGGGCCAATCTTACTGAAGCAAAAAAAGAGGAGGATTGGCAACAGAGAAAACAAGGAAGAGCATTGGGGCAGAGTTCCCACTGGGATTCCAGGTGAAGATCTGCAACCTCCCACTGTTCCCTGGGCAAGGCCACTGACCTTAAAGGCAGGGCTTGTGTTCAGTGGCTTTCCAACTGGTTCTAGCTGCAGCATGCCCCTCTCCAGATAAAATGACTATGTGAGAGGTAGGGAGGTGGGATGCATAGGACAAAACAGATTTTAAAAAGAGGAACTGGGGCCGGCCCCGTGGCTGAGCGGTTAAGTGCGCGCGCTCCGCTACTGGCAGCCTGGGTTCGGATCCCGGGCGCACACAACACACTGCTTCTCTGGCCATGCTGAGGCCATGTCCCACATACAGCAACTAGAAGGATGTGCAACTATGACATACAACTATCTACTGGGGCTTTGGGGAAAAAAAAAAAAAAGGAGGAGGATTGGCAATAGATGTTAGCTCAGAGCCCGTCTTCCTCAGCAAAAAGAGGAGGATTAGCATGGATGTTAGCTCAGGGCTGATCTTCCTCACACAAATAAATAAATAAATAAAAAGAAGAACTGCCTCATTTAAATAGGGGAAGGGGGATAGGGATGGGACCTAGCACCCCATCTGTGGAAGCCCCTGCAATACACCTGCATGAACCCCGGGGGGCTCTGAGCACATGACACAACATGAAAATCCCTAGTCCAGCCCCAACATTCCATGAGGAACCCAGAGGTTACCTAGACCAGAAGAAACAAAGGGCCGATATTAGTGTGAGACAATCTCGGGACAGAATTTAGGGAGATATTGTCAGGGTCGTTCACGTGCCGCCCTGCACTTGGGTGCCCTCACAGAAACCCTGAGTGCTTTCTCCTTTTCTGGTAGCAATCGACATGCTTATTGCCCCTACTGGAAAGCAAGCTCCCCAGGACCAGGCCTGTGTCTGGCTCACTTACCCCATCCAGAGGGCTAACCAGAAACCTAGCACACAATAGGTGCTGAATATATTTGCTGAATGACTGATTGAAGGGAGGAAGGGAGGAAAAGAAGGAGGGAGAGAGGGAGGGAGAGAGAGGAAGGAGGGAAGGAAGGGAGGGAAGGAGGGAGAGAGAGGAAGGAAGGAAGGAGGGAGGGAGGGAAGGAAGGAAGGAAGGAAGGAGGGAAGGAAGGATGGAAGGAAGGAAGGAAGGAGATGAAAAGACAGATGAATGTGAGCCTCCGTCTCCCTCCCCACAGCCCTAATCTGGGCTGCCAGCCAAGCTGGACCAGCCACTTTGCTGCTGGGGGCAATAAGTGTAGGTAATTGTTGGCTTCGGCTTTACTCATTCTTCCTCCAGGGCCGTGTGCAAAGTGGAGGGTTTCACTTGCCCAGTGGGTACTGAATTACAGCTTGGAGCTGGAGTCCTATGTAATTAACCAGCAGCAGCGAGCCTGGGGGAGTCTGTGAGTGCCGCCGAATGCACAGGGGATTGGGCACCGAGCATGGTGGCTCCTAATGAGCCCTGGCCTGATTTTTACAATCCACAGCTCTGGGACCCACCACCTCGGAGGCTGGTCACTCACTAGCTGTGGGTTTCTTTATCAGAGCTCCATGAGTGCAATTAGGGGCCAGGAAAGCAGAATTCTGTGTATGTATGTTTTGGGTCGGGGGAGAGGCCTTCTTAGAACTATCCTGAGCTCTCTGCAGCCCAGCCTCCCTGGCGTGTACAGCTTTCTCAATCTGTCTGTCTGTCTCTCTTACATACACACACACACACACAGATACATGTTGATGTGTATGGAACAAATCTCCAGGAAAAATATATTTAAAGGAATGTGAAGAACCTTACAGTTTATCAAAATCTACAGAAACTCTTCCTGATGAGGTCTTTAAATCTCCCTCAGCACAGCCATCAGAACTTGGACCACAAAAAGAGAAGCCTCTCCTCAGCCCAGCAGGGGAGGAGTAAATAGTACATGGGGTAGGAGACGCTACCCGTGCTCCACTCAACCAGGCTCCCACCGCAAAACCCAGCCCGTCACGGTTTGGGGCTCCGTGTGGGTGTCTACCCCTCTGCACCACGCTCCCCCAGGCCAGGCCATGGACAGATTTGTGACAAAGATGTTTGTCCTTTATGTTCTTCATGGTTTCCTATTTCTCCTTCGAGGTTTCTGCCCTAGTTATCTCCTGTTCTGCTCCTTCCACTTACTATCATCTCCCTTCCAAAGATGACAAATGCTATTTGGAGAGGTGACATGCCTTGCCAAAGCACTAGGGCTGAACTCCAGGCATATCTGACTCCAAATCGAGCTGCCTGTAAACATATTACTCCATAATAAACATGAAATCTTAGTAATATCTGCCATCCTTCGAGCACTTGTGTTTTAAATGCCTGATCTTCTTCATTTTCTCTTAATCCTCCCCACAACTCCATAAGTAGACCCAGTTATCCTCATTTTAGAGTTAAGGTCCACAGAGATAAGGGAGCTTGCCTGAGGTTGAACAGCAAGCAGATGGACGAGCTGGAATTGGAACTGTGTGTGAAGGACTGCAGCCCATGATCTTCACTGTGCCCTCTCTTGCTAGAGTGTAAAAGGCTGATGAGATGTGCACAGTTGGTGTGAAGATGACTAGACCGTGGCTCACTCTCTGGCTGTTAATGGACGATGAAGCTGGGAGGCAGGGACACACAAATTATAGCTCAGTGAGATACCATTACAATTCTTCACACTTATCAGATGGGCAAACATTTCAAAGTCTGAACATAGGAAGTATCAGAGGAGGAGGAGGTGAGGAAATGGGGATGCTCGGAAATTGCCAGAGGGAGTGTAAATTAGTATAGGACCTTTGGAGAGCAATTGCTCCTTACAACCTAGCCATCCTCTTGTAAGGATGAGTGAGTCTTGTACACTCATGTGCATGACATGAAGGGGGATGTTCCCTGCAGCATTTTTATAATAAGGAAAATGTGGTATAAGGGTCCAGGGCAAGGGCAGACACAAGGAGGCCAGTTAGGAAACCAGTGCTGAATCTTCTTGGCAGATGATTGCTCAAACCAGGTGGCAGTGGTGGAGGCAGACAAGACTGTGGGAGGACCTGGTTGGAGGTGAGGCGGAGAACAGTTGCTCGTTGAGGTTACGTCGAGTTTGAGATGCTATCTGACATCCACATGGAGATGTTGAGTAGCAGCCGGAAACATGGGTCTGGAGTTCAAAAGAGAGGCCCGGGATGGAGATGTAAACTGGGAGTCACCAGAGCACAGACGGTGTTTAAAGCCATGAGCCTGTTAATTTTTTATTTCTTATAAATAAAAGAGCTGATGCAAATATGACAATGTTGACATCTGTTAATTCTGGGTGGTACATACAGTGCTGTTTGTAATACTACTTTTCGTATTTTTTAGTATGTTTGAACTTTTTTATGACAACATTAATTAATAAACAGTTTATAAGACCGCAAGGCTCCAAATGCTGAACAGTTCTGTCCTGGGTGCCTTAGACCTAAAGCGTGGGTGCTGGCAACGTGTTGAGGAGCTGGGTTCAAATCCCCCCACCAGCAACCTGAGCTCAGTGACCAGGGGTTGACCCAGTCTCTCTGGGCATGTTTCCCCATTTGGACAACAAGAAGCTGACCCATGACTTCTCAGGGTTCTTCCAGTGCTGACCATCCAGGATTCAAACTGGTGCCCCATAGGTCCCCTACCTACTCTAATTTTGTCCGCCACTTCTCATTGCCTTGTCCTACAGATAAGGCCAGAAATACCCCATAAGAGGGCTCTGTAGGTGGAAGGCTAGCTTTGCCTCCAAACAGATGGAAACTGTAGAGAGGGGGTTCAGACAGGACAGAGCCCCTCAGTCCCCAGGCCCTGGGAGACCAAAGGAATTAGGCTGAGCTTAAAAGCAGGGAACCTAGAGACTAAAAGTCTTCACAGTATTTACTGCTGATGAATGCATCCTGCTCAGGATCCCGGGACCGTTTGAAGAATAGTCTATGAGCCTAAAATACATAAACGGGTGTGTGGCTGAACCAATCTGCCAAGTTGTAATAGGCGCAGGTAATGATAATAATATTAATAATAATATTTATGTGACAGATTCTGAACTTACTATGCACTGTCTCATTTAACCCACACAATGATGGTGCCATACGGTTATCATTTTCATTAGCCAGCCTTTGCGCATGAGGAAACTGAGGCTCAGAGAGGTCGGGCAACTTCCCCCAAATCATACAGCAGAGAAGGAGCAGAGCCTGGATTAGAACCCAGGCAGCATGACTCCAGATCTCAAGGTCTTGACTCCTCTTGGGGAGTGACAAGGTCCTCTAAGTCTCTTCCACGAGAGCCAGAGAAGACGGCCTAGATGTAACTCTGTTAATTGAGCCATTTATTCATCATCAGCTAATAAATATTCATTGAGCACCCACTGTGTGGCAGCACTTAGTGTGCCTGGCCCCGGGGATGCTGAGATTAATAAGCACAGCCTCTGTTCTTGAGAAGCTCATGGTCTAGAGAGAAGGGTCAGTTTATAAACCAGCATAATAAAACTGATGGGCTCCAGGCTGCTCCTGGGGAGACGCATATGTCCAGAGGGTCCCTGTATGGGAAAGGATGGCGATCCCAAGAGCAAAACATGGACCAGGGTGTGGAGTCATGGAGCAGGACCTTTCTCTGCCGTCATCACATGGCTGAACCTCCATTCTAGGCCATGAGTTCCAGAAACTTCTTTCTGGCAGAATCTCTGGGCACAGGAACAGCACAGGTTTAGTTTTTACCTTTATGGGAAGAGCAGAAGATGCAAACCCTGTCATTTTATTTTGTGAGAGGTGAAGCATTAGCTGCTCCTTTGGAATAACCTGTTTCATTGTTCTCAGAAAACCACTTGACTTTACTTACGTGTCAAGTCAAGGCCATCACTAGAGGAGGAGCTATTTAAGGCTCAGTGACTCAAAGGAGCTACCACTGCAGGGTGATAATAGAAGAGTTGCTGCAGGCAGTACTGCCTCTTTGCAGTCCTCTTAACTCAGGACCCCTTGGGGGTCCACTAATGGGATTTAGGAGATCCACAAAACCCTTGAACTTGTGGGGAAAATGTGTCTTTGTGCACTTTTTCCGGGTAGAGGGCCCAGAGCTTTTATCATATTTTCAAAGGGCTCCTTGAATTCCCCAAGAAGGCTAAGGATCACTTCTCTGAAGAAATGTTTATTTTCTAAGTGCGAGTGTAAGCTGTGCCCGCCAGCCATGGCACGTTCCTGGGGTTGCATGTGTGTTCTTGTTTTCCTGCTGCCCCGCAGAGATCAGGAGCTGAGGCCCAGAAGACGGCCACAAGGGCAAAAAGGGTGGATGGGCTTCCCCAGGTCCTAGGGGAAGCACTGTGCAAAAGGAAATGGACAGCCTGGGCGTAGTTCAGCACGGACTCGACTGCCCGATGCTACACATGGTCGCCTCAATCCACACAGCCCAGAATTGGGAAATATCTTCATGCTTGGGGATTGGATTTTGATATTATCATTCAACTGGGGTGTTGAGCAACATGGCAATGTCAACCACCCAAGGAAGAAGCAATTCCTGGCTCAGAGAGTGAGGAGGGTGGAAAGATGGCTTAGATAAGGGTGAAGGAAAACCCTTTCCTCTCTCCCGGCTCACCTGGTTGGGCCAGACCTTCTAAGGCATTAGTATCTTCTAGGGGGCACACCCGACAGGTGGGGGAAGCTGGCCCTGCCAAGGGATGGGCTGGGACTGGGCTGGGAATGCAGGCCTGGGAAGACGGATCCAGCCTGTGGACTCTCAGAGCAGCCTTGCCTAGTGGTGGGTTTCCTGGGCTGAGATGTCCTCCTAACCTTCTGAACTACAAGCTCTGTTTTTAGTCTCCCTTGGCTCCCCAGTGCCCAGCACGGTGCTGGCCCTTGAAAGGTGTTGAATGAATGAATGTGCCTGGATTCCCTACTAGGCTATGACCTCCTTTTGGGCAGGGACCATTTTGGATAGCTACAATATTGCTCCCACCTACACCTCCTCAGGGCCCCGCTGATGACCATGGGGCTGAATCCCTTTCTCCTCACTAGAAGTTCTCAGCTCAAACTCACGGTTCCATGGTTCAGACTGAGGCCCCAGTGGTCCTTATGGATGAGTGATGGAGACCCCACTAACGTAGAAACTGGGAGGAACTCTCTCCACTAGCCATGGCCAGGCCCCATTTTTTGCCTTTCTGAATGATGACAGCATTTTTCAGCAGAAGTTGGCAGTACCCACGTAGGAAGTTCATGCCTTCATCATTCACTTACTTATGCATTTGTTCACTTACATGCTCTCTCACTCTCTCATTCATGTCTTCAGTTATTCAACTATTCATCTGATTCATTCATTCATTCAACATCCACTAAACAGAACACTGTGCAGGTAGGGAGATGCTTCAGACACAGGTCTTGCCCCTGAGAGTTCCCAGATGGAGGTGAGAGGTATCAGAGCCATGAACACAAATGATCATACAGCAGAGTAGAAAGTAGTAAATGTCATGAGAAATGTAGAAACACATCACCGAGGGGCCACAGAAGGCAGTATTTCTTCCAGCTGAGAAAGGGAGAGATCAGAGGGAGCTTCCTGCAGGAAGTTTAGTCAGCGGCAGCTCCGGAATTTCTATGTGGAGAGCAGGTGAGGATGGAGCTCGTGGGGGAAGCGTGATGCTGCGTCATCTGGAGGGGACTTTACATAAGACTGAAAAGCCGTCAGCTGCCTGGTCAAAGAACGGGGTTATGATGGAGATGGGGGTGTGGTTAAATCTCCTCCAAGTCCTTTCTTGCATCTACCACTCAAGAAATGGCATTTGAGCTGATGCCTCAGTAAATGAGGAGGATTTGTTTGGACTCAAGGCGATAAGAAAAGGACGAGCATCTGACGGAGCAAAGGCCTGGAGGTGGGAAAGTTCAGGCAAGTACAGGGAGCCTGGAAGACTTAGGTTTTGGTGGAGCAGGTAGAAGGGAGTAGCAGGCAAAGAGCTTGGAAAGGTAGGTTGAGTTTGGAATGCAAGGCTAAGATGTTTGGGCTTCATTCAGCAGAGGGTGGGGAGTCATTGAAGGTTTCAAGCAAGAGAGTCACATGGCCAATGCTGTTTTCAGGGCTGTATCTGTGTGGAGAATGAAGAGGAGGAGGCAAGATCACAGGATACTAGTTCCAGGACCTTCGTGATGTTTAGGGGGGCAGAGCAAAAGTACAACGGAGGCCCACATAACACCTGGCTAAAATATTTAAAAGTTATAAATCAAATTAACAAACAAATACAATACATTCTATCCTCCTACCTTGACAAAGAAAGCTTCATAGCAACCTGGAGGGCCAAGTTCAAATGTATGATTCTAGATCCTCATGATGGAGCATGGAGGCGCCAGGAGATCTGCCCCGTGCCCCAATCCCCAATCTGTGGCCCACCTCCCTTCTCTTCCCACTCCTAGCTCCTTCCCTCACTGTGAGAGGCCTCACATACGCCTGTGCACACCCGGGGTGTGAACAGAGTTCAAACAGCCACCCCCAGCCACCCCTCAGGTCTAGAGGGACACACACTGGCTGCGCGCCCACCGTTGAGTGCTTGGGGAGAAGGACTGAACAAATCCTTGGAAGCAAGTGGGCTTGGGATGACAGAAAACTCCAGAATGCAAGGTGCTCCATGTGTGGCCTAGAAGGAGAGGTTGTAGGCTCTGGGTGGGCACATGCCCCTGACTTTTGGCCTTCTCACCCATGGGGGCTGGAGACCAGGAGAGAACCTGAGTGGAGCCCTCTAAAGCTAGGGTCCAGGATAGGGCCCCCTCCTGCCCGTGGTAAGGGCTTTTATAGTCACCCAGGGGAGGGAGAACAAGGCTCTGAGCCAGGGCCGGAGCAGCCCCTGTGAAGGAGGGAACAGAAATGGCAGATGATGGAATGCATAGGACTTGGAGACTGGATGGATGTTGCTGCCGATCTGAGCACCTGAAGTACCATGTGAGCTGAGCCGGGCTCCCTGACACCCCCACTTGGCAGGTGGGCATGTGGGTGGGTACAGCCACCTTCAGAAAAGCTACCAGAACAACTGTACCGCTCTCCCTCTCCTCTCCCTCCTTCTGCCTCTCTCCCCAACCCCCAGCCTGCGGTGTCTGGCTGGGTCGTGTGCAGGGCGTCTGGCCCCAGGGAGAGGTGGAGTGAGCCGAAGTCTACACCTACATGGCTATAAATAGGGAGCCTCCAGGGGCTGCTCGCTCAGCCTCCCTTCCCAGCTGTGACAGTACCGGAGCCTCTCTGACCGCTGGACCATGGACCCGAGGGAATGTTCCTGCATGTCTAGTGAGTAAGGATGCCCACCCAGGGGTCCTGGGACCTCACACCAGCTTTTTACAAGGAGCCTGCAGCATTCTGATTAATTCTTCTCTTTCTCCAATTAGGAGCCACCAACGGGTTTGTCTCAGACTGGCAACCTCTGGGCCAGCTCCCACTCTCTGTTGGCTACCAGCCTGATCTGCTAGAATTGATGGTCTGGCTCAGGAATGACTGTAGAGGACCTAGCAGCAGGCCCCTAGGGGCAGCCGGGTCACGGGGGGAAGATCTCTGGCCCAGAACCTGGCAACCAGGTTTCGGTCCACTGCTGCTATTCACTTCTGCCACTTATTATTTCTGGGCCTCAGTTTCCCCATCTGAAAACTAGGGTTACTCATCCCCAGCTGCCCACTTCCTGGGGTTTCTGTGAAAGTGCTAAAATCAAAAAGCACTTGCAGATGTCCAGGGAGTTATTACAAGCGTATGCAGACTCCCAAGTCTCTGAAACCCCTTAATTCCATGGAAGCATGTGGGCCAGGAGGAGAGAGATTGGGGTTCAGAGCCATCCTGGGTTTTATGGCCTTGGGAAATGGTATCAAGAAGTCTTACAAGCCTCCTGGGGCCTTAACAGGACATGTCTGTACCAAAAACTTGCCAAAGAGACAGAAGCTTCTGAAACTCAAAACAATAGATGGGATTAATTTTTTTTTAAGTATACATGGCTTTTATGATATGAAAACAAGCTATGGCTGTGGCTCTCACTTTGGGCTTGTTTATGCCTTTTGCTGTTTCTCCTATCCATTCAGGGTTTCCATCTTGCCTGATACCTGGGAAAGGTGAGGAGGGTATAAAAGGCTTCCACAGTCCCCAGGGGACCTTGGGCTAGGTGCAGTTGACCTAGACTAGTGGTTCTCAAACCTGATTGTACATCAGAATCATCTGGGTTGCTTTTTAAAAAAACTGACTCCCTTTCCCCAGCCAGACCTACGAATCAGAATATCTCAAGGACTGGTCCCAGGAACCTGTATTTTAATGAGTATCCGGTGTCAGGGGGAGGGGGTGATGCAGTCACCCCAGTTTCCATCCGTGGACAGTGACTGGGAACCACTGGCCGGTCCTCACCTCTTGGGGAGACGCTCGGCAGCATCTTCACCCCCTTGTCCAGCCACTGGCCCAGGACAGCCCAGAAACCCTGCCGCCATGACGGTCTGCGGCCTGTCTTGTGTCCCCCTTGCCACCTCAGTCCTCACGTTTGTGGCTCTGTCCTCTCTTCTAGAAGGAATCTGCATCTGTGGAGAGAACTGCAAATGTACAACTTGCAACTGTAAAACATGTCGAAAAAGTGAGTTTTGGTGACCAGGGCACAGTCGGCCAGGAGCTGGGAAAGCCTGTTCCTTTCATCCTCAACCCTCCAGCCACGGTGGGACTGTGGGGGTTCTGGAGGCCTTTGACCCATCTGGGAGAGATCTGAGATGAAAGCTGACCTCCCCAGGGCTGCAGCCCACCTGGGGATGAGGGGCCCATGGTGTTTTAGGTGTTTGGAGCAGGAAGAGTGCTGAGGGGCGGTTCTAGCAGGCGCAGTGGTGAAGGGGATAGAGCACTGGCCTGGAGTCATGAGCCCTGAGATTTAGTCTCGGATCTGCCACTGTCCAATGACCTTGGGCAAACCTCTCCCCTCTCTGGGCCTCTGATGGACTCTGGATGACTCTTGAGATCCCTTCCAGCTCTAACATCCCGCCACTTCCTGTCCCAGGACTTTTGCTGAAGTGGATTGAAGCCTGTGACATGCTCTTCTTTTCTACTTCCTCTAAGTGGTGGGAAGGGAAGAGGTAAGATGTCAGCGTTGACCCCAAGTTGATCTGTCCATCTTCTGCCCCTTTCAGGCTGCTGTCCCTGCTGCCCCCCGGGCTGTGCCAAGTGTGCCCGGGGCTGCGTCTGCAAAGGGGGCTCGGACAAGTGCAGCTGCTGCCCCTGATATGCATCCATCGTGCTGGGGGCGAGGCCTGGGAAGCATCTGTACAGTGTATTAGTCGAGAAGTTGGAATGATTGTACAATAGGTAGTGCTTTTTATATATTTGCTGTTTGGTGACATTCATGTAAAGTGCTTGGAGCAATAAAATTTTTGCTCGTGGTTGTCTGGTGGCTCAGAGCACTGTTTTACCCCAACCCAGCAGGGCCAAGAAGGGCTGACTCCATTGCAGATATGGTAGGCACCAGCCCGCACCCCTTCTGCAGACGGCTGCTAACCCCACAATCCTACAACTCTGCCTGAGGGCTTTCTCCTGCTGTGTGAGCTTGCCAGATGCATGCACGGGGCAGGCCGGGAGTACAGGGGAGTCTACACCCCTGCAAACAGCCCTTAACCCATGACAAACAGGAGTTGGTGGATAAATACCCCCAGCATCTTTACCCTTAACGGTGGGACAAATCTGAGATGTGTTCTACCCCGTCCCCAGAAGTCCCCAGGAACACTGAGCTCCAAAAGCCCCTGGTGTAACCTGCTCATTAACATACGCCATACTGACTTCCTTCCTTCCCTGCCTCACTTCTCCATTCTCCCACCAGTGCTTCCCGGGATCCTCACCCTAAGAGATATTTGTACAGGGTCTGCTCTGGGGGTATCCCGATCTTAGCCGGGCTCTCCTGGCACAGTGTTGGCCCAGAATGCCTCATTGTGCTAATGGTGCTGTTTAAGGGACTTGAGCACTGAATCAGCCACGAACAGGCAGAAGGTCTGTGCGGATGTAAGGAAAAGCCCGAAGGCCAAGGCAATAAGGGCATTAGCTGCCCGGGTTTGGTTACTGGGCCAGCCTTCAGGACTGGTGACTGGGCAGACAGGGACCAGGGGAAGTTCAGTGTAAAGAGACACTGAGATCTGCTGGTTATTTCCCCCAGATCGCTGAATACGGATCAGAGCTTTTGCTACACCAGCACAATTCCAACCAAGTTTGATGATAATAACAGCGGCCATTATGCAGCACTTAACGATGCACCAGCCACTGTGCTAAGCATTTTACATGTGTTCACATTTAATCCCTACGGTAGCCCTGCAGAGGGGTGGGTGAGGTGGAGGAATCCTTGATTTTTAAAAAATGAATTATTTTTAAATAGGTCTACACACAATGTATAAAACACAAAAGACACAAAGGGTATAAGTCTTCTTCCCACCTTCGTGCCCCAGTTCCCCCTCCCCAAGACAACTACAGTAACCACTTTCTTGTGTAACCTTCCAGGGTATTCCATGCCTGGACAAGCATATATGACACACAGCATCACACACACACACACGACACACACGGCAGTGTACTACATACCCTGGGAACCTTGGTAAGTGTCTTCCCTCATACAGTAAACTCTCCATCAAGTCCTTTCTTCCACTTAAGAGAGAAGAATAATTAGAAGGAAAAATAAAAAGATTAAACGACTGAAAAATAAGGTGGCAAAACAAGAAAAAAATGGATGAAACAAAATGGTTAAAGAAATATAAGAGACAAAGAGAAAACTCCACACAAACCTCTACCATCAGCGAGCTGCCAAATACAGCTGAGCCTGTGACTCAGTCTTTCAGTCTTTTTCTGGCCCACTGAGCCTAGCACTGTGCCTGGGACCATGCAGAGCAGGGGTCATAAATACGTATGGGAATTCACCGACAGCAATGGGCCTTCCTCTCCCTAAAAATGCACACACCAATATCCTCACTCAATTTTACATATGATCTTAGGGAATTCACAGGCCCCCTGGAGCCATCTCTGGAGCCTGCAGGAGACCTTGGTTAAGCATCTATGGTCCACAGTATCTGTTAGTTAAAAGAACAAAGTAGTCTAATGATAGATTAAAATATGGAGCACTTACTACCCGCCAGGCATGGGGCCCAACACCTCTCATGCCTTATTTTCATTTAATTGTCACACCATGGGCCCATGAGGTCAGTACTATTATGAACCCCATTTCACAGATGAGGAAACCAAGGTACACCAAGGTTAAGTGACTTGCCCAAGGCTACACAGCTAGTTTGCAGAACTGAGATTTGAACTCAGGTCTGATAGACTCCAGAGCCACGCACTTGAGAGCAAGTGGAGGTGCAGAAACAAATTCCTAAACAGACTTCCTAAGAAACAACCTCCTAAATGGAAGGCTGTGCAGGCTGAAGCCCCTGGAGACTGCATTAGGATGGGGGAGATTCAGTCCACCTCTCACCCACACCACCGCCCTCAACAGAGCAGAAGGGAAACTCAGGCTCTGGGATGGTCTCCATTCATGCCACCAGGGGCCTGAAGCCAGGGCCCCTCAGAGACCGGGAGCAGCCCTCTCCTCCCCTTACCTACGTCAGAGGCAGGAGTGGGTGAGAATGGAGCCTTCTCCAAGGTCACAGGACAGCTCCAGGGTGTCCCGTGGAGCTGGGCCCAGTTGGCAAAACATGGAGCAGGATTTACTATGTGTTTCCTGGTCCTGGGCACGTTCATAATCTGCACTGTTATTATCCCTGTTCAGAAATCAGTTGGGGCTTCCCTGGAAGGTTCTCACCCTCCGTGCATGAGGTGCACGTTAGATGCAGCATCATAGTGCAATGGAAAGGCTTGGCCTTTGGAGTCAGACACTCTGCTCTCTCTGACTACGTGACCTTGACCAAGTCACTTACCTCTTGAGGTTCATTTTCTCTCTGTGAAGTGTAGCTGCCTCACAGGGAGACACCGTAGCATAGTGTCTATGCTCATAGTAGGTGTTCCATAAACAGGCATTTTAGTAGGGCTGCAGCATTTCTTAGCCTTCTGTTCATTAATCTCTGAGAAGGCCCCCGCCAAGTCACTCTCTGACTGCAGAGCTCTCGGGTCCCTTGGGAAGGATGCGATGCTGGCAATGACACCTTCCAGGGGGCAGAGCAGTCCCTTGTGTCTCCAACAGGCAGGCTGGCCACTGTCCCTGCAACTTCAGCCTCGGCACCCACGGGGATGCCATCTCATCTCATCCAAATGCTTCACCCAAACAATCTCCTCTATTCCTATCACAGCCTGGAAGCTAGAGTCAGCTCTCAGAGTCTCACTTTAATAATAATACCAATCACTAATATTTGTCGAGCACGTCACTTGTGCCAAGCAGCAGCCAAGCAATTTATAAACATTATCCCACGGGCCCTGCACCATCAGGGCCATGTTAGAGCTGGACGATCCAGGCCCTGCTATGGACCTCCTGCCTTAGAGGGTCTGTCCCTGACACTCCGCCCCACAGGCGAGGAGTCTGAGAACCCAAGGGGATGTGTCCACCCAGCACTCATATCTGTCCCTCCTCCCCCTCTCCCATCCCACCATCTAGATAATGCTCTGAGCACCTGGGACCCCAGAGCCCAATTCCAGAGTCGGTGTGGGTCTCTTCCCCAGGTCGGTCCTGCCTGAGGGTGCACAATGCTGTCAGTCTGTGTACTCCCAGGCCTGAGGGATGGCCAAAGGGCATCTGTTTCCAGGGGTGGGGGGATGTATAGACAGGGATTGGACACTCAAGTTCTGATGTCTACACAGTGTGGAATGGAGCCAGGGGTGAGAAGAGAGGGAGAGGAACTGCAGGCTAACCCTCCATTTCTGCTTTTGCCCAGGCCCTGCGAATGTTCGGCGCAGGCCTGCACTCCCGACCCTGGAGAAGAAGCTGTTATAACCCTCACTTCACAGACGAGGAAGCTGAGGGTTAGGGAGATCCACTGGCTTGCTCAAAGTCATGAGGCTAGTAAGGGGCAGAACTGGGACCTGAGCTGGGGTCTGCCTGACGTAGAGGCCGTGCCCCTGCCTATGCTATATGGATGGGCAGAGAGCAGGCTGCAGGTAACAGTGCCCCAGACCCACGCATAAAAGGCCCCTGCCCTGGGCCTTGTGCTTTAGAAAGCCTGCATATCACAAACACACAAAACAGAAATTTATCAAAGAATACGTGGGGGCCTCCATCACTCAGGATCTGGTATTTGGTGCAGTGTGACCAAGTCATCCTAAACCTCTGCTCTTGTTACTAACACTGTCCCCCAGGGACACCCTTCTCCCGCTCTTGCTCTATGTCCTCAAAACAAAAGCGGGTCAAAGACCTTAACAGACACTCACCAAAGAAGACACACAGATGGCAAATAAACATGTGAAAAGACGCTCCACACGAGGGACATGCAAATTAAAACAACACTGAGATACCACTACACACCTATCAGAACGGCTAAAATACAGAACACCGACAACATCAAATGCTGGCGAGGATGTGGAACAACAGGAACTCTCACTCTTTGCTGGCAGGAAGGCAAAACGGCACCGCCACTTTGGAAGGCAGCTTGGCAGTTTCTTACAAAACTAAACATATTCTTATCATACAATCCAGCCATCGTGCTCCTTGGTATTTACCCAAGAGAGATGAAAACTTATGTCCACACAAAAACCAGCACATGAATGTTTATAGCAGCTTTATTAACGCTTGCTAAAATCTAGAAGCAACCAAGATGTCCTTCAGCAGGGGACTGGATAAATAAACTGTGGTACCTTCAGACAATGGAATTATTATTCAGCACTAAAAAGAAATGAGCTATCAAGCCATGAAAAGCCGTGGAGGAACCTTAAATGTATATTACTAAGCAAAAGAAGCCAATCTGAAAAGGCTACATACTGTTTAGTTCCAACCATATGACATTCTGTTAAAGGCAAAACTATGGAGACAGTAAAAAGATCAGTGGTTGCCAGAAGCTAAGGGGGAAAGAAGGATGAATAGGCAGAGCACGGAGGATATTTATGGCAGTGAAACTACTCTGTATGATACCATAATGGTGGATACATATCATTATATATTAGTCTGAACCCAAAAAAATGTACAACACTAAGAGTGACCCCTAATGTAAACTAGGGTCTTTAGGTGATTATGATGTGTCAATGTAGGTTCATCAGTTGTAATAAATGTACCACTCTGGTTGGGGATATTGATAATGGGAGAGGCTATGCATGTGTGGGGGCAGGGGGTATGTGGAAAATCCCTGTTCCTTCCTTTAAATTTTCCTGTGAACCTAAAACTGCTCTAAAAAATAAAGCTTATTTTTAAAAAGTGACTATATCTGAAAGCCAAGAAGGTTTATAGATTGTTCCAATGCCAATGTCAGAGATGGAAACCACTTTCAAAGCGTAGGAGGAGGTGTTGAGGGTAGAAATGAGAGAAAAGACATGAAATCCTTCTTCTCAACAAGCATGAATGCAATAGATTCTCATGTCACAAAGTATCATTTCCCGTGAGTGTGACACATGAATTTTTCTTACTTTTCTTCATGTTCCAATTTGTGTTTCCAGAATATTCATGACTTTATGCTATTTACAGAAGTTGTACGATGCAACTGAGAAATATTTTGTAATATTAAGCAATTCATATTACTTTTAAGTTTGTGACACACTATATATCTTTGCCAACTAGATGGACATTGAATTCTAGAATTATGAATAATTTTATTTCTATGAAAATAATTAATAAAATTTAATTAAATTTTTAAGGAATTAAATAATATAGGACAGTGAAGCTGTCAGTGAAGAAAATCAGATGGCCTTGGAGGGCTCCTTCAGCCCTGGGCTGACCACTTCTGGCCTTCTTGGAACCGAGGAAAAATAACTCCCTATTTGGGTAAGCCACTGTGCAGCTGAGAGCAATCTAACTGATACATTGCGTAACTATGATTAAGTCTTCCACGCTCTGTCTGTAGCTGATTATGACATTTTAAATAAAATAAAGTTTTTACAATATTATGATTACATAAATACCATTTTCCCGTGAACTAAAGGTGAATGGATCCAAAAAAAAAAAGAATATGTAACTCTACGTCACTATAACTGGGCTACTTGGAGGAGAAAGAAGGTAAGAGCGATGCTCTCTTCCAAGACTTGCTCAGAATCTGGACACATTTTAGTTTGTTTCACATTTGCACTATCCTTGTCTTGCAGAGCTTTTGTTTTTCCTGGTGTTTCTAATTGCCTTTTCCCCCTTTCTGTTTGTGGAATGGTCTAATATACACTGCCTTCTTTCTTGATCTTCTGCACAACTGTCATTCTGGGATCTTTTTTCCCATTGCTCTCCTAGGTTAGATCCATTGCTTCTTGGATCCCCCATCATTCTCTATCTTGGACTCTTTCATTTTGCTGGAGTACATCCTCAAGGAATTTTTTACCAAAAGGATGAATTAGGAGGAATTTTTAGAGTCCCTAAATGCCAGAAAACACCTTATTTTTCTCTCAGGCCTGATTGATAATTTGGCTGGATATCAAATTTTAAGTTCAATATGATTTTCTTTTAGCACTTTTGAAGGCATTATTCCACTGTCTTCTAACATTCAGCACTGCTGCTATGAACACTAACATAACCCGCCCTTTATTTCTCATTGGAAGCTTCTGAGAAATTTCTCAGCCTTTTTCTAATCCTTTTATTGATCTTTTGAAAGTTTTTTTTTTAAGATACAGTTCTCAGCCTGAGCTGGAAGGAGCTCTTTTTTTTTTTTTTGCAGGGAAAGATTCACCCTAACCTAACATCTTGTTGCCAATCTTCCTCCTTTTTTCTTCCTGCCCCCCCCCTCCCAAAGCCTCAGTACATAGTTGTGTATAGTTGTAAATTCTTCTGGTTCTTCTGTGTGAGCTGCCGCCACAGCATGGCTACTGACAGTCAAGTGGTATGGTTCCATGCCTGGGAACCGAACCCGGGCCACCAAAGCAGAGCGCACAGAACTTTAACCACTAGGCCATCAGGGCTGGCTAGATCTTTTTAAATTTTGTCAGTCGTATTTTCATATATAAGAACTTCTTCTCTGAATGTTTCTTTATCATAATATCCTGTTTTTATTTTTTGAATGGAGTCATTTCCTGAATCTCCCTGATGAGTTAAAGGATTTTTAATTTTTATTACGTTTTCTCCTTCTTGAACTATTTCTGCTTCTTCGAGCTGAAAGCAGGCTCTGCGGGTGTGAGCGGGGCTTGTTAACCGGCAGGCTTGGTTTTAGCCTGCCCATGCGTGGAGCTGGCAGGCAGGTCTGGCCCTCCTCTGACCCTCCTCTGGGAGCCCTGGCCCTTCCTAGACTGGTTACTCCGTGTCTTTGGAGACCATCCCGCAGTCTCAGCCAGGGGGAAATGGTGGAGCTGTGCAAGTGGAGGTGAAGGAGGCCCACCTGACGATCACATGGCAGTTCTACTACCATACATTCCAGCAGTCACCACCCTGGTTTCCACACCTCCTTCCTCTTCTGCTCTCCCAGCCTGATGCCCCCATCCCAAACAAAACAGAATAAAACAAGCCCCACAGACTTCTCTCCTTCTTGCTCTGAGCTGTGGCTTTCTCTGCTCCCATTTACCCATAAATGTGACTTGACCCATTTCAGTGTTCCAGAAAAATGTTAAAATCTCTGCTCCATTGAAGCGCTGTCCAAGCCATCCTCCCCCACTCCGATTCTCAGCTCTTTTATTAGTTTTTATTTTCCCTCTCTGTCTTTCTTTAGTTTCTTTCAATGGATTTTCCAGGAGGAAAGAGAGGTAAATGCATATGCGCGGCCTACCGTCTTGAGCCAAAAGACTGGACTAGACTTTTCATTGTTATTATTTTTAACATTTGCAACAACCCTGCAGGATAGGGATTGTTATCTCCATTCTGGAGGAGAGGAAACTGAGGCTCAGAGAAGTGAGGGATCTCTTCCCAAACTCAGGCAGGACTAGCTGCGAGAGGAGATTGAAGACCATGAGGGAACACGAGCTGGGGAAAAGGCCGAAGAGAAAAGTGAGCAGACTGGTTACCTGTGGCCCTGAGGGGTAAAACGAGCAGTACAAGAAAACCCCAAGGAAACAGATTTTAGGTCAAGAAAAAGAAGAGCTTTCTCAGGGCAGAGCCACCTGGAGCAGGAAAGCGCTGTGTCAGGAGGCTGACACATCATGGATTGTGTTCCTGTGTTGCCTAAGGAACAACAGAGACCTCAGAGAGGCTGAGACAGACTCTGTAACTGCCCAGGCCATGCTCCAACTCGGGTGGAAACCAGAGGAGGGCTTGGTGGGGCAGAAATAGAGCGCAGGTCATAGGACGAGGAAGGAAGTTCCTTGCGTAGACTGCAGGGGGCGCTCCAGGCCCAGAGGCAGATGCACAGGAGTAATCTCTGAGCCCCGGAGAATGGCACGTGGGTTGAGGAGGCTGTTCCCGCCTGAGTCTGTGTGCGTTTGGGGACTAAGAGATCCCAGAAGAGGCCTAGACCCCTCAGACACCGCTGCTGGGAGGATAAATCAGGACCAGCTCTCCCAGGGCCGATTAGGCCTTAGGTGTAAAAGGCCTTCACAATGTGTAAGCCACCCAGATTCACAGGGCATAAGGCTTTTAAAATAATTAGGCAATGTACATCAAAGAACCATAAAAATGTTCTTCCCATTTGGCCCAGTAGTTTCATGTCTGGAAATCTATTCTAAGGAATTCACCACAAATTCAGGGGGAAAAAAAGTCTCGCTCACTCAAAAAGGTTCGTTGAGGTACTATTTAAAATTGTGAAAAACTGGAAACAACTTCAAATCTAAGTCTGTGAAATTGTTGAAGTAAGCTACGTCCTGTGCACACAACAGGATATGATACAGCCATTAAAAATGCAAAAGTCAGGAAATGATTATGGTAAAATCTTAAACCAATATTAGGCTACAAATTAGTTATGCAGTAATTTTTTTAAAAAGGAGCCACATAGAATACAAAATATGGAAATGAAATATACTAAAATGTCCACAGTTGTTGTGTTCAGATCATAGATAAAAGATAATTTTTACTTTTCCTTCTTTCTATTTTTCTGAATTTTCCAAAATTTACTGAAGTAGCATTTTTAAAAATAAATAAATAATGTTTGAAAAGGAAAACATTATGTATACTTTGAGCCAGAAATTCTACTTTAAGACATGTTGTATCCTAAGGAAAAAAATCATGAATGTGCACACACAAAAGCTACTAAGATGTTTATCCCGGCATGGATTATAATAGTGAAGACTGGGAAACGACATGAATGTCTCAAAGCAGGGGATTGGTTAAATAAATTGTGGAATGGATCTACTAAAATGAAATTGTAGAAGTGAAACTAATTTCATGGACATTAATTTCATAATATACTGATAAGCAAGGAAAAAGTCATTTATAAGTCAGTGTATACCATAGGCTTCTATTTTTATATTTGAAAGGATTATATATGTTTTTTTAAAATTTTCCAAAAATTTCTACAATAACCAAAGAAAGAAGGGGGAGGTGGGGGGGGAGCTAGGCACAGGTGTTTTTGAATCTAAGGCACAGATGTCCTGAATTGTCCAATTTATTTTTGAAGACAAGGAAAAGACAGCATGCTTGAAACTGAAACTGTCTTGGAAAATTTGAGCCACGTGACTGCAATAGACATCAGCTAAATGGAAGCTTCCCTCCCCCTCCAAGCCCAGCCTCAATATCCACCTTCCCTGGCAACTGCTCTCACTCACTTTCTTATATTCAGCCCCCACCCCCTACCCCCACCTCCCTCACTCACCCAACACCTGCATCAAGGGGGCAGGGCTACCATGACCATACACACTTGACAGAGGATGCACCAGAGGTCCAAAGATGCAAGATGGTGATAAGGGATTGGAAAGCAGGTCTTTTGATTCCCCTGACTCCCTTCCCTAAGTGTTTGAGCAGCTAAAACTCATCTCAGGGTTGTTAATAGGATAAAGTAAAGCAGGGTTTCTCAACCTCGGCACTATTGACATTTGGGGCCAGATAATCCTTTGTTTTGGGAGGTTGTCCTGTCTATTGTAGATGTTCAGCAGCATCCCTGGCCTCTACCCATTAGATGCCAGTAGCACCTCCCCACCTCGCCAGGTGGTGACAACCAAAAATGTTTCCAGACATTGCCATATGTCCCCGGGCGTGGGGGGGGGGCAAAATTGCCCACAGCTGAGACCAGTGAAGTAAGGTGAGGTGTGAGAGGGAACTTTGATGCTAGGTCAAGCTGCCCCAGGGTTGTTCCAGGGAGAAGGCGATGCTGCCTGTCCCCAGACTTGGGCTGGTGGGGAGGGGGATCTAATAAGGAAGGGACACAGGGGAGATTGGTTTACGTACAAAAGCATGAGTGCTACCACTCCACACACTCTTCTAGAAGTACTTATCTTACTATGTGTTGATTTTTTATTAAAAGGCTCCTGGCCCAGACTACGGGTTCTTGGAGAAGATGGACATTGTCCCACTCATCTTTGCCTCCATAGTGTTTGGACTGACACAGTGCTCATAAATATTTGTGGTATGGGATGAGAGAAGTCACCCCCATGTTACTCATTAGGCAAAGCACGGTGCTGGGGGCCACAGGGTAACTTCATCAATACATATTTAATTCAGCCTGGCTCTTTTCCTGACCCAGCCTTCACGAGGTCCCACAAGAGTGAGCTCAAAGTCAGACTCTCTTGGTTCTCACATTGATTCATGCACCCAACATTCGAAGACACTTCAGGGATGCAGGGAGCTTTGCTAAGCACAGAAGGGGGGAGAGGAAGGAATGGCTTCTCTCAGCCCCTGTCTTTGGGGACCTCAGAGTCTGTCGGGGAGGCTGTCAGACTACCCTGTCCCCTCTCCTACAGTGAAGAAAATATCCAGACAAAACCCCATAGAAGTTCCAAGGAAGGCGGTTACATCTGACTGTAGGCAGGAGTGAAGACTTCCTGGAGAAGGCAGCATTGGAGCAGGGCCTCAAAGGATACATAGGATTTTAAGCAGGTGGACATTGTAGGCAAGACATTTTAAGAAGAAGTAACAGCATGAGCAGAAGCATGGAGGCAGGACAGCTTGGGGTATATTTCTGGGTTAGCATGGATTACATTTGGTTGCCAGGGTAGGTGAGGTCTAGACCATGGAGAGTTTGGAAAAGTAAGCCAAGGGGAACTGGAGGCCATCATTTGCTAGTTCCAGGTCCTGGAGGATTTCTGAACAGAGAAGAGTTCATTTTATTGAGCACCTATTACATGTTAAGTAATCTGCGCGAAGAATCTCATTTAATGGTCACCAGATTATCCCCATCAAATAGCGGAGGGAAACTGGGGTGATTCATACTCAGGTCTGTCTGACATCAAAGCCAGCTGCTCTTAAGAACTTCTGTCTCCACTCACTGCGTTTAGGAAGAAGACTCTGGCAGTAATGTCAGGGTGGTCTAGGGGAATGTGGGCAGAGCGGGACCCCCATTATGCTCCTGTTGTGGGAGACCAGCAGACACCCTGGAGTGGTCCCAGCAGCTCAGGAGCCCTGAGGGCTTTCTTCGGGTGCCCCAGCTAAAGTGGACCCTTCTCCCATCATAACTCCCTCCCTCCAAGTCACAGAGCTCCTGTCCCAGCCATGCACAAGAACTTCCATGACAGGGGGGCCCTTGAACCCCAACCCACCAATGCTCAAATCACCTCAGCTTGAGCCCATGACTCGCTCAGGGTTTAAAGATTGCTCTCCCACGCCCCTCACTGAAAGGAGACGGCAGACCATCTGTGTCTCTATGCTATTCAGGAGCTTCAGCCCCTTGGGGAAAACTCTACGTTACGAGCCGTAGAGCTAGGAGTAAACCCTGGAAACCAAGACATTGGCATGGTTGCTGAGGCCCACCTCCTTCCTCCAACACCCCCATCCCACCACCGGCCAAAGAGCAGAGCAAAATCTCCTGTGGCCTTTAGAACGCACACAAAGGTACTGATGCCTGGTTAGGGAGGACGCAGGAGGGGAGAGGAGACAGAACCAGCAGCCGAGTTGGATTTGAGCACTCGGGGGGGTCAGCCTGGTGTAGGGCAATATTTCCCCGACTGCTGTCCTTCCAGAATCATCTGTGCAATTTTAGTCATAATCTCATATCACCTCATCTATTATTATACTTAAATCTATTTTAAAAGGAAATCTTGTATCACTGCCGTAGGGGAGAAACCGAATCACTTGCCATAACAGGGGTAACCATGGAGACGGAGAGGAAATGAAGCATGGTTGTTAGATTTCTAGCGAAGGTTCTGTGTCACGCTGAGGCTGCCCCCCGTCCTTTCCCTGACTCCCTACCTTCTCTCTGTGAAAAAGGAAGAGCTGAGCACATGGGGGAGAGGCAGTGCATTCATCCTAGCGCCAGGCTGCGTCTCCTGGAGGTGATCAGGAAGACTGACAGAGAATGGAAAGGACAGTCACCGTGTCATTCTGTGAGTTCAGGTTATTTTATAAAATCATCTCACTTTGGGCAGCTGGGCCAGTGGAGTCAGACCTGGAGTCAAGAGACGTCATTCAGATTCTGGCTTCACTACCACTGTGCTGTGTGACTTGGGATAAGACCCGTGCTGTCTCTGGGTCTCCTCATCTGTTAAAAGAAGGCAGAATGGTACCCATGGCCTAGGTTTTTGGGAGGAGTCTCAGAATCACTGCTCAAACCCTGGGGTGAGTGGGGCAAGGATAGGACAGGGAGGGGAGGGGCACTCAGCCAAATCAAGGGTAAGACCCCAAGGGCATCAATAGTCCGGTGGCACTTGGGAAGCAGATGTCACAAAAGGCTAGACTTTAGGCGCCTAGAACCTAGTTATTGCAGTTCCCTATGACTGCCCCAGACTCAGAGATTTGGTCCCCTGCAGATAAGAGCCGGGACCCCTGATGTTGTAGGGGTGGGACCTGGTCCAGGCAAGGGTCCAGGCAAGGGAGAGTCCACCTTCACTAGGAGGTCTAGGGTCAGGGTTTTGACAGCCTCCTAGTGTGCTCAGGTGTGGAAAACTACCTACAGCACTGCAGGCCAGGCTAGGGGCTGGCTCAGGGCCACTGCAAGTCACGGAGGGCCTGAATGGGGCATTATCAGGGGCCTCGGCCTACCTTGTGGGTAGAAAGAGAAGCCAGCATGACTTTCTTTGTTGCAGACCTGAAGATTCTGCAATTCCACAAAGTTGGCTTGGGTGTCGCAGCATTATCGCTATCCAGGAGCCTGGAACATAAGAGGTTCCTAATAACTGGAATTCACGGCAAATTTAATTAAATGTATCAGGGCAGGTTGAAGAGAATTGTGCTTAGATTCAAGTCCTAGCTCTGTCTCCAGGGCAAATCACTTACTCTCTCTGAGCCTCAGTTTCCTCACCCACAAAATGGGTTAACGGTGCCTGCCATGAGGGTTATTGGAAGGAGTCAGTGCGATAATATGTGGAGTGTTTAGCTCCATCCACATGGTGCTCAATATGGTGCCTGGTGCATAGTGTGCACCCAGCAAGTGGTGGATGTTATCCGTATTAGCCACTAGCAGTCATCCAGTCAACCCACGTGAACAGTGGGGCACAAACCGGAGAGAGACTTCCTTGAGTTCACAAAGCTACTTACTGGAAGAGCTGGAACTGGAAACCATGGGGCTCCTAGACCAGTGCCCCTTCTCCAGCCTCAACTGCCCCTGGACAAAATTGCCCAGTCGACATCCATTCTACTAATAAATTCAGATCTTTCCAAGAAATGACTTCATTTGCAGATAAGTGTATTTGCAAACTCTTTTGGTACACTACTGTTCACCCAGGCTCCTAAACTCCTGGCCAGTCGTTCAGGCCCAGGATAGTAAATTGGGAAAGCCTTTGAGGGCAATGCAACAGTCTTAATCCGGCACTGGAAGTTCAACCAGGGCCGGGGGGGAGGGCTTGCTGGGCTACTTGCTTTTTTCTGAGGTCATCTGGGGATTTTCCATCCATTAGTTGGTGTGACCCTGAGTGATCTCACCCCTCAGCCTACCTGGTCCTGCCTTCGGGCCCCAATCTGTTGAAAAGACAGAAGTCTCCATGAACTCCCTTCTCCCAAGAAGCACTGGGTTTGGGTGCAGGGCCCCGGGTGAGGACCGATGGCTGTGACTCAGCTGGTCCAGGCTGACACCTGCAGTCCTGTGTGTGTGACTCAGGAAGCACAGAGCTGAGGCCGATGACAGAGCTGGTGTCAGGCAGGAGCTGTTAGGGATCCCAGGCTCGCCACAGAGTCCTCACCTGACCTCCCCAGTCTCAGACTCATTTGTAAATGGTACAAGCCAACACGGTCAGGGCCCTGCTCTGAGTGCTTCCAAGTCCCATCCCATGTAAGCCCCTGACAACCTAGGAAGTGGGAACCACTGTTATTCCCATTTTACCCTTGAGCTATCCAAGGACAGAAATATTAAGCAACTTGCTGGTAGCTTGTCACGTTACCGGTAAGTGGCAGTCAGACTGTGGACCCAGCCAGCTTGACTTGAGAGCCATTCATTCATTCAGTCATTCATTCATTCAATAAATGTGTCCTGCATCCCTCTCATTTATGGGACACCATTCTAAGCACTTCAGCTATGACAGTGAACAAAAGCAATTGTCCCTTATAGGACCGTGGTGCTTAAATTCTAGCAGGGGGAGAGAGCACATAAGCTTTACAAAGAAGTAAATTATTCAGTGTGTTAGAAGGTGTTAAATGCTGTGAAAAAAAGAAAAGATAGAGCAAGGTATGGGGGTCAGGAGTCCTGGGGGTTTGAAGTGTGTGTTGCGATTTTAAATAGCGTGATCACGGTGGGCTTCATGGAGACAGTGAGATTTGAGCAAAGACTCAGAAGCAAAGAAGGGAGTGAGCCATGTGGATATCTGGGGGAGGAGCATCAGAGGCCAAGGGGACATGGACAAAATAATTTTAGGTTGTGAGAATTAGCAAGGGGTCAGAGGGGAATAAAGGTGGGGGTGAGGGGGACCCTCAGGAGGGACACACCTGTATGAAATGTGCTTCGGAGGTCATAGAAGCTGAGAACTGAAGGATGAGGGGCCCAGCCATGTGAAGAACAGGGCGTGGGGCAGTTCAGAGGGATGTTGTGCCTTTCAGATCCCTCAATATCCTGTCCATCCTTGGGTGTGTCGGGGGGTGTTAGTAGGGTTCTCCAGATAATTAGAACCAGTAGATAGATAGATAGATAGATAGATAGATAGATAGATCGATCGATGGATCTTGATATGAGCTATATATTATATATATGTTATATATATATATAATAAACATATGTAAACATATATATATTATAGGAATTGGCTCACATGATTATGGAGGCTAAGTCCCACAACCTGTGGTGTGCAAGCTGGAGACCCAGAAAAGCAGTGGCATAATTCAGTCTGAGTCCAGAGGCCTGGGAACCAGGAACACCAGTGTCCAAGGGCAGGAGAAGATGGAGGTCTCAGCTCAGGCAGACAGCAAATTCGCCCTCCCTCTGCCTTTTTGTTCTATTCAGGCCCTCAAGAGATTTGGTGATGCCCACCCACACTGGTAAGGGCCATCTTCTTTAGTTAGTCTACCAATTCAAATGCTATTTTCTTCTGGAAACACCCTCACAGACACACTGAGAAATAATGTCTTACCAGCTATCCGAGCACGCTTTTGCCCAGTCAAGTTGACACATACAATTACCCATCAACATAGGGTGGGGGGAGATTGCTTTCCCTGCTCGAAAGCCTCAATCCCAAGGAAATCTAAGAGGCCTGAGGGGGCATGGAGGGAGGCAGCTTCGGGAGAGTGTGTTGGCGTGCACACTTCACTTGGCCCTGAAAATCATAGATATGAAGCCTTGAGGCCTAGGGGCAGTTCAGGGCCCAGGCCAGAGATGTCTGAGGCCACAGCGCCCTTAGGCAAAACGAAAATAAACAAACAAGAAACAAACAGTAGCGCTAGATTGCAGAGTAGCTCTGCAATCTGAAACTGAATAAGCCAATGTTAAGAACCAACTTGGACTTCATGTTTAAATACCTTGAGATATTAGATATCGTCTCCTCTTTGAGTCTTCTCTTTTTTTCTTTTCCTTCAACTTGACTGAAACTTACACTCATGGACCAACACAGGTGCAACCTGTAAGAACCTGGAGAAATCAGCTAGCTCCAGCCCTCAGTGGAGGCCATTTGGAGGCTCCCGGGGCAGTTAATATTCTGGGGGAGGGGGGTTTCCAGCCAACATTTTAAAGCGCGTGTGCAGCTCAGATGGCAAACAGAGGCTCAGCTCTGCATGGGGGACAATCTGGAGCAGTGCTGTCGCTCCTTGCGAGGCTCAGTCTCCCCCACTCAGCAAAACCAACATCTGGAGATGTCGGACCTGCCTTCCTTGGGAGGCAGCCTTGGAAGCACCTCCAAAGAGGGAGGGATGCAGGTCCCAGGGGCTATCTCTTTACGGGAAGTGGATGTTGGGGTGTGAGAGGTGACAGGAGCCCTTTGGGAGGGCTTGTTGAGGAACTTCCATTCTTGGGAAGGCAATGGGTGTTCCAACCAAATGCCGGAAGCTAACCCCTCTGACCTCCACCTTTCAGACATTTTACTGCAGGTATTTTCTTTTTCTTACTCTGTCTCTAGATAAGCCTTGGCCCTATGAAGCCCAGTGCAACTATGTGAAAAGTGCTTGCACCACAAGCAGGAAAAGCAAGTGAGGCCTCCCCAGGGGGGTCACCATGCAACTGCCTGTCTGAAAGGCCTCCATTAGCAATCCTTTCTTCTGCTTCTAGAGCCCTTGGCCAGTTGTCTAATGCTTTCCCTTTGTGCCTCTGCTTCCTGGGGATTAAGTGTCTGTATTTGCAGAGAGAGGACGGCGAGGTTTATAGGAAGAATGTGAACTGTTCTGTGTCCAGCTTCTGGTGGCTGCCAGCTGCATCACTCCACTCTCTGCCTCTGCGGTTGCATCACCCTCTCCTCTTCCTCTCTATTCTCTGTGTTTCTTATAAGGACGCTCGTCATTGGATTTAGGTCCCATCTGGATAATCCAGGATGATCTCATCTCCAAATCCTTAATTTAATTACATCTGAAAAGACCCTTTTTCCAAACAAGGTAATAGTCACGATCTCCAGGATTTGATATGGATACCTTTTGGGGGCCATTTTCGGCCTACCACAGCCACAGGGGACTCGGAGAAACTCAGCAGAAGGAACAGATCAAAGAAGAGCTGTTTCCCTCTGACGCTGGGACACAGCCACCTAACACCACCACCCCTCCTCGACCCCCTAACTCCCACTAGCCACCCCAGCCCTGTCCTTTAGGGCCCCCAGAGCAGGCCCCGCCCAAAGCCAGTTTGCAAGGCCCTTCCAGCAGTGGTATGCTTTTCTTCCCATTTGACAGATGAGGGAACGGAGTCCTAAAGCAGCAGTCTGGTCAGCACCCCATGTGGATGAAGCTGGCGCACCCGAGAATCCTAGAATAAGGGGGGGTGGTGAGCGGCAGGGAAGGGCTGGGAAATACACAGCCCCTTTCTCTCCCTCCATTTTCAGAGGAGGGAAGTGCGAGCTTTTCTGCCAGAGGCGGCTGCAGCGGGGCACGCGTCCCCAGCCCTGCACACGGCGGCGGACACACGGGCGGGCGACGAGTGTCCTGCCCTGTGCACACGGTGGGAAGAGGGGTGGCTGCGCGCGCACGGCGATGCACAGGGCAGCGGAGTTGGGGGGACGCCCCCGGCCGTGCACACGGCAGGGGAGGGGGGAACCGCTGCCGCAATGCGCGCTGCCACCCAGGGCTGTGCGCCCAGAGGGAGAGAGGGGGCGCCGTGCGCCGAGCGGGCTGTGCATGCGCGCCCCCGCCTGGGGCTATAAAAGCCTCGCCACCTGCTGCCACTAGTGCGTCCAGTTGCCGGAGAAGTCAGCTCACCTCCTCCAGCGGCAGCTCCTCTCGACATGGACTCAGAGACCTGCCCCTGCCCTACTGGTGAGCCCCCGCCCCCATCCTGCGGCACAGCGCGCCCCTTTACTTGCAAAGAATCCTACTCCCTACGCCTGCGCTCAAGGACGTTGGGGGAAGGAACACTTATTTCCCATTTTTAACCTCGTGAAGGGTGGGCATGGCTGCATCCCACACGGCGCGGAGATTTGGCATCCGCCTCCTCCTCTTAGGCCTGGGACCTAGTGCTTTACCACGTTAACCCTTCCTGTGGCGTCTCCCTCTCTAGGTGGTTCCTGCACCTGCTCTGGTTCCTGCAAGTGTGAGGGATGCAAATGCACCTCCTGCAAGAAGAGTGAGTGTGGGGACCCCCTCGGCCTCTGCCCCTGGTCACCCCCTGTCCGCACAATACAGAGACACCCCTAGGGCCCCTGTTCCATTGCTTCTGACTCCTGCTGGGACAGAACCACCTGGGGAGGCCTTAAGACACAGTCACCTGGGCCCCACCCCCAGTGATTAATACAATAGGCCTGGGGCAAGATGTTTTTGTCAATTCCCAGAAGATTCTAATGAGCAGCTGGGATTGAGAACTGCGACCTTGGTCCAGCCCCTTCCCTCAAAACCTCCAGTGCCTGGGGAAGCCATTAGTGAGGATGGGGGTTAGCTCTGGAGTTCGGGTCCCTTGGCGCCTCTGAGGCCTTTGTGGGTCCCCTTAATTTGACCTCCCCCCAATTCCCCCCAGAAGCAGTGTAATATGCCTGGGGAGTAGGAGGTGGGAGGAAGGCTCCCTTCTTCCCTGATGTGTAAGACTAGGCGTGGATCCCCCATCGCATCTCCTGGACCCCCTATGCCTGTACCATCTCTGCTCCTCCAAGTTTATCCTTCAAGGCCCTTTCCAAGGCCATTTACCCTGTGATGCATTCTCCTTAAGGCCCAGCACTACTGCAGCCTAACCCCGCCATCCCTGGGACTCCCCTGCACTCACCGAGGGGCTGTGGGCTAGTTAGTGGGTACCTGTCTCCTGTGGTAGCCCAGCATGTACCTGACACACCAGAGATGCTGAGTCAGACCAGGTGTGAGACTAGGATGAGGGCAGTGACCAGCTGCCAGTACCCTTCCTGTTCCCTCTCCTTTCTGATGGGGACAGAGAGGGGGAGGGAGGCCATCAGACTGGGTGCCCCCTATTTCATCTACAGGTTGCTGCTCCTGCTGCCCCGCAGAGTGTGAGAAATGCGCCAAGGACTGTGTGTGCAAAGGCGGAGAGGGGGCGGAGGCGGAGAAGTGCAGCTGCTGCCAATGAGGACGTGCCCGTGCCCTCTGTGTGACGTGTGTAAATAGTGCTGGCTGGCCCCGGGCAACCTCTCCCCATGGTGAGGCTTGGCTGTGTGTCCGCTTCCCCTGCTAGCCGCTGGCAAGTGACAATAAATCCTATGAATGGCATAAGCCAAGGACTGGTCTCTTCTTAAAGGGGAAGGACGTGGGGGGAGGGGGGTAGGCGGTGCCTAATCCGAGGGAACTGCCCAGCTGAAAAGTGAAATCCTGAGACTTGGCCCCTGGTCTCTTTGGGGCTGGGATGGAGCTCTGGGGTTGGAGAACATCCTCCCCTCACCTTCAGATGGCACTTGGTCCTCCTGCTCAACTCTGGAGAAAGGGGAAACCAGATCCACAGAGGTTTGTCCCTTTCTCCTACCTCTCAACTTTCTTCATTTGTACAATAGGGTTGGGGGAAGTTAAAACCAGCCCCCAGCCCCAAAGCCCTGTGGTTTCTGGAATTGTCTAGTTGCTCCTGCAAAACCGCCTGTTTTTAGTCATCAGAGGAGAGTCCAGGAGGCCCGGGGGCCTGTCTTGGCAAACTGGCAGCTGCGTTTCCAAGGTCACCGCTCTAAATAACCTGTCTCCCCGAAACACATTGTTCAGCTCCTTTTCAAACCTTCTCATTTGGTAGTTTGTCTCCAGCTCCTTTCTTTAAAGGGAAGTAGGATAATAAGAGCTTTTATCTTCGAGGGCTGTGGTCCAGTCCTTGATGAAAGAGAACTGTCAGATATACCTGGGTTGGCTGAGAAGAGAGAAATAGGATTCTGGAAGAGAAAAGTTTCCCAGTGTGAAGACACAAGGCTTTAAACACATCTGTTTTCCTCCAAGTTAGTTTTTCAGGACAGTCCATTCAAAAGCCCACCAGGATTTTTTTGTGTGTGTGTGTGAGGAAGATCAGCCCTGAGCTAACATCTGATGCCAATCCTTCCTTTTTGTCCCCCCCCACCCCTCCCCAGGAAGATTGGCCCTGAGCCAACATCCGTGCCCATCTTCCTCCACTTTATATGGGACACCGCCACAGCATGGCTCCACAGGCAGTGCACCTGCGCGCACCCGGGGTTCCAAACCTGCAAACCCCGGGCCACCGCAGCCGAATGCGCGCACCCAACCGCCTGCGCCACTGTGCCGGCCCCCAGGATTTTTTTTTTTTAAACCTAATAGGCTGATTTTAGAAAAATATACTGCAAGAAAAGCCAAGCCAATTTTGAAAGGAACAGCAAAAAAGGCTTGTTCTAACCTGCTAGCACTACTTGTTCTAAAGCTCCAGGAAGTGGTATTGGCTCAGGAAGAGATCAACTGGACAGGGAGAGAGTCCAGCTACACAGGGGCTGTTTTTGGATTTAAGAGATGATCAGCTCAGTGGTGAAACGATACACTAGTCAGAGAAAAGTGTTGGAATAATCGGCTACCCTTTGCATATCATAAAAAATAATTTTCAATTGACTTACACACCCAGGAGCAAAATCAAAGCTATAAAAGAATTTGGAAGAGGAAAACAGGAGAATGTTTATTACTTTGGGGTGGATGTGACTCTTTTACGTAAGACACACAGGAGAAAAGATTGATAAATGTGCGATTGTTGTGCTAAGTCCTCTCAGGTACATTATCTTAATCCTTAAACTCTAGAAGAATGGTATGATTATTACACCCATTTTACAGATGGGGCAATAGCTCTTAGGGTAATTTGTATGAGGTCTGTTCAAAGATAAACTGAGGCATATTGAAATTAAGAGTTTATTTAAGCAAAACTCCATTTGAACTGGGCAGCTTCCAATCTAGCAGACGGAAGGAGTTCCGAGGAGCTGCACAAAATGAAAGATTTTTATAGACAGAAGGGAGTGGGAACAAGGAAGTTATACTAGGCAAAGAAAACAGATTGGTTATTGCAAAGTTACTTTCCTTTAGGGAATGGCAGGTGTCTATCAGGCAGATAACCTAACTGGTCTGGTCAGGTGATTCCTAATTGACTGGTTTAAGATTCTATTTCTAGGAGAGCCGAAACTGTAATTAAGTTAAGTCTCAGTTTGGTGACGTGGGGCTTAGCATAAGACTCCATTTCGGGCCTGTTGTCTTGCTTTTAACAGGTCACGTGGCTAGAATATGGCAGAGTCAGATTGGAACCCAGGCTTTCTGAGTAAAGTCTAGACCCTAAACCTAACCACGCTTGTTTTCTCCTTTCTGGCTTGTCTCGTGTGACAAAAAGCATCAAAACAAAGCTGAATCATCTTACATACACTAGGATGGAGTTTTCGTCCGTTTGGGCTGCTGTAACAAAATCCACAGACTGGGTAGTTTATAAACAGCAGAAATTTATTTCTCACAGTTCTGGAGGCTAGAAGGCTGAGAGTAGGGTGACAGCAGGGTCAGGTGAAGGCCCTCCTCCGGGTGGAAGACGTCTCGTTGTATCCTTACGTGGCGGAAGGGACTAGGGAGCTCTTTGGGGTCTCTTGACCTAAGCACCTCCCAAGGGTCCCAGAGGATGCAAACATTTAGACCATAGCAGATGACTACTATCAAAAACACAGAAAATGACGTGTCGGCAAGGATGTGGAGAAATTGGAACCCTTGCGCACTATTGGCGGAGATATAAGATAGTGCAGCCACTATGGAAACAGTACGATGGTTCCTCAAAAAGTTAAAAATAGAATTAACCATAAGCAAAAGAATTGAAAGCAGAGTCTCAAAGAGGTATTTGTGCACCCATGTTCATAGCAGCGTTCTTCACAATAGCCAAAAGGTGGAAGCAATCTAGGTATCCATTGACAGATGAATGGATAAACAAAATGTGGTATATTCATACAATGGAATATTATTTAGACATTAAAAGGAAGGAAATTCTGACACGTTACAACATGGATGAACTTTGAGGACATGATGCTAAGTGAAATAAGCCAATCACAAAAAGACAAATGCTGTATGAATCCATTTATATGAGGTACCTAGAGTAGTCAAATCCATAGAGACAGAGAGTAGAATGGTATTCATCAGGGGCTGGGGGGAGAGGGAATGGGAAATTGTTTAACGGGTACAGAGTTTCAGTTTTGCAAGATGAAAAGAGGTCTGCAGATTGGTTGCACAACAGTTTGAATATCCTTAACATCACTGAACTCTACACTTAAAAATGGTTAAGATGGTAAAATTTATGTTATGTGCATTTTACCATGATTAAAAATAAATAAAAATAAACAAAGCTAAATGGTAATAGAAAATATTTGCTATATGTGTGTGCTATGGACTGAGTTGTGTCCACTCTCAAATTCACGTGTTGAAGCCCTAACCCCCAGTAAGACTGCATTTGGAGATGCGGCCTGTAAGGAGATAATTAAGGTTAACTGAGATCATAAGGGTGGGGCGTTAATAGGGTAGGATTAGGATCAGCCACCTTATAAGAGACACCTGAGAGCTCTCTCTTGCCCCTCCCCCCTCAACACACAGAAAGAAGAGCTTATGTAAGCACACAGTGAGATGGTGGCTCCTACAAGCCAGGGAGAGGGCTCTCACCAGAAACCAACCCTGCTGGCACCTTGATGTGGGAATTTACCCTCCAGGACTGTGAGAAAATAAACTTCTGTTGTTTGAGCCACCCTTTGTTATGGCAGACAGAGCTGACTAAGACTGTGTGTGTGTGTGTGTGTGTGTGTGAGAGAGAGAGAGAGAGAGAGAGAGAGAGAGCGAGAAAAGATCAATATCTACAATAGATAAATAGTTCGTACAGATTGACAAGAAATGGAAAACCCAACTTACACATTGTGCAAAAGATATAAATAAGCAATTCATGGAAAAATAAACTCGAAAGGCCAAAGAATGAATGAAATAATATTCAACTTCATTTCTATCAAGGAAGTGCAAATTAAGATATCATTTTGCCCACCAGTTTGGCAAAAGGATAAAAGACTTACTTTTTATTGATAGTGAAGGATAGGGGAATGGTGATGAACTCCCATCCCCTCCTGAAGGCAGTGTAAACTGGTACAGCCCCTTTTGAGGGCATTTTAACAGTTGTTACTCAAATTTAAAATGTACATCCCTTCAACCCAGGAAGTTCACTGTACCATCATCATTTGTATCAGCAGAAGCCTGGAAACAAGCTAAATATCCTTCAATAGGAAAGTATAAAAATGGTCATAATGAACATCTAATACAGAGAATGATGTAAGGCTCTGGGTACTGCTATGGAAAGACTGCCATAACTTATCATTATGTGGGGGAAAAAAAAAAACAAAACCAAGGTGTAGAACAGTACATATAGTATAATGCTAATTACATAAAAAGGGAAATTAAAACTCCACGTTATATATACGTGTGTGTGTGTGTCTTAAGGCAAGAGTGTGTCTAATACGTATACAAGAAACAGCAGAGAGGCTGTTGATCTATATGCCTATCTTTGCACCACAGTCTTGATTACTGTGGCTTTATTGTAAGTTCTGAAATTGGATGGTGTAAGTTCTCCTACTTTGCTCTTTTTCTGGTGGTATTCCTTATTGTTTTCCATCATTTGGCCTTTTAATGAATGATCTTTTCTGTCTTTCTGTGGGATCTGGAGCAGGCACAGGAGACACACATCTCCACTGAGTCTGCCATCTCAACCCAGCCCTCCAAACCATTTCATTGCAAAAATATTTATGGATGCCTAAAAATCACCATGCTGTGTTCTAGACACTGAGGAGAGATGAAAAGAAAAGGTCTCTGCCCTTCAAGGAGCTCATGGACTGGTGGGGAGGGTAAAACCATGGCAAGAACATCCGGAGTAGAACCCTGGATGCTTTAGAGCTGGAAGAAACTTACAGACCATGGCACCCAGGCTCTCCTTGTTTTGAAGATGGGGAGACTGAGGCCCAGGGAGGGAGGGAAGGTACAAATAAAAGCTCTGGCAGCTTTAAGAAGGGAGAGACAGGGCCGGCCCCATGGCCTAGTGGTTAAGTTTGGCACGCTCCACTTTGGTGGCCTAGGTTCATGGGTTCAGATCCCGGGCACGGACCTACACCACTTGACTGTGGCCATGCTGTGGCAGTGACCCACATACAAAGTAGAGGAAGACTGGCACAGATGTTAGCTCAGGGTGAATCTTCCTCAAGCAAAAAAAGAGGAAGCTTGGCAACGGATGTTAACTCAGGGCAAATCTTCCCCAGGCAAAAGAAAAAAAGAGAGAGACCCTGCCAGGGTGGGGCATCAGGGAAGACTCCTTGGAGGAGGAAGCATTTGCAATGGGCTTTGGGGGATGGTAAGGAGAGAGCAAAAACCTGGTGTTTCAAGTGTCAAGAGTGTTTGGAGAAGGGTATGGGATGCCCTGATCCTAGGGCAGAAGTTCTTGGAGAGAGAAGAGGGAAGTTGAGGCCAGACTGGTAAGAAGGAGGTGATGCCAAAGGGGGTTCAGCTTCTGCCTGAGTGCGAGCTTTCAAAGCTGGCTCTCCAGGCAGGCCTCGCCCTTCAGGGAGCCTCCTAACCGGCAGCTGGCAGGATTCAATTTTCTCCATGCCTCTGCATTATTAAGCACCTACCATGAGCTGGGCGCAGTGCCAGGTGCCAGAGCTAGGACAGTGAGCACAACAGACACAGCCCACAGCCTGGTGGGGAGCCAAGGATTAAACAAAAACCCACATCCAGCATGAGCTGCCGGGAGAGGCTGCGTAGCAGAGCGGCTAAGCAAGGGGATCTGGAGCTAGGCTGCCTGGCTTGGTGCCTGACTACCAAGTGGCTTTGAGGAGTATTACCTAACCTCTCTGAGCCTCAGTTTCTGCCTCTGTAAAATGGGGACGATAGCAGTTCCTATCTTATAGGGCTGTCAGAAGCACTAAAGGCTTGGCACAGGATATGAGCTATGTAAATACTCGCTGCTTTATTACTAGTAATGGCCATTGTAATAAGTGCTACAGACAAGGGGTACATTTGCTGGTAACAGAGAGACTTAGCCTATTTTGGGGCACAGGAAAGCTTTCTGAGGAAATGGCCTTTAAACAGACACCCAACAGATGACGGGGAGAGAAAGGTGGAGAGAGCATTCTGAGCCTGAAGTCAGACAACATACCAGTGCCTTCGCCCCCACGTAGCCAGACTTTTCAGATGGTGCTCAGCGATCCCAGCCTTCGCTGTCTGTGCCCTGTGTAATCCCTTCCCCTTGCGTGTGGCCTGGACCAGTGACTTGCTTCTAATGAACAGAATACAGTCATGCGTCGCTTAATGACGGGATATGTTCTGAGATATGCATCGTTAGGCGATTTCGTCATTGTGCGAACATCATGGAGCGTACTTACACAAACCTAGATGGTACAGCCTACTACACACCTAGGCTACATGGTACTAACCTTATGGGACCACCGTCATACATGTGGTCCACCATTGACCTAAACGTTGTTACATGGCTTGTGACTACTGCAAAAGTGGTGGGATGTCACTTCCACGATTAGGTGACAAACTGTAACTTCTGTCTTGTGCACACTCTTTTGTTGACACTCCCTCTCGCCGTCTTGCCTGATCACTGTCATGTTGCAATGCTCTATGGAGAGGCCCACATGGCAAGGATCCGAGGGAGGCCTCTGGCTAACAGCGTGTGAGGAACCGAGGCGTCTGTACCATAGCTCACAGGGACCCAAACCTGCCAACAACCACAAGAGGGAGCTTGGAAGCAGCTCCCGTCCCAGTCCACGCCGAGAGACGGCAGCCCTGGCTCGCGCCTCACTTGCTGTCTGTGAGAGACCCTGAGAGACAGAGACTGCGAGATAATACATGCGTGTTGTCTTAAGCTGCGAGTTTTGGGGTCATTTGTTGTGCAGCCATAACTAACTAACACACCCCGGAGGAAGGCAGGGTCTGTAGAAGGAGGAGGAAGAACTAAGATCAGACAGACGTACCTGTGATGAGAACCACAGAATCACAGGCTCTCCCGGGAAGAAGGGACCTACCTCTTTCTATCCCCCATCTAATGCTGGAACCCACCAGCCTCTGTTTCCATTGCTGTGGTGATGAGAAACCATCTCCCATTGCAAGAAGGCCTCTCCCATCCGGAGCAGAATCTTTATCCCTGCAGCCCCCACCCACGGCCTGGTTCTGCCCCGGGGACCACAGAGCACGAGCCTAATTTATTCTTCTCAGCATGGCATGAACGGGTAGTTGTGGAGTCAGAAGGTCCTGGGATCAAATCTCAGCACTGCCACTTACAGCTGTGTGACCCTGAGCAGGCCAGGGAACCCTTCACTGCCTCATCTGGAAAATGGAGATAATAACAGCATCTGCCTTTGGGGCTGTGCTGAGGTCGAAATGAAATAAACTCAGAATGTCTTGAGCACAAGGCCTGGTGCATAGCAGGTCCTCAGTATTATTCCTCAAGACTACTGTGGCAGGTTAGAGATGACTGCAAATCTGTTGATTCCTCCTATCAAGACGTGGGGTCTTTGTCATCTCCTCTTGAATCTGGGCAGGCTCTGTGACTGCTTGACCAATAGAATGGGGTGAAAGTGACCTGTGCTAGTTTCAGGCACCAGGGTTTAAGAGACTTGCAGCTGCCACTCCTGTCTCTTGGTGCTCTCCCTTTGGAGCCCTGAGCTAATTGTCCCGAGGTCATCATGCAGAAGAGGCCACACCTGGGGGCTCTGGTCAATAGTTCCAGCTGAGCTCAGCCCTCCAGCCATCCGAGTGAGTGAAGCTGTCTTAGATCCTCCAGACCAGCCCATCCACCAACTGAATGCCACCAAGCGACCCCCATCAATGGTACACGAAACAAAAGAATCACCCGAATGAGCCCTGCTCTGATTCCTGGCCCACAAAACCAGGAGAGACAGTAACATGGTTGTTGTTTTAAGTTGCTAAGTTTTGGGCAACTTGTTGCATAGCTATAGCTAATCAGAGCAACCAGTGTCCAGATACTTGAAGGTAACTGTTTCTTCCAGATTGAACCTGCTCACCCTCTCAGCTGTTGCTCACACGATGGGATTTTGAGTCTTAGGACTATTGTGATCTACCGTTTTCTGGACAGTGGAAGTCCAGCTTTGAACACAGCCCTCAGGGCAGTCTGCCCAACTGAGCCAGTTAGGGCTCTATCCAGAATGATTTAACAAAAAAGAAATGATTGACTCACAGTGGCTTCAGGCATAGCTGGATCCAGGTGCTCCAATAATGTTGTCGGGGCTCCATTTCCTTTGTGATGACTTTATTTTCAGGCTCTTCTCATGAAGACAAAAGGCTTTAGAAACTCAGCTTCACATCCTCTCAGTTTCAAGGCTAGATGGAAAGAGTAACTGTCATTTTCCTGGTATTCCCAGCAAAACTTTCATTGATTCTCTTTAGTTTGTGGCTGGATGACCCAATCAGAGCCAATCACTGTAGCCAGGGGGGTGGAATGGCCTGAGAGCCCACAGGTGGGGCCTATTCCATTCAAACCACAGGGACTAAGAGTCGAGAGGAGTGATTCTACAAAGGAAAACTAAGGGGAAGGATGAATGGACGGCTGGGCAGCAGAACTATAAATACGGACCTCAGCAGTTAAAAGGAAAGTGAAAAATCACCTCCCTCATTCTAGATGGCATACTTCTATTAATGCAGGCTAGGCCACATCATTCCGTAACACTGATGACTCACATCAGATTTGCCGGGGGGTGTCTTTCCTCATCTAATGCTGCTTGGCTTCACCTCCCTCACCCTCTACCATGGCAGGGATGCAACATTAGAAAGTCCTCCCTCTCCACCTCTGTCCCAAATGCAGCGAGGCTTTCAGGGGCATGTTGATGAGCAAGACCAGAACCGGGCCCCCTTCACCTTCGCTCATTGGTCGTCCCTCCCCTCGCAGAGTCAAAATGATTCAAGAAAGACAGCTGAGGCCTGGAAGCAACTTTTACTGCCAACACGGATGGCCCAAACTCAGGGTTAGATTCAAAACTTTCAGGGCAAAAACAAGCCCTATCATCTCTTCACAGAGTTGAATTGTTTCCCCTGAGTGGACAAGTGACCATCTGATTTAACAGAAACCAGGAATTTTGCATATAATGTGTGTGTATATGCAAATAACAACAACAAAATCTGCCCACTGCCAGAGAGCAGACCTTCAATGCTCTCAGTCCACAGGGCTGCCAGACACAGGGAGGTTTCTGAGACCTCAGCTGTAAAAATCAGAGTATGTTTGCATGCAACCCTTGAATTCTTGTACAATCTGATCATTCGACAGATGGGTAAACTGAGGCTCAGAGGGGCCCTGACATGTAACTGCCCCAAGGTCACTCAGCAAAAGGGTAGCAAAGTGACCATTAGAATGTAGTCCCTCCCACAGCTCAACTCTCCCTTCCTGCTTGTTGTTTTTATTTGAGTGACCACACAGGTCCCAAGGTGAAATCACGTTTTTTTACTTTCATTTTGCAATCTGCCCTAACCCAAGGTGGGGGCTAGGAAGGGAGGAGATATTGAGGGGATTACCCTCATTCATTCCTTTGACAAATATTTATTAAGCACCGACTGCAAATTGTGCCAGGGGCTGGAGACACATTTTGGGGCCAAAGACTTTGGAGTTTTCAGTGGCAGGCAGGGCTGGGGAGGGACACAGATTCAATCCAAGAATCACACAAGTTCTTACATATTAAAAACATGGAAAGTGCCAGGAAGGAAAAGCACAGGACGTGTAGCAGTGCGTTCCAAGGGCGTCCTGACCCAGCATGGGGTTGGGAAGTGTTCTCCAGAGGAAGCGACGCTTGAGCTGAGCTCTGGAGACATTTCCACAGGACCTTACAGTAAACGCAGCCAGAACAGCCTGCCCTCTGCCTGCCTCCTCACTCAACTCCCCGCCGCAGCAACCAGCACCCCCCAAGCCCTCCAGGGACCTTCCAGTAATCCTTTCCCGCACTCCTGCGATGACACACTCTGGGCATTCCGAGGGTGGTGATCTAAGACCCGTTACACAGCGGCCAGATGCGTGCAGGTGGGGAAGCAGGATATGGCTCTCCAGAGAGGAATTGGGACACTCCCTCTGCTCCTCCCCTGAGCATCCACTGGAAGAAAGTTCTTGTGGCATTTTCCCTTCCAAATGTTCCAGCGCGAGGCCAGCTTTCCAGCCGGCTGCTTCCTCCGCAGGCTGGACTACGATCCCTCCCCCCTCCCCTGCCTGGCAAAGACCTTCTCACCCTCAGGCCCAAGGCGACGGCCCACCTCCTCCCAGGCTGCACTGAGTCTCCTCGTCTCTGCTCTCCTTGCCCCTGGGTGCACCCCCCATCCTAGCCATGACCCTGCTATCACTTTTCCCTATGTACCCATGGGACTGCCCCCATGACTACGAGTTTCCTGGGCACAAGTCTTGTGGCTTCTTGATCCTTAATGCCCCCGCCCCCGCCCTAATTAGTAATGTCTACCCCTAGATGGCCTTCAGCACCAGCTGGACCCTCTGATTTGAATCACCAGGTTCTGCCACTCAGCAGTTCTGTGACCTTGGGCAAGTTACTTAACCTCTCTGGGCCTCCATTTCCTCCTCTTTAAAATGGGAATAAGGGATAAGGGATAGTCCTTACCTCACAGGTTACAGGATTAAATGAGATCTGGCACATAATTGACTTACTACAGTCCCTATCGCAGACAAAAGCAATCGATATACAATGGCTGGATACGGCATCAACAACCATCCCCCCGCGGTTAACAGCATGCTACACAATTATTAAGCCTTGACAGGTACAGAGTTTTTAATAATCTGTCCTCACTTCCAACCGATTTTTCAACCGAGCAGGATCCCCAGGACCCGCTTACACCGGCTCTCTAACCACTCGGGGTCAAGCACAGGGCACGGGGGGCGGGAGCTGTGCACACAGCGGAGCGCGGGGGCAGGGCGCTCGGCACTCAGCCCGGGCGGCCGGGCACGCGGGGTCCGCGCTCTGCACCCGGCCCTTCCCGCGCCGAGGCGCCGCCCGGGCGCACGTGGGGCGGTTTCTGCGAACCGGAGCCCCGCGGCCCGTGTGCACAGCCGGTGCGCCCGGCCCCGTGCGCCGCGCGGGCCGCCGGTGACTCAGCGCGGGGCGTGTGCAGGCGGCGCCCGGGGTGGGGGGCTTTTGCACTCGTCCCGGCTCCGTCCCGCTATAAAGGCGGCCCGCCGCGCTCTCCGCTCCGCCACGCCTCCTCCGATTTCAGTCGCTTGTCTTGCCGTGGTCTCCAGACTCCAGGCCCCGCTTCACTTCGCCATGGATCCTAACTGCTCCTGCGTCACCGGTAAGGAGATTGGGGCTGGGACTGGGTGTCTCTTGTAGAACTAGGGGAAGCAATTTCTGGCCCTTCCCGCTACTTAATCACTTAGCTTCAGGGTACTGTTTCCCCTTTTCAAAGCGTTTTGGTGTACCTTCCTCTACTCTAGATTAATCGGAGGCCCCCTTTTACCGGTAAGGAAATCAGGGTTTATGGCTTGCCCAGGTTCCCAGGAGTCGGTTATGGAACTGGGACTCGAACCCTGGCTGCCAGCACCTATTCTCCCGTTCAAGTCTCCAGGAACCGTTCTCACGTCTGCCTTTTCTCCTTGTAGGGGAATCCTGCACGTGCGCCACCTCCTGCAAATGCAAACAGTGCAAATGCACCTCCTGCAAGAGGAGTGAGTGGAATCCCCTCTTGGTCTACCCCCTAACCGCCAACCCCTCCCTCCCCAACCCTCCACACCACCCTGAGAGAATTCAAACGGGGCAGTGGCCGCCCCTTTCTTAGGGAAGGTGGCGCCTCCACATGGTCCTTGTCGGGAGGAGGGAATCCTTAGTCATTTTTTTGTCCCAAGCGCTCATCTCTGCGGCCTTTTTCCCTTCCCCAGGCTGCTGCTCCTGCTGCCCCGTGGGCTGTGCCAGGTGTGCCCAGGGCTGCATCTGCAAAGGGGCATCGGACAAGTGCAGCTGCTGCGCCTGATTTCTGGGAGAGCCTGCCCCCCATGTAAATAGAGCAACGTGTGCAAACTGCATTTTTCTTTTTTCATACAATGCTGACCCAATTGCTACATTCCCTTTTCTATTAAATACGTGAGTGACAATAAAAGTTGTTGACTTTATTCTGACTGGTTTTTTTTTCTGTACGTCGGAAATAAGGGATTTTGTGCCCACCAGGGCTGGGGTGGGAGATTGGACTAGAAGTGCAGAGACCAGGGTTCTGGACTGAAATGTTAGTCTCAAACAAACTGAGTGCCTTAAGGCAAGCCAGGTTACCTCCTCGAGCTTCATGTGTAAAAGGGAAGAGTATTAAGCCAGATGCTATAAGGGCATTGGGCACCAGAGAACACAAACGAACATGTTCCCCTCTGATCTCACGTCAAGGGTTGATGGACCAGAAGCTTCTCAGTCCCTCGTTTTACATACTCTGATTTCCCAGGCCAACTTAAGTTCCTCATGGAGTTCAGACCTGATAGAATCTAAAGAGGGTAGACTCCAACACCACAGTTACTGGACTCGCTACCTGGGGTTCTCAAACTCCCTGGGGTGAAAGATGCTGTTAATTTTCCATCTGGTTTTTAATTTCAAAGACTCTAAACTTTGGTAAGAAAGTTAATTACTGTAAAAAATTTTAAAAGGACACTATACAAAACCCATTTTTTGATTCAATATACAAATTTCAGTAATGGTGCAAGGAACAAAATAACAGGAAAAATAAAGAATTTAAAACTATACATTTGTTCATCAAAGGTGTGCATTGAGCACTGGAAATAATTCACAAACGCCATGGTGTGTGGACCAGCCACATCTTGAGTAGCTTGGCCCCCAACATCCCCACGGGGGACCACCACTATTGGCTTGCCCAGTGCCACTGAAAGGACACCTGCCTCCCCTGTGTTGATGTCTCTGAATCTTTGGAAGCTCCTGCCTGGGTCTGGCTGAAATCTACCCTTCCTTCCAAATCTAGCCTTGGCTCCTTGAAACCAGCAAAGTGACTGAGGATTTGGAGGGAAGTGCCCAGCCAGTTCTCAGCAAGAAAGTACCCAAGAAAGGGTTCCAGATGAAGCACTTCACCTCTGCCCTTATGGGGGGGTGGGGGTGGGGGTGGGGGGGGTGGATTCTACCGTATGGAGGGTGTACTGGTCTCTAGTAGTCAGGAGTGAGGGGCTTAGTGATTTGTAGTTCATGCCAAAGGTTAGTCCCCCTCCCTGGCTGTTTGTGGAGGGACCTGCTATTCCATGTTCAATCAAAGAGAAAGACGAGCCACGTGGCCCAGGAGTCAGGACCTCCCTTGCCCACGAGTGCCCTGTGTGAAGAGGGGATTTCAGAAGCCAGCCTGTGCCTAGTCCATGGGTTAAGGTGTCAGGCAGTCCTGGTTCACAGCCCACTAGGCCACTAACCGGCCAAGGGACCTGGGCAGGTCGCTCAACCTCTCTCAGCCTCCATCTCCTCATAAGAAAGGAAGATATGGCAATGAGCGGGATTAAATGAGATGGTATCCTGGCTCCTAGCTAGGGCTTCATGCACAGTGTCCATTACATTCATTCTGTTCACAGTGCCTTGCGCGGACACAGAATCCTGTTGAAGCCCAAGAAGCTTTGGGGAAAGGCTCATTGGTTTAGAAGCATGACTCTAAACCATGTTGGTTGGAGGTTAAGGATGGGATTGTGAATTTAACAATCCACTGTCGGGCAGTGTGGATGACCTCCAAGAAGGCCCCGGGACAAGACACTGCCACAGCATCTGATACACACGGAAGCCTTTCTTACCCTTCATGTCAGTTGGTTTTCAAAGAACAGTGACTGAGAAGAAAACAATAAGTGGCGAGAGTGCATACGCCATCTTCCAGAGAGGGTAAGCCACCTGCCCAAGGTCACACAGCTGGAAAAGAATGGGATGAATGAGCCTATGCTACAGCAGGCCTCACCCTCTGGCACTGCTGGCAGATCACGATGTCACTGCATGCGCCATCGTGCCTATCCCACTTCCAAGCTGGAAGGGCCCTTGGAGATGGACGAATTTGGCCCTCGGTGGAGAGATGGGAAACTGGAGCCCAGAGAGGTCACAGAGCTATGCACAGGGATCCCCCTGCCAGCTCAGGGCTCTGCCCACTGCTGCCTCTGGGCCAGGTGTTCAGTGTCCCCGTCTTTCCTGTGATGTCGTGATGGAGGGCGGTGGGGGAGGGCATGATGCTGCAGTCAGCCTGCGGGAGGACCAACCCCACCTGGGTCACTCACAGCCCCATGACGTAACCTGTCTGTGGCTCAGTCTCCTCCGCTGTCAAAGGGACAAAATCCGGAAAAGCATACGGCTTAGAGGATGAAATGAGTCCGGACAAGTAAAGATCTTATTAAGGGGCCTGCCACGTGGTGAGGGGTCTAGGACATCAGCTATTACTTCAATATTACTGTGCACAGTGTGGGAGATATTTATTGACGTCCAGACACATCAGCCAGGGCTGCAGGGCCTACTGCGTGTCCTGTGTTGTCCTCATCAACCACATGAGGATGTGACCTGGGGACCAGAGAGAGTCCTTCACTCTTCCTACACGACTGTGACAGGCACCAGGGACAGGAGGCCATGAGGAACACTCTCTGGGCCTTCTCAGACATGGAAAGAAACCTGCCCTTTCTTCCACCACCTAACCACATTTTATTGAACATTGTCCTTTGAAATCATTCCTATTTGCTTTCATGTATTTGTAGGAAAAGCAAACTCTTTATCACCACTGAAAGTGAGAACCAGCCTTATTCCAGACAAAGAAGATAGCCAGAAAATTGCGCAGATTTTTCACTTAGGGATCACTTTTCTTGCTGCCCACGGTTCAGCTGGCAGCTTGCTCTTCTTTAGAGGTTTCCAGAGTAGAGAGCGTTGTGGACAGAGCCAGACCAGAGGCTGGCTTGTCAGGGACCTTCCCTTTCCCTCGGCAGCCCGACTGGATTCACTTCCCAGCTGACTGACCTCGGGCAGGTCATTAGGACTCCATGTGCCGAGGTGTCCCAGTAGTAAAAAGGGCTCATAAATCCAAGGATTTTCCTTTCAGCCTGTTGTGAGGGTACGAAGATAAAAAGTGATGAAAACACGGCCTGGCACACACTAAACGCCACGGAATTGTTAGGGATGTTGGAAGGGAAACAGCCCCTTTCTCGCTGTGTTATCTATGTCTCCCTGTGACCGACAACGATCCTTCCTTTGGGGCGACCGACGCTTTGGGACCGCCTGGAGTGAGGGCCCCCGGCAGGCTGTGGGGAGCACTAGACAGTTTCACGGAAAGGCCCCGGGGCAAATGTGCCCATATAAGTCTTCCGGTGGCGACCGGAAAGAAGGAAGGAGGCAGAGGTCTCTGTCCCCCTGTTGCAGTGGACAAGAGACAAGGGGCCGAAGGCCTGCGTGCCGACAGGGAGAAGAAATGGGGGTGGGAGGCGAGGGTCACATACTGGCCAGTCTCTGCACCCAACGCCCTCAGGTCTTGCCACTGGCCCCGCCAAGCCAGGGACGAGAGCGCCAGGCTGGGCTTGCACATGGGCTCCGGGAACGGGCCAACCTGAGCCCGACAGCACAGAGGAAGCACACGCGGGGGCCGGGGATGGGGAAGACGGCGAGGACTCGGTGGCTGAGTTCCAGGAACACTTGGGGGCGGGGGTGGCGGCCACTTGGGGAAAACTGGGCAAGGGGCGGGCAAGAGGACAGGGACGCCACGTCCCGGCCGGCACACGATCACCTCCACACTAGCTACTGGGAAGGGCCCCCCCCCCCCCCACGCCGTGCGCACCGAGCCCAGCTGCGCCCTGCGAATCCTGCGCCCGGCCGGGTGCGCACCGCCCAGCCGAGGGCGCCGCGGGCCGAGCGGTCGCCAAGGGGCGGGGTGGACGGGCCGGGGCGGGGCCTTTGCGCCCGGGCCGCTGCCTCTGGCTAGAAAGGGAGCTCCCGGGCGCCTAAGCGCCACCGCGCTGTGGACCAGCCCGAGCATCTTCATCGCGAGCTTTGGACTTCTGGCCTCGCCTCGGCACGAAATGGACCCCAACTGCTCCTGCTCCACGGGTAGGGGAAGCCCAGCTCTCGGCCTCAGGATGCCCGTTTCCCAGGGGCAGGACAGAGCGTCCTTGGGGTGGAGGAGGCAGTGTTTTGAGTTTGAGCTGAGGTGGACTCCTTCAGTTTGCACGTCTGTGCTTTCAGCCTGACCTGGCGCCTAAATGGCCCTTTAGCGCACTTCCATCCTCCCAGCAGCTTGCATGTCAGAGGGGAGAGGCCTGAGGCTCAAGACTGCCCTGCTCCACATCACCCAGGCGGTCAGGGGGCTTGTGTGCCCAGCCCCAGGGCTCTGTCCAGGCGTCTGAGTTGCCTGAGCTGGCTGGGAGGCAGGGGACATTGCCTCTTCTGGGCTCAGCCGTGAAGCCCTGTGGGGTCAGAACAGGAGAGCATCTGCCCATCCTGGCCTGTGGGGAGAGAAGGCGGGGTGAGGCTTCCCCCGGCCCTGAGTGGGACAGGAGCTCCCCCGTCTGACCCCGCCCTGAGCAGGAAGCATCTGTGGGCCCACTGCTGTTATCTCCTGCCTCACCCCAGTCCTCACTGCCCGGCTTTCTCTTCCTTGCAGGTGAATCCTGCACCTGCCCTGGCTCCTGCAAATGCAAAGAGTGCAAATGTGCCTCCTGCAAGAGGAGTGAGTGTGGGCCCTTCTAGGGGTCTGGGGGCCGGGCTGAGTCAGAGACAGCACCCAGAGCTCAGCAGGCAGGAGTAGGCCAGGGAGCCCGCTTGCTGGCGTCCACTTCGCTCAGCAATTGATTCAGGGCCAGAGCCTAAAGAGCTATAAAGATGGTTGAGCCCCACTTTCATTCCATAACGAGGAATGAGGCCCGGACAAGTGACCACCAGTCCAGCACAGACCTGCTAATGGAACCGGGTCTCCTGGCTCCCGAGGCAGCATCCTTAATGCTCTCAGGGGCTGAAGCGCTCTATGGACATGAACTAGTGAGCGTGGTGTGGTTTCTCTGACCTGCCGGTGCAGCCCTGTCCGTCCAAGCAGCCCAGAGCTCCCTGGCCCTCCTGGGAGCTGCTCTGGCAGGAGTTTGCCCCTCTCTGACCTTGAGCACTTGCCTCACTTCATTTTATAGTTTTGGGGTCTTGTCTTCCATTAGCCCCAGAGGCCCTGTCACTGCCTCCTCAGGCTTTCTGCCCTGTCTTAGTCTCAGATAGGGCAAAACAGCCTTTTCTTGTGGGTAGGACATTTTCCAAAGGTAGTATCAATTGTCTCCAGACAGAGCATGCCACCCTAAACTCAGGCTCCCGTGAGGCTGGGGGCAGAGCTTTTCCAGGCCTGCGGTTGGGAAAGGAGGTCCCGGTGATGTCTGCTCTGACCCCTCCCTCTGCCCTGTCTTCCCCAGGCTGCTGCTCCTGCTGCCCCGTGGGCTGTGCCAGGTGTGCCCAGACCTGCATCTGCAAAGGGGCATCGGACAAGTGCAGCTGCTGCGCCTGAAGTCGGGGAGAGCCTGCTCCCGACGGAAACAGAGCAACACGTACACGCACACGCACAGACGCACACACCCCTGCATTTTTACACATCGTTTCCTACACTCCCGACCTGTTTGCAACCTATGAAATCTGTGAATGCTAATAAACGTTGTTGACTCGATTCTGGCTGTGTTTTCATCTGTGTGTCTTGGAAATCAGGGAGTGCGTGCCCATCACGGCTGGGGTGGGAGATTAGACGGGAAGTGCAGACACCCGGGTTCTGGACCCAAACTCTAGCCCCTAACCAACCGAATGCCTGAAGCAAGTCAGGATCCCTCTCTGAGCTTCAGTTTCTCAGCTGAAAATGAAAGCGTCACCCAGGTGACAGAAGGGCACGGGGCAGACAGAGGTTCCCCTCTGCTCTCACTGTAAGTGTTGAGGGCATAGAATCTTCTCCATTTCTCGTTTCGTTGTCTGGGGACCCCCTGACAAACTTCAGTCCTGGGAGATGTCAGGCTTCCAAAGTGCTCAGAGCGGGTGGAATTCAACTCCCAACTTGTCTGACTTCTACACGGGGCTTGTTCTTGAACCAAGGTGTTAAAGGACCTGTTTTTATTTTCTAACAGACATTTAAACTTTGGTCAACTAAAATGGATCACTAAGAAAAACTTGAAAAGGACACGATATACAAAACCCAGTTGGAGATTCGACACACATCCTGTCAATATATCTTGAAGAACAAAGAAGAAAACTGCAGAGAATTAGAAATGCTGCTCAGAAAACAATACACCAAAAATTTATAAAATGTTGAAACCGAATGTTACATTAATAAAATAAAACAGAAAACGCTGCAATTTCTTCATTGAAGGTGTGCTTTGCGCACTGGCAACAAGTCACAACGGACCCCGGGTGTGGACCACGCACTCCTTGAGGAGCACTCCCCTCGAAATCCCCACGGGGGACCAGCACTCTTGGCTTGCCCAGTGTCGCTGATGGGACACTTGCCTCCCCTGAGAGCTCCCTGTGGTGACTGGGCTCTGAATCTTTGGAAGTTCCTCCCTTGGTCGGGCTGAGATCTGCCCCTCCTTCCCAATCCAGCCTTGGCTCCTTGAAACCGGCAAAGGGACCAGGGATTGGAGGGAAGTGCCCAGCCAGTTCTCAGCAAGAATGTACCCGAGAATGGGTTCCAGATGAAGCACTTCAGGTCTGCCCTTGCAGGGGGGTGGTGGATTCTACCGTACGGAGGGTGTAGTGGTCTCTAGTAGGCAGGATTGAGGGGCTGAGTGACTTGTCATTTCTGCCAACGGTCGTGCTCCCGCCTATTTGTGGAGGGACCTGCTGTTCGACGTTCAATCAGAGAGAAAGAAGCGTCACGTGGCCCAGGAGTCGGGACCTCCCTTACCCACGGGTGCCCTGTGTGAAGAGGGGACTTCAGAAGCCAGCCTGTGCCTAGTCCATGGGTGTTGGTGTCAGATGGTCCTGGTTCACAGCCCACTAAGCCACTCACTGGCCATGGGACCTGGGTAAGTCCTTGATACTCTCCGAGCCTCCTCGTCCTCCTTTGTACGAAGGAGATGACATCTCAATGCGGGGAATTAAATGGGACAGTGGCCTGGCTCCTAGCTAGGGCCTCGTACACAGTGTCCGTCATGGTCACTCTCCCCACACGGCCCCTGTGCAGAGGGAATCCTTGCAGCTCCCAACAAGCTCCTGGGGAAAGGCTCGCTGCTTTGGAAGCACGACTCTGGGTCGTAGGCTAGAGATGGGGTTGGAACCTTGCTGATGCAGTGCCAGGGGGAGTGTGGATGACCTGCAGTAAGCCCCTAGGACAAGAGGCTTCCGGAGCATTCAGACAGACATGAAAGCCTTTCCCCCGCTTCAGGTCTTTCGGTTTTCAAAGACCCAGTGACTGAGACAGCAAACAGGAAGGGCAGGAGTGGGTTGTGCCATCTTCCAGAGAGGGTAAGCCACCTGCCCAAGGTCACACAGCTGGAAAGGAATGAGATGAATGAGCCTATGCTACAGCAGGCCTCACCCTCTGGCACTGCTGGCAGATCACGATGTCACTGCATGCGCCATCGTGCCTATCCCACTTCCAAGCTGGAAGGGCCCTTGGAGATGGACGAATTTGGCGCTTGGTGGAGAGATGGGAAACCGAAGCCCAGAGAGTTCACAGAGCTATGCACAGGGATCTCCCTGCCAGCTCAGGGCTCTTCCCACTGCTGCCTCTGGACCAGGTGTTCAGTGTCCCCGTCTTTCCTGTGAAATCATGATGGAAAATGGTGGGTGAGGGCACGATGCTGCAGTCAGCCTGCATGAGTGCCAACCCCTCCTGGGTCACACCTGGCCCCAGGACGTAACCTCTTTGTGGCTCAGCCTCCTCTACAGTGAAAGTGGCAAAATATCGGAAAGGATATTGCTCACAGGATGAAATGAGTCAGGGCAATTAGAGAACTTAGTAAGATTCCTGGCACATTGTGAGTTGTGTCTCATATTCGCTATTACTTCATTATCATTATGAATAACACAGGGGATATTTCTTTACCTACAGACAAATCAGATAGGGCTGGGGGGCCTACTGTCTGTCCTGTGTGTCCTCATCAACTACCTAAGGATGTGACCTGGGGACCAGAGAGAGTCCTTCACTCTTCCCACCGATCTGTGATGGGCACCAGTGACACAAAGCCATGAAGAACACTCTCTGGGCCTTCACAGTCACCGGAAGTAACCTGCCATTTCTTCTACCACCTAACCACATTTTATTTAACACTGTCCTTTTAAATGATTCCTATTTTCTTTCATGTATTTGTATGAAAAGCAAACTCTTTATCACTACTGGCAGTGAGAATCAGTCCTATTCCAGACATGGAAGATAGTCAGATAATTATACAGATTTTTCACTAGGGATTACTTTTCTTGCTGCTCATGGTTGAGCTGGCAGCTTGCTCTTGTTGAAAGGTTTCCAGAGTAGAGATTGTTGTGGACAGACCCAGACCAAAGTCTGCCTTGTTGAGGACTTTCTCTTTTGCTTGGGAGGCTGACTGGATTCAGTTCCCAGCTCTGGGACCTGGGGCAGGTCATTTAGACTCCCTGTGCTGAGTTGTCCTATTAGTAAAATGGAGTCATAAATACAGGGATTTTCCTTTCTGTTTGTTGTGAGGGCACAAAGATCAAAAGTGATTAAAGCATGGGCTGGCACACACTAAATGCTGCATAATTATTGATATCGAACCTGAAGTAAGTTGGCTGATCTGTCACACAGCAAGACAATCTCTGACACTGGTGGAGTGGAAGAAAGAAAGAATTTTATTGCAAGGTGCTGAGCAAGGAGAATGGGCAGCTAACAAACTCCCCAAAAAGCTACAAGCAAGGGTTTTCATTTGGGGTTTTAGGTAGAGGAGGAGGAGCGTGTGGCCTTGGGGCTGAAGTTCTAAGACTCCTCCACACAGGTGTTACTATCTGTTTTATATGTGGCATGTGGTGGATTTTTAGTCTTTGAGGCTAAAGCTTACAATCAGTCATTTTAGCTTCTGAATGCTCCCGCAAGACGCTTAGTCAGGCGGGGAGCTGTCGGCACGTTCCTCTCTTATCAGTGGTCCTTCTGGTGTTGTTCAAGGCGAGATCAGAAACTGGTTATTTTGTTTCCCAGGTTAACCTGGTGGGTACAAGACATACTTTCACCATAATCCAGGGAAATTTTAACTCCTTCATCCTCAGGGTCAATCCCCACTCTCTTTTGATCGAGCCTTAATCTTGGGGAATGGGGACAAAGACTGCTCCAGCTGCTTCCTGCTGTGAAAGGGCAAAGTTCAAGGTCAAAGGAATGAAATAGTTCTACCTTTATTTTAAAATATTCTTGCGCACCAGGTGGGGGAGAGGGAGGTATGATCTGCATGACTAATATCTTAGTACTCTGCTCAATGGCTTTGGAACAACACTTAAGTCCACATTCTTTAATTACATAGACAACCACACATATTAGCACAATAGAGAACCCAATCTTAGCGTTCCCTCTGTAATGGACCTTTATCCTTTGGGAATCCAGGAGAAGAGGCCTGTAAACCAATCAAGGTTAGGACCTGGAACCTGAAGTGAAATCTGATGTAGCCACGTAGCCTGCTGTCTAATAGTCCAACAAGTAAGGTAAGAACTTGGAGTCATTTATTATGTATCTTTAGGAGACCATCTTCTCTACAGCAATTTGAGGTCTATCAGAGCTTCACTTCTCCATTCGGAGAAGTCAGTGTCTACATTAAGAAGTCAGCCAAGGTTTGGGTGATCCTGGTTGTGATGTTGGTCTATGGCATGGTTCCCATTCCTTGTGGCATTTCTTGTATTGTCCCATCCAGTGGAGATGGAGTTGATATTCTGGGTGCTTGTTTTTCCAGGATTTTAATAGGACCCAGTCTCCACAAAAAAAGATGGTGCAGAGGAACATCTGACAGTGTCTAGTTCCTTAATTTGAGTTCTCTCTTGGTTTTTCGTATCATCTCTAGAACATAGGGAAGATATCCCAAAGTTAGGCCTATATTGTGTAAGCAAGTAACCAGATATTTAATAAGAAGCATTTCTAGAGAAAGAAAAAGAAAACAAGGTTAATGGTTGGAGCAAATTATAAATTAATTCCTGAGCCCAACAGATGTCAAGTCAAGAAGATTTCTAGATTTCAGGGTCAAAGCATCTTTTGCAGTTTGAAATGTCTCTGATGATGTCATTGAGTGCTTGGGTAAAATTTTTGAGTGGCTTATACAGCAATAGACATGAAGATTTTCTAAACATGAGCTATCATGCTGTTCTATCTTGTATTTACATTAAGTTTTCCAGCTTCAGTTTGTCAATAGAAAACAAAACCTCAAAGATAATTAACAGAAACAGAATCCAAAATCCACAAAGGTGTGTTATACTTTCTATTGAAACATAATTTTTCTCTCTGAAATCAACCTCATTTTTACCAAAGATAGCTAAATTAAGACTCATTTGTTCACAAAATAAGTCTAGTTTCAATAAACTTGGCCCAACCATCTTCATAAGAATAGCAATTGATCATATAGGCTCTTTTAAATCTGCTTTGCTGGAACTTTTCATAAGGAATCTCAGATTGAAATTTAAAGGCCCCCTCAGGCCAGAAAAGCCAAGTCAAGGATTTGTCATCACACTCTGCCAGCAATGCATACTGATTTGTGTTAATTCCTCTCTTTTTGAGGTCCCCAAAATAACCTGAGTTTCTTGCACCTGCCAGGGAAGTAACCTTCTTTACTCACCTGGTATGGTTGCTGGGAACCCTGTAAGCAAGCTACCATATCCATATTTCTAAGTGGTTTTATTTGTTCCATAAAGTCAATCTTTGTCCCTTAAAGCTGTTTGGTCATATCTGAGTTTTTGCACGTGTCTCTCAAACATGACATTCCAGTCAAAACTGGGCAATGTAACTGGTGTTTCCAATTGTATCCTGCAATAAGGAGAACAGATTCTTATTCAACTTATGCAAACAACTATAGAGCCGTGAAAATAAGAATACTCGCTCATGAAGAGTTTTCAAGTTCTGGAGGGATCAGATAGGGAGGAAAAGATAAATGCTTCAGTTATGCTTACAAATGGCCATAAGTCATAGTTTCTTAAGAGAAAAGAGAAAATTTTCCCTTAAATCTGGAAAAACAAAAAATTAAAAGTCAGCAATATTTCAAATGAAAAGTCATAAAAATTATTAGCATCCACATTAATTTATTCATTCTCATATAGTCAATTCTTGATCTTGTTCTTCTGTTAAGATTTATGAGCCCATCATTTTCTTCATTAGAGTTCTGTAATTTCCTATCCAGCTCGGTTTTATGATGTGAAACTTTATCAGAAATCTGCATTCTAGAGCAAGTGTCAGAGTTCTTTCCATGAATCTCTCTAAAGATGAAACTCATCTGCAAAAAACAGAGTAAAACAACTGTCTGCAAATGACACAAGACTTCAAATGTCATTGACAAAGAAACTTAGCCATTTCTGTGACATATGACAACTTGAATTAATAACCAAAATTATAACTGACAACTAACACAGATCAGAATATTAGGAATGTCATATAATTTTTTAAGCATTTACATTAATATCATTTACTCACACACTATAACCTAGGAAGTTTAGCGTCGTGTATTTGACAAGCATTCCCATGTAATTTAACATAACAAATAAGTCTAATTAGTTTACTATATCTCCTTATAGAAAGAGACAAAAAATTGTTTGAGAAGTCCCAGGGCCCACTGGAAATTCTCAAAGTTCTTTTTTAAGTCAAAAGAGAGACTTTACCTGGGATTCAAACTTTGGGGGAGTTTGTCAAAAATATCAAAAGTGTTTAAAACACTTGTTCAAAGAGGAAACAATGCTTAGTTATCCATTCAATCAAAGTGGCAATGGAAGATGTCAAAGGGAAACAGAGAGGGTTTAAACAATTTTTAAAAGAACCTTAATAGAGAGACCACAGACTTTTGAACATAGGAAATTATTTTAACAAAGTAGAGATTTTTTTCTCCCATAGGTAGACTTACTCAAACACAGTGGAAAACCCCGTTCAATCTCTTTATCAAGAGCAGACCAAAAGTTCAAAAACATCATCCTTTCAAGAGAGCGACAGTCAGATTCTAATTTTGCACCAGCTTACTCTTGATATTGACACTCATTCGTTTAATTGAATACATTATAATCTCAGCCAACTTGATTAAATGTTGCACAAAACTCCTCAGGGTTTTACTTCCACAAACCTTCTGTCACTTACTTTTTACATTCAGAATTTGTCCCTGCTTTCTTTCTTTCTTTCTTCCTAGTACTTGAGGACAAATTTATCTTTCTTAACAAAACAAAACAAAAATCTCTGTTCTTTATGCCTTCTTTACTGAAAACATATAATTCACTTTCCTTGCATATAGACACACGTACTTCCTCATAGAAAATTCCCCTGCATGCGCAAAACACATTTATCAACAAGCCTAAGCATCTTTCAGTTTCTCTGAGATAAGAAACCAAAAGCAGACAAATGTATGCTTAGTAATCAATTTCTAATGTTTTATCTTATGTGGAAATGATCTAGATAGTCAATAAATTTCTGTCATTTCACTTAAGTTAGCAAAACTCTAAAGTTTCAAGTTACCAAAAAGATTTGGAGAGTTGTTTTTCAAGTATACAGACTGTAAAACATAATTATTGCACCCAAAAACTTTCACCCATTTTCATCTATCTAAATCATTTCTTCCCCAAAATTAGGTTTTGATTACTTACAAAAACTTCATGTGACATTAAAGCAGTTAGCCATTATCTTTTAGTATATACACCACAACACATCATTATTGTTAAAAAGCTCCCCCAAAACTTTCATCCTTTTTAGATCTATTTAATTCACTGGTTGTCAACAATTATATTTAGATTGCCTACAAAAACGTCATGAGACATCAAACAAAATCAGCTATTATTCTAACTAATTATGCTTTGCTGACAAATTTTGTAACAGAGATAACATATTTGTATCATATCCAATGTTGATAACTCTGAAATCATGTTTATTTCAATTAAACCAACACACTTAAACAAGTCTGATTCACCAAAGATCATTTTATGTCATGTTAACTTGAATGACATCTGGGCTAGTTTCTATTACATTCAGAATCAATTTTTATAAGCAGTTACTTCAAGCCAATTAAATAGAGCTTCTTAGAAATCAGATCATCTGTTGCAGCTTTTAGGATTCTCTCTTTACCTTTAATTCTGGACATTTTGATTATGGATGTGTCTTGGTGTGGGCCTCTTTGGGTTTATCTTGTTTGGGGCTCTCTGTGCTTCCTGTACCTGGATGTCCGTTTCCTTCCTTAGGTTAGGGAAGTTTTCATCTATTATTTCATCAAACAGATTCTCTACCCCTTTGTCTCGCTCTCCTCCTTCTGGGACACCTATAACACGGATGTTAGTGCACTTGATGTTGTCCCAGAGGTCCCTTAGACTGTCCTCACTCTTTTTAATTCTTTTTTCTTTTACATGTTCAGCTTGGGTAATTTCTTCTAGTCTTTCGTCCAGCTCACAGATCGGTTCTTCTGTATCCTCTACTCTGCTTTTGAGTCCCTCTAGTGAATTTTTCATTTCCAGTATTGTATTCTTCATTTCTGATTGGTTCTTTTTTATATCTTCCATTTCTTTGTTGACATTCTCACTGAGTTCATCTATTCTTCTCCCCAGATCAGTGAGCATCCTTAACACTCTTTGTTTGAACTCTCTGTTGGGTAGGTTGCTCATTTCTGTTTCACTTAGTTCCTTTTCTGGGGTTTTGTCCTGTTCCCTTACTTGGAATGTATTCCTTTGCCTCCTCATTTTGCCTCTTTCCCTGTGCTTGTGTCTGTGTATTAGGTAGGTCAACTACGTCTCCTGCACTTGGATAGGTGACCTTATATAAGTGATGCCTTAGGAGGCCTGCCAGTATACAGACCATCCCTCAGTTCTCAATGTTCCAGGAGTGACCCCTATGTGGGCTACATGTGTCCTTCTGTTGTGGCGTGTTTGCTCTCCCTGTAGGCACCCAGGGAGGCTGAGTTATGCTCCTGGCCAGCTGTTGTAATGCTCAGCTGCTTGTAGTTGTTGTGGGCCCTTCGGTCTCTTTATCAGGTGTGGCAAGCCCCGGTACAGTTGGCTGCAAGTTCTAATACCACATTTGTGTTGCAGTATTTCTTTTAAGTGAGTAGGCCCCCAGTGTGGCAGGTTGTTAGGCTCAGGGGCTTACAATTGCTATAAGCCTCCAGCCTTTAGGTCTCTTGTCAGCTCTCTGAGGATTGCAGCTGGGTGGTGCTGGCCACAGGCACGGGATCACCCAATTGTTTCAGGCTTGGAAGGTGGGGCAAACCCCCTATGTGGGTCTTTGAGAAGCATGCGTCTTCTGCAGCTGACAAGCTCCGCCACCCACAGGTCCACACACACAGTCAACACAGTCCTGCCCTGTGTGCAAGCCCTGACCTCCTGAAGTGGATCCAGTCTCTCCACGGCAGGAGCCTCACACACCACCACTGCCCCACCCTCTCCACCTGCTCCTTGTGCAAACCCTGCTCCACTGAAGTGGGCTCAGTTGCCAGGCTGCAGAGAATCCAGTCACCAATTTATGCAGGCCCACAAGTTGCCTGAGGGCTTGTTGTTGGGTGGGGTCAGTCCCTAGGGTGGGCTTTCTGCCCTGGCTGAGCTGGATTAAATCGGTGCTCTAGTGGGTGGGGCAGACCCTGGGCTAGCAGGCCTCAGGGACAACTCCAATGGTGTCTGCGTCAGCATGCCCACACCAGGCCACAACAGTGGCTGCCATCAATGTCCCAGTCCCTGGAGAGGTCTCAGCTCTCACTGCAATGCACTCAGAACTTATCAGGTGAGTCTCTTTTCACCAAAGCACTGTGCACCTTTCTTTCTGGTGATTTTAGGTTGCTTTCTGAAATGGGTGAGTTTGAGTGTGGGCCCTTTAAGAGCCGTTTTTAATTTCTTTGTGAACCAGCTTTTCTGGGGGTACTCCCCAATGTTTTAGTAGCAGGCAAAGTCAGATATTATGCCACTCCTCTCAATTGTGCTGGGTCCACAAAGTTCCTACAGTGGGGGCGCTCCCCGGCTCAGGGTCCCACTCCTCCAGGGAGGGCTGCATACCTTTGGGCTGCTCCCGGGTGGCCGTGAAACACTGCAGCTTGTGAAGGCGGCCTTTTTTCCTCTCCAGAAGGGAGTTTCTGCCTCTTCCACCTCAATTAGGATTGTCTTTTGTTGCAGGAGTTCCTCTTATCCAGTTTTCAGTTCTCTCTCAGGGGTAATTTTTCTACGAGTAGTTGTAAATTGGCTGTGTCTGCAGGAGGAAGTGAGTTCAGAGTCTGCTTACACCACCATCTTGACTTCTCTCTCTTAGGAAACCCCATAAGGCTATCAGCTGACTTCTCAGCAGAAACCTTACTGGCTAGAAGAGAGTGGCACGCTATATTTAAAGTGCTAAAAGGAAAAAACTTACAGCCAAGAATACTCTACCCGGCAAGGTTATCATTCAAAATGGAAGGAGAGATAATAAGTTTCCCAGACAAGCAAAAATTAAAGGAGTTTGTCACCAAGAAACCAGCGCTACAAGAAATGTTAAAGGCACTGATTTAAGGGGGAAAGAGAAGACCACAAATAGGAAAAATTATCTATTTCCATGATAAGAGGGTAATGGATACAAATGCACAAAAAAGAGGTTAGATATGATATCAAAAACATAAAATGAGGGAGGAAGGGAGTTAAAGAGTAGAGCTTTCAGACACAGGTCAAACTAAAGAGACTATCAATTCTGTATAGAGGACTACTAAAACACTGAGAAAAAAAGTTTAAAAATGGCAGTAAGTACATACTTATCAATAGCTACTTTAAACGTCAATGGACTAAATGCTCCAATTAAAAGGCATAGGGTGACTGATTGGGTAAAAAAACAAGACCCATATATATATGCTGCATACAAGAGACACACTTCAGACCTAAAGACGCTCACAAAGTGAAAGTGAAGGGATAGAAAAAGATTGCCATGCAAATGGCAATGAAAAGAAAGCTGGGGTAACAATACTCATATCAGACAAAATAAACTTTAAAACAAAAACTGTAAAAAGAGACAAAGACGGGCATTACATAACAATCAAGGGAACAATCCAACAAGAGGATATGACACTTGTAAATATCTACTCACCCAACATAGGAGCACCTAAATATATAAAGCAATTGTTAACAGACATAAAAAGAGAAATAGACAGTAACACAATAATAGTAGGGGACTTTAACACTCCACTTACACCAACGGGTAGATCATCCAAACAGAAGATCAATAAGGAAACATTGGCCTTAAATGACACACTAGAACAGATGGACCTAGCAGATATATACAGAACATTCCATCCAAAAACCGAAGAATACACGTTCTTTTCAAATGCACATGGAACATTCTCCAGGATTGATCACATATTAGGCCACAAAACAAGTGTATATAAATTTAAGAAGATTGAAATAACACCAAGCATCTTTTCTGACCGCAACGGTATGAAACTAGAAATCAACTATAGGAAGAAAATCAGAAAAGCCACGAATACGTGGAGATTAAACAAAATGCTACTGAACAACAATTCGGTCAACGAAGAAATCAAAGGAGAAATCAAAAAATACCTGGAGACAAATGAAAATGAAAATATGACATGCCAGAATTTAAGGGATACAGCAAAAGCGGTTCTAAGAGGGAAGTTTATAGCAGTACAGGCCTATCTCAACAAACAAGAAAAATCTCAAATAAGCAATCTAACAATGCACCTAAAGGAACTGGAAAAAGAGGAACAAACACAGCCCAAAATCAGTAGAAGAAGGGAAATAATAAAAATCAGAGCAGAAATAAATGAAATAGAGACTAAAAAAAAAGTAGAAAAAATTAATAAAACCAAAAGCTGGTTCTTTGAAAAGATAAACAAAATTGACAAACCTTTAGCTAGACTCGCCACGAAAAAAAGAGAGAAGGCTCAAATAAGTAAAATCAGAAATGAAAGAGGAGAAATTACAACAGACACCTCAGAAATGCAAAAGATTATAAGAGAATACTATGAAAAACTATATGCCAACAAATTCGACAATCTGGAAGAAATGGATGAATTCTTAGAATCATACAACCTTCCAAAACTGGATCAAGAAGAAATAGAGAATTTGAATAGACCAATCACCAGTAAGGAGATCGAAACAGTAATCAAAAACCTCCCCAAAAATAAAAGTCCAGGACCAGATGGCTTCCTTGGTGAATTCTACCGAACATTCAAAGAAGACTTAATACCTATCCTTCTCAAACTCTTCCAAAAAATTGAGGAGGGGGGGAAGCTCCCTAACTCATTCTATGAAGCTAACATTACGCTGATACCAAAACCAGACAAGGACAACACAAAAAAAGAAAATTACAGGCGAATATCACTGATGAACCTCGATGCAAAAATCCTCAACAAAATACTAGCAAATCGCATACAACAATACATTAAAAAGATTATACACCATGATCAAGTGAGATTTATTCCAGGTATGCAGGGATGGTTCAACATTCACAAATCAACCAACGTGATACACCACGTTAATAAAATGAAGAATAAAAATCACATGATCATCTCAATAGATGCAGAGGAAGCATTTGACAAGATATGGCATCCATTTATGATAAAAACTCTGAATAAAATGGGTATAGAAGGAAAGTACTTCAACATAATAAAGGTCATATAGGACAAACCCACAGCTAATATCATCCTCGATAAAAAACGGAAAGCTATCCCTCTAAGAACAGGAACCAGACAAGGATGCCCACTCTCACCATCCTATTCAACATAGTATTGGAAGTCCTAGCCAGAGCAATCAGGAAAGAAAAAGAAATAAAAAGGATCCAAACTGGAAAGGAAGAAGTGAAACTCTCACCATTTGCAGATGACATGATTTTATATATAGAAAACCCTAAAGAATCCACCAAAAAAACTTTTAGAAGTAATAAACGAATATGGTAAAGTTGCAGGATACAAAATCAACATACAAAAATCAGTTGCATTTCTATACACTAACAATGAAGTAGCAGAAAGAGAAATTAAGAATACCATCCCATTTACAATTGCAACAAAAAGAATAAAATACCTAGGAATAAACTTAACCAAAGAGGTGAAAGATCTGTACACTGAAAACTATAAAACATTCCTGAAAGAAATTGAAGAAGACACAAAGAAATGGAAAGATATTCCGTGCTCTTGGATTGGAAGAATTAACATAGTTAAGATGTCTATACTTCCTAAAGCAATCTATAGATTCAGTGCAATCCCTATCAAATTTCCAACAACATTTTTCACAGAAATAGAACGAAGAATCCTAAAATTTATATGGAACAACAAGAGACCCCACGTAGCAAAAGCAATCCTGAGAAAAAAGAACTAAGCTGGAGATATCACACTCCCTGATTTCAAAATATACTACAAAGCTATAGTAACCAAAACAGCATGGTACTGGCATAAAAACAGACACACAGATCAATGAAATAGAATCTAAAGCCCAGAAATAAACCCATACATCTATGGACAGCTAATCTTCAACAAAGGAGCCAAGAACATACAATGGAGAAAAGAAAGTCTCTTCAACAAATGGTGTTGGGAAAACTGGACAGCCACATGCAAAAAAATGAAAGTAGATCCTTACCTTACACCACACACAAAAATTAACTCAAAATGGATTAAAGACTCGAATGTAAGACCTGAAACTATGAAACTTCTAGAAGAAAACATAGGCAGTACCCTCTTCGACATCAGTCTTAGCAACATATTTTCAAGCACCTTGTCTGACCGGGCAAGAGAAACAATAGAAAAAATAAACAAATGGGACTACATCAAACTAAAAACCTTCTGCACAGCAAAGGAAACCATCAACAAAATGAAAAGACAACCTAACAATTGGGAGAAGATATTTGCAAACCGTACATCTGATAAGGGGTTAATCTCCAAAATATATAAAGAACTCATGCATCTCAACAACAAAAAAACTAACAACCCAATTAAAAAATGGGCAAAAGACCTGAACAGACATTTCTCCAAAGAAGATATACAGACGGCCAACAGGCATATGAAAAGATGTTCAACATCATTAACTACCAGGGAAATGCAAATCAAAACTACAATGAGATATCACCTCACGCCCGTCAGAATGGCTATAATTAACAAGACAGGAAACAACAAGTGTTGGAGAGGATGTGGAGAGAAGGGAACACTCATACACTGCTGATGGGAGTGCAAACTGGTGCAGCCACTATGGAAAACAGTATGGTGACTCCTCAAAAAATTAAGGATAGAACTACCATACGATCCAGCTGTTCCACTGCTGGGTATTTATCCAAAGAACTTGAGAACACCAATGCATAAAGATGCATGCACCCCTGTGTTCATTGCAGCGTTATTCACGATAGCCAAGAGTTGGAAGCAACCTAAGTGCCCATTAAGGGACGAATGGATAAGGAAGATGTGGTATTTATACACAATGGAATACTAATCAGCCATAAGAAATGATGAAATCCAGCCATTTGTGACAACGTGGATGGACATTGAGGGTATTATGCAAAGTGAAATAAGTCAGAGGGAGAAGGTCAAATACCATATGATCTCACTCATTAAGTAGTAGATAATAACAACAACAAACAAACACATAGAGACAGAGATTGGATTGGTGGTTACAAGAGGGGAAGAGGAGAGGGAGGAGGGCAAAAGGGATAATTAGGCACATGTGTGTGGTGATGGGTTATAATTAGTATTTGGGTGGTGAACATGATGTAATCTATGCAGAAATAGAAGTATAATGATGTACACCTAAAATTTATACAATGTTATAAACCAATGTTACTGTAATAAACAAAAAATTAAAAAAAGAAAAAGAAATCAGGTCATCTGGAGGCAGACAAATACATAGAGAGACTTCCATACATAAACATACAGATAAACACAGAGATCTTTGAAATTTTAGCCATGTCTCAGGTACAAAACTCAAAAGAACAGTTGGACCCAAACTGTGGCTCTGGCAGATGACCCTGTTCAGATGACCAAAGATTTTTACTAAAGATTATGGTCACCGTGAAAATCTTTTTTAGAGTTGTCTTTGAAGTCATTTTGTCTTTTAGAAGCTTCTGCATATTAATCAAAGCATGCATTCCATTGTCAGAGGTTTTGAATTCTCTTTCTTAAGGATGACTCTTAAAGTGGACCTCTCTGAAAAGGAGGTTACTCAGAATGGCCATTTTAAGGTGAGATCTCCTTTAGCATGTTTAATCAACGTTGCGTGAAGGGTGGATTGATATGCTCTTACAATAGGAGACAGGGGAAACATTCCCCAGTGAGATACAATGTTTATCCCCACAACGTAATCTATAATACAATCAGGCCAAAGAGATGCAATCATTTCACATAAAGCCCATTTAGGTATACCAATTTTCTTACAAAGTTTTATCTGAATTTTATCAACTCCTATACCTCTAATCATAGTTTCCATTAAGAGTCCAAAACAAGTCTCCATCATATAACGTGACCAAGCAATGGGCTCACTCTGCTTGCGGTGATCTGAGCCAATTAATGACAATGAGTTATGGATTGAGAAAGGAAGTTTTAATTCAATCAGCTGGCATAATCAGGACGATGGCAGGCTAATGTCTCAAAAAAAAATCTTCAAACATTACAGAATCTTGAGGCAGTTATATAGTGAAAATGAGCAATGCAGAGAGGTCCAGGGATGTTGGTCTCCTGGCATGATGTGGTCCAGGCATCACATTGTTCCACTCTTTTGTCGGTTGTGATGGATACCTTATGGATGTGTTTCCCACCTGTGGTCAGCCTGTTCCTGGAGAGAAACTCACAGCACAAAGTTTTAATTTATTAAGCTATAGGGGAGTACACGCATAAGTGGAGGCAATAAATGAGGAGAGCATGTGAATTATTTTAGAGGATGTGTAGAGCAGGAAGTGGTCACACAGAGGAGGGGCTGGGGTCATTTAGCATAACAAGATGGCCTCACTCATGTTCACTTACAGTTTCCTCCCCTGTAATAGTAACCCATAATCTTATGGTCAAGGAGGAGACAGGGTGTTTTAATTTCTGTAGCTACTTCCTGCTGAATCAGGATGTCATAGGAGATCATAGAGTGGAAAAGAGGTACTTTCCTTTTGAAGTCATTGGAGGGGTCCATTAAAGGCAGCTGTCCTGTTGCTTACTTGATCAATTTGGAGCCTATGGAAGATAGGCATTTAATACCCAACTTAAGAAGGAGAAATATTAACACTCCAACAAATAGAACTGTGAAAATAAGGCTTAGACAGAAGAGATCAAAATTTTCTTTTAAAGACCTATTTTAGCTCTCCAAGGGGTTCCACCACCCACTTTCCCCTCGATTATAAGTGAGATACTTTCCTGTGATTTAGAGGCTGCCTTGATCCCGGAGTGATGTACCCAGGGTTCCACGCCTGCAAATTTTATGGAAGAGTCAGTGGTGAGAAGTATCTCAAAGGGGCCTGTCCATTTGGGTGACAACTGGTTTTGGGGTCCCTGATCTTTCTGGATTTTCAACGAAACATGATCACTAGGTCAGAAGGCATGCAGATGGATGTCAGATGGATATGTACACCTATGAGAAGCAAACTTGCAGATAGAAGTCAATACAGAGCTTAATGATTTAACACAATTAGCAATCATAACATTCCTAACAACGTCCAGAGATTCAGTCCCGGGGAAGATGCTTGAAAGAGTCCCCCACGTAGAATTTCAAAGGACTCAATTTAAGTCCACTTCAGGGAGCTACTCTAACCTGTAGCAGGGCAAGGGGCAGCACCTTATCCCAAGTTAGTTGTGTTTCCTGACAGATTTTGGCAATGGTCTTCTTTAAGGTGTGATTCATTTTTTCCGTCTTTCCAGTTGACTGAGGTCTCCAAGCTGAGTGTAGTATCCATCAGATGCTTAAGCTTTTGGACACTTGTTGGGTTATTTGGGAGACAAAGCTGATCCGTTATCACTCTGCAAGGTATTAAGTAGGCCTAACCCAGGGATGATTTCTTTTGCTTCTGAGGCTTTCTCAGTCCAAGTGGAAAGGCGTTTACCTACCCAATGAAGGTATCCACAAACACTAACAAAACTCTGTAATTCCCAGCTGCCCGGGGCATCTGGGTAAAGTCTATTTGCCAGTTTTCAGCAGGCCAATATCCTTGTGTTGGATGCCCAGATAAGAGGGACCAGAAGCGGTCTTGGGGTTGTTCTTTGCACAGATTATGTAATTTTTAGTCACCTTTTGTACATTCCTTTGTAAGTGAGGCCCTATAATGTACTTCTGGACCCACTGGAGAGTAGCGTCTCTTTTATAGTGAGTGCTCTCATGTACTTGTCTCAAGATAGGATATAAGAGGACCCCAGGTATAAGAATCTCCCCACGGGTATCCCCTTTCTAGCCTCCTAGGTGTTCAGTGTTGTATCCCCATTCTTTAGTCTGTTCCTTATCCTTTTCAGAATATATCGGCTTGTAGGCAGTAAGGTTTATCTGTGTCAGTAGGGATCCCATCATAGCGGGGTGTCTGTTTTGGCAGCCCCTTCGGCCGCTTGGTCAGCCAGTCTGTTTCCTTGGGCAACAGGTGTGTTCTTCTTCTGGTGGCCAGGCCAATGCATGATAGCTACCTGAGCAGGTTCATTAATAGCATCAAGCAGCTCTAGCATTTCAGGACCATGTCATGTCTGATTTCCTTTTTCCTTGCTCTTAAGTGTCCCCATTTTCTCCAGATTGCCCCATGAGCATGAGCTACGGAAAAAGCATAACAGGAATCTGTCTATATATTTCCTTTTTTACTCTCTAGCTAGATGGAGATCTGAAATGAGGGTGATGATTTCTGCCTTTTGAGCTGATATCCCTTGGGTATGACTTTAGCCTCTAAATTCTTTTGTAAAGTTTTGACCACGTACCCCACGCATGTCTTACCATGATCCATGAAGCTTAGCCATCTGTGAAGAGGTCTAAGTCTGGATCTTCCAGCAGACAGTTCTACAAATCAGGTTGACTGGAGTACACTGTCTCCATAACCTGTGAGCCGTCATGTTCTAAGGCTTGTAATGTCTTACTAGGGAGCAAGATGGCTGGGTTTATGGAGGATGATACTTGCACCCATACATTTGGATTGTCTGAAAGGATGGCCTGGTATTTTCCCATCTGTCCCAAAGTAAGCCAGTATCCCCCTTTTTGTTCTGATAATGTGAGTACTTGATGTGGCACATATACCTTGGCGGGTTGGCCCAGGGTGAATTTTTCAGCGTCCTGCAGGAAGGCGCAGGTAGCAGCCACTGCCCTGAGGCAGGGAGCCAGCCCTTGACAGTCTGATCCAATTACTTGGAAAAATAAGCAACTGGCCTGAGGATCATGCCCAGTTTCTTAATTAAAAGCTCCAAGCTTATTTTCTGCCTTTCATGTACATATAAGCTGAAGGGCTTGTCCAAGTTACGAAGCCCAAAGGCTGGAGCCGAAAATCATTCTGTCTTAATGGTATCAAAGGCCACCTGACACTCATTTGCCTATTCTAGTGGCTCCCAGTCCAGCCCTTTTAGAGCCTCATAGAGGAGTTTTACTATGAGTCCATAGCTGGGAATCCAGATCCAACAGAAATCAGCTGTGCCCTAGAATCCTCATAGCTGTCACTGGGTGGTGGGAGGGCTCAGGCATGCTACAGCTTTCTTTCAGTTTGGCAGTAGTTCCCTTTGGCCTTTTGATAAGGTAAATCCTAAGTACGTAATTTTTTGTTTGCAGATCTGTGTTTCTTTTTGTGAGACTTTTTACCCTGTACCTTGTACCATTCAGTGAGATGATTTAATGTCTTTATTGTGACCTTATCTTTATCTGCAGTCTATGTACCCACATTCAGTCAAATGATTTAAGGTCCTTAGTGTGTTGGCCAGACACCGCTCATTAAGTGGGGTTTGCTATCACCAAGTCATCCATGTACTGTAACAGCAATCCTTCTTGTAAAGGTAAGAGGTTCAAGTCTTTAGCTAGGGCCTCCCCAAATAGCTTAGGGGAGTTTTTGAAGCCCTGGGGGAGCACTGCCCCACAATATTGTTGAGAAGCCTGAGTAACTGGGTCACGCTATTCAAAGGCAAAGAGTTGTTGCAATTCTTCCGTGAGCAGAATGCAAAATAATGCCTCCTTTAGTCAAGAAATGAAAACCAGTATCCACCTGGAACGTTGGTTAGCAAGGCGTCATGGCTAGGCACCACAGGGTGCTGATCCTGAACCACCTCATTTATGGCATGAAGGTCCTGAATGAACCTATATTCCTCTGAATTGAGTTTCTTGACCAGGAGAATAGGAGTATTACATGGCAACTTGCAAGGTCTGATTAATCCTGTCACCAGGAATTTCTGCAGAACTGGCTGAATGCCCTGCTGAGCCTCCTGTTTTAGAAGGCTCAGAGATATTGTTTCAGGCTAGGCTTTATCATTTGGGTTTTTAAAGGTATATACGTTGGCTGGACATTCTTTGCTTTCCCAGGCTTCCCATCTGTCCACATGTCTGGTCTTGCCTCCTTGTGAATCTCCGGTGGCAGCAGGTCCAGCGGTGGTGTTTGAACACCTAGCAGGGCCACGTGGAACTGTAAGGATGATTGTTCCAGTGGCACTTGCACCTCCAGCTGGCCTGGAACACAAGCCACTTGAGCATTCAGTTTACATAGAAGGTTTCATCCCAGGAGGGGAACAGGGCATTCAGGCATATATAAAAAAAGAATTTATATTTGTTGACCTGGGGTTTTAGGTAGAAAAGATGAAGGAAAACAAATTAGTGCTCCTTTGAGGGTCCTCTCGGTATGGTTGGTTATTATTTTTCCAATTAAAAAGATCCAAGGTAGAGAAAGGAGAGTGCATCTGAACAAAGCTTGCTGGGTGCCCTTGTCCATTTAAGCCCACGGGATATTGATACGCTGGATATTACCCCACTCTTGGAAGGGCCCCTTGACCCAGTTGTCTCCCTTGCTGCATTCAAGAGGGAGAGAGTCACTCTCTTAGACCTGGAAGTCCCTCAGGCATTTCCCCTTGGGCAAGTGGAGGGCCTGGAAAAGGGGGAAGAGGAGGAGGAGGAGCCGGGGGTGCTGTCCGTGGATTTCGGGTCTCTAGGACCATTAAATCTTCATCCTCCTTCTGCCCCTCCTACATGACAGAAAGTCTTGGAACCATTAGGTGACTCTTCAGTCAATTGTCCCCCCTTCCCTGATTTAGATACAGTAGCATAAGGGCTTGGACATAGGGGATTCTATCTTCCTTTTCTTCCTTCTTGCAGAACAATTCTAGCTGCAAGATGGTATCATAATTGAGTGACCTGTTTGGGGGCCACTTTTCTGCTGAGCCTAGTGTGTACTGGGGCCACACTACATTGCAGTAAAAGATCATCCTTTTCTTTGTCTGGGCTCATAAATGAAATTGGCCCAATTGGCCAGCATGCACCGTAGTGCGCCTTTATTCTTTGGGACAGATGGAGTGGCGCCCATGGAGGAAAAACTGGCACACAGCGAAATCCCACTCTGCCTGAGCACACAGTTCTCCCACCAGTGCTACACCAGCCAAAGAGGCAAGAGGTAATGGTTTAACGTGGGGTAAAGATCTACTTTCCCAATGCTGGTGTAGGGGGTCAGGGGCCTGGCAGAAAGTTTTTAAATCTTCTGTTTTGCAGAAAATCTAAGCCCAGCTTACTTTAAGCCCAAACCTAATTTCCACACAATGACAGCAAAGAAGGTGCCAGACAAGACAGACAAAGAGAAGGAAAAGATGATCAGGCCATGCTCTCACAGCTTCTTCCCAGGGGTTAACACACAAACAGCAGTGCCTCCACTGAGGCGTACAATTCAGGCTTGACACTTAACTGAAAAGGTTGCAGACTTCATGTCCCCACAGATGACATAACAAGGACTGGAAGTATGCTGTGGGATTCTGACACAGAGAAAACCGGCACACAGAATAGTAGAGCAGCACAGACACTCAGGAGAACAGAACACACAGGTGTGTACACCATGGATAAACCAGAGACTAGTCCTCCAGATAATATACTAGGCAGTCTGTCCCTTCCTTTATCCCTAAACAACGGTGCCTAAACCAGATGGAGCTTGGCCTGACTGAGGCCTGCAGATGAGGAAAAAGGAATATAGTACCCAGGAGTGCACTCCGGACAACCCACCTAGCTGCAGACACAAGCTCATCAGCTTACCATCCAGTCCTTCGTTTCCTGATCATGGAAGCATTAGATGCAGTCTGCAAGTAAGGAGGCCACAAGGGGAATTCCCTGGGTGGAAGGGAGAAAGAAAAAGCCACCCAGTAGCTGTGGGGAAAATCTCAAAACAGCCTCCTCCAAGTTGACTAGCAACGAGCAGAGGCTATGTCCCATCTGGGGTGCCAGAAATTTGTTACCGAGCAGTGGGCTCTCTCTGCTTGCCGCAATCTGAACCAATTATTCATAACAAGTTAGGGATAGCAAAAGGAAGTTTTATTTCAATTAACTGGCATAATCGGGAAGATAGCAGACTAATGTCTCAAAAAAAAATCTTCAAAAATTACAGAATCTTCAGGTAGATATATAGGGAAAATGGGCAGTGAGGAGAGGGTCGAGGGACGTTGGTCTCCAAATGTGATGGGCTTCAGGCATCTCATTGTTCCATTCTTTTGTCAGTTGTGATGGATACCTTGTAGGTGTGTTTCCTACCCGTGGTCAGCCTGTTCCTGGAGAGAAACTCATAGAACAAAGTTTTAATTCATCAAGCTACAGGTGAGTGCATGCGTAAGTTGAGCCATAAATGAGGAGAGCATGTGAATTATTTTATAAAAGTGCAGAGCAGCTAGTAGTCACATAGAGGAGGTACTGGCGTCATTTAGCATAATAACATGGACTCACTCACATTCACTCACGATAATAACATGTAGGGGAAGGATCCCAGCTAGAGATAATATCCATTTGCAAAAAACACTCAGGCAAAGTTGACATAACCTCTTTATATAATATTAGCTCAAATATTTAATCTTCATAATGTTATCAACATTAGTGGCCTAACCATTGCCCCAAATGATTTCTGTCTCCTGGCTTTATCTTCTTTTTCAAAGGTTCATAATTGAAAACATTCCAATTTTGCAATATGCAACCTAGAGGGCTGCCCCTGGGAACGGAATCTGAATTTCCTGTTAAGGCACTGTACACGCACACACACACACACTCACACGCAAACACACATATGAAAACAAATGGGGCCGAAGTGTTCCTCTGTGAATGAAAAACCTTTAGTCCTTTCAACAAATCAGTGCCCCTCCCCTCGTCCGGAACAAACTCCAGTAACCTGGAACAAAAACCCCTGAAACAGAGGTAAACAAATGAAGGGAACACTAAGACTTCAGTCAGTTATAACGAGGAAACTCCACTAAAGGACATCCATTGCAAACAAAAACAAATGGAGCCCAAGGGCTGCAAGTGTACTAGAGCTCTGATTACCCATTATTTCCAGCCGGTCCTGTTGGAAAGGGTTAGTGCAAAGACTAAAACAAAAACTGCCCGCTACTTACAAGAGATGTCTTCCCAAGTCCTGAACCTAGTTTCTTCCTCCACCAAAAACAAAAGGGCCGTGGGCCAACGACGTCTGGTCAGCAGCCAATCGCTTGGGGCTGTCCCTGAGACAAAGGGCTCAGGCAGCTGCAGGACAGCTCCAAGGGAGGCTCTTTGCCCAAGGCCGGTGTGCCACAGGCAAGACGTCCACTAGGGACTATGTCCCATCTGGGTCGCCAAATTTGATACCGAACCTGAAGTGAGTTTGCTCACCAGCCATGCAGCAAGCCAATCTCTGACACCAGGTGTAGGGAAAGTAGGTAGGAATTTTATTGCAAAGAGCTGAGCAAGGAGAACAGGCGGCTAACACTGTAATCCTTAACTTTCTGAAAATCTGAGAGCAAGGGATTTTATTTGGGGTTTTAGGTAGGGGAGGGGGAGCATGTGTCCTTGGTGGCTGAAATTCTAAGAGTCCTCCACACAGGCGTTACTATCTGTTCTATATGTGGCATGTAGTGGATTTTTAGTCTTGACAGCTAAAGCTTACAATCAGTCATTTTAGCTTCTGAATGCTCCTGCAAGACGCTTAGTCAGGCGGGGGGCTGTCAGCAAGCTCCTTTCTTATCAGTGGTCCTCCTGGTGTTCTGCAAGGTGAGATCAGAAACTTTGGTTATTTTGTTTCCCCCATTTACCTGGTGGGGACAAGACACAGTTTCACCGTAATCCAGGAAAATTTTAACTCCTTCATCCTCAGGTTCAATCTGCACTCTATCGAATCATTCCTTAATCTTGGGGAATGGGGGTGAAGACTGCTCCAGCTGCTTCCTGCTGTGAAAGGGCAAAATTCAACGTCAAAGGAATGAAATAGTTCTACCTTTATTTTAAAATATTCTTTGACACTAGGTGGGGGAGAGAGAGGTATGTTCTGCATGACTAATATTTTAGTACTCTGCTCAATGGCTTTGGAACAACACTTACATCCACATTTTATAATTACATAGACAACCACACATATTAACAGAATAGATTGCCCAAATCTTAGCATTCCCTCCATAATGGACCTTAATCCTTGGGTAATCCAAGAGAAGAGGGCTGTAAACCAATCAAGGTTAGGATCTGTAACCTGAAATGAAATCTGATGTCAAGAAGAAGAAGAAGAAGTGACGTCAGCATCATGGCAGAGTGAGCTTCCCCCATTGAACTCTGCCCCTCTAAGACACAACAAAAAGGACATTCATATTCCAACAGAAGCTATTCACACAACACAGGGGACGTCTGAGGCACCCAGGCAGCCATACCACCAAGGATGGAGGTGCTGGAATCCCCAGAGGAAGTGGAAGGAGGTAAGAGGAGCTCCCTTCCTTCCCAAAGGACTGAGACCCAGAGACTGAGACCACGCGGCTCTCAGAGGAGGGGGAGAGGCGGCTCGCCGCGTGAAAACTTGCGCTCTCCAAGACCCCTCACAGCCTGAGGGGATCCCCCTACGGAGGGAACAGAACTGTTGTGAGGGTAGTTTAAACAAGCTAGGCACTCAGGAGAGCAGAGAGTGACAGCGAAGCGAGAAAACTCTGAGATCAGGGAGGCGAAAGTAAGCGCTCCTCCCCGACCCGGCCTGCCCAACTGGTGCTTCAGCACAGCGGCGCTTCAGCTCAGCCCCAGTCCCAGAGGCAGTGGCCCCCAGGTGCCCGGGCCCCACCAGCAGGGGCAGCGTGACCATGCCCCATCCCCACAGGCAGCGTCCCCCAGGTGCCCAGGCCTGACCAGCACCAAGGCAAGCCTGCACCCCTGCACCAGAGGCAGTGGCAGCTCAGGCCCCACCACGCCACAGCCCAGCTGCTCTGGCTGGACCAAGCCACGGCCCCAGCTTCCCCGGCTTCCCCAGGCCACAGCCCCAGCTTCCCCAGCTTCCCCGGGCCCCACCCACAGCTCCTTCAACTTGACCATCCCCTCCCACCCCTGGCTCCAGCGGCTTTGGCTTGGCCTGTGCTCAGGCTGCAGCTGACTTGGTGCCAGCAACTTTGGCCCACTGCACTCCAGTTCCAGCTTCTTTGGCCCAGCAGCACCCCAGCTCCTCCTTCTGCCCAGCACACTCCAGTTCCAGCTTCTTTGGCCTGGAGGCACTCCAGCTCCTTCTTTGGCCCAGTGCACTCCAGTTCCAGCTTCTTTGACCCAGCAGTGCTCCAGCCCATGCTTCTTTGGCCCAGTGGCACTTCAGCTGCTTCAACCCACCTGCACCCGAGCACCAGCTCCTTCGGCATAGCTGCACTCCAGTCTCAGCTGTTCCCACAATTCCCCCCCAGCATCCTTCACTCAGCCATACCTCAGATCAGCCAGGGGCTGACGAGAGTGCTCGCGGATTGAGGCGGGCCAGAATACACAGCCCTTGACCCCCACCCAGCGGCAGCAAGAGGAAACCGTGACCATATATTTTTACTATGAGGAAAAGTAAGCCAACACCAACAGGTGCCATGCAAAAATATATTAAATCTCCAGACCAAAATGAAAATGAGAAGCACCCAGAAGTCAACCCAGACAGCACAGAAATGTATAACCTTAACGGCAGAGAATTCAAAATAGCCATCATAAAAAAGCTTAATGAAATACAAGAAAACACAGACAGACAATTCAATGATATCGAGAGTTTATTCACAAAACAGATTGAAACTGTAAAAAAAGAAATCAGAAATCTTAGAGATGAAAAACACGATAGAGGAGATAAAGACAAATCTGGAAGGCTTAAGCATCAGAGCTAACAATATGGAGGAAAGAATTAGCAATATTGAGGACAGCAATGCAGAAATGTTCTGGATGGAGGAGGAAAGAGAACTAAGACTAAAAAGAAATGAAGAAAATCTCCGAGAAATATCTGCCTCAATTAGGAAATCCAACATAAGGATTATAGGTATTCCAGAGGGAGAAGAGAAGGAAAAAGGAGCAGAGACCTTGTTCAAAGAAATAATATCTGAGAACTTCCCAAACCTGGGTAAGGAGCTGGAAATACAAGTGAATGAAATAAATAGATCTCCTAAATATATCAACATGAAAAGACCCTCTCCAAGGTGTATAGTAGTAAAGCTGGCAAAAGTCAATGACAAAGAAAAAATATTAAGGGCAGCTAGAGAAAAAATAATAACATACAAAGGATTTCCTATCAAGCTCTCAGCTGATTTCTCGACAGAAACTTTACAGGCTAGGAGAGAGTGGAACGATATATTCAAAATTCTGAAGGACAAAAACTTTCAGCCAAGAATACTCTATCCAGCAAAAACATCCTTCGGATACGATGGAGGAATAATAACTATCCCAGATAAACAAAAGCTAAGGGAGTTCATTGCCACAAGACCCCCACTACAAGAAGTGCTCAAGAAGGCCCTCATCCCTGAGGAAAAAAAGAGAAAGGGATTCAAAGTTTTTAACAAGGAGGAAAATAGGTCAACAAAACCAGAAAAATTGCAGTCCTCTATCAAAATAGATTAGCAAACACTTAAATGTAAAACCAAAGATCAAGGGAAGGTAAGCAACAAGAATAAATATAACCCCATCATGTTAAACAGGAAACTCACAACACAAGAAGGAATAAGATGTGACAACAATAACTTAGTAGGGGAAGAGGAAAGGGATCAAATCAACTTAGTCTAAGGGAATAAGAGGACCTCAAAAAATGGACTATAACATCCATGAGATTTTTTACACAAACCTCATGGTAACCACTAACCGAATAATCAGAACAGAATCACACACCATAAAGAAAAAGAAAACTAAGAGAACCCCCATACAGAACTACCAAACTAAATTGGTAGTCTGAAACACACAGGACGAGAAACAAAAGAAATGCAAAAGAACCGGAAAAGGAGTGACAAAATAACAACAACAAGCCCCCATATATCAATAATTACCCTAAATGTAAATGGACTGAACACAGAGTGGTAGGATGGATTAAAAAACAAGACCCAAGAATATACTGCCTCCATGAAACACCTCTCAGCTCTAAAGACAAACACAGGGTCAGAGTGAAAGGATGGAAGACAATACTCCAAGCTAATGGCAAACAAAAGAAAGCAGGCATTGCCACACTTAGACAAAGTTGACTTCAAGATAAAACAGGTAATGAGAGACAAAGAGGGGCATTATACCACGCTTAGACAAAGTTGACTTCAAGATAAAACAGGTAATGAGAGACAAAGAGGGGCATTATATAATGATAAAAGGGACACTACACCAAGAAGACATGTCACTTTTAAATATATATGCACCCAATATAGGAGCACCAAGGTACATAAAGCAGCTATTAACAAACCTAAAAGGAGATATGAGCAACAACACAATAGTAGTAGGGGATCTTAACACCCCACTCTCATCAATGGACAGATCATCCAAACAGAAAATAAATAAGGAAACAATGGACCTAAACGAAAAACTAGATGAGATGGACTTAATAGACATATACAGAGCACTCCATCCAAACACAGCAGATTACATATTCTTCTCAAGTGTGCATGGAACATTCTCAAGAATAAACCGTGTGTTGGGAAACAAGGCATGCTTAAATAAATTTAAGAAGATTGAAACCATAACAAGCATCTTTTCAGACCATAATGCCATGAAGTTAGAAATCAACTACAAGGAAAAAACTGGGAAACTGACAAAGCTGTGGAGACTCAACAACATGCTACTAAACAACCAATGGATCATTGATGAAATTAAAGGAGAAATCAAAGCATATCTGGAGACAAATGAAAATGAAAATACACAGTACCAACTCACATGGGATGCAGCAGAAGCGGTCCTGAGAGGGAAACTCATTGCAATACAGGCCCACCATAACAAACAAGAAAAAGCCCAAATAAACAACTTCAAACTACGCCTACAGAATTAGAAAAAGAAGAACAAACAAAGCCTAAAGTCAGCAGAAGGAGGGAAATAATAAAACTCAGAGCAGAAATAAATGAAATTGAAATTAAAACAACAGTAGAAAGGATCAATGAAACAAAGAGCTGGTTCTTTGAGAAGATATACAAAATTGACAAACCCTTAGCCAGACTCACCAAGAAAAAAAGAGAGAAGGCTCAAATAAATAAAATTAGAAATGAAAAAGGAGAAATTACAACAGATACCACAGAAATACAAAAGATTATAAGAGAATACTATGAAAAACTATATGCCAACAAGTTGGACAATCTAGAAGAAGTGGATAAATTCCTAGACTCATACAACCACCCAAAAACTGAATTAAGAACAAATAGGGAACCTGAATAGACCAATAACAAGTAATGAGATTGAAACAGTAATCAAAAACCTCCCAAAAAATAAAAGTCCAGGACTGGATGGCTTCTCTGGAAAATTTTACCAAATATTCAAAGAAGACTTAATACCTATCCTTCTCAAACTATTCCAAAAAATAGAGGAAGATGGACCACTTCCTAACTCATTCTACGAGGCCAACATCACCCTGATACCAAAGCCAGGCAAAGACAATACTAAGAAGGAAAACTACAGACCAATATCCGTGATGAACATAGATGCAAAAATCCTCAACAAAATATTGGAACCGAATACAGCAATACATTAAAAAGGTCATACACCATGATCAAGTGGGATTTATACCAGGGACACAGGGATGGTTCAACATCTGCAAATCAATCAATGTGATACACCACATGAACAAAGCGAGGAATAAAAACCATATGATCATCTCAATAGATGCAGAGAAGGCTTTTGACAAGATCCAACATCAATTTATGATTAAAACTCTCAACAAAATGGGTATATTATTAACATAATAAAGGCCATATATGATAAACCCACAGCCAACATCATACTCAATGGGGAAAAACTGAAAGTCATCCCTCTGAAAACAGGGACAAGACAAGTGTGCCCACTCTTGCCACTCTTATTCTTCACAGTACTGGAGGTTCTGGCCGGAGCGATTAGGCAAGAAAAAGGAATCCAAATAGGCAATGAAGAAGTGAACTGTCGCCGTTTGCAGATGACATGATCTTATATATAGAAAACCCTAAAGAATCCATTGAAAAACTGTTAGAAATAATCAACAACTACAGCCAAGTGGCAGGGTACAAAATCGACTTACAGAAATCAGTTGCATTTCTATATACCAACAACAAACTAACAGAGAACTCAAGAAGACAATCCCATTTACAATTACAACAAACAGAATAAAATATCTGGGAGTAAATTTAACCAAGGAAGTGAAAAACCTATACAATGAAAATTATAACACATTACTGAGTGAAATCAATGATGACATGAAGAAATGGAAAAATATTCCATGCACTTGGATTGTAAGAATAAACATAGTTAAAATGTCCATACTACCTAAAGCAATCTACCGATTCAATGCAATCCCAATCAGAACCCCAAGGACATTCTTCACAGAAATAGAACAAAGAATACTAACATTCATATGGGGCAACAAAAGACCCCATATAGCTGAAGCAGTCCTGAAAAGGAAGAACAAGGCTGGAGGCATCACAATCCCTGACTTCAAAACATACTACAAATCAATAGTAATTAAAATAGCATGGTACTGGTAGAAAAACAGACACACAGATCAAAGGAACAGAATTGAAAGTCCAGAAATAAAACATCATATCTATGGGCAGCTAATCTTTGACAAAGGAACTAAGGACATACAGTGGAGAAAGGAAAGTCTCTTCAATAAATGGTGCTGGGAAAACTGGACAGCCACTGGCAAAAGAATGAAAGTAGACCACCATCTTTCACCATACACAAAAATTAACTCAAAGTAGATCAAAGACCTGAAGGTGAGACTTGAAACTATAAAACTCCTGGAGGAAAACATAGGTAGTACACTACTTGTCATCAGCCATGTAGGGAATGAATTTTGACTTTTTGAATTCTGTGTCTACTCAGACAAGGGAAACAAAAGAAAAAATAAACAAGTGGGACTTCATCAGATTAAAGAGCTTCTACAAGGCAAATTAAACCAGGATCAAAATGGATAGGGAACACACCAGCTGGGAAAAAACGTTTGCAAACCATATATCTGACAAGGGATTAATCTCCGTAATACATAAAGAACTCACACAACTGAATAACACAAAAACAAACAACCCAACCAAAAAATGGGCAGAGGAAATGAACAGACACTTCTCCAAAGAAGATATACAGATGGCCAATAGGCATATGAAAAGACGCTCAACATCACTAATCATCAGGGAAATGCAAATCAAAACCACACTAATATATCATCTTACACCTGTTAGAATGGCTATAATCACCAAGACAAAAAACAAAAAATGCTGGAGAGGCTGTGGAGAAATGGGAACCCTAATCCACTGCTGGTGGGAATGCAAACTAGTGCAGTCTCCATGGAAAACAGTATGGAAATTCCTCAAAAAATTAAAAATAGAAATACCCTATGATTCAGCTATCCCACTACTTGGTGTCTACCCAACGAACCTGAAATCAACAATCCAAAGAGGCTTATGCACCCCTATGTTCATTGCAGCATTATTCGCTATAGCCAAGACATGGAAGAAACCCAAATGTCCCTCAACTAGTGATTGGATAAAGATGTGGTATATATATATACGACGGAATACTACTCAGCCATAAAAAAAACAAAATCGTCCCATTTATGACAACATGGATGGACCTGGAGGGTATTATGTTAAGTGAAATAGGCCAGAAAGAGAAAGATAAACAGTGCACGATTTCACTCATATGTGGAAGATGAACAAACACACGGACAGATAGAACTGTTTGGTGGTTACCAGGAGCTAGGAGGGTGGGGGGGTGTGCACAAGAGGTGGAGGGATGCACTTATATGGTGACTGATTAACGATAATGTACAACAAAAATTTCACAATTAAAAAAAGAAAAAAAAAAGCAAGCTCTACCTCAAGTCTTATTGCATAGGAATCTATTGTGTAAGCATGACTAGGTAGGACAGTGGTCTAATTTTATCCAAATTTCCTAAAAATGCAAGTCAATTTCTGCAGGAAGTGGAGGAAGCATATTACTTATCTTTCTCTCTGTAGGTATACTGTGCATGTATTGTGGAGGCTGTGTCCTTCCAGATGGGTAAAATAAAAGGGAGCAAAAAGCAAATACAAGAAAATTGCTTCTGTTGACTCATATGGGAAGGTGTAAAGTCATATTCACCAATCTTTTGGGGGACAGATTTTTAATTGACCATTTGGAATTCTCAAAATTTCCTATTAAACATCATATGGAACACAAAAATAGAAGAAGTCAAAAAGAAGTCAAGAAGAAGAAGCTAACCTGAAGTGAAATCTGATGTAGCCAAGTAGCCTGCTGTCTAATAGTCCAACAAGTAAGGTAAGAACCTGGGAGTCATTTATTACATATCTTTAGGAGACCATCTTCTCTACAGCAACTTGAGGTCTATCAGAGGTTCATGTGTCCATTTGGAGAAGTCAGTGTCTAGATTAAGAAGTCAGCCAAGATTTGGGTGACCCTGGTTGTGATGTTCTTTTGTGGCATGGTTCCCATTCCCTGTGGCATTTCATGTATGATCCCATCCAGTGGGGATGGAATTGATCTTCTGGATGCTTGTGTTTACAGGAATTTAATAGGACAGAGTCTCCATGAAAAAGATGGTGCAGAGCAACATCTGACAGTGTCTAGTTCCTAAATTTGAGTTCTCTCTTGGTCTTTCAGATCATCTCTAGAACATAGGAAAGGTTTCCCAAAGATAGGCCTATATTGTGCGAGCAAATAACCAGATATTTAACAACAAGCATTTATAGAGAAAGAAAAAGAAAACAAGGCTAATGGTGGGAGCAAATTATAAATTAATTCCTGAGCCCAATGGATGGCAAGTCAAGAAGATTTCTAGATGTCAGGGTCAAAGCATCTTTTGCAGTTTGAAATGTCTCTGATGATGTCTTTGGGAGCTCAGGTAAGCTATTTGAGTGGCTTATACAGCAATAGACATGAAGATCTTCCAAACATGGGCTATCATGCTATTCTATCTTGCATTTACATTAAGTTTTCCAGCTTCAGTTTGTCAATAGAAAACAAAACCCTCAAAGATAATTAACAGAATGAGAATCCAATATCCACAAATGTGTAATAGTTTCTATTGAAATATAATTTTTCTCTCTGAAATCAACCTCATTTTTACCAAAGATAGCTAAATTAAGACTCATTGGTTCACAAAATAAATCTAGTTTCAATAAACTTGGCCCAACTATTTTCATAAGAATAGCAATTGATCACATAGGGTCTTTTAAATCTGCTTTGCTGGAACATTTCATAAGGAATCTCAGATTGAACTTATTTATTTATTTATTTATTTATTTATTGTGAGGAAGATCAGCCCTGAGCTAACATCCGTGCTAATCCTCCTCTTTTTGCTGAGGAAGACTGGCTCTGAGCTAACATCTATTGCCAATCCTCCTTTTTTTTTTCTCTCCCCAAAGCCCCAGTAGATACTTGTATGTCATAGCTGCACATCCTTCTAGTTGCTGTATGTGGGAGGTGGCCTGAGTGTGGCCGGAGAAGTGGTGTGTCGGTGCGCGCCTGGGATCCGAACCCAGGCAGCCAGTAGCGGAGTGTGCACACTTAACCGCTAAGCCATGGGGCCGGCCATCACATTGAACTTTAAAGGCCCCTTCAGGACAGAAAAGCCAAGCCAAGGACTTGTCATCACACTCTGCCAGCAATGCATACCGATTTGGGCTAATTCCTCTCTTTTTGAGGTCCCCAAAATAACCTGAGTTTCTTGCACCTGCCAGGGAAGCAACCTTCTTTACTCACCTGGTATGGTTGCTGGGTACCCTGTAAGCAAGTTACCACACCCATATTTCCAAGTGGTTTTATTTGTTCCATAAGGTCAATCTTTGTCCCTTAAAGCTGTTTGGTCATATCTGAGTTTTTGCATGTTTCTCTAAAATATGACATTCCAGTCAAAACTGGTCAGTGTTAACTGGTGTTTCCAATTGTATCCTGCAATAAGGAGACAGATTCTTATTCAACTTATGCAAACAACTATAGTGCCATGAAAATAAGAATACTCGCTCATGAAGAGTTTTCAAGTTCTGGAGGGATCAGATAGGGAGGAAAAGATAAATGCTTCAATTCTTCTTACAAATGGCAACAAGTCATAGTTTCTTAAGAGAAAAGAGAAAATTTTTCCTTAAATCTGGAAAACAAAAACTAAAACTCAGTAATATTTCAAATGAAAAGTCATAAAAATTATCAGCATCCTCATTAATTTATTCATTCTCATATAATTAATTCTTGATCTTGATCATCATATTAATTCTTGATCTTGGTCTTCTGTTAGGAGTTTTACAAGGCCATCAGTTTCTTCATTAGAGTTCTGTAATTTCCTATCCAGCTCAGTTTTATGATCTGAAGGTTTATCAGAAACCTGCATTCTAGAGCAAGTGTCAGAGTCCTTTCCATGAATCTCTCTAAAGATGAAACACATCTGCAAAAACATCAGAGTGAAACCACAATTGTCTGCTAATAACAAAACTTTCAAAAATGGCAATTGACAAAGACACTTGGCCATTTCTGTGACATATAACACTTTGAAATAGTAACGAGAATTCTGACTGATAACCAAGACAGATCAGAATTCTAGGAATGTTATATTATTTTTTAAGCATTTATGTTAATAACATTGACTCACACACTATAACCTAAGACGGTTTAGCATCACTTATTTGACAATACTTCCCCTGCAATTTAAACATACCAAATAAGTCTAATTAGTTTATTATCTCTCTTTATAGAAAGAGATAACAAATTCTTTGAGAAGTCCCAGGGCCCATTGGAAATTCTGAAAATTCCTTTTTAAGTCAAAAGAAAGACTTTACCAAGGATTCAAACCTTGGGGGTAGTTTGTCAAAAATATCAAAAGGGTTTAAAACACTTGTTCAAAGAGGAAACAATGCTTAGTTATCCATTCAATCAAGATGGCAATGGAAGATGTCAAAGGGAAATAGAGAAGGTTTAAACAATTTAAAAAAGAACCTTAATAGAGAGACCTCAGACGTTTTGAACATAGGAAATTATATAACAAAGCAGAGATTTTTCCTCCCGTAGGTAGACTTACTCAAACACAGTGAAACCCTATTCAATCTCTTTATCAAGAGCAGACCAAAAGTTCAAAAACATCATCCTTTCGAAGGAGTGAAAGCCAGATTCTGATTTTGCCCCAGCATACTTTTGATACTGAAACTCATTCATTTAACTGCATTCATTGTAATCTCAGCCAACTTGATTAAATGTTGCACAAAACTCCTCAGGGTTTTACTTCCACAAACCTTCTGTCACTTACTTTTTACATTCAGAATTTGTCCCATGCTTTCTTTCCTTCTTTTTTCCTAGTACTTGAGGACAAATTTATCTTTCTTAACAAAACAAATAAAAATATCTCTGTTCTTTATACCTTCTTTACTGAAAACGTATAATTCACTTTCCTTACATATAGACACATGTACTTCCTCATAGAAAATTCTCCTGCATGCACAAAACACGTTTATCAATAAACCTAAGACTCTTTCAGTTTCTCTGAGATAAGAAACCAAAAGCAGACAAATGTATGCTTAGTAATCAATTTCTAATGTTTTATCTTAGTGGAAATGATCTAGATAGTCAATAAATTTCTGTCATTTCACTTAAGTTAGCAAAACTCTAAAGTTTCAAGTTACCAAAAAGATTTGGGGAGTTGTTTTTCCAGTATACAGACCATAAAACATAATTATTGCACCCAAAAACTTTCACCCATTTTCATCTATCTAAATCATTTCTTCCCAAAAATTAGGTTTAGATTACTTACAAAAACTCCATGTGACATTAAAGCAGTTAGCCATTATCTTTTAGTATATACACCACAACACATCATTATTGTTAAAAAGTTCCCCCAAAACTTTCATCCTTTTTACATCTATTTAGTTCACTGGTTCTCAACAATTATATTTAGATTGCCTACAAAAACCTCATGAGACATCAAACAAAATCAGCTATTATTCTAACTAATTATGTTTTACTGACAAGTTTTGTAACAGAGAGAACATGTTTTTATCCTATCCAATGTTGATAACTCTGAAAACATGTTTATTTCAATTAAACCAACACACTTAAACAAGTTCTGATTTACCAAAGATCATTTTATATCATGTTAACTTGAATGACATCTGGGCTAGTTTCTATTACATTCAGAATCAAATTATATAAGAAGTTACTTCAAGCCAATGAAATAGAGCTCCTTAGAAATCAGATCATCTGGAGGCAGACAAATACACAGAGAGACTTACATACACAAACATACAGATAAACACAAACAGAGATCTTTAAAATTTTAGCCATGTCTCAGGTACAAAACTCAAAAAAACGATTGGACCCAAACTGTGGCTCTGGCAGATGACCCTGTTCAGATGGCCAAAGATTTTTACTAAAGATTCTTTTCACCATGAGGATCCTTTTTAGCGTTGTCTTTGAAGTCATTTTGTCTTTTAGAAGCCTCTGCATATTAATGAAAGAATGCATTCCATTGTCAGAGGTTTTGAATTCTCTCTCTTAAGGGCGACCCTTAAAGTGGACATCTCTGAGAAAGAGGTTCCCCAGAATGGCCATTTTAAGGTGAGATCTCCTTTACCATGTTTAATTAACATTGCCTGAAGGGTGGATTGAAATGCTCTTACAACACCAGGCAGGGGAAACATTCCCCAGTCAGACACAATGTTTATCCCCACAACATAATCTATAGTAATCTAACATAATCTAGAATCAGGCCAAAGAGATGCAATCATTTCACATAAAGCCCATTTAAGTATACCAATTTTCTTACAAAGTCTCATCTGAATTTTATCAACTCTTATACCTCTAATCATAGTTTCCATGAAGAGTCCATTAACAAGTCTCTGTCATATAACGTGACCAAGCAATGGGCTTGCTCTGCTTGTGATGATCTGAGTCAATTAATCACAATGAGTTAGGGACTGAGAAAGAAAGTTTTAATTCAATTAGCTGGCATAGTCGGGAAGATGGCAGACTAATGTCTCAAAAAAATCATCTTCAAACATTACAGAATCTTGAGGTAGTTATACAGCAAAAATGAGCAGTGCAGAGAGGTCCAGGGATGTTGGTCTCCTGGCGCGATGGGGTCCAGGCATCACCTTGTTCCATTCTTTTGTCAGTTGTGATGGATACCTTATGGGTGTGTTAAGTTTAATACTGAACCTGAAGTGAGTTCACTCACCAGTTGCACAGCAAGCCAATCTCTGACACCGGGTGTAGTGGAAGAAAGTGGGAATTTTATTGCAGAGTGCCGAGCAAGGAGAATAGGGGGCTAATGCTGTAATCCCAAACTCTCCCAAAATCTACAAGTAAGGGTTTTATTTGGGGTTTTAGGTAGGGAAGGGGGAGCATGTGGCCTTGGGGTTGAAGTTCTAAGAGTCCTCCGCACAGGCATGACTGTTTGTTCTATGTGTTGCACGCAGTGGATTCTTAGTCTTTGACGGGCTAAAGTTTACAATCAGTCATTTTAGCTTCTGAATGCTCCTGCAAGATGCTTAGTCAGGCAGGGGGCTGTCAACAAGTTCCTCTCTCATCAGGTCCTCCTGCTGTTCTGCATGGCAAGCTCAGAAACTTTGGTTATTTTGTTTCTCACGTTAACCTGGTGAGAACAAGGCGCAGTTTCACCCTAATCCAGGGAAACTTTAACTCCTTCACCCTCAGCGTCATTGTTAGGGATGTTGGAAGGGAAACAACCCCTTTTCTCGCTGTTATCGAAGTCAGGTCTCCTTCTCATCTACCATGATACCTTCTTTGGGGTGTCTCAAGCTTTGGGAACCATCTGGACTGGGGGTACAAGCAGGCTTTGGGAGCACTAGAGAGATTTATGGAAAGGACCCGGACAAATGTGCCCGAAAATCTCGTCAGGTGGGGACTGGAAGGAGGGAGGAGGTGGAGGTCTGTCTGCACTGCTGTAGTGGACAGAAGAGAAGCAGCTGCAGCCAGTGTGTGGACAGGGAGAAGAAATGGGCCTGGGAGGCGACGGTCACATGGTGGCTGGTCTCCTGTCCACAACTCCTTTGTGTCGCTGCCCCACCCCCCACCAAGCCAGGGACCTGACCACCAGGCGGGCGTTGCACAGGGCTCCAGGAAAGGGTGAACCTGAGGACAACGGGGTGGGTTGGGGCAGTGGCAGGAAAGATGGCCAGGGCTCAGGGACTAAGTTCCAGAAACACTTGGGGGAGGGGGTGGCGGCCACCTGGGGAAAATTGGGAAATGGGCGTTCAGGGAGGCTGGGACACCAAGTGCCTCTCGGCACACAAGCCCCTCCACATCAGCGGGAGCTAAAGGGTCCAATGCCAGGCTGCACACCTAGCCCGTTAGCGTTCCCAGAATCCTGTGCCTGGCCGCGTCCACACAGATCAACCGAGGGCACCGAGGGCCGCGGAGTCTCCCCAGGGCAAGGTGCAAGGAATGGGGTGAGGTGTTTGTGCCAGAGCCTCCTCCTCTGGTTAGAAAGGGAGCAGGTGGGCTCCTAGGCTCTGTGACCACGCCTTCCACCAGCCCAAGTGCATCTTCCTCAGCAGCTTTCAACCAATGTCCTCACCTTGCTCCAAACAGACCCCGACTGCTCCTGCTCCTCTGGTAAGGGACACCCGGCTCTGGGCCTTAGGATGCCCCTTTCTCAGCCACAAATCAGTTTCCCTTGGGTTCGAGGAGGGAGTGTTTTGAGTTTGAGCTGAGGTGGACTCCTTCAGTTTTCCCATCTGTGCTTTCAGCCTGACCTGGCGCCTAAATGGCCCTTTAGTGCACTTCCATCTTCCCAGCAGCTTGCATGTCAGAGGGGAGAGGCCTGAGGCTCAAGGCTGCCCTGCTCCACATCACCCAGGCGGTCAAGGGGCTTGTGTGCCCAGCCCCAGGGCTCTGTCCAGGTGTCTGAGTTGCCTGTGCTGGCTGGGAGGCAGGGGACATTGCCTCTTCTGGGCTCAGCCGTAAGGCCCTGTGGGGTCAGAACAGGAGAGCATCTGCCCATCCTGGCCTGTGGGGAGAGAAGGCGGGGTGAGGCTTCCCCCGGCCCTGAGTGGGACAGGAGCTCCCCGGTCTGACCCCGCCCTGAGCAGGAAGCATCTGTGGGCCCACTGCTGTATCTCCTGCCTCACCCCAGTGCTCACTGCCCGGCTTTCTCTTCCTTGCAGGTGAATCCTGCACCTGCCCTGGCTCCTGCAAATGCAAAGAGTGCAAATGTGCCTCCTGCAAGAGGAGTGAGTGTGGGCCCTTCTGGGGGTCTGGGGGTGGGCTGAGTCAGAGAGAGCACCCGGAGCTCAGCAGGCAGGAGCAGGCCAGGGAGCCCGCCTCCTGGCGTCCACGGCCCTCAGCAGTTGATTCAGGATCAGAGCCCCAACCTTCCTTCCAGAACGGGGCATCTGAGGCTAGATGGGTTCTCAACTTGGTACTGGAACTGGGTCTCCTGGCTCCTGAGGCAGCATCCTTAATGCTCTCAGGGGCTGAAGCGCTCTATGGACATGAACTAGTGAGCGTGGTGTGGTTTCTCTGACCTGCCGGTGCAGCCCCGTCCGTCCAGGCAGCCCAGAGCTCCCCGGCCCTCCTGGGAGCTGCTCTGGCAGGAGTTTGCCCCCCTCTGACCTTGACTTTCCTCACTTCATTTTCAGGCTCTGGGGGGCTGGTCGCCTTTTGCCCCAGAGGCCCTGTCACTGCCTCTCCAGGCTGTCTGCCCTGTCCTGGTCTCCAATGGGGCAAAACAGCCTTTTTCTGTTAGGTGGATGTTTTCCAAAGGGTCTATCAATTGCCTGGGGACAGAGCACGCCACCCTAAACTCAGGGTCCTCAGAGGCTGGGGGCAGAGCTTGTGCCAGGCCTGGCATTGGGAAGGGAGGTCCCGGTGATGTCTGCTCTGACCCTTCACTCTGCCCTGTCTTCCCCAGGCTGCTGCTCCTGCTGCCCCGTGGGCTGTGCCAGGTGTGCCCAGACCTGCATCTGCAAAGGGGCATCGGACAAGTGCAGCTGCTGCGCCTGAAGTCGGGGAGAGCCTGCTCCCGACGGAAACAGAGCAACACGTACACATACACACACAAACACACACACCCCTGCGTTTTTACACATCGTTTCATACACTCCCGACCTGTTTGCAACATTCCTGTGTCTATGAAATCTGTGAGCTCTAATAAACGTTGTTGACTGTATTCTGGCTCTGTTTTCCTCTGCGTGTCTTGGAAATAAGGGACTCCATGCCCATCACGGCTGGGGTGGGGGTTGGACTGGAGGTGCAGAGACCTGGGTTCTGGACCCAAATACTGGACCCTAACAAACCGAGTGCCTGAAGCAAGTCAGGATCCCTCTCTGAGCTTCAGTTTCTCAGCTGAAAATGAAAGCATCGTCCAGGTGACAGAAGGGCACGGGGCAGACACAGGTTCCCCTCTATTCCCACTGTAAGTGTTGAGGGCATAGAAACTTCTCTGTTTCTCATGTTCATTGTCTGGGGATCCTCTGCCAAACTTCAGTCCTGAGTGATGTGAGGCTTCCAAAGTCCTCAGAGCGGCTGGAATTCAACTCCCCACTTGTGTGACTTCTACACGGGGCCTGCTTCTAAAACGCTGTTAAAGGTCCTGTTTGTATTTTCTAACACAGATTTAAACTCTGGCCAAACAAAATGAATTACTAAGAAAATCTTCCAAAGGACACATTCTATAAAACCTGTTTTTAGATTCAACACACAAAATTTCAATAAATATATGAAGAACAAAGAAGAAAACTAGAGATTTAAAAAACGCTGCACTTTTGTTCATTGAAGGTGTCCACTGAGCACTGGAAACAGTTCACAGATGCCTCCCCGTGTGGACCACGCACACCTTGAGTACCACTGCCACCACCATCCCCACAGGGGACCAGCACTCTTGGCTTGCCCAGTGCCCCTGATGGGACACTTGCACCCACTGGGAGATCCCTGTGGTGACTCGGCTGTGAATCTTTGGAAGCTCCTCCCTGGGTCGGGCTGAACTCTGCCCCTCCTTCCAAATCCAACCTTGGCTCCTTGAAACTGATGAAGTGACCAGGGACTTGGAGGGAAGTGCCCAGCAAATTCTCAGCAAGAGGGAGTGTCCCTGAGAACTGGTTCCAGAGGAAGCCCCTCATGTCTGCCTGAGCAGGGGGGACATGGATACTGCAGTGGGAGGGTGGGAGCGGTGGTGTTTATGAGGCAGAAGCGAGGGGCTGAGTGATGTGGAATTCATGCCAACCATCAGTCCTCCTGGCCATTGGTGGAGGGACCTGCTCTTCGATGTTCAATCAAAGAGAAAGATGAGTCACCCGGCCCAGGAGTCTGGACCTTGCTTGCCCAGAGGCGCCCTGTGTGAAGAAGGGATTTCAGAAACCAGGCTGCGCTGAGTGCCTGGGGGTGGGTGTCAGGCAGGCCTGGTCCACAGCCCACTAGTCCTCTTCCTGTTCATGGGACCTGGACAGGCACTCAACCTCTGAGCCTCTGTTACCTCATACGTAAAAAGAAGAGTAGATCTAAGTATGGAGCATGAAATGAGACCGTGTCCTGCTTGTGAGCTAGGACTTAATGAACAGTGTCCATTATGGTTATTCTGTTCGCAGTGCCTTTCTTGGAGACAGTATCGTGTTGAATTATCAACAAGCTCCTGGGGAAAGGCTCGTTGCTTTGGAAGCATGACTCGGACTGGAGGCAGGAGATGGGGTTGGAACCTTGCTGATCCAGTGCCAAGGGGAGTGTGGATGACTTGCAATAAGCCCCCTGGGACAAGAGGCTGCAACAGCATTAGGACAGACACAAAAGCCTTTCCCACCCCTCATGTCTTTTGATTTTCACAGGACCCAATGACTGAGACAGCAAACATGAAGGGGTTGGAGTGGTTGTGCCATCTTCAAGAGGTGAAGCAACTTGCCCAAGGTCACAGGGCTTGAAAAGAAAGGGATGAAGGAAGCTGTGTTACAGCTGGCCTTACCCCCTGGCCACAGCTGGCTGATGAAGATGTCCCTGGATGCTACATTGTGCCTATTGCAGTCCAAAGCTGGAAGGGCCCTTGGAGATAGACTCACTTTGCCCTCAGTTGGGAGATGGGAAACTGAGGTCCAGAGAGGTCACAGAGCTACACATGGGGATCAGACGGCCAGCTCAGCGCTCTTCCCACTGAGGCCCCTGGGCCAGGTGTTCTGTGTCCTTGTCTTTCATGTGAAGTGGTGGTGGAGGGTGGTGAGAGAGGGCACGATGCTGCAGTCAGCCTGCGTGAGTGCACACCCAACCTGTGTCACTTTTAGCCCCATGACAAAACTTCTCTGTGGCTGAGTCTCCTCCACTGTACAAAGGGCAAAATAACAGCATCTGGATCTTTGTGTTACATGATTGAATACACAGAGAGAATCCACACAGAGAGAAATCTATACTATTAGCTCTTATTTTATTGTTTTATTTTTATTGTTTTATTTTATTGTTTTTTATTATTTATTATTTGTTTTATTATTTTATTGTTTTTATTATTTTATTTTATTATCATGTCTAGTAGGGGAGACATTTTTCTACTTCCAGACAGATAAACCAGGCCTGGTGTCCCGGCTGTGTGTCCTGTGTAGCCCTCATGAAGCGAGGGAGCAGGTGACCAGCTGCCCAGAGAGGGTCATGCTCTCTTCTCACGAGAGGGAGATGGGCACTGGGGATAGAAAGCCGTGAACAAGACAGTCCGTGTCCTCAAAACAGATACGGAAGGATGCCTGCCCTTTCTGCTGTCATCTACACCAGCATTTTGCTTAACATTTTCTTTTAAATGATTTCTATTTACTTAAGTATACTTATAAGAAAGGCAAACTCTTTACTGCTACTGAAAATGAGATTCTGTTGACTTCCAGACATAGAAGGGAGCCACAGATTCACATCCACATTCCTTTCCCATCGCTTCTGTCCCTCCCAGGATTGATCCTGGGGCAGTGGGGAGCTGCTGAACACGCACCTCTGGGCCAGAGAAAAGCTTGCTCAGGGACTCTCTCTTCCCCGTGGGAAATGACTGGAATCAGACCCAGGGCACTGCTTCCCAGGACTGTGACCCTGGGTCTGTACCATGTGGAGTTTGGCCTTTGGGAAACGGGTTCCTGACTAGTATTCCCCTTTAGCTGTTGTGAAGGTTCAAAGGGGGAAAGTGGTTAAACCAGGGCTGGCACAGACTCAGTGTGAGGGGATTGTCAGGAAGACAGAGAGGGAAACACCCACTCTCCTGGCTTGGTTCTTGAATGCCCGAGTCTGCCCACCACCTAAAATGACCCCTTCCCTGGGGGCATCCCACGCTTAGGGAACCTCCCTCCTGCAGGAGGGTGCACCTGCTGCACTGAGGACAGCCCCTGGGGAGTTGAGGTAAAGGAGTCCCTGGGACAAACGTGCCCATCCATCCCCTCAGTGGTGGAGAAGGGAAGGAGGGGAGGGAGGCAGAGGCCTGTGCTGGCCGCATGGCTGTGTCCAGGAGACATGCAGCCTAAGGAGCATTGTGGGGACCCCCACAGGTAAGGCCTGGGGTGGGAGGGTGGGGATGCAGAGGGGAGGTCACATCCACCTCCAGTCTCTGCACACAACTCCCCGGCTCCAGACAAGCCAGAGACTTGAGCAGGAGCCTGCGGTTGCACAGTGGTTCCGGGAAAGGGCGAACCTGGGGACAAGGGCACTGGGGGCGGAGGGTGGGGAAGACTGGCGAGGACTCAGGGTCTGTGTTCCAGGAACACGTGGGGACGGGGGTGGCGGCCCCTCGGAAAAATTGAGAAAGGGGCGACAAAGGAGGCTGAGACACCGTGTGCCACCCGGAACACAAGCCCCTCCACGCGATCGAGCGCCAAAGGGCCGCCGCCGCGCTGCGCCCCGGTGCCAGCTGCTCTGGGGGGATCCTGCGCCCAGGGACGCTGCGGGCCGCGCGGCCTCCCCCGGACGGGCTGCAAGGAACGGGGCGGGGCCTTTGCGCCGGTGCCGCCGCCTCTATCTATAAAGTCAGGACGCGGGCGCCTAGGCACCACCACGCCTTCCAGCAGCCCCAGTGCACCGTCATGACGAGCTTTAAAACTTCGGCCTCACCTGAGCTTGAAGAGGACCTGGAGGACGATTACTGTGGTAAGGGACGCCGGGCCTTGGGCCTTAGGACGCCCCTTTCTGAAGCAGGAGACGCTGTCCTTGGGGTGGAGGAGGCAGTGTTTTGAGTTTGAGCTGAGGTGGACTCCTTCAGTTTGCACGTCTGTGCTTTCAGCCTGACCTGGCGCCTAAATGGCCCTTTAGCGCACTTCCATCCTCCCAGCAGCTTGCATGTCAGAGGGGAGAGGCCTGAGGCTCAAGGCTGCCCTGCTCCACATCACCCAGGCGGTCAGGGGGCTTGTGTGCCCAGCCCCAGGGCTCTGTCCAGGCGTCTGAGTTGCCTGAGCTGGCTGAGAGGCAGGGGACATTGCCTCTTCTGGGCTCAGCGGTAAGGCCCTGTGGGGTCAGAACAGGAGAGCATCTGCCCATCCTGGCCTGTGGGGAGAGAAGGCGGGGTGAGGCTTCCCCCGGCCCTGAGTGGGACAGGAGCTCCCCCGTCTGACCCCGCCCTGAGCAGGAAGCATCTGTGGGCCCACTGCTGTGTCTCCTGCCTCACCCCAGTGCTCGCTGCCCGGCTTTCTCTTCCTTGCAGAGAGCGCCTGCGCCTGCGCCTGCGAGTGCTACTGCCGCAGCAGAATGTCCAAAGGAGCCTGGTTCCGGTGGGTTCAGCCAATTGCCTGGGGACAGAGCATGCCATCCTAAACTCAGGGTCCTTGGAGGCTGGGGGCAGAGCTGGTGCCAGGGCTGCTGTTGGGAAGGGAGGTTCCAGGTAATGTCTGCTTTGACCCCTCACTCTGTCCTCTCTTCCCCAGGCTGCTGCCATCCTTGCTGTCCAGTGGGCTGCGCCACATATCCCCAGGGCTGAATGTGCAAAGGGGCATCAGAGGAATAAAGAAGCTAGGCCCGAAATTGGGGAGAGACCACTGCACAGGGAAATAGAGCAACACATACATGTACATATACAAACACACACAAACTTGCGTGTGGAGAATTTTTTTTATTCAACCATGACTCGTTTTCAGCATTCCTGTGTCTGTGAAATCTCTGAGTTCTAATAAAAGTTGTTGACTGTATTCTGGCTCTGTTTTCCTCTGTGTGTCTTGGAAATAAAGGACTTCACACCCATCACGGCTGGGGTGGGGGGTTGGACAGGACATGCAGAGACCTGGGTTCTGGACCCAAATCCTGGCCCCTAACAAACCGAATGCCTGAAGCAAGTCAGGATCCCTCTCTGAGCTTCAGTTTCTCAGCTGAAAATGAAAGTGTCACCCAGGTGACAGAAGGGCTCAGGCAGACACAGGTTCCCCTCTGCTCTCACTGTAAGTGTTGAGGGCATAGAAGCTTCTCCGCTTTGGCTGGGATCTCCAGCCAAACTTCAGTCCTGGGTGATGTTAGGCTTCCAAAGTTCTCAGAGGAGGGGCTGGCCTGGTGGCATAGCGGTTAAACTCACACACTCGGCTTCAGTGGCCCGGGGTTTGCAGGTTCGGATCCGGGGCGCGGACTGACACACAGCTTGTCAAGCCATGCTGTGCCAGGCGTCCCACATATAAAGTAGAGGAAGATGGCTGTGGATGTTAGCTCAGGGCCAATCCTCCTCAGCAAAAAGAGGAGGATTGGCAACAGATGTTAGCTCAGGGTTAATCTTCCTCACCAAAAAGAAAATAAAAGTTCTCAGAGGAGGTGGAATTCAACTCTCCCCTTGTTGACTTCTACACAGGGTTTCCTTAGAAAAAATTGTGTTTTACAGGACCTGTTTTTATTTTCCAACACAGTTTTAAACTTTAGTCAAATAAAATGAACTACTAAGAAAAACTTTCAAAGGATATTTCATATACAAAATCCATTTTTAGATTCCACACACATGATTTAATAAATATATGAAGAACAAAGAAGAAAAGTAGAGATTTATAAATGCTGTAATTTATTCATCGAAGGTATGCACTGAGCACTGGAAACTCTTCACAAACGCCCCTGGGTGTGGACCACGCACACCTTGAGTACCACTGCCCCCAACATCCTCACAGGGGACCAGCACTCTTGGCTTACCCAGTGCCACTGATGGGACACCTGCCTCCCCTGAGAGCTCCCTGTGGTGACTCGGCTGTGAATCTTTGGAAGCTCCTTCCTGGGTCGGGCTGAACTCTGCCCCTCCTTCCAAATCCAGCCTTGGCTCCTTGAAGCTGGCCAAGTGATCGGGGAATTTGAGGGAAGTGCCCAGCCATTTTTCAACAAGAAGGCACCCCAGAATTGTTTGCACATGAAGTACTTCATGCCTGCTGGTGAAGGGGGAAGATGGATTCTACAGTTTGGAGGGCCCGGTGGTCTCTATTAGGCAGGAGTGAGGGGCTGAATGATTTGTAATTCATGCCAATGGTTAGCCACCCTGGCTGTTGGTGGAGGGACCTGGAGGTTCCTGGAGGGATTGATTCGATGATCAATCAAAGAGAAAGAGAATTCACGTGGCCCAGGAGTCAGGCCCTTGCTTACCCACAGGTGTCTTTGGTGAAGAGTGGATTTCAGAAGCCAGCCTGTGCCTAGTACTTGATTTTGCTGTCAGGCTGTTCTGGTTCAGGGACCACTAGGCCACTTCCTGGCCAAGGGACCTGGGCAAGTCACTCTACCTCTCAGAGCCTCCATGTCCTCATTTACCTAAAGGAGATTATATCTCAATGTCAAAGATTAAATGAGACAGTATCTTGGCTCCCTGCTAGGGCTTAATACACAATCCATGATGCTCATACGGTTCACAGTGACTTTCTTGGAGACAGAATCCTGTTGAACCCCAACCAGCTCTTGGAGAAAGGCTCATTGGTGTGGAAGCATGACTCTGGGATGAAGGTTAAGGTTGAGATTGGAAATTTACTGACCCTGTGGGGAGGGAGTTTGGATGACCTGCAGTAAGCCCCCTGAGACAAGACGCTGCCACCGCATTTGAACAGACATGAAAGCCCTTCCCACCCTCCATGTTTTGTGGTTTTCACAGGACCCAGGGATTGAGACAGGAAACATGAAGTGGCCGGACTGATGGTGACGTCTTTCAGAGAGGTAAGCAACATGCCCAAGGTCACACAGCTCAACAATAAAGGTATTATTACCACCCAAGAGGGGGGCATCTGCCCATGGCGAGACATGCAAATAGTCCATGGGCGAGGTGGTAGGAGAGAAACGGTTTCATTACAGCTTGCCAGCAAGTGGAAAGACGGCTGACTAACGTCCAATGGAACAATTTTACAGAACAAAGAGTACTGGCAAGTTATATAGGGGGGCTGTTCTCTGGGTGGAGGAGGCATCTGGTTTGCAGGTGGGGCGGAAATCTTCCTGATAATTTTTTGTTTTACTGGATGTGCATCAGAGACTGGAGCAACGCCCTATACCCAGATCTTTCAGTTGTCATTGATGATGGCTATCAGCATAGACCCTCTATGCGGGGACCGTCACATTCCCAAAGAACTCAAAAGAATAAAGTTATCAACTTACCACAGCTGGGAGGGCCATAAAATCTGCGGAGCACGTATATCTCCTGGAGGGTGCATACCCAGCTGAGTTAGTTAATCAGAGGCCATTCGAAGTTACAAAAATGTCTCTTTTCTACAATATGGCTTCCCTTATGTCAAGCTTGCGCTGAGTCGGTATCAGTACGAATGCTAGCCTCGCTGCCTGGCCAGGACTGGCAGATCACAGTGTCCCTGGATGCTGCATCCTGCCTATCGGAGTCCAAAGCTGGAAAGCCTCTTGGAGATGGACTAATTTGGCCCTCGGTGGAGAGATGGGAAACTGAAGCCCAGAGAGGTCACAGAGCTATGCACAGGGATCCCCCTGCCAGCTCAGGGCTCTGCCCACTGCTGCCTCTGGGCCAGGTGTTCAGTGTCCTCATCTTTTACGTGAAGTGGGAGTGTAGGGTGGTGGGGGAGGGCATGTGCCGCAGTCACCCTGCATGAGTGCCAACCCCAAACGTGTCATTTCCGGCCCCGTGATATAACTTCTCTTGTGGCTCAGTCTCCCCCACTGTCAAAGGGGCAAAAAATGGAACAGCATATGGCTTAGAGGGTGAAGTGAGTCCGGACAAGTATAGAACTTTGTAAGGTGCCTGGCACGTGGTGAGGGGTCTATGATAATACTTATTACTTCATATTATTGTACACAGCATAGGGGATATTAATTTACCTCCAGACAAATCAGCAAAGGCTGGGGGCCTATTCTGTTTCCTTGTAGCAGAGAAAGAATTGAATTGAATCCTTGAGTTTAACATTTAATATTTAACCTTAATCTGAAACCTTGTAAACTTTGTCATCGTCAACTGGCAGCAGTTTCTTCTTGTTCCCCTCATATAATTGCTCACAGGGTCTGAGATGATGCGGAAAGCTGGTTTATGGAACCCAAGATCCGTGGTCCCAAAGTACTGATAAGGAATGGATAAAGATAACAACTGACACGATGCCAGAATGTCTGCTCGGACCCTTGCACAGTTGCTCCCCTGGGTGCCTGTGGTCATGACCACTGTGGCTTCTCTCCTTTAATCTCCCCTTTAAAAACCCTAACTGCTGGTGCTTCAGGAGGACAGTGGGTTTTAAGGCACGAGCCTGCCACTTCCTCATTTGCTAGCAAATTAGTCAACTACCATTTTTTTCTCCTCAAAACCTTGTCAATCTGCTTTGTGATTCAGCTAGGTGACAAGGACCGCTTTTCAGTAACATCCTGTTTTGTCCTCATCAACCACATGAGGACGTGACTTGCAGATCAGAGAGAGTCCTTCACTCTTCCCACAAAACTGTGATGGACACTAGGGATATAAAGCCATGAGGAACACTCTCCGTGCCGTATCAGACACCGAAAGAAATCTGCCGTTTCTTCTACCACCTACATCATATTTTAGTTAACATTGTCCTTTGAGATGATTCCTATTTTCTTCTATGTATTTGTATTAAAAGCAAACTCTTTATCACTACTGAAAGTGCGAATCAATTTTATTCCAGACATGGAAGAGAGCCAGAAAATTATACATATTTTTCACTTAGGGATCACTTTTCTTCCTGCCTATGGTTGACCTGGCAGCTTGCTCTTTTTTAGAGGTTTCCAGTAGGAAAGAGTGTTGTAGACAGTCCCAGACCAAAGGCTGGCTTGTCAGGGACCTTCCTTTTCCCTTGGGAGGCTGACTGGATTCAGGTGCCAGCTGTGTGACTTTGGGCATGTCACTTAGGCTCCCAGTGCTGAGCTGTCCTAGTAGTCAAAAGGGCTCATAACTACAGGGATTTTCCTTTCAGTTTGTTGTGAGGGTACAAAGATCACAAGTGATTAAAACATGGCCTGGCCCACACTAAATGCTATGGAATTGCTGATATTGAACCTGAAGCAACGTGGCTCATCTGGCCCAGAGGAAGACAATCTCTGACACCAGGTGTGGTGGAAAAAAGTAGGAATTTTATTGCAAAGCACTGAGCAAGGAGAATAGGCAGCTAAGGAACTCTCTGAAAAGCTACAAGCAAGGGTTCTTATTTGGGGTTTTAGGTAGGGTAGAGGGATCGTGTGGCCTTGGGGGCTGAAGTTCTAAGAGTCCTCTGACAGGCATGACTGTCTGTTCTACGTGTTGCATGCAGTGATTCTTAGTCTTTGACGGGCTAAAGTTTACAATCAGTCATTTTAGCTTCTGAATGCTCCTGCAAGATGCTTAGTCAGGTGGGGACTGTCAGCAAGTTCCTCTCTTATCAGTGGTCCTCCTGGTGTTCTGCAAGGCAAGCTGAGAAACTTTGGTTATTTTGTTTCCCATGTTAACCTAGTGGGGACAAGGCACAGTTTCACCACAATCCATGGGAATTATAACTCCTTCATTCTCAGTTTCAATACCCACTCTCTTTTGATCATTCCTCAGTCTTGGGGAATGGGGGTGAAGACCACTCTAGCTCCTTCCTGCTGTGAACGGGCAAAGTTCAAGGTCAGGGGAATGAAATAGATCTACCTTTATTTTAAAATATTCTTGGGACAACAATGGCCACCGCCAATGTCCCAGTCCCTGGAGAGGTCTCACCTCTCACCAAGATGCACTCAGGGCCTATCAGGGAGAGGAAAAAATCCATCAAGCAAATGATTCAAGGTTCAACTCCCACACACTCTCTGGCAGCTAGTGTTCTCTGGGAAATATGAAGCGCAGTTCTTGCCAATAGTCCTGGAAACCTGAGCCCCTGCAATGCTCCATGTCTGCAGATGTGCAGCACAGAGCATGTCGAAGTCACTGCTTCCTGAAGGAGAACAAGCCCGCCTACATCTCATCCTCCTACCACCACAGGTGGCCAGCAATTTTAAAAGTCAATATCTTGACAAATTTTGCAAAAATGACAGCTGTTTGGAATATCCATGTTTAATGCACATGAATTTAATGTCTTCCTGAAACAATGGAAACCTTTCCTCCTTCAGAGTGTTTAATAGGAATGGCATGAGCATGAGACGTGGAACCAGAAACGCTGGCCCCAGCCTGGCCCGCGACAACAAGCTGGTGATTTCTCTAAGCCATCATTTCCATATCTGTAAAACAGGGATCCTAAAAACTCCTCCTTCAGAAAGGTCAATGAATAAAAAATATATGGGAGAGCACCTTAAAAAAAAAAAAAAAAGAAAATATTCTTGGGCACCAGGTGGGGAAGAGGGAGGTATTTTCTCTATAAGAAATATTTGAATACTCTGATCAATGGCCTTGGAACAACACTCAAGTCCACATTTTATACATAGATAGACAACCACACATATCAGCAGAATAGACAGCCCAAATCTTAGTATCTCTTCCATAATGGACCTTAATCCTCGGGGAATCCAGGAGAAGAGGCCTGTAAAGGAAGGTTAGGACCTGGAACCTCAAATGAAATCTGATGTAGCCATGTAACCTGCTGTCTAATAGTCCAACAAGTAAGGTAAGAACCTGGAGTCATTTATTACATATCTTTAGGAGACCATCTTCTCTACATCAACTTGAGGTCTATCAGAGGTTCACTTGTTCATTTAGAGAAATCAGTGTCTGGAATATGAAGTCAGCCAAGGTTCAGGTGATCCTGGTTGTGATGTTCTTCTATGGCATGGTTCCCATTCCCTGTGGCATTTCTTGTTTGGTCCCCTCCAGTGAGGATGAAGTTTATCTTCTGGGTGCTTGTACTTCCAGGATTTTAACAGGGCCCATTATCCACAACAGAGATGGTGCAGAGAAACATGTGACAGTGTCCAGTTCCTTAATTTGAGTTCTCTCTGGGTCGTTTGGATCATCTCTAAAACATAGGGAAGGTCTCCCAAAGTTAGGCCTATATTGTGTAAGGAAGTAACCAGATACTTAATAAGAAGTATTTCTAGAGAAAGAAAAAGAAAACAAGGTTAATGGTTGGAGCAAGTTATAAATAATTCCTGAGCCAAGGGGCTAGCCAGTCAAGAAGATTTCTAGATGTCAGGGTCAAAGCATCTTTTGCAATTTGAAATGTCTCTGATGATGTCACTGGGTGCTCAGGTAAGCTTTTTGAGTGGCTTATACAGCAACAGGCATGAAGATTGTCTAAATACGGGCTATCATGGTGTTCTATCTTACATTTACATTACATTGTCCAGCTTCAGTTTGTGGGTAGAAAACAAATACTTCAAAGATAATTAACAGAATCAGAATTAAATATCCACAAATTGTATTATAGTTTCTATTGAAACATACTTTTTCTCTCTAACCCTCAATTTTACCACAGATAGCTAAATTAAGATTCACTGGTTAGCAAGATGAGTCAGTCTCAATGAACTTGGCCCAATTATTTTCATCAGAATAGCAATTGATCATACAGGCTCTTTTAAATCTGCTTTGCTGGAACTTTTCATAAAGAATCTCAGATTGAACTTTTATTTTGTTTTATTTTATTTTATTTATTTATTTATTTATTTATTTTTTTTTTTTTTTATTTTTTGTGTGTGTGTGAGGAGATCAGCCCTGAGCTAACATCCGCCAATCCTCCTCTTTTTTTGCTGAGGAAGACGGCCCTGGGCTAACATCCATGCCCATCTTCCTCCACTTTATATGGGACGCCGCCATAGCATGGCTTACCAAGCAGTACTTCGGTGCGCGCCCGGGATCCGAACCAGCGAACCCCGGGCCGCCGCAGCGGAGCGCGCGCACTTAACCACTTGCGCCACCCGGCCGGCCCCTTATTTTATTTTATTTTATTTTATTTTATTTTATTTTATTTTATTTATATTTTGTGAGGAAGATCAGCCCTGTGCTAACGTCTACCAATCCTCTTTTTTTTTTGCTGAGGAAGACTGGCCCCGGGCTAACATCCATGCCCATCTTCCTCCACTTTATATGGGATGCCGTCACAGCATGGCTTGCCAAGCGGTGCATCGGTGCATGCCAGGGATCCTAATCGGCGAACTCCAGGCCACCACAGTGGAGCGTGTGCACTTAACCGCTTGCGCCACTGAGCTGGGCCCCTCAAATTGAACTTTAAAGGCCCCTTCAGGCCAGAAAAGCCAAGCCAAGGACTTGTTATCAGACTCTGCCTACAATGCCTACAGATTTGGGTGAATTCCTCTCTTTTTGACGTCTCCCAAATAATCTGAGTTTCTTGTACCTGCCAGGGAAGTGACCTTCTTTACTCACCTGTTAAGGCTGCTGGGAACCCTGGAAGCAATGTACCAGGTCAATATTTCCAAGTGGTTTTATTTGTTCCATAAAGTCAGTCTTTGTCCCTTAAAGCTGTTTGGTCATATCTGAGTTTTTGCACGTTTCTCTAAAATATGACATTTCAATCAAAACTGGGCAATATAACTGGTGTTTCCAATTGTATCCTGCAATAAGGAGAACAGATTCTTATTCAACTTACACAAACAACTATAGTGCCATGAAAATAAGAATACTCACTCATGATGAGTTTTCAAGTTCTGGAGGGATCAGATAGGGAGGAAAAGATAAATGCTTCAATTCTTCTTACAAATGGCAACAAGTCATAGCTTCTTAAGAGAAAAGAGAAAATTTTCCCTTAAATCTAGAAAAACAAAAAATTAAAAGTCAGCAATATTTCATATGAAAAGTCATAAAAATTATCAGCACCCTCATTAATTTATTCAGTCTCATATAATTAATTCTTGACCTTGGTCTTCTGTTAGCAGTTTTATGAAGCCATCAGTTTCTTCATTAGCGTTCTGTAATTTCCTATCCAGCTCAGTTTTATGATCTGAAAGTTTATCAGAAATCTACATTCTAGAGCAAGTGTCAGAGTCCTTTCCATGAATCTCTCTAAAGATGAAACACATCTGCAAAAACATCAGAGTAAAACCACAATTGTCTGCTAATAACAAAACATTCAAAAATGGCAATTGACAAAGACACTTGGCCATTTCTGTAACATATAACACTTTGAAATAGTAACAAGAATTCTGACTGATAACCAAGACAGATCAGAATTCTAGGAATGTTATATTATTTTTTAAGCATTTATATTAATAACATTTACTCACACTCTCTAACCTAGGAAGGTTCAGCATCACTTATTTGATAATGTTTCCCATGTAATTTAACATACCAAATAAATCTAATTAGTTTAATATTTCTCTTTATAGAAAGAGACAACGAATTCTTTGAGGAGTCCCAGGGCCCATTGGAAATTCTCAAAGTTCCTTTTTAAGTCAAAAGAAAGACTTTACCCAGGATTCAAACCTTGGGGGTAGTTTGTCAAAAATATCAAAAGGGTTTAAAATGCTTGTTCAAAGAGGAAACAATGCTTAGTTATCCATTCAATCAAGGTGGCATGGAAGATGTCAAAGGGAAACAGAGAGGATTTAAACAATTTTAAAAAGAACCTTAATAGAGAGACCTCAGACGTTTTGACCAAGGAAACTGTTTTAACAAAGCAGAGACTTTTTCTCCCATAGGTAGACTTACTCAAACACAGTGAAAAACCCTATTCAATCTCTTTATCAAGAGCAGACCAAAAGTTCAAAAACATCATCCTTTCAAGACATTGAAAGTCAGATTCTAATTTTGCACCAGCTTACCCTTGATATTGACACTCATTCATTTAATTGAATTCATTGTAATCTCAGCCAACTTGATTAAATGTTGCACAAAACTCCTCAGGGTTTTACTTCCACAAACCTTCTGTCACTTACTTTTTACATTCAGAATTTGTCCCATGCTTTCTTTCCTGTTTTCTTTCTAGTACTTGAGGACAAATTTATCTTTCTTAACAAAACAAACAAAAATATCTCTATTCTTTATAGCTTCTTTACTGAAAACATATATTTCAAATTCCCTGTATATAAAACATGTACTTCCTCATAGAAAATTCCCCTGAAAGCACAAAACATGTTTATCAGTAAACCTAAGCCTCTTTCAGTTTCTCTGAGATAAGAAACCAAAAGCAGACAAATGTATGCTTAGTAATCCATTTCTACTATTTTATCTTATGTGGAAATGATCTACTCAACAAATTTCTAACACTTCACTTAAGTTAGCAAATCTCTAAAGTTTCAAGTTACCAAAAAGCTTTTGGAAGCTGTTTTTCAAGTATACAGACCATAAAACATAATTATTACACCCACAAACTTTGACCCATTTTCATCTATATAAATCATTTCTTCCCAACGGTTAGGTTTAGATTACTTACAAACACTTCATGTGACATTAAAGCAGTTAGCGATCATCTTTTAGTATATACACCACAACACACAATTATTGTTAAAAAGTTGTCACAAAACTTTCATCCTTTTTGCATCTCTTTAGTTTACCTGTTCTCAACAATTATATTTAGATTGCCTACAAAATCCTCATGAGACATCAAACAAAATCAGCTATTATTCTAACTAATTATGCTTTGCTGACAAATTTTGCAGCATAAATAACGTTTGTATCACATCCAACGTTGATAACTCTGAAAACATGTTTGTTTCAATTAAACCAACAAACTTAAACAAGCTCTGATTTACCAAATCAAGTTATTTCATGTTAACTTGAATGACATCTGGGCTAGTTTCTAGTACATTCAGACACAATTTATATAAGCACTTACTTCAAGCCAATTAAATAGAGCTCCTTAGAAACTGGATCATCTGGAGGCAGACAAATACATAGAGGGACTTACATACATAAACATACAGATAAAAACAAACAGAGAACTTCAAAATTTTAGCCATGTCTCAAGTACAAAACTCAAAAGAACAGTTGGACCCAAAATGTTCCCCTGGCAGATGAACCTGTTCAGATGGCCAAAGATTTTACTAAAGATTCTTTTCACCTTGAGGATCCTTTTTAGATTTGTCTGGCAAGTCATTTTGTCTTTTGGCAGCTTCTGCCTGTTCATCAAAGAATGCATTCCATTGTGAGAGGTTTTGGATTCTCTTTCTTAAGGATGACTCTTAAAGTGGACTTCTCTGAGAAAGAGGTTCCGCAGAATGGCCATTTTAAGGTGAGATCTCCTTTAGCATGTTTAAATTGACATTGCCTGAAGGGTGGATTGATATGCTCTTACAACACCAGGCAGGGGAAACATTCCCCAGTGAGACACAGTGTTTATCCCCACAACATAATCTATAATACAATCAGGTCAAAGAGATGCAGTCATTTCACCTAAAGCCCATTTAAATATATCAATTTTCTTACAAAGTTTTATCTGAATTTTATCAATTCTTATACCTCTAATCATAGTTTCCCTTAAGAGTTCATTAACAAGTCTCTGTCATATAATGTGACCAAGGAACAGGCTCGCTCTGCTTGTGGTGATCTGAGTCAATTAATCACAATGAGTTAAGGATCAAGAAAGGAACTTTTAATTCAATCAACTGGCATTATTGGAAAGATGGCAGACTAATGTCTCAAAAAAATCATCTTCAAATATTACAGAATCTTGAGGTAGTTATACAGCAAAAATGAGCAGTGCAGAGAGGTCCAGGGATGTTGGTCTCCTGCGGTGAAGGGGTCCAGGCATCATATTGTTCCATTCTTTTGTCGGTTGTGATAGATACCTTGTGGGTGTGTTTCCTGCCTGTGGCCAGCCTGTTCCTGGAGAGAAATTCATAGAACAAAGTTTTAATTCATCAAGGAGTGCATGCCTAAGTGGAGGCCATAAATGAGGAGAGCATGTGAATAATTTTAGAGGATGTGTAGAGCAGCAAGTGGTCACACAGGAGAGAAGCTGGGGTCATTTAGCATAACAAGATGGCCTCACTTATGTTCACTTACAATTTCCTCCTTTGTTAGTAGGAACCCATAATCTTACGGTCAAGGAGGAGGCAAGGTGTTTTAATTTCTGTAGCTACTTCCTGCTGAATCAGGATGTCATAGGAGATCATAGAGTGGAAAAGAGGTACTTTCCTTTTGAAGTCATTGGAGGGATCTGTTAGAGGGAGCTGTTGTCTTGTTGACTTGATCAATTTGGAGCCTATGGCAGATAGGCATTTAATACCCACCTTAAGAAGGAGAAATATTAACACCCCAACAAACAGAACTGTGAGAAGAAGGTTTAGATAGAAGAGATCAAAATTTTCTTTTAAAGACATATTTTAGCTCTCCAAGGGGCTGCACCACTCACTTTCCTCTCGATTACAGGTGGGATAATTTCCTGTGATTTGGGGGCTGCCTTGATCTGGGAGTGAGGTATCCAGGTTTCCACGCCTGCAAATTTTATGGAAGAGTCAGTGGTGAGAAAGGGCCCCATCCATTTGGGTGACAACTGGTTTTGGGGTCCCTGATCTTTCCAGATTTTCAACAAAACATGATCACTAGGTCAGAAGGCACGTAGATGGATGTCAGATGGATATGTACATCTATGAGAAGCAAACTCGCAGATAGAAGTCAATACAGAGCTTAATGATTTAACGCAATTAGCAATCACAACACTCCTTACGACGTCCAGAGATTCAGTCCCGGGGAAGATGCTTGAAAGGATCTCCCACAGAGAATTTCAAAGGACTCAATTTAAGTCCACTTCAGGGAGCTACTCTAACCTGTAGCAGGGCAAGGGGCAGCACCTTATCCCAAGTTAGTTGTGTTTCCTGACAGATTTTGGCAATGGTCTTCTTTAAGGTGTGATTCATTTTTTCCATCTTTCCAGTTGACTGAGGTCTCCAAGCTGAGTGTAGTATCCATCAGATGCCTAAGCTTTTGGACACTTGTTGCGTTATTTGGGAGACAAAAGCCGATCCGTTGTCACTCTGCAAGGTATTAGGTAGGCCTAACCCAGGGATGATTTCTTTTGCTTCTGATGCTTTCTCAGTCCAAGTGGAAAGGCGTTTACCTACCCAATGAAGGTATCCACAAACACTAACAAAACCCTGTAATTCCCAGCTGCCTGGGGCATCTGGGTAAAGTCTATTTGCCAGTCTTCAATACGCCAATATCCTTTGTGTTGGATGCCCAGATGTGAGGGACCAGAAGTGGTCTTGGGGTTGTTCTTTGCACAGATTGTGTAATTTTTAGTCACCTGTTGTACAATCCTTTGTGAGTGAGGCCCTATGATGTACTTCTGGACCCACTGGAGAGTAGCGTCTCTTTTATAGTGAGTGCTCTCATGTACTTGTCTCAAGATAGGATATAAGAGGGACTTATGTATAGAATCTCCCCATGGGTATCGTCTTTCTAGCCTCCTAGGCGTTCAATGTTGTATCCCCATTCTTTAGTCTGTTCCTTATCCTTTTCAGAATATATTGGCTTGTTGGCAGTAAGGTTTATCTGTGGCAGTAGGGATCCCATCATAGCAGGGGTGTCTGTCTTGGCAGCCCCTTCAGCCACTTCTTTAGCCAGTCTGTTTCCTTGGGCAACAGGTGTGTTCTTCTTCTGGTGGCCAGGCCAATGCATGATAGCTACCTGAGCAGGCTCCTTAATAGCATCAAGCAGCTCTAGCATTTCAGGGCCACGTCTGATTTCTTTATTCCCTGCTGTTAAGAGTCCTCTTTCTTTCTAGATTGCCCCATGATCACACACTACAGCAGAGACACAACGGGGATCTGTGTATACATTTACTTTTTTTTTCTCGAGCTAGACGTAGAGCCCGACTGAGGGTGATGATTCCTGCCTTTTGAGCTGATGTCCCTGAGGGTAGAGCTTTAGCCTCTAAAGCCTCTTGTAAAGTTATGACCACGTACCCTGCGCTTGTCTTACCTTGAGCCATGAAGCTGTTGCCATCTGTGAAGAGTTCCAAGTCCGGTTCTTCCAGCGGACAGTTCAACAAACCAAGTCGGCTGGAGTACACTGTCTCCATAACTTATAAGCAATCGTGTTCTAAGGCTTCTGATGTCTTGTTAGGTAGCAAGGTGGCTGGGTTTAGGGAGGAGGATATTTGTATCCATTTATTTGGATTATCAAAAAGGCCTGGTATTTGCCCATCCATCCTGAAGTGAGCCAATATCCCCTTTTGTTCTAATAATGTGAGTACTTAATGTGGCACATATACGATGGTGGGTTGGCCCTGGGTGAATTTTTCAGCTTCCTGCAGGATGTCACAGGTAGCAGCCACTGCCCTGAGGCAGGGGGCCAGCTCTTGACAGTCTGATCCAATTGCTTGCAAAAATAAGCCATTGGCCAGGGGGTCATGCCCAGTTTTTGAGTTAAGACCCCCAAGCTTATTCATGTACATATAGGCTGAAGGTCTGGTCCAAGTCACGAAGCCCAAAGGCTGAGGCTGAAATTCACTTTGTCTTAATGGTATCAAAGTCTATCTGACACTCATTTGTCCTTTCAAGTGGCTCCCAGTCCAGCCCTTTTAGAGCCTCATAGAGGGGTTTTACTATGAGACCATAGTTAGGAATCCCAATCCAACAGAAACCAGCTGTGCCCTGGAATCCTCATAGCTGTCACCGGGTGGTGGGAGGGCTCAGGCATGCTACAGCTTTCTTTTGGATTGGCAGTAGTTCCCTTTGGCCTTTTGATAAGGTAAATCCTAAGTATTTAACTTTTTGTTTGCAGATCTGTGTTTTCTTTTGTGAGAACTTTTTTACCTTGTACTTTCCACCATTCAGTCAAATGATTTAAGGTTTTTATTGTGTTGGCCAGACACTGCTCATAAGTGGGGCTCGCTATCAGCAAGTCATCCACATACTGTTAACAGCAATCCTTCCTGTAATGGTAAGTGGCTCAAGTCTTTAGCTAGGGACTCCCCTAATAGTGTAGGGAAGTTTTTGAAGGGAGCACTGTCCCACAAGATTTTTGAGTGGCCTGAGTATCTGGGTCACGCCATTCAAAGGCAAAGAGTTGTTGCGATTCTTCCGCAAACAGTATGCAGAAGAATGCATCTATTAATTCCAAAACTGAAACCAACTATATTCGCCTGGAATGTTGGTTATCAAGGTGTAAAGCCTGGGCACCACAGGGCATGGGTCCTGAACCACCTCATTTATGGCACGAAGGTCCTGAACACACCGATATTCCTCTGAATTGGGTTTCTTGACCGGGAGAATAGGAGTATTACATGGGGAGTGGCAAGGTCGGATTAATCTTGTTGCCAGGATCTTCTGAAGCACTGACTGAATGCCCTTCTGAACCTCTTATTTTAGCAGATATTGTTTTAGGCTAAGCTTTACCTTTTGGAATTTCTAGGATATACGTATTGGCTGGACATTCTTTGTGTTGCCGGGCTTCCCATCTGCCCACGCATCTGGCCTTACCTCCTTGAAAATGTCCAGTGGCAGTGGGTCCAGTGGTGGTGTTTGAACACCTAGCAGAGCCATCGGAAACCATAAGGATGATTGTTCCAGCGGCACTTGCACCTCTAGCTGGCCTGGAGAAAAAGTCACTTCAGCATTCAGGTTACAGAGAAGGTTTCATCCCAGGAGAGGAACAGGAAATTCAGGCATACAGTAAAAAAAATATGTAGGGAGTGATGTCAGCGTCATGGCAGAGTGAGCTTTCCCGTAAACTCTTCCCCTGATAAGATACAACAAAAGGAACAGTCATAAACCAACAACAGAATCCTAGACAGCAAAAATCAAGATCGGAAAGATCCACACTGCCACACATCTGAGAGTGGAATGTGCTGGGCCCCCAGAGGAAGTGGGGAGAGAGGACTCAGAACTGCTACAGGGTACCTTCAACATCTGAGAACCCCAGGAGAGGGGATAACGTGGGGCAAACGAGAAGCCCCCCATGCCAGGGATCCAGCAGGCAAAAGAGAAAGCCCCTCCTCCTCCCCACAAGCCTGGACCCTGCAGCTCAGCCGACCAGACCAGACCAAGCAACCGGTGGATCGCAGTGATCCCCCACACAGTGGCGGCGGGTGGAAATTGCAACCAGATATTTCCAGGATGAGGAAAAACAAAGCCAATACAGGAACCACAACGCAAAGGTACATGAAATCACCAGACCAGAAGGAAAATGATAAGCACCCAGAAACCAACCCTGAAGACACAGAAATCCATAACCTAAATGATGGAGATTTCAAAATAGCTGTCATAAAAAAACTCAATGAAATACGAGACAACATAGACAAACAATTCAATGATATTATGAGTTTCTTCACAAAAGAGATTGAAGTCATAAAGAAAAACCAATCAGTGCTGATGGAGATGAAGAACACAATGGAGGAGATAAAGGAGAATCTGGAATCTTTAAAGAACAGAGCTGACAATATGGAGGAAAGAATTAGCATTATAGAGGATAGGAATACAGATATGCTCCAGATGGAGGGGGAGAGAGAACTAAGACTAAAAAGAAATGAAGAAAGTGTCCGAGAAATATCTGACTCTATTAGGAAATGTCACATAAGAGTTATAGGTATTCCTGAGGGAGAAGAGAGGGAAAGAGGAACAGAGAGACTATTTAAGGAAATAATAGCTGAGAACTTCCCAAATCTGGGGAAGGAGCAGGAAATACCAGTAAGCAAAGCCAACAGATCACCTAAATACGTCAACAGGCAAAGGCCCACTCCATGACATCTAGTGGTAAGGCTGGCCAAAATCAATGACAAAGAAACAATATTAAGGGCAGCTAGACAAAAACAAAAAATAACGTACAAAGGAACTCCCATCAGGCTCTCAGCGGATTTCTCAACAGAAACTTTACAGGCTAGGAGAGACTGGAATGATATATTCATACTGAAAGACAAAAACTTTCAGCCAAGAATACTCTATCCAGCAAAAATATCCTTCAAATATGATGGAGAAATAGTAGCTTTCCCAGATAAACAAAAGCTAAGGGAGTTCATGGCCATGAGACGCCCACTACAAGAAATGCTCAAGAAGGCCCTTAGGCCTGAAAAAAAAGAAGAGAAAGGGAATACAAAACTTGGAGCAAGGAGGAAAAATAGGTAGACAAACTCATAAAAATAGTAGATCTTTACCGGAATAGGTTAGCAACCACTTAAATACCAAGATCAAAGGAAGGAATTCACCAAAAATAAATTTAATCTCATCACTGTAAACACACACTCACAACACAAGATAGAATAAGGTCTAACAAGAATGACTTAGAAGGGGAAAAGGAAAGTGATTGAATTGACTTAGTATAAGGAAATAGGAGGCCATCAGATAATGGACTATCTCATACACAAGATTTTTTACACAAACCTCAAGGTAACCACTAAACAAATAATCAAAACAAAATCGCATATGATAAACAAAGAGAAAACTAGAAGAGTCATAAGACATAACAACCAAACTGAATAGGCAGTCCGAAACAAATGGGACAAGAAACAAAGGAAATGCAAAAGAACTGGAAAATAAGTGACAAAACAGCAACATTAAGCCCTCATATATCAATAATTACCCTAAATGTAAATAGATTGAACTCTCCAATCAAAAGATACAGAGTGGTAGGATGGATTAAAAAGCAAGACCCAACAATATGCTGCCTCCAGGAAACACATCTCAGCTCTAAAGACAAGCACACGCTCAGAGTGAAAGGATGGAAGACAATACTCCAAGCTAATGGCAAACAAAAGAAAGCAGGTGTTGCCATACTCATATCAGACAAAATAGACTTCAAAATAAAACAGGTTAAGAGAGACAAAGAAGGGAAATACATAATGATAAAAGAGACACTCCATCAAGAAGACATATCACTTATAAATATATATGCACCCAACATAGGAGCACCAATGTACATAAAGCAACTATTAACAAACCTAAAAGGAGACATTAACAACAACACAATGACAGTAGGAGATCCTAATACCCCACTTACATCAATGGATAGATCATCCAGACAAAAAGTAAATAAAGAAATAGTAGACTTAAATGAAAAACTAGAAGAGATGGACCTAGTAGACATATACAGAGCAATCCATCCAAAAACAGCTGACTACACATTCTTCTCAAGCCCGCATGGAACATTCTCAAGGATAGACCATATGTTGGGAAACAAAGCAAGCCTCAATAAATTTAAGAAGATTGAAATCATAACAAGCATCTTTTCAGACCATAATGCTATGCAACTGGAAACCAACAACGAAAAAAAAAACTGGGAAAGTGACAAAAATGTGGAGATTAAACAACATGCTACTGAACACCAATGGATCATTGATGAAATTAAAGGAGAAATCAAAAACCATCTGGAAACAAACGAAAATGAAAATATGCCATACCAAACCATATGGGATGCAACAAAAGCGGTCCTGAGAGGGAAACTCATAGTGATACAAGCCCACCTTAACAAACAAGAAAAAGCCCAAATAAGCAACCTTAAATTACACCTAACAGAACTAGAAAAAGAAGAACAAACAAAGCCCAAAGTCAGGAGAAGGAGAGAAATAATAAAAATCAGAGCAGAAATAAATGAAATTGAGACCAAAAAAACAGTAGAAAGGATTAATGGAACAAAGAGTTGGCTCTTTGAGAAGATAAACAAAATAGACAAACCCTTAGCCAGGCTTACTAAGAAAAAAAGAGAAAAGCCTCAAGTAAATAAAATTAGAAATGAAAGAGGAGAAATTACAACAGATACCACGGAAATAAAGAAGATTATCAGAGAATACTATGACAAATTACATGCCAACAAATTGGATAATCTAGAAGAAATGGATAAATTCTTAGACTCAAACAACCTCCGAAAACTGAACCAAGAAGAAATGGAGAATCTGAATAGACCAATCACAAGTAAAGAGATTGAAATAGTAATCAAAATCCTCCCAAAAAATAAAAGTCCAGGACCAGATGGCTTCTCTGGTGAATTTTACCAAACATTCAAAGATTTAATACCCATCCTTCTCAAACTATTCCAAAAAATAGAGGAAGACGGAATACTTCCTAAATCATTCTATGAGGCCAACATCACCCTGATACCAAAGCCAGACAAAGACAATACAAAGAAGGAAAATTACAGGCCAATATCACTGATGAACATAGATGCAAAAATCCTCAACAAAATATTGGCAAACAGAATACAGCAATACATTCAAAAGATCATACACCATGATCAAGTGGGATTTATACCAGGGACACAGGGATGGTTCAACATCCACAAATCAATCAACGTGGTACATCACATCAACAAAACAAAGAATAAAAACCACATGGTCATCTCAATAGACGCAGAGAAGGCATTTGACAAGATACAACATCCATTTATGATAAAAACTCTCAACAAAATGGAAATAGAAGGAAAGTACCTCAATATAATAAATGCTATTTATGACAAACACACAGCCAACATCATACTCAATGGGGAAAGACTTAAAGCCATTCCTCTGAGAACAGGAATGAGGCAGGGCTGCCCACTCTCACCACTCCTATTCAACATAGTACTGGAGGTTTTGGCCAGAGGAATTAGGCAAGGAAAAGGAATGAAAGGAAACCAAATAGGTAACAAAGAAGTGAAACTCTCACTATTTGCAGATGATATGATTTTATATATAGAAAACCCTAAAGAATACATTGGAAAACTATTAGAAATAATCAACAACTACAGCAAAGTTGCAGGGTACTAAATCAATCTACAAAAATCAGTTGCATTTCTGTATGCTAATAACGAACTAACAGAATGAGAGCTCAAAAAGATAATACCATTTACAATTGCATCAAAAAGAATAAAATATCTAGGAATAAATCTTACCAAGGAGGTGAAAGACCTAGACAATGAAAACTACAAGACATTATTGAAAGAAATTGATGATGACATAAAGAAATGGAAAGACATCCCATGCACTTGGATTGGAAGAATAAACATAGTTAAAATGTCTATATTACCTAAAGCAATCTACAGATTCAATGCAATCCAATCAGAAGCCCAATGACATTCTTCACGGAAATAAAAAAAAGAATACTAAAATTCATATGGGACAACAAAAGACCCCGAATAGCTAAAGCAATCCTAAGCAAAAAGAACAAAGCAGGAGGCATCAGAATCCCTGACTTCAAAACATACTACAAAGCAATAGTAATCAAAACAGCATGGTACTGGTACAAAAACAGACACACAGATCAATGGAACAGAATTGAAAGCCCAGAAATAAAACCACACATATACAGACAGCTAATTTTTGACAAAGGACCTAAGAACATACAATGGAGAAAGGAAATTCTCTTCAATAAATGGTGTTGGGAAAACTGGAAAGCCAAATGCAAAAGAATGAAAGTGGACCATCTGCTATCGCCATTCACAAAAATTAACTCAAAATGGATCAAAGACCTGAAGGTGAGACCTGAAACTATAAAAACTCATAGAATAAAATATAGGCAACACACTATTTGACATTGGTCATATAGGAATCTTTTCGGATGACATGCCTACCCAGACTAGGGAAACTAAAGAAAAAATAAACAAGTGGGACTTTATCAGATTAAAGAGCTTCTACAAGACAAACGAAACCAGAATCAAGGTGAACAGACAACCCACCAGCTGGGAGAGAATGTTTGCAAAACATACATCTGACAAGGGGTTGATCTCAGTAACATATAAAGAACTCACACAACTGAACAACAAAAAAAATCAAACAACCTAATCAAAAAATGAGCAGAGGAAATGAACAGACACTTCTCCAAAGAAGATATACAGATGGCCAATAAGCACATGAAAAGATGTTCAACATCACTAATCATCACGGAAATGAAAATCAAAACAACACTAAGATATCTCCTCACGCCCGTTAGAATGGCTATAATCACCAAGACAAAAAACAACAAATGTTGGAGAGGATGTGGAGAAACAGGAACCCTCATACACAGCTGGTGGGAATGCAAACTGGTGCAGCCTCTATGGAAAACGGTATGGAGATTCTTCAAAGAATTAAAAATAGAGATGCCCTATGATCCAGCCATCCCACTACTGGAAATCTATCCAACGAACCTGAAATCAACAATCCAAAGAGGCTTATGAGCCCCTATGTTCACTGCAGCATTATTCACTATAGCCAAGAAGTGGAAGCAACCTAAGTGTCCCTCGACTGATGATTAGATCAAGAAGATGAGGTATATATATACAACGGAACACTACTCAGCCATAAAAAAAGACAAAATCGTCCCATTTGCAACAACGTGGATGGGCCTGGAGGGTATTATGTTAAGTGAAGTAAGCCAGAAAGAGAAAGACAAACACTGTATGATCTCACTGATATGTGGAATATAAACCAACACATGGACAGAGAAAACTGTACTGTGGTTACCAGGGGCAACGGGGGTGGGCCCCTGGTGAAGGGGTGAAGGGAGACATATATATGGTGACGGACAACCCAAAATTTCACAATGTTAAAAACTATTAAAACATCAATAAAAAAATAATTAAAAAAAAATATGTATGTTTGTCCGCATGGGGTGATAGGTGGAAATGATGGAGAAAGACAAATCAGTCATCCTTTGAGGGTCCTCTTGGTGTGGTGGGTTATTATTTTTCCAATTAAAAAGATCCCAGGTAGGGAAAGGAGAGTACATCCAAATGAAGCTGGCTGGTTGCCCTTGTCCATTTATGCCCATGGGATATTGTCACAGGGGAAATTGCCCCGCTCTGGGAAGGGTCCCCTGAACAAATTGTGTCCTTTGTCAGGTGTGAGAAGGAGAGAGAGTCCCTCTCTTAGACCTGTCAATCCCTCAGGCATTTCTTCTTGGGGAAGCGGTGGGCCTGGGAAAGGGGGAGGAGGAGGAGGAGCCAAGGGTGCTGTCAGTGGATTCAGGGTCTGTAGGACCACTAAATCCTCATCCTCCTTCTGCCCCTCCTACATGACACAATGTCTTGGAACCATTAGATGACTTCTCGGTCAATTGTCTCCCCTTTCCTGATTTAGATATAGTAGCATAAGGGCTTGGACATAGGGGATTTTATCTTCCTTTTCTTCCTTCTTGCAGAACAATTCTAGCTGCAAGATGGTATCATAATTGAGTGACCTGTTTGGGGGCCACTTTTCTGCTGAGCCTAGTGTATACTGGGGCCACACTACATTGCAGTAAAAGATCATCCTTTTCTTTGTCATGGGCTCATAACTGAAATTGGCCCAATGGGCCAGCATGCACCGTAGTGCGCCTTTTTTCTTTGGGACAGATGGACTGGCGCCCATGGAGGAAAAACTGGCATACAGCGAAATCCCACTCTGCCTGAGCACACAGTTCTCCCACCAGTGCTACACCAGCCAAAGAGGCAAGAGGTAATGGTTTAACGTGGGGTAAAGATCTAATTTCCCAATGCCAGTGTAGGGGGTCAGGGGCCTGGCAGAAAGTTTTTAAATCTTCTATTTTGCAGGAAATCTAAGCCCGGCTTACTTTAAGCCCAAACCTAATTTCCATACAATGACAGCAAAGAAGGTGCCAGAAACAGGGGGAAAAGATGATCAGGCCATGCTCTCACAGCTTCTTCCCAGGGGTTAACACACAAACAGCAGTGCCTCCACTGAGGCGTACAATTCAGGCTTGACACTTGACAGAAAAGGTTGCAGACTTCATGTCCCCACAGATGACATAACAAGGACTGGAAGTATGCTGTGGGATTCTGACACAGAGAAAACTGGCACACAGAATAGTAGAGCAGCACAGACACTCAGGAGAACAGAACACACAGGTGTGTACACCATGGATAAACCAGAGACTAGTCCTCCAGATAATATACTAGGCAGTCTGTCCCTTCCTTTATCCCTAAACAACGGTGCCTAAACCAGATGGAGCTTGGCCTAACTGAGGCCTGCAGATGACGAAAAAGAAATATAGTACCCAGGAGTGCACTCCGGACAACCCACCTAGCTGCAGACACAAGCTCATCAGCTTACCATCCAGTCCTTCGTTTCCTGATCACGGAAGCATTAGAGGCAGTGATCAGCAAGTGAGGAGGCCACAAGGGGAATTCACCAGGTGGAAGGAAAAAAAAGAAAAATCCACCCAGCAGCTGCAGGAAAAATCCCAAAACAGCTTCCTCCAAGTTGACTAGCAACGAGCAGAGGCTATGCCCAATCTGGATGCCAGAAATTTGTTACCGAGTAGTGGGCTGGCTCTGCTTGCCGCCATTGGAGCCAATTGATCATAATGAGTTAGGGATCAAGAAAGGAAGCTTTAATCCAATTAGCCAGCATAATCGGGAAGATGGCAGACTAATGTCTCAAAAAAAAATCTTCAAAAATTACAGAATCTTGAGGTAGTGATATAGGGAAAATGGGCAGTGAGGAGAGGGTCAAGGAATGGTGGTCTCCAAACGTGATGGGCTTCAGGCATCACATTGTTCCATTCTTTTGTCAGTTGTGATGGATACCTTGTAGGTGTGTTTCCCACCCGTGGTCAGCCTGTTCCTGGAGAGAAACTCATAGAATAAAGTTTTAATTCATCAAAGGGGAGTACATGCGTCAGTGCAGGCCATAAATGAGGAGAGCATGTGAATTATTTTAGAAAACGTGCAGAGCAGCGAGTAGTCACATAGAGGAGGTACTGGGGTCATTTAGCGTAACAAGATGGCCTCACTTATGTTCACTTGCAATAATACTGTATAGGGGAAGCATTCCCAGCTAGACATAACATCCATTGCCAAAAAACACTCAGGCAAAGTTGACATAACCTTTTTATATAATATTAGCTCAAAAATTTTAATCTTTATAATCTTACTAACCTTAGTACCCTAACAGTTTGCTTAAATGACTGTTGGTTAGATTTCTCATTGTGATTTCTGCCTCCTGGCTTTTTTTTCTTTAACATAGGTTCATAACTGAACCATTCCAATTTTGCAATATGCAACCTAGAGGGCTGCCACTGGGAACGGAATCTGAGTTTCCCATGATGGCACCATACACACACATGCACACACACATACAAAACAAATGGGGCCAAAGTGTTCCTCTGTGAGTGAAAAATCTCTAGTCCTTTCAACACATCAGGGCTCCCCTCCCAAACAAACTCCAGTAACCTGGAACAAAAACCCTGAAGCAGAGGTAAACAAATGAAAGTAAAACTAAGACTTCAGTCAGTTACAACGAGGAAACTCCACTAAGGGACCACCATTGCAAACCAAAACAAATGCAGACCAAGGGTTGCAAGTGTACTAGAGCTCTGATTACCCATTACTTCCGGCCAGTCCTGTTGGAAGGGTTAGCGCAAAGACAAAAACAAACACTGCTCACTACTTACAAGTGACACCTTCCCGAGTCCTGAAGCTAGCTTCTTCCTCCACCAAACACAAAAGGGCCCTGGGCAAATGACATCTGGTCAGCAGCCAGCCGCTCGGGGCTGTCCGAGAGACAAGGGCTCAGGCAGCTGCAGGACAGCTCCAAGCGGGGCTCTTGGCCAGAGGCCAGCGTGCCACAGGCAAGACGTCCACTGGAGACTATGTCACATCGGGATCGCCAAATTTGATACCGAACCTGAAGTGAGTTTGCTCACAGGTCACACAGCAAGCCACTCTCTGACACTGGGTGTAGGAAAGAAAGTAGGAATCTTCTTGCAAGCGCTGAACAAGGAGAACAGGCAGCTAACACTGTAATCCTGAACTCTTCGAAAACCTACACGTAAGGGTTTTAGGTGGGGGAGGGGGAGCACGTGGCCTTGGGGTTGAAGTTCTAAGAGTCCTCCGCACAGGCACGACTGTTTGTTCTATGTGTTGCACGCAGTGGATTCTTAGTCTTTGACGGGCTAAAGTTTACAATCAGTCATTTTAGCTTCTGAATGCTCCTGCAAGATGCTTAGTCAGGCGGGGGGCAGTTTCATCCTAATCCAGGGCAACTTTAACTCCTTCACCCTCAGCGTCATTGTTAGGGATGTTGGAAGGGAAACAACCCCTTTTCTTGCTGTTATCGAGGTCAGGTCTCCCTCTCATCTACGATGATACCTTCTTTAAGGTGTCCCAAGCTTTGGGAACCATCTGGACTGGGAGTACCAGCAGGCTTTGGGAGCACTAGAGAGATTTATGGAAAGGACCCGGACAAATGTGCCCGAAAATCTCGTCAGGTGGGGACTGGAAGGAGGGAGGAGGTGGAGGTCTGTCTGCACTGCTGTAGTGGACAGAAGAGAAGCAGCTGCAGCCCGTGTGCGGACAGGGAGAAGAAATGGGGCTGGGAGGCGACGGTCACATGGTGGCTGGTCTCCTGCCCACAACTCCTTTGTGTCGCTGCCCCACTCTCCACCAAGCCAGGGACCGGACCACCAGGCAGGCGTTGCACAGGGCTCCAGGAAAAGGTGAACCTGAGGACAACGGGGTGGGGGCAGGCTCTCCCCCACGGGAGGCGCAGCAGCTGCACTTCTCTGATGCCCCTTTGCAGATGCAGGTCTGGGCACACCTGGCACAGCCCACGGGGCAGCAGGAGCAGCAGCCTGGGGAAGACAGGGCAGAGGGAGGGGTCAGAGCAGACATTACCCTGACCCTCCATTCCCAACAGCAGGCCAGGCACAACCTCCAGCCTCTGAAGACCCTGAGATTAGGATGCCATGCTGTGTCCCCACGCAATTGGTAGAACCTTTGGAAAAGGTCCCAGCCCCTAGAGAAAGGCTGCCCTGCCCCATCAGAGTCCAGGACAGGCTGGAATGTGTGGAGAGACAGTGACAGCATCCAAGGAGGAAAGAAGGCCAGCACCCCACCTCCGAAAATCATAAAATCAAGTGAGGAAAGTCTTCAAGATCTGAGAATGGGCAGATCCCTGTCAGAACAGCTCCCAGGAGGGCCAGGGAAACTCTGGGCTGCCTGGACAGAACAGGGCTGCACCAGCAGGTCAGAGAAACCACACGTGGTCACCAAGTTCACGTGCATAAAGTGCTCAGGACACTGGAGGGTTCAGAAGGCTTCTTCAGGGGACCAGAGACCTAGGTTCTTGTCTGGCTCCATCTATGACACTATTGGGTGGCCTCTCTGGGTTCAGTTTCCCCACTCCAGAATGAGACGTGGGGATTCAACCACCTGTATGGCTCCTGCAGCTCTGATTCTGACTCAGGTGCTGAGGGACGGGGATGGAGGGAAGAGGGGTCATTGGCCTGCTCCTGTCTGCTGAGCTCCGGGCTCCCTCTGCTGACTCAGCTCAGCCCCCAGATCCCAGAGAAGGCCCCACACTCACTCCTCTTGCAGGAGGCACATTTGCACTCTTTGCATTTGCAGGAACCAGCGCAGGTGCAGGAGCCACCTGCAAGGAAGGGGAAGCCAGGCGGTGAGCAGGGAGGGTGATGCAAGAGAGACAGCAGCGGGTCCGCAAACACTCCCCGCGCCCTCCTCTGTCAGGGCCCAGCACTGGGAGCTCCTGTCCCACTCAGGGCAGACGGAGAGAAGCCCCAGCTTCTCTCTTCTGCTGCTGGAAAGGTAGGTCCTCTCCTGATTGGACTCCACAAGGAAGGTCCCGGGCTAAAGATCCAGCCCGAGAGACTGGGGCTGGGGCCAGGGCCTTAGGTCCCGAGCCCCGAAGAGGAAATGTCCCAGCTCCCACCAAGTCCTGGCAGCTCTGAGGCCTGCACAGAGTGCTGGCTCCCAGTCCGGCAGCCCTCTGACCAACTAGGTGACCTCGAGAAGGGCAGCCTTGAGCCTCAGTAGCCTTCAATGGAAAACAGAGGCCAAGGAAGGCTGGAAATGCTCTCAGGAGCTTGGCCAGGCTGAAACACAAGACGTGCTAACTAAAGGAGTCCACTTCAGCTCCAACTCGAAACACTCTCTCCTCCAGCCCAAGGATGCTCTGTCCTATGCCTGGGGAAGGGGCCTCCTAAGGCCCAGAGCCCAGTGTCCCTTACGTGTGGGGCAGGAGCCGTTGGGGTCCATTTCGAGCTGAGGCGAGGCCAGAGGTCCGAACCTGGTGACGAAGATGCACTTGGGCTGCTGGAAGGCGTGGTGGCCCCTAGGCACCTGCCTGCTCCCTTTCTAGCCAGGAGACGTGGCCTGGGCGCAAAGCCCATGGGTGTTGGTTCAGGTAGTCCAGCTCCACAGAAAGTCCTATGCCACTTCCTGCCCATGGGACCTGGGCCAGTTGCTCAATCTCTGTGAGCCTCCGTTTCCTCATCTGTAAAAAGGAGATTATACCGGACTGGGGAGGAGTCAATGAGCCGGTATCCTGGCTCTAGCTGGGGCTTCATAAACAGCGTCCATTCTGATCATTCTGTTCACAGCGACTTTCTTGGAGGTACAATCCTGCTGATTCCCAGCAAGCCCTCTTGGGAAAAGGTTCATTGGTGTGGAAGCGTGACTCTTGGTTGGGGGTTAAGCATAGGATTGGAAATCCAGTGGCAGTGGGAGTGGACGACCTGCGAGAAGCCCCTTGGGACAAGAGGCTGCCACAGCAATTCCACAGACAGGAGAGCCTTCCCTACCCTTCACCTCGATTCATCTGCACCAGGAACCAGGGAAAGAGTGAGCATCCAGGGGCTGGAGTGACTGTGCCAACTTCCAGAGAGGTTAAGCAACCTGCCTGAGGTCACACAAATCATAGTCAGAGGTCTGAACCCATCCCACAGCTGGCCACAGGTGGCTGATCGTGGTGTGACTGGATAATAAATCCTGCCTCTCATTAGTCAGAGCTGGAAGGCTTCTCTGAGATAGTCCAGTTGTGCTCCCGGCTTCAGAGATGGGAAACCGAGGCCCAGAGAGGTGACAGAGCTATGCAAGGGGATCGGACTGCTGGCTCCATGCTCTTCCCAGTGCTGCCTCTGGGCTGGGTGTTCAGCGTCTGCATCTGTCACGTGAAGTCGTGGTGGAGGTTGGTGGGAGAGGGCACGATGCTGCAGCCAGCCTGCATGGGTACCAACCCGGCCGGTGTCACTTTTAGCCCGGTGACGGAACCTCTCTGGGGTTCAGTCTCCTCTGCTGTAAAAAGCGCAATGGCATGGCATCTGGCTCTTAGGATGAAATGATTGAATACATGCAAAAAACCTAGAATGATGCCTGGCACACGGTGAGTAATCTAAACTATTAGCCATTATTTCACTGTTATCATTTACAGTGTAGGAGAGATTTTTCTACTTCAAGACAAGTAAACCTGGCCTGCTGTCCCGGCTGTGTGTCCTGTGTAGCCCTCATCAAACGAGGGAGCAGGTGACCCGTTGCCCAGAGAGGGTCATCCTCTCTCCCCACGGCAGGGGGACTAGGGATAGGAAGCCATGAGCAAGACAGTCCGTGTCTTCAAAACAGAGACAGAAAGATGCCTGCTCTTTCTGCTGTCACCTGTACCAGCATTTTGCTTCACATTTTGTTTTTTGACTGATTCGTGTTTTCTCAGATACATTTACGACAAGCAAAGTCTTTGGCACTACTGAAAAGGAGAATTGGTTGACGTCCAGACACAGAAGGGAGCCAGAGAATCACATCACATTCCTTTCGCATCACTTCTGTCCCTCCCAGGATTGATCCTGAGGCAGTGGGGAGCTGCTGAAGACGCACCTCTGGGCCAGAGAGAAGCTTCCTCAGGGACTCTCTCTTCCCCGTGGCACCTGACTGGAATCAGACCCTGGGCACCACTTTCCAGCTCTGTGACCATGGGTCTGTGCTGTGTGGAGTTTTGCCTTTGGGAAATGGGCTTCTGCCTAGTATTTCCCTTTAGGGCTGTTGTTGGGGTTCAAAGGGGGAAAGTGGTGAAACCAGGGCTGGCACAGGCTCCACGTGAGGGGATTGTCAGGAAGACAGAGAGGGAAACACCCACTCTCCTGGCTTGGTTCTTGAATGCCCTGGTCTGCCCACCACCTAAAATGACCCCTTTCCTGGGGCCATCCCACGCTTAGGGAACCTCCCTCCTGGAGGAGGGTTCACCGGCTGCGCTTAGGAGAGCCCCTGGGGAGTTGAAGCCAGAGACTTGAGCAGGAGCCTGCGGTTGCACAGGGGCTCCGGGAAAGGGCGAACCTGGGGACAAGGCACTGGGGGCGGGGCGGGGATGCCAGGCGAAGAGTCAGGGTCTGAATTCCAGGCACACGTGGGGGCGGGGGTGGCGGCCCCTCCGGAAAATGGGCGACAAAGGAGGTTGGGACACCGTGTGCCGCCCGGCACACAAGCCCCTCCACGCGATCGGGCGCCAAAGGGCCCGCTCCCGCGCTGCGCCCCGGGGCCTGCTGCGCTCGGGGATCCTGCACCCGGCCCGGTGCGCACAGCCCAGCCCAGCCGGGGGCGCTGCGGGCCGCGCGGCCTCCGCGGGACGGGCTGCAAGGAGCGGGGCGGGGCCTTTGCGCCCGGGCCCATCCTCTGGCTAGAAAGTGAGTTGGCGGGCTTCTAGGCGCCGCCACGCCTTCCGCCAGCCAAAGTGCATATTCCCCACTAGCTCTGGGCCTAGGATGCCCCGTTCGCAGGCAGGGGACAGTGTCCCTGGGGTTCGAGGAGGGAGTGTTTGGAGTTTGAGCTGAGGTGACTCCTTCAGTTTGCACGTCTGTGCTTTCAGCCTGACCTGGCGCCTAAATGGCCCTTTAGCGCACTTCCATCCTGCCAGCAGCTTGCATGTCAGAGGGGAGAGGCCTGAGGCTCAAGGCTGCCCTGCTCCACATCACCCAGGCGGTCAGGGGGCTTGTGTGCCCAGCCCCAGGGCTCTGTCCAGGCGTCTGAGTTGCCTGTGCTGGCTGGGAGGCAGGGGACATTGCCTCTTCTGGGCTCAGCCGTAAGGCCCTGTGGGGTCAGAACAGGAGAGCATCTGCCCATCCTGGCCTGTGGGGAGAGAAGGCGGGGTGAGGCTTCCCCCGGCCCTGAGTGGGACAGGAGCTCCCCGGTCTGACCCCGCCCTGAGCAGGAAGCATCTGTGGGCCCACTGCTGTTATCTCCTGCCTCACCCCAGTCCTCACTGCCCAGCTTTCTCTTCCTTGCAGGTGAATCCTACACCTGCCCTGGCTCCTGCAAATGCAAAGACTGCAAATGTGCCTCCTGCAAGAGGAGTGAGTGTGGGCCCTTCTGGGGGTCTGGGGGCCCGGCTGAGTCAGAGACAGCACCCAGAGCTCAGCAGGCAGGAGCGGGCCAGGGAGCCCGCTTGCTGGCGTCCATTTCGCTCAGCAATTGATTCAGGGCCAGAGCCTAAAGAGCTATAAAGATGGTTGAGCCCCACTTTCATTCCATAACGAGGAATGAGGCCCAGACAAGTGACCACCAGTCCGGCAACGACCTGGTACTGGAACTGGGTCTCCTGGCTCCCAAGGCAGCTTTCTTCATGCTCTCAGGGGCTGAAGCACTCTATGGACATGAACTAGTGAGCGTGGTGTGGTTTCTCTGACCTGCCGGTGCAGCCCTGTCCGTCCAAGCAGCCCAGAGCTCCCCGGCCCTCCTGGGAGCTGCTCTGGCAGGAGTTTGCCCCTCTCTGACCTTGAGCACTTGCCTCACTTCATTTTATAGTTTTGGGGTCTTGTCTTCCATTAGCCCCAGGGCCCTGTCACTGCCTCCTCAGGCTTTCTGCCCTGTCTTAGTCTCAGATAGGGCAAAACAGCCTTTTCTTGTGGGTAGGACATTTTCCAAAGGTAGTATCAATTGTCTCCAGACAGAGCATGCCACCCTAAACTCAGGCTCCCGAGAGGCTGGGGGTAGAGCTTGTGCCAGGCCTGCTGTTGGGAAAGGAGATCCCGGTAATTTCCAGTCTGACCCCTCACTCTGCCCTCTCTTCCCCAGGCTGCTGTTCCTGCTGCCCCATGGTCTGTGTCACGTGTCCCCAGTTGACTTCCAGACACAGAAGGGAGTCAGAGAATCACATCACATTCCTTTCTCATCACTTCTGTCCCTCCCAGGATTGATCCTGAGGCAGTGGGGAGCTGCTGAAGACGCATCTCTGGGCCAGAGAGAAGCTTCCTCAGGGACTCTCTCTTCCCCGTGGCTCCTGACTGGAATCAGACCCTGGGCACCACTTCCCAGCTCTGTGACCATGGGTCTGTGCTGTGTGGAGTTTTGCCTTTGGGAAATGGGCTTCTGCCTAGTATTTCCCTTTAGGGCTGTTGTTGGGGTTGAAAGGGGGAAAGTGGTGAAACCAGGGCTGGCACAGGCTCCACGTGAGGGGATTGACAGGAAGACAGAGAGGGAAACACCCACTCTCCTGGCTTGGTTCTTGAATGCCCTGGTCTGCCCACCACCTAAAATGACCCCTTTCCCGGGGGCATCCCACGCTTAGGGAACATCCCTCCTGGAGGAGGGTTCACCGGCTGCGCTAAGGAGAGCCCCTGGGGAGTTGAGGCAAAGGAGAACCCGGGCAAACATGCCCACCCATCCCTTCAGTGGTGGAGAAGGGAAGGAAGGGAGGGAGGCAGAGGCCTGTGCTGGCCGCGTGGCTGTGTCCAGGAGTAATGGGGCCTAAGGACCCTGGTGGGGACCAGGACAGGCAATGCCTCGGGGGTGCGGTGGGGTGGGGACAGTTTTCACATCCACCTCCAGTCTCTGCACACAACTCCCTGGTTCCAGACAACCCAGAGACTTGAGCAGTTGCACAGGGGCTCCGGGAAAGGGTGAACCTGAGGACAAGGCACTGGTGGCGGGGCGGGGACGCCAGGCGAGGACTCAGGGTCTCAGTTCCAGGCACACGTAGGGGCAGGGGTGGCGGCCCCTCCGGAAAATTGGCGACAAAGGAGGCTAGGACACCGTGTGCCGCCCGGCACACAAACCCCTCCACGGATCTGGGGCCAAAGGGCCCGCTCCCTCGCTGCGCCCCGGGCCCAGCTGGGCTCCGGGGATCCTGCGCCAGGCCCGGCGCGCACAGCCCAGCCCAGCCGGGGGCGCTGCGGGCCGCGCGGCCTCCGCGGGGCGGGCTGCAAGGAGCGGGGCGTGGCCTTTGAGCCCGGGCCGCCTCTCCTGGCTAGAAAGGGAGCAGGCAGGCTGTCTAGGCGCCACCACGCTTTCCAGCAGCCCAAGTGCATTTTCATCACCAGGTTCGGACCTCTGGCCTCGCCTCAGCTCGAAATGGACCTCAACTGCTCCTGCCCCACAGGTAAGGGACACTGGGCTCTGGGCCTTAGGAGGCCCCTTCCCCAGGCATAGGACAGAGCATCCTTGGGCTGGAGGAGGGAGTGTCTCGAGTTGGAGCTGAAGTGGACTCCTTTAGTTATAGCACGTCTTGTGTTTCAGCCTGGCCAAGCTCCTGAGAGCATTTCCAGCCTTCCTTGGCCTCTGTTTTCCATTGAAGGCTACTGAGGCTCAAGGCTGCCCTTCTCGAGGTCACCTAGTTGGTCAGAGGGCTGCCGGACTGGGAGCCAGCGCTCTGTGCAGGCCTCAGAGCTGCCAGGACTTGGTGGGAGCTGGGACATTTCCTCTTCGGGGCTCGGGACCTAAAGCCCTGGCCCCAGCCCCAGTCTCTCGGGCTGGATCTTTAGCCCGGGACCTTCCTTGTGGAGTCCAATCAGGAGAGGACCTACCTTTCCCAGCAGCAGAAGAGAGAAGCTGGGGCTTCTCTCCGTCTGCCCTGAGTGGGACAGGAGCTCCCAGTGCTGGGCCCTGACAGAGGAGGGCGCGGGGAGTGTTTGCGGACCCGCTGCTGTCTCTCGTGCATCACCCTCCCTGCTCACCACCTGGCTTCCCCTTCCTTGCAGGTGGCTCCTGCACCTGCGCTGGTTCCTGCAAATGCAAAGAGTGCAAATGTGCCTCCTGCAAGAGGAGTGAGTGTGGGGCCTTCTCTGGGATCTGAGGGCTGAGCTGAGTCAGCGGAGGGAGCCCGGAGCTCAGCAGACAGGAGCAGGCCGATGACCCCTCTTCCCTCCATCCCCGTCCCTCAGCACCTGAGTCAGATTTAGAGCTGCAATAGCCATACAGGTGGTTGAGTCCCAACCTCTCATTCTGGCGTGGGGAAACTGAACCCAGAGAGGTCACCCAATAGTGTCAAGGACGGAGCCAGACATGAAGCTAGATCTCTGGTCTCCTGAAGAAGCCTTCTGAACCCCCCAGTGTCCCGAACACTTTATGCACGTGAACTTGGTGACCACGTGTGGTTTCTCTGAGCTGCTGATGCAGCCCTGTCCTGTCCAGGCAGCCCAGAGCTTCCCTAGCCCTCCTGGGAGCTGCTCTGGCAGGGGTCTGCCCATTTTCAGATCTTGAAGACTTTCCTCACTTGATTTAATGATTCTCGGAGGTGGGGTGCTGGCCTTCTTTCCTCCTTGGATGCTGTCACTGTCTCTCCACACATTCCGGCCTGTTCTGGGCTCCGATGGGGCAGGGCAGCCTTTCCCTAGGGGCTGGGACCTTTTCCAAAGGTTCTACAAAATGCGTGGGGACACAGCATGCCATCCTAAACTTAGGGTCCTCAGAGGCTGGAGCTTGTGCCAGGCCTGCTGTGGGAAGGGAGGGTCAGGGTAATGTCTGCTCTGACCCCTCCCTCTGCCCTGTCTTCCCCAGGCTGCTGCTCCTGCTGCCCCGTGGGCTGTGCCAGGTGTGCCCAGACCTGCATCTGCAAAGGGGCATCGGACAAGTGCAGCTGCTGCGCCTGACGTGGGGGAGAGCCTGCTCCTGACAGAAACAGAGCAACGCGTACACACGCAAATACAAACACGTACACCCCCAAGGTTTAAACGTTTTGTGAAACAAACCTGACATTGTACAACATTCTTGTTTCCATAAAAATCTGTGAATCTCATAAAAGTTGTTGACTGTATTCTGGCTCTGTTTTCCTCTGTGTGTCTTGGAAATAAGGGACTTCACACCCATCACTGCTGGGGTTGGGGGTTGGACGGGAAGTGCAGAGACCTGGGTTCTGGACCCAAATCCTGGCCCCTAACAAACCAAGTGTCCAAAGCAAGTCAGGATCCCTCTCTGAGCTTCAGTTCCTCAGCTGAAAATGAAAGCGGTGACAGAAGTGCTCGGGGCAGACACAGGTTCCCCTCTGCTCTCACTGTAAGTATTGAGGGCATAGAAATTTCTCCGTTTCTTCCCCCTTTTCACTCACTGGGGATCCTCTGACAAACTTCAGTCCTGGGAGATGTCAAGCTTCCAAAGTCCTCAGAGTGGGTGGAATTAAACTCCCCACTTGGTAGACTTCTACACTGGGCCTGCTTCTAAAACACTGTGTTAAAGGGCCTCTTTATATTTTCTAACAGAGATTTAGACATTGATAAATAAAATGAACTACTAAGAATAACTTGGAAAGTACACAATATAGAAAACCCATTTTTAGATTCAACACACAGCATTTCAACGAATATATGAAGAACAAAGAAGAAAATTAGAGTCTTAAAAACGCTGCTCAGAAAAAAGACACACAAATTCATATAATGTTATAAATGAATGTTACCTCAATGAAACCAAACAACGCTGCCATGTCATCGAAGGTGTGCTTCGAGCACTGGAAACACTTCACAGACGTCCCCGGGTGTGGACCACGCACACCTCGAGCACCCAGATGAGAAACTGGAGCCCAGAGAGGTCACAGAGCTATGCACAGGGATCCCCCTGCCAGCTCAGGGCTCTGCCCACTCAGCCTCTGGGCCAGGTGTTCAGTGTCCCCGTCTTTCATGTGAAGTCCGGAGGTAGGGTGGAGGGGAGGGCACAATGCTGCAGTCACCCTGCATGAGTGCCAACCTCGCCTGGGTCACTCACAGCCCCGTGACATAACCTGTCTGTGGCTCAGTCTCCTCCACTGTCAAAGGGGCAAAAGACGGAAAAGCATACGGCTTAGAGGATGAAATGAGTCAGGACAAGAAAAGAACTTAGCAAGGGGCCTGGCATGTGGTGAGTGGGCTAGGATATCAGCTATTATTATTACTGTGCACAGCGTAGGGGATATTTATTTAGCTCTAGACAAATCAGCCAGGGCTGAGAGGCGTACAGGGCTGTGTGTCCTGTCAACCACATGAAGATGTGACCTGTGGATCAGAGAGAGTCCTTCACACTTCACACAGATCCGTGATGGGCACCAGGGACATGAGGCCATGAGGAACAGGCTCTGTGCCTTCTCAGTCACTGAAAGAAACCTGCCATTTCTTCTACCACCTAACTACATTTTATTTAAGATTGTACTTTGATTGATTCCTATCTTCTTTCATGTATTTGCATGAAAAGAAAACTCTTTATCACCACTGAAAGTGAGAATCAGCTTTATTCCAGACAAAGAAGAGAACCAGAAAATTGCACAGAGTTTTTGCTTAGGGATCACTTTTCTTGCTGCCCACGGTTCAGCTGGCAGCTTGCTCTTCTTCAGAGGTTTCCGGAGGAGAGAGTGTTGTGGACAGAGCCAGACCAGAGGCCGGCTTGGCAGGGACCTTCCCTTTCCCTCGGCAGGCTCACTGGATTCAGGTCCCAGCTGTGTGATTTTGGGCAGGTCATTAGGACTCCAGGTGCCGAGTTGTCCTAGAAGTAAAATGGGCTCCTGAATACAGAGATTTTCCTTGCAGCTTGTTGTGAGGGTACAAAGATAAAAAGTGATGAAAACATCGAGAGGCACACACTAAACGCCACGGAATTGTTAGGGATGTTGGAAGGGAAACAACCCCCTTCTCACTGTGTTATCTAAGTCTCCCTGTGAGCGACAATGATCCTTCCTTTGGGGCGACCCACGCTTTGGGACCGCCTGGAGTGCAGAGTACTGGTAGGCTGTGGGGAGCGCTAGAGATTTTTATGGAAAGGACTCGGACACGTGCCCACAAACGTCTTCAGGTGGGGACTGGAAGGAAGGAAGGAGACAGAGGTCTGTCAGCCCTGATGCAGTGGACAAGAGAAAAGCGGCTGAAGACCTATGTGGGGACAGGGAGAAGAAATGGGGGTGGTAGGCGAGAGTCGCATTGTGGCTGGTCCTCGGCACACAACTCCCTCGTGTCGCTCTCTGGCTCCAGCCAAGTCAAGGACGTGAGCGCGAGCCTAGGGTTGCACACGGGCTCCGGGAAAGGCCGAACCTGAGGACAATCGCGCTGGGGCTGGGGGTGGGGGGGTGGGGGGGTGCGGAAGACGGCGGGGACTCAGGAGATGAATTCCAGGAACCTTCGGGGGCGGGATTGGCTGCCACCTCGGGAAAATTGGGAGGGGGCGAGGAGGAGGCTGGGACAAAGCGCCAGCCCGAACACAAGACCCTCCATGCCAATGAGCGCCAAAGGGGTAGCCCCCACAGTGCACACGGAGCCCTGCTGCGCTCGAGGATCCTGCACCCGGCCCGGTGCGCACAGCCCAGCCCAGCCGGGGGCGCTGCGGGCCGCGCGGCCTCCGCGGGACGGGCTGCAAGGAGCGGGGCGGGGCCTTTGCGCCCGGGCCCATCCTCTGGCTGGAAAGTGAGTTGGCGGGCTTCTACGTGCCGCCACGCCTTCCACCAGCCAAAGTGCATATTCCCCGCTAGCTCTGGGCCTAGGACGCCCCTTTCTCAGGCAGGGGACAGTGTCCTTGGGGTTCGAGGAGGGAGTGTTTGGAGTTTGAGCTGAGGTGGACTCCTTCAGTTTGCACGTCTGTGCTTTCAGCCTGACCTGGCGCCTAAATGGCCCTTTAGCGCACTTCCATCCTCCCAGCAGCTTGCATGTCAGAGGGGAGAGGCCTGAGGCTCAAGGCTGCCCTGCTCCACATCACCCAGGCGGTCAGGGGGCTTGTGTGCCCAGCCCCAGGGCTCTGTCCAGGCGTCTGAGTTGCCTGTGCTGGCTGGGAGGCAGGGGACATTGCCTCTTCTGGGCTCAGCCGTAAGGCCCTGTGGGGTCAGAACGGGAGAGCATCTGCCCATCCTGGCCTGTGGGGAGAGAAGGCAGGGTGAGGCTTCCCCCGGCCCTGAGTGGGACAGGAGCTCCCCGGTCTGACCCCGCCCTGAGCAGGAAGCATCTGTGGGCCCACTGCTGTTATCTCCTGCCTCACCCCAGTCCTCACTGCCCGGCTTTCTCTTCCTTGCAGGTGAATCCTGCACCTGCCCTGGCTCCTGCAAATGCAAAGAGTGCAAATGTGCCTCCTGCAAGAGGAGTGAGTGTGGGCCCTTCTAGGGGTCTGGGGGCCGGGCTGAGTCAGAGACAGCACCCAGAGCTCAGCAGGCAGGAGCGGGCCAGGGAGCCTGCTTGCTGGCGTCCACTTCGCTCAGCAATTGATTCAGGGCCAGAGCCTAAAGAGCTATAAAGATGGTTGAGCCCCACTTTCATTCCATAACGAGGAATGAGGCCCGGACAAGTGACCACCAGTCCAGCACAGACCTGCTACTGGAACCGGGTCTCCTGGCTCCCGAGGCAGCATCCTTAATGCTCTCAGGGGCTGAAGCGCTCTATGGACATGAACTAGTGAGCGTGGTGTGGTTTCTCTGACCTGCCGGTGCAGCCCTGTCCGTCCAAGCAGCCCAGAGCTCCCCGGCCCTCCTGGGAGCTGCTCTGGCAGGAGTTTGCCCCTCTCTGACCTTGAGCACTTGCCTCACTTCATTTTATAGTTTTGGGGTCTTGTCTTCCATTAGCCCCAGGGCCCTGTCACTGCCTCCTCAGGCTTTCTGCCCTGTCTTAGTCTCAGATAGGGCAAAACAGCCTTTTCTTGTGGGTAGGACATTTTCCAAAGGTAGTATCAATTGTCTCCAGACAGAGCATGCCACCCTAAACTCAGGGTCCCGAGAGGCTGGGGGTAGAGCTTGTGCCAGGCCTGCTGTTGGGAAAGGAGATCCCAGTAATTTCCGGTCTGACCCCTCACTCTGCCCTCTCTTCCCCAGGCTGCTGTTCCTGCTGCCCCATGGTCTGTGTCACGTGTCCCCAGTTGACTTCCAGACACAGAAGGGAGTCAGAGAATCACATCACATTCCTTTCTCATCACTTCTGTCCCTCCCAGGATTGATCCTGAGGCAGTGGGGAGCTGCTGAAGACGCATCTCTGGGCCAGAGAGAAGCTTCCTCAGGGACTCTCTCTTCCCCGTGGCTCCTGACTGGAATCAGACCCTGGGCACCACTTCCCAGCTCTGTGACCATGGGTCTGTGCTGTGTGGAGTTTTGCCTTTGGGAAATGGGCTTCTGCCTAGTATTTCCCTTTAGGGCTGTTGTTGGGGTTGAAAGGGGGAAAGTGGTGAAACCAGGGCTGGCACAGGCTCCACGTGAGGGGATTGTCAGGAAGACAGAGAGAGAAACACCCACTCTCCTGGCTTGGTTCTTGAATGCCCTGGTCTACCCACCACCTAAAATGACCCCTTTCCCGGGGGCATCCTACGCTTGGGGAACCTCCCTCCTGGAGGAGGGTTCACCGGCTCCGCTTAGGAGAGCCCCTGGGGAGTTGAAGCAAAGGAGACCCCCGACAAACGTGCCGACCCATCCCTTCAATGGTGGAGAAGGGAAAGAAGGGAGGGAGGCAGAGGCCTGTGCTGGCCGCGTGGCTGTGTCCAGGGGTAATGGGGCCTAAGGACTCTGGTGGGGACCAGGACAGGTAATGCCTCGGGGGTGCGGTGGGGTGGGGGCAGTTGTCACATCCACCTCCAGTCTCTGCACACAACTCGCCGGCTCCAGACAACCCAGAGACTTGAGCAGGAGCCTGCGGTTGCACAGGGGCTCCGAAAAAGGGCGAACCTGAGGACAAGGAACTGGGGGCGGGGCGGGGCGGGGCGGGGACGCCGGGCGAGAACTCAAGATCTCAGTTCCAGGAACACGTAGGGGCAGGGGTGGCGGCACCTCCGGAAAATTGGCGACAAAGGAGTCTAGGACACCGTGTGGCGCCCGGCACACAAGCCCCTCCACGGATCTGGAGCCAAAGGGCCCGCTCCCGCGCTGCGCCCCGGGCCCCGCTGGGCTCCGGGGACCCTGCGCCCGACCCGGTGCGCACAGCCCAGGCCAGCCGGGGGCGCTGCGGGCCGCGCGGCCTCCGCGGGGCGGGCTGCAAGGAGCCGGGCGTGGCCTTTGCGCTCGGGCCGCCTCTCCTGGCTAGAAAGGGAGCAGGCAGGCTGTCTAGGCGCCACCACGCTTTCCAGCAGCCCAAGTGCATTTTCATCACCAGGTTCGGACCTCCGGCCTCGCCTCAGCTCGAAATGGACCCCAACTGCTCCTGCCCCATAGGTAAGGGACACTGGGCTCTGGGCCTTAGGAGGCCCCTTTCCCAGGCATAGGACAGAGCATCCCTGGGCTGGAGGAGGGAGTGTCTCGAGTTGGAGCTGAAGTGGACTCTTTTAGTTAGCACGTCTTGTGTTTCAGCCTGGCCAAGCTCCTGAGAGCATTTCCAGCCTTCCTTGGCCTCTGTTTTCCATTGAAGGCTACTGAGGCTCAAGGCTGCCCTTCTCGAGGTCACCTAGTTGGTCAGAGGGCTGCCGGACTGGGAGCCAGCGCTCTGTGCAGGCCTCAGAGCTGCCAGGACTTGGTGGGAGCTGGGACATTTCCTCTTCGGGGCTCGGGACCTAAGGCCCTGGCCCCAGCCCCAGTCTCTCGGGCCGGATCTTTAGCCCGGGACCTTCCTTGTGGAGTCCAATCAGGAGAGGACCTACCTTTCCCAGCAGCAGAAGAGAGAAGCTGGGGCTTCTCTCCGTCTGCCCTGAGTGGGACAGGAGCTCCCAGTGCTGGGCCCTGACAGAGGAGGGCGCGGGGAGTGTTTGGGGACCTGCTGCTGTCTCTCCTGCATCACCCTCCCTGCTCACCGCCTGGCTTCCCCTTCCTTGCAGGTGGCTCCTGCACCTGCGCTGGCTCCTGCAAATGCAAAGAGTGCAAATGTGCCTCCTGCAAGAGGAGTGAGTGTGGGGCCTTCTCTGGGATCTGGGGGCTGTGCTGAGTCAGCGGAGGGAGCCCGGAGCTCAGCAGGCAGGAGCAGGCCGATGACCCTTCTTCCCTCCATCCCCGTCCCTCAGCACCTGAGTCAGAATCAGAGCTGCAGGAGCCATACAGATGGTTGAGTCCCCACGTCTCATTCTGGAGTGGGGAAACTGAACCCAGAGTGGTCACCCAATAGTGTCAAGGACGGAGCCAGACTAGAACCTAGGTCTCTGGTCTCCTGAAGAAGCCTTCTGAACCCTCCAGTGTCCCGAGCACTTTATGCATGTGAACTTGGTGACCATGTGTGGTTTCTCTGAGCTGCTGGTGCAGCCCTGTCCTGCCCAGGCAGCCCAGAGCTTCCTTGGCCCTCCTGGGAGCTGCTCTGGCAGGAGTCTGCCCATTTTCAGATCTTGAAGACTTTCCTCACTTGATTTAATGATTCTCGGAGGTGGGGTGCTGGCCTTCTTTCCTCCTTGGATGCTGTCACTGTCTCTCCACACATTCCGGCCTGTCCTGGACTCTGATGGGGCAGGGCAGCCTTTCCCTAGGGGCTAGGACCTTTTCCAAAGGTTCTACAAAGTGCGTGGTGACACAGCATGCCATCCTAAACTTAGGGTCCTCGGAGGCTGGAGCTTGTGCCAGGCCTGCTGTGGGAAGGGAGGGTCAGGGTAATGTCTGCTCTGACCCCTCCCTCTGCCCTGTCTTCCCCAGGCTGCTGCTCCTGCTGCCCCGTGGGCTGTGCCAGGTGTGCCCAGACCTGCATCTGCAAAGGGGCATCCGACAAGTGCAGCTGCTGCGCCTGACGTGGGGGAGAGCCTGCTCCTGACAGAAACAGAGCAACGCGTACACACGCAAATACAAACACGTACTCCCCCAAGGTTTAAACGTTTTGTGAAACAAACCTGACCTTGTACAACATTCTTGTTTCCATAAAAATCTGTGAATCTCATAAAAGTTGTTGACTGTATTCTGGCTCTGTTTTCCTCTGTGTGTCTTGGAAATAAGGGACTTCATACCCATCACGGCTGGGGTAGGGGGTTGGACGGGAAGTGCAGAGACCTGGGTTCTGGACCCAAATCCTGGCCCCTAACAAACCGAGTGTCTGAAGCAAGTCAGGATCCCTCTCTGAGCTTCAGTTTCTCAGCTGAAAATGAAAGCGGTGACAGAGGGGCTCGGGGCAGACAGAGGTTCCCCTCTGCTCTCACTGTAAGTATTGAGGGCATAGAAACTTCTCCGTTTCTTCCCCCTTTTCACTCGCTGGGGATCCCCTGACACACTTAAGTCCTGGGAGATGTCAGGCTTCCAATGTCCTCAGAGTGGGTGGAATTAAACTCCCCACTTGGTAGACTTCTACACTGGGCCTGCTTCTAAAACACTGTGTTAAAGGGCCTCTTTATATTTTCTAACAGAGATTTAGACATTGATAAATAAAATGAACTACTAAGAATAACTTGGAAAGTACACAATATAGGAAACCTATTTTTAGATTCAACACACAGCATTTCAACGAATATACGAAGAACAAAGAAGAAAATTAGAGCTTTAAAAACGCTGCTCAGAAAAAAGACACACAAATTCATATAATGTTATAAATGAATGTTACCTCAATGAAACCAAACAACGCTGCCATGTCATCGAAGGTGTGCTTCGAGCACTGGAAACACTTCACAGACGCCCCCGGGTGTGGACCATGCACACCTCGAGCACCACTGCCCCCACTGTCCCCACAGGGGACCAGCACTCTTGGCTTGCCCAGTGCCCCGGACAGGACACCTGCTACCCCTGAGAGCTCCCTGTGGTGTTCGGCTACGAGTCTTTGGAAGCTCCTCCCTGGGTCAGGCTGAACCCTGCCCCTCCTTCCAAACCCATCCTTGGCTCCTTGAAACTGGCCAAGGGACCGGAGATTTGGAGGCAAGTGCCCAGCCAGTTCTCAGCAAGAGGGAGTGCCCCTGAGAACTGGGTCCAGAGGAAGGACCTCATGTCTGCCCAGGCAGAATGATGGTCCTGCGGTTTGCAGGGCTTGGTGGTGTTTATTAGGCAGGAGTGAGAGGCTGAGCGATTTGTAATTCATGCCAATGGTTAGTCCCCCTCCCTGGCTATTTGTGGAGGGACCTGCTATGCGATGCTCAATCAAAGAGAAAGACGAGTCACGTGGCCCACGAGTCAGGACCTCCCTTGCCCACGGGTGCCCTGTGTGAAGAGGGCATTTTTAGAAGCCAGCCTGTGCATAGTCCTTGGGTTTGGGTGTCAGGTAGTCCTGGTTCACAGGCCCCTAGGCCACTTCCTGGCCAAGGGACCTGAGGAAGTCCCTCAAACACTCTGACCTTCCGTTTCCTAATATGTTAAAATGAGATGATATGTCAATGTGAGGGATTAAATGACACAGTATCCTGGCTCCTAGCTAGGGCTTCATGCACAGCGTCCATTGTGTTCATTATCCTCACAGTTACTTTCTTAGAGTCAGAATCCTGTTGAATCGCAAGAAGCTTTGGGGAAAGGCTCATTGGTGTGGAAGCATGACTCTGGGTTAGAGGGTAAGGGTGGGATTGTTAATTGAATGATCCAGTGCCAGGGGGACGGTGGACGACCTGCAATTAGCCCACTGGGACAAGACGCTGCCACAGGATTTGGACAGACACGAAAGCCTTTCTGACACTTCATGTCTTTTGGTTTTCACACGCTCCAGTGAAGGAGACAGCAAATAGGAAGGGCTGGAGTGGGAGTGCCATCTTCCAGAGAGGGTAAGCCACCTGCCCAAGGTCACACAGCTGGAAAAGAAACATATGAATGAACCTATGCTACAGCTGGCCTCACCCCCGGCCACGGCTGGCAGATCATGATGTCCCTGGACGCTACATCGTGCCTGTCCCAGTTCAAAGCTGGAAGGACTCTTAGAGATGGACTCACTTTGCCATTGGGTGAGAGATGAGAAACTGGAACCCAGAGAGGTCACAGAGCTATGCACAGGGATCCCCCTGCCAGCTCAGGGCTCTGCCCACTCAGCCTCTGGGCCAGGTCTTCAGTGTCCCCGTCTTTCATGTGAAGTCCAGAGGTAGGGTGGAGGGGAGGGCACAATGCTGCAGTCACCCTGCATGAGTGCCAGCCTCACCTGGGTCACTCACAGCCCCGTGACATAACCTGTCTGTGGCCCAGTCTCCTCCACTGTCAAAGGGGCAAAAGACGGAAAAGCATACGGCTTAGAGGATGAAATGAGTCAGGACAAGAAAAGAACTTAGCAAGGGGCCTGGCATGTGGTGAGTGGGCTAGGATATCAGCTATTATTATTACTGTGCACAGCGTAGGGGATATTTATTTAGCTCTAGACAAATCAGCCAGGGCTGAGAGGCGTACAGGGCTGTGTGTCCTGTCAACCACATGAGGATGTGACCTGTGGATCAGAGAGAGTCCTTCACACTTCACACAGATCCGTGATGGGCACCAGGGACATGAGGCCATGAGGAACAGGCTCTGTGCCTTCTCAGTCACTGAAAGAAACCTGCCATTTCTTCTACCACCTAACTACATTTTATTTAAGATTGTACTTTGATTGATTCCTATCTTCTTTCATGTATTTGCGTGAAAAGCAAACTCTTTATCACCACTTAAAGTGAGAACCAGCCTTATTCCAGACAAAAAAGATAGCCAGAAAATTGCACAGAGTTTTCGCTTAGGGATCACTTTTCTTGCTGCCCACGGTTCAGCTGGCAGCTTGCTCTTCTTCAGAAGTTTCCAGAGGAGAGAGTGTTGTGGACAGAGCCAGACCAGAGGCCGGCTTGGCAGGGACCTTCCCTTTCCCTCGGCAGGCTCACTGGATTCAGGTCCCAGCTGTGTGATTTTGGGCAGGTCACTAGCACTCCACGTGCCGAGTTGTCCTAGAAGTAAAATGGGCTCCTGAATACAGAGATTTTCCTTGCAGCTTGTTGTGAGGGTACAAAGATAAAAAGTGATGAAAACATCGAGAGGCACACACTAAACGCCACGGAATTGTTAGGGATGTTGGAAGGGAAACAACCCCCTTCTCACTGTGTCATCTAAGTCTCCCTGTGAGCGACAATGATCCTTCCTTTGGGGCGACCCACGCTTTGGGACCGCCTGGAGTGCGGAGTACTGGTAGGCTGTGGGGAGCGCTAGAGATTTTTATGGAAAGGACTCGGACACGTGCCCACAAACGTCTTCAGGTGGGGACTGGAAGGAAGGAAGGAGACAGAGGTCTGTCAGCCCTGATGCAGTGGACAAGAGAAAAGCGGCTGAAGACCTATGTGGGGACAGGGAGAAGAAATGGGGGTGGTAGGCGAGAGTCGCATTGTGGCTGGTCCTCTGCACACAACTCCCTCGCGTCGCTCTCTGGCTCCAGCCAAGTCAAGGACGTGAGCGCGAGCCTAGGGTTGCACACGGGCTCCGGGAAAGGCCGAACCTGAGGACAATCGCGCTGGGGCTGGGGGTGGGGGGGTGGGGGGGTGCGGAAGACGGCGGGGACTCAGCAGATGAATTCCAGGAACCTTCGGGGGCGGGATTGGCTGCCACCTCGGGAAAATTGGGAAGTGGGGAGGGAGGAGGCTGGGACAAGAGCGCCGCCAGGAACATAAGTCTGTCCGCGCCAATGAGCGCCAAAGGGGCGGCACCCTCGGTGCACACGGAGCCCTGCTGCGCTCTGGGATCCTGCACCCGGCCCGGTGCGCACAGCCCAGCCCAGCCGGGGGCGCTGCGGGCCGCGCGGCCTCCGCGGGACGGGCTGCAAGGAGCGGGGCGGGGCCTTTGCGCCCGGGCCCATCCTCTGGCTAGAAAGTGAGTTGGCGGGCTTCTAGGCGCCGCCACGCCTTCCGCCAGCCAAAGTGCATATTCCCCACTAGCTCTGGGCCTAGGATGCCCCGTTCGCAGGCAGGGGACAGTGTCCTTGGGGTTCGAGGAGGGAGTGTTTGGAGTTTGAGCTGAGGTGACTCCTTCAGTTTGCACGTCTGTGCTTTCAGCCTGACCTGGCGCCTAAATGGCCCTTTAGCGCACTTCCATCCTGCCAGCAGCCTGCATGTCAGAGGGGAGAGGCCTGAGGCTCAAGGCTGCCCTGCTCCACATCACCCAGGCGGTCAGGGGGCTTGTGTGCCCAGCCCCAGGGCTCTGTCCAGGCGTCTGAGTTGCCTGTGCTGGCTGGGAGGCAGGGGACATTGCCTCTTCTGGGCTCAGCCGTAAGGCCCTGTGGGGTCAGAACAGGAGAGCATCTGCCCATCCTGGCCTGTGGGGAGAGAAGGCGGGGTGAGGCTTCCCCGGCCCTGAGTGGGACAGGAGCTCCCCGGTCTGACCCCGCCCTGAGCAGGAAGCATCTGTGGGCCCACTGCTGTATCTCCTGCCTCACCCCAGTGCTCACTGCCCGGCTTTCTCTTCCTTGCAGGTGAATCCTGCACCTGCCCTGGCTCCTGCAAATGCAGAGTGCAAATGTGCCTCCTGCAAGAGGAGTGAGTGTGGGCCCTTATGGGGGTCTGGGGGTGTGCTGAGTCAGAGACAGCACCCAGAGCTCAGCAGGCAGGAGCAGACCAGGGAGCCTGCTTGCTGGCGTCCACTTCGCTCAGCAATTGATTCAGGGCCAGAGCCTAAAGAGCTATAAAGATGGTTGAGCCCCACTTTCATTCCATAACGAGGAATGAGGCCCAGACAAGTGACCACCAGTCCGGCAACGACCTGGTACTGGAACTGGGTCTCCTGGCTCCCGAGGCAGCTTTCTTCATGCTCTCAGGGGCTGAAGCACTCTATGGACATGAACTAGTGAGCGTGGTGTGGTTTCTCTGACCTGCCGGTGCAGCCCTGTCCGTCCAAGCAGCCCAGAGCTCCCCGGCCCTCCTGGGAGCTGCTCTGGCAGGAGTTTGCCCCTCTCTGACCTTGAGCACTTGCCTCACTTCATTTTATAGTTTTGGGGTCTTGTCTTCCATTAGCCCCAGGGCCCTGTCACTGCCTCCTCAGGCTTTCTGCCCTGTCTTAGTCTCAGATAGGGCAAAACAGCCTTTTCTTGTGGGTAGGACATTTTCCAAAGGTAGTATCAATTGTCTCCAGACAGAGCATGCCACCCTAAACTCAGGGTCCCGTGAGGCTGGGGTTAGAGCTTGTGCCAGGCCTGCTGTTGGGAAAGGAGATCCCGGTAATTTCCAGTCTGACCCCTCACTCTGCCCTCTCTTCCCCAGGCTGCTGTTCCTGCTGCCCCATGGTCTGTTCCACGCATGCGCAGTTGACTTCCAGACACAGAAGGGAGTCAGAGAATCACATCACATTCCTTTCGCATCACTTCTGTCCCTCCCAGGATTGATCCTGAGGCAGTGGGGAGCTGCTGAAGACGCACCTCTGGGCCAGAGAGAAGCTTCCTCAGGGACTCTCTCTTCCCCGTGGCACCTGACTGGAATCAGACCCTGGGCACCACTTCCCAGCTCTGTGACCCTGGGTCTGTGCTGTGTGGAGTTTTGCCTTTGGGAAATGGGCTTCTGCCTAGTATTTCCCTTTAGGGCTGTTGTTGGGGTTCAAAGGGGTAAAGTGGTGAAACCAGGATTGGCACAGACTCCATGTGAGGGGATTGTCAGGAAGACAGACAGGGAAACACCCACTCTCCTGGCTTGGTTCTTGAATGCCTGGGTGTGCCCACCACCTGAAATGACCCCTTTCCCGGGGGTATCCCATGCTTAGGGAACCTCCCTCCTGGAGTAGGGTGCACCTGCCGGCTGTGCTGAGGAGAGTCTCTGAGGAGTTGAAGCAAAAGAGCCCCCAACAAACGTGCCAACTCATCCCTGCAGTGGTGGAGAAGGGAAGGAAGGGAGGGAGGCAGAGGCCTGCGCTGGCCGCGTGGCTGTGTCCGGGAGTAATGGGGCCTAAGGACCCTGGTGGGGACCAGGACTGGTAATGACTGGGGGCGGGGGAGTGGGGCGGGAGAGGCGGCAGTTGTCACATCCACCTTTTCTCTGCACACAGCTCTCTGGCTCTGAGTTACAGGAACACTTGGGGGCAGCGGTAGCTTACCCCTAGGGAAAATTGCGACAGAGGCGGCAGGGATGTTGGGACACGATGTGCCGCCCGGCACACAAGCCCTTCCACGCGATAGGGCGCCAAACGGCCGGCCCCCGCGCTGCCCCCCGGGCCCTGCTGCGCTCGGGGATCCTGCGCCCGGCCCGGTGCGCACAGCCCAGCCCAGCCGGGGGCGCTGCGGGCCGCGCGGCCTCCGCGGGGCGGGCTGCAAGGAGCGGGGCGGGGCCTTTGCGCCCGGGCCGCCTCTCCTGGCTAGAAAGGGAGCAGCCGGGCGGCTAGGCGCCACCACGCCTTCCAGCAGCCCAAGTACATCTTCGTCACCAGGTTCGGACCTCCGGCCTCGCCTCAGGTCGAAATGGACCCCAACTGCTCCTGTCCCACAGGTAAGGGACACTGGGCTCTGGGCCTTGGGAGGCCCCTTTCCCAGGGGGGCCAAGACAGAGCATACTTGGGCTGGAGGAGGGAGTGTTTCGAGTTGGAGCTGAAGTGGACTCCTTTAGTTAGCATGTCTTCTGTTTCAGCCTGGCCCAGCTCCTGAGAGCATTTCAAGTCTTCCTTTGCCTCTATCTTGGTGTTGAGGGTACTGGGACTCAAGGCTCTCCTTCTCCAGGTCAAGGAGATGCTAGACTGGGACCCAGCACTCTGTGCAGGCCTCAGTGCTGCCAGAACTTGGTGGGAAGTGGGGACATTGCCTCCTTGGGTTTCGGGACCTAAGGCCCTGGCCCCAGCCCCAGTCTCTCGGGCTGGATCTTTAGCCCGGGACCTTCCTTGTGGAGTCCAATCAGGAGAGGACCTACCTTTCCCAGCAGCAGAAGAGAGAAGCTGGGGCTTCTCTCCGTCTGCCCTGAGTGAGACAGGAGCTCCCAGTGCTGGGCCCTGACAGAGGAGGGCGCGGGGAGTGTTTGCGCGGGGAGTGTTTGCGGACCCGCTGCTGTCTCTCGTGCATCACCCTCACTGCTCACCGCCTGGCTTCCCCTTCCTTGCAGGTGGCTCCTGCACCTGCGCTGGTTCCTGCAAATGCAAAGAGTGCAAATGTGCCTCCTGCAAGAGGAGTGAGTGTGGGGCCTTCTCTGGGATCTGGGGGCTGAGCTGAGTCAGCGGAGGGAGCCCGGAGCTCAGCAGGCAGGAGCAGGCCAATGACCCCTCTTCCCTCCATCCCCGTCCCTCAGCACCTGAGTCAGATTTAGAGCTGCAAGAGCCATACAGGTGGTTGAGTCCCAACCTCTCATTCTCCAGTGGGGAAACTGAAACCAGAGAGGGCACCCAGTAGTGTCAAGGACGGAGCCAGACAAGAAGCTAGATCTCCTGTCTCCTGAAGAAGGCTTCTGAACCCCCCAGTGTCCCGAGCACTTTATGCACGTGAACTTGGTGACCACGTGTGGTTTCTCTGACCTGCTGGTGCAGCCCTGGCCTGTCCAGGCAGCCCAGAGCTTCCCTGGCCCTCCTGGGAGCTGCTCTGGCAGGAGTTTGCCCCATCTCTCATCTTGAGGACTGTCCTCACTTCATTTTATGGTTCTGGGGGGCTGGCCTTCCATTACCCCCAGGGGCCCTTTCACTGCCTCTCCAGGCTTTCTGCCCTGTCCTGGACTCCGATGGGGCAGGGCAGCCTTTTCCTAGTGGGTAGGACCTTTTCCAAAGATTCTACCAATTGCCTGGGGTCAGAGCATGCCACCCTAAACTCAGGGTCCTCGGAGGCTGGAGGTTGTGCCAGGCCTGCTGTTGGGAAGGGAAGTTCAGGGTAATGTCTGCTCTGATCCCTCACGCTGCCCTCTCTTCCCTAGGCTGCTGCTCCTGCTGCCCTGTGGGCTGTGCCAGGTGTGCCCAGGGCTGCGTCTGCAAAGGGGCATCGGACAAGTGCAGCTGCTGCGCCTGACATGTGGGAGAGCCTGCTGCCGATGGAAACAGAGCAACATATACAGACCTGGGTTTTTTTTTTTTTTCATACACCCCTGACTTGATTGCTACATTCCTTTTTCTATGAAATATTTGACTGACAATAAACTCGTCTAGACTCCTCTGGCTGCTGTTGCCTCATGGTGTGTTGGGAATATGAGACTTGGGTCTAGTTGGGCTGTAGGGGAACCTGCATTCGGGGGCCTGGGGAAGTGCGTATGGGATGTTGGGGTGTGGTGCAAGGGTTCCTGTAATCTGGCCTGGCCCTGGCTCTCGTTTGTGGGCTATGGCAGAGTTTCCTCTACTACTTTCTATAGAGTTAACTGGTCCCTGCCCCTTTTGTGTATCTGTGTCACTGCCTGTATTCACTCAATAGCCACCTATGGTGCACCTACTGTATACATAGGCATTGGGTTTTCAGTGGTGAGGTAACATGGAGCTCACAGACTGCTGAGGAGAGACAGAATATTAATGATGAGAAGAAACAAAATGGCTGACAGAATGCTGTTGGTGTGAGCTGAGTGAAGAGACCTTTGTCCTGAGATCTGAGAGCTGCATTCCTGTCAGAGGGGACAGCTTGAGCAAAGGCCCTGAGGTGGGGAAGAGCTTGGTGTGTTTAGGAAATAGACCAGTATGCCTGGGACGGTGTGTGAGGGGAGTAGTCCAAGCTTGCTTCGGAGATGGTGGAGAGGGGAGAGCAGAGACCATGTGGCTCATTCATCTGAGTGACTCCTGATCTGGTTCCACAGGTGCATCACTGGAGAGGTCAAAAGTGACAAGCCACTGGCCCACTTCCTCTTCCCAGCCCCCAATTTGCTTTCTTAGGTCTAAGATGGGCCAGGGAACTTGTATTTTTAACAAGTACCTAAGGTGGCAACCCGCTGGCGCGGTCACACAGAATCATTTATCGAAGTGAGATGAGCCTTTGCCAGGAAATGTTTCCACCACAGTTGGCATTTGAAGCCAACTGCCCCAACATGCAGCTGCCTGTGCCGGGGCCGGAGGTAGCCAGTTCCTGTCTATCTTGAGGGACGGGGGCAGGCCTCGCCATGCAGGGTGTGGCAAGTGTCTTCGCAGAGAGCAAATGAGGCTGAGAGGGGGGTCCAAGCCCCCTTGGGGGCTCACACTGTGGAAACCCCCACCGGGTGTGGTTGGGCTGGTGTCCCGGCCGCCGTCTCCTGGTAGGAGAGTCTGGCACGGGCCTCGTGGGGCTTGAGCAGGAGCATGAGGTGGCCCTGCCCTGTTTGTTCTGGAAGTCCTGGGGCCAAGGTCGCAAATGTGCCCAGGTGTTGCTCTTTCACAACTTCTGCCTTTGGGAATCGCAGCTGCCAAACCTCTCCTGGGAAGGGTACAGAATATTTCCACTGGGCCTCACAAACACAATCCAACTTGCTGCTTTTTATTTTCCAAGTTGTGTGTGAAGTGGCATCCTTGCTCTGTTCCCAAGCCCCATCTGCCCCAGGGGTGGGCGAGGCGTGGCCATTATGGATGTCTGTTGGAGAGATTCATTTACAATAGTTTTTTTAAAAATTTGATATGGCTGCATCAGAATGCCTCGTTTAATTCCAGAAGTTAATACCTCGTTTAACTGGTAAAGCAGTTAAACACGTCGGCTCTGGAGCCAGACTGCCTGGCTGGAACCATAGTTCCACTACTTAGGCAAGTTATGTGACCCGTCTGTGCCTCATATTTCCCATCTATAAAGTGGGGACAATAATAGTGCCGACCCCATAGGGTTGTGGTGAGGTTAAATGTGTCTAGCGCAGTCCCTGGCTCATAATAAGTGCTCAGTAAGTGCGACCTCCCTCCCTCTGGGCCAGGCATGGTGTCTGACAATCAGTAGGCGATCCATAAATGCTCTCTGCTTGATTCAATGAGCACTTATTGGACCCCTACTGTATGCAAATCATTCTGCTGGGCACAGGGAGGGAAGATAATAGCTAAATAAGATCCAGTCCCCCTGCTAGAGGAGGTTTCATTCAAGTCCCTGTGGAATTTAGGGAGCATTTATTTTTCACTTCAAGATGCAGCCGCTGAGCTGGGGCAGAGAGTAACACAGAGTCTGAACATGTGCGAACATCTGAGCTGGGGCAGCTGGCGTGACACCCCTGCCCCATGCTGATGCTTGGTATTGAATGAAACGGAACCAATCCGGTCCTCTCTCCTGAGAAGTGTAAATTCACAATGCAGGTGGCAGGAACAAAGGTAACTGGAACTCGTCCTGTCACTGGAACCACGTCATGGGAACGGTAAGGAGTCCACCCTAAATGGTGGTCACGAGGACGATGAGACTAAGCTACATGTCTGTTTTCTGTGAGAACTACATCTCAGTCTTCTAGGGACCCAGAGAGGCTGACCGTCTGCTGAGAAAAGTCCCAATGACACCTCGCCTCCCTTTGAATTCCGAAAGCAAACCCCGTATAGTTAGGGCTCCTTGAGTGACAGCAACAGAAGTGGACTCCCGCTAAATTAGGTAAAACAGAAATTCCCTGGAAGGGTACTGGGGACCTATGGAATTGACGGGAAGGATCGAGAACTAGGCTCAGAAAATGTGCAAGAGCTATGGGGAGCCAAGTGGCAGAGCACGGCCCAGGAGCAGTCTGGCTGTGCTGCTGCACCTGGCACAGCCGCCACCGCTGCTTCTGCCGTCCCCAAACATCCCCTTCACTGCCATTGGCCACAGCTCCTGCAAATGAGGTCTAGACTGACCTCTGAGCTCTTCACCTCTTGCCCAAGTCCCAAAGGCCCAGGAGGTCCAGCAGGCTGGGGGTGGGGAGGGGGAGCGTCTGGCTACCCTCAGATTCCGGAGTGGGAGGCAGGACCCTGCATACCACCCTAAGGGTTTCATCCCATGCCAGTAGGTTCCTGGCAGGAAACCACTGAGTCATTCGGGAGAGGTTAATAAATGGATTTTTTTTTACAAAGCAGTTGGAAGGATTAAGAGAAATGAACAAGAGATGCAAAGGCTCCCAGGCTTGTAGCAATAGACCCATCGCCAGGCCTGGGCCTGAAGGGCAAGAGGAAGGGGCTGTCACTGGACCCCAGAGAGAGCAGCTGTAGCTGTAGGAGAGGACACCCCAACAGGAGAGGTGACCTTCAGGTTGACATTCAACTTTGCATGAAGGGAGCTGGGAACACATTCTGTGACCTCCCATCCTCCCTCTCCCATCTCCTGCCAGTGCTCCCATTGGCTGAACTCAACCAGATGCTGTTGGGTTCCATACAGCTCCCACCCGCTCCCTGGCTTGTTGAGGGGAGGGTGGAGAGCGGATCTGGAAAATACCCAGCACACCCCACAAATAGGGTTTCCCTCCATCAAAGGCCACGTATATCTCTTCCCTGCACTCTGGGAGAATCTAACTAATCTAAGGAGGAATTCAGCTCGCAGGGGTGGAGGGAGGAGGTCAGGGATGATGGTGGAAGCCCTGTCTTGGGGAGGAGGCATTTGAGGTCTCTCAGAACCTCTGTCTGCAGGTGTGCCTGAGCAAGTCTGCTCAGAGCCCGGCAGGGAGAGGGGGTGGGGGGAGAAGCTGATTTACACACCTGTGTGTCCCCGTGGGCCACTCGCCTGGCCCCGCCCATCTGTGGCATCACAATACCCACTGAGCCATCCTTTCAGAGCCCACCCTGAGGCCACTCCTGGCTGGCTGCAGGCCTACACCCACCTCCCACCCAAAGGGCAACGCTGTGAATTCCACAAGGCTTCGCCCCCCTCTCCATCCACCCACATCCCACCACCACGCCTGGGTGCTTCTTGGCCCCTTGCCTCCTCCGTAGTGGCCTCTCTCCCTCTCTCTCAGACTCTCCTATTTGTCAGGGAGGGGAGGCTGGGGTATGTTGTAAAGGTTGTTTGGTTTTTGCCTCAATCCCAGCAGTAGGACCTTCTCAGGGGTCAGAGACCCCTCCTCTGAGCCTCTGCCTCTGCCTGGATACACTCGTGATTCTTGAGCCCTCAAGGGAGGAGGCTGAGGCAAGGCTGGGGAGCTGGGGTTCTCATCGAGGCTTGGGCGATACACAGGACTCTGTGGACTACCCCCAGGGATGTCAGAGGTTGCCTCGCAAAGCTGGGGGATGGGATCTGGGCGCCTTCCTCAGCCACCCTGGCCTGCCTGAGACATCATCACCATCACTGGGAGTGGGGGGCACAGCCAAGTGCAGACCGCCTGGACTCTGCTCTGTCTCCAAGACACCTCCCCTGGCATCCCCACAGCAAAGCTAAGCCAGAACCTCCACCAGCAGTTCAGTGATCTTGGGTCACCCCAGCTTGGAGGCCTTGCTAGCTTCACGTGTCCTTCAGAGAGAGGGCAAGGCTTCACCCAGAGAAGGGACTTGCTGGGAGTGGATTCGGGCACTGATCAAGTTTGGCTGTCTTACATCCAGAACCCAACTGCCTTTTGGGGAACTCCCTCTGCTCTCATTGTGTGGAGCCTTGGAGGGAGGGGAGATCCAGGGATCCAGCTAAAAAAGCTAGGGGTCTAGACCCTTATTCTCCAGGGAGCCTCAGCCCATCAGATGTTCCCCTCTGGAACTCAAATATGGCCTAGAATGTGTTCCAAGGACGTTCATCACAGGCATGAGCCCCGACCAGGATTCTTTGGGCTCCGAGACAGGCCTGTGGATCCTGTGTTCCAACCCTATGGCATTTCCTGGCCCCTGCGCTCTTTCTAAACCAGATCCTGCAGCCCTCCCCCCTTCTACCCTTCCAGCAAATGACCCTCAGCTTAATTCTGTTGCTTGTAACAGAGGAGTCTGGAGAAGATGTTGGTGGGGCAAGGGGGCTTCCTCTGCGGCATCACAGACCACCCACCGTGCTCAAGATTGGCCTCCCCAGACCCCCAGGGCCTGAGACTCTGAGGGCAGAAGGGGACCAGGACCAGGGGCCTGGATATCACCTCCTGTCTCGGGCCACGTTCCTTCTTGCCAGGGCCTGTGAGGCACACCCATGGGCGAGGCTGTCTGTGGGCAGGGAGGTGTTTCCTGCCCTTAGGGCCTATCATTCTCAGGCCTGGGAAATTTACTTTTCTGGCAGGGATTCGAAGTTTGTACCAGTCAGATGGAGCTCCTCGTAGCGCTACGGGTCACCCTGGTACAGATGAAAACACCAAGGCAAAATCCCGAAAGGCACGTTTCCCTAGAGGGAATGTACCCAAAGAGAGCATGTGTGCGGGGCCCTTGGCATCCCTGGCCCCCCTTACAGCACGCCCCCCCTAATCCTGAGGGAAGGAACAGTATAAGAAAAGCCTTGGAGATGAGAAAGAGAGACTTGTTTGATCGTTTCCCAGATAATGGGGAGACACAGAGGACTAACGGGCAAGGCAACAATGTGGTTGGGGCTGTTCATTTATTCATTCCTGGATACTTCCACTATGCTGGGCCTGTGACAGGCACTAATTAGTAATGATGAATGAGACAGTCTTTGCCCTCCAGGGGTCCTCAGTCCGTGGTAAGAGTATGGGGGAGTCAAGTACACAAATAAATTCAACATAGGGTGACAGAAGGCAGGGTGGCATCAAGCAGACTGCCACCACTTCCTGCCGCCTCCACTGGGGCCACGCTGGTCCAAGCTGCCACCTGCTCTCTTGCCCTGGTTTCTATCTGGTCTCCCTTACCTCTGCCTTGTCCCCTATCATCTACTCTCTGTCCCGCAGCCAGAGGCATCCTCCGCTCAGAACTTCCACTGGTCTCCTCCTCACTCCGTGTAAAAGCCCAAGTCCTCACAGGGGTCCACAGGGCCGTAATAGCACCTGTGAACACACATCCTCTCGGAACGTTGGACTTAAATTTCCGCCAATCAAATGGGTGCCAAATGGTACCTCATTGTGACTTCAAAGTGCATTTTCTCCATCACTGACGATGTGGAACATCTCTTCATACATGTATTGCCACGTGTGTTTCTTTGTCTGAGAAATGCCTGTCAATATTTTGTGCTCATTTAAAAAAATTAACTGAAGTCCATACTTTATTCAGATTTCCTTAATTTTTCCCTAATGTCCTTCTTCTGTTCCAGAATCCCATCCAGGACACCACATCACATCCGGTCGTCAAAATTCTCCTTGGGCTGCTCTTGGCTGGGACAGTTTCTCAGGCTTTCCTTGTTTTTGAAGACCCGGACAGTTTTGGTGGGGTGCTGCTCAGGGGTATTGTAGGATGGCCCTCTGTTGGAATTTGATGTTTTTCTCATGATTAGATTGGGGTCATGGGTTTTGGGGAGGAAGACCACAGAGTTCCTTACCATATTGTATCAAGAGTATAATACTATCAACAAGACTTGTCACTACTGAGGAGGTGGCCAAGGTCACGTTTGTCAGGCGTCTCTGCTGTAAGGTCACCCTTTTTTGCCCCTTTCTGTGCTTTGCTCCTTGGAAGGAAGTAGCTTTGCACTTCCACACTTAAGGAGTGGGGAGTCATGCTCCTTGAGGGCAAGTAGCTACATAAATTACTTGGACTTCTACACAGGAGACTTGTTCCTTTTCCACTGATTTATTTATTTATTATTTATTTACTTAAATCAGCATAGGTTCATGGGTATTTATTTTATACTGCGGGTTAGAATCCAATACTGCTTTATTTATTTTGTTGCTCAAATTTTTCCAGCTCTTTCCACTGGTTGCTGTGTCCCTTTGACATGTTCCTATCTTTGTGGGGTTTCTCTCTTTCTTTCTTTTTTTTTAATTACTTCATTACTTTCTGTTTGTGCCCATTTTTCTCTGGGTTGTTTGTATCCTTATCGCGTTATAGGTGTTCGTTATATACTCTTGAAATTCACCCTTTGTCTGTTGAGTCTTTTGATGGGCAAAAGTTCTCACTTTTAAAGTAGTCAGATTTATCAAATTTTATTATATAATCAGTTCTTTTGTGGCTTGTTTAAGAAATCTTTTGCTACTTCAAGGTCTAAAAGATATTTGAATACCTAAAAATATCTAAAATATATCTAGTAAAGTTTTTTTTTTTTTTTTTTTTAGTGGAAGTCCTTCATCCATCTGGAATGGATTTTTGTAATAGTGTTGAGATGAGGATGGAATTTCATCTTTTTCCTGGTGAGTAATCAGGTCCATTTATTGAACGTTCCTTCTTCTCCACACTGATCTGACTGGCCACTTCTGCTCTATACGAAAGTTCCATCGATGTGCGAAGCTGTTTCTGGGCTCTCTTTTCTCAAGTTTCAAATAAGCCCTGATGTCAAGTAGTGACAGGCTCCTCTCACCCCGCCCTCCTCCTTCCCACACTCTGCTATTCTTCAGAAATGTCTTGGCTGTTTGTCTTTCCATATACATTTTAGAATCATCTTATAAAAGCTCCATGGAAAAATTCCTGTAGACTCTGATCAGAATTGCATTGAATCTACAGATAAATTTGGGGAAAGCAGACTTTAAAAAAATTTTTTTTGGTTTCAACAACAGAAATTTACTTTCCCGCAGTTCTGGAGGCCAGATGTCTAAGATCAGGGTGCACCGGGCTGCACTATCTTCCTTCTCGTTGTGTCCTTACGTGGCAGAGAGAAAGAAGCGAGAGCAGACATCTTTAGAATATTAAATCTTCCTGTCATGAAATGCTATAACTTCAGGGGGGGTGCTGGTAAATGTTTAATGACCAGTTCTCCAGGGGAAAAAAAATGCATTCATATACACGAGTATATAAATTGACTATACATTTTAATGATCTAAATAATATGTAGCACAAAATTGAGAAAAAATAACAAAATACGCAATACTCTTTATTGTACACTACAGTGTCCATATAGTCTGTTGACTTTCACGGAATGTTTTCATTGATTTTTGCAGAACTGTGGTATCTGTAGCCAGTCTATGGTTTGCAATTGATGAATGAGTATAGCTCCAATATGAATGCAGGTTCACATTTTTGTTTTCATTAATGAGTAAGACAAAAGCCACATATGGTCTCTGTTGCATATCCTTCTTCTTCTTCTCTATCTCTCTCTCTTTCTTTTCTTTCTCTTTAAAAATGTATAACTATTCTTAGAGAATTCGAAGACAAGCCTTGGGCACAATTTGGCCCACTGGCCGTTATTTATTGACCCTTGATCTATGTTCTAGAGATTGTTTACGTCTCTTGTATCTGATTGATGAAAACACTATATAATGCTATGTAATAGTGTATTACCGTGCATCTCTTCCCAACTCTGCGTTCAGTGACATCACGTTGGTAGCTTGAAATTGGGCAGTATTTGCACCGCCTACACTAGCAAACACTGAAAACCACAGCTTGATTTATTGTTGGTTGAAAGTCTAGACTTAAGAAAGTGATGCAGCAAATGTTGACAATGCAGATTAAACCTAAAATGTGTAACCATTACATTATGAGTAGCACAAAAAATTGAGGAAATATTCTTCTAGGATTTGAAAACTGTTATCTAATTCAGCAAAGAAATCTCTCACGTCATTTTAATGAACAAGTAAAGTTGCCACACACATCTCCTGGTAATGGCACCATCATCTCCCAGTGCAGAACGTCCCCCAATGCTCACTCAATGTGGATGTAGTGAGGCTGACTCTGACCCTCGCCCCAAGGACGGGTACATGACTCAGTCCTGGCCAACCAGAATTATGGCGTCAGGGATAGTCACATGACCTCATTCAGGCCAATCAGAGTGCATTCTGAGACATTTGCTAGAACTCTGGGGCAATGAATACTGGTTTTGCTGGAGTTGCTAAGCAGCTGGGGCCACCCCATGGAGAAATCTCCTCTGTCAGTGTGAAGCTGACAGAGGACAGCAGAGTCAAGACCCGGGGAGAGAGTCCTGATGTCCTTGTTGGAGCATCCACATCCAATGGGCCTGAGCAGGATTCACCTGAATTTTCGGTTAAATGACCCAATAAACGATTACATTCTTTCACTCAAGCCAGCTTGAGTCTGGCTTTTTGACTCTTGACAAGCAGAGAGTGCTGACAAGCAGATTTTTTGATGGTCCATTCCAGATCCTGAGCCCCACTTTCTGGTTTGGAAAGTACAGACACCCTAGACCAAGAGGAATGCATATGGGATCAGGAGTCAGGGGATCAGTGTCTTAATCTGGATTTACCCACTCTTCAAGGCCTGACCTCAGGCCATTGGTTTGTCTCTTGGAGCCTCACTTTCCCCACCTGTTATCTCTTCTCAAAAGCGTGCAGAGACAAGCAGAGTTAGACACAAGCCTCCTTGCCGAAGTGCTGACAGTATTTTTCCTTCTCTCAGGGGCATCTTCGTTCAGTAGGAAGAACCCCAGGTGGTTGATCATGGAATACTTGAACCTGTAATGGCTCATGTTGACGAATGCTTTTCCCACCACAACTCCCCAGTGTGGTATGGAAGGAAGTTTATCGTAACCACTTACCAATGATTCAAGACAGCTTAAGGAGAAAGAGCGTGGGGCATGGAATACGCCAGCCCTGGATTTTATTTCTGGTGATGCCACTTACCACCTGTGTGATGTTGTGCAAGGTATTTAGCTCCTCTGAGCCTCAGTTTATTCATCCATCAAATGGTATTATGAAGATTAAATAACACCATGCATATAGTAGTTGCTCAATGAAAGGTAGATATTATTAAGATAAAGCTGTGTGGCTTTCCACCAGATTAACACTGATTTTAATGTTTGACTCTATCAAATGGGAATGCTCACCCACTACTGTGAAAGACCAAAGGAGCTTTAGACTTACCTACAGTGTTCTGATTTTTTTCTTTTTTTTTGACACGGGAATGAGTTCATACATTTCTTTTGGAATTAAAACCAATTATTTGTGAAAGAAAACTGTGACATACACAGGGTTACAAGGCGGATAAATGCTCAGGGGGCTGCCGACTTCTGGCCTGATGCTCTCCTCACAGCATCTCTCTAAAGGGGAGTCATGTGTCAGCTCCAGCTCATTGTTGTCCTGTAGGGACGTGGGTTCAGTGTGGCTAGATCTTGCAAATTTTTAGGACAAAATGGAAATCCAGATTCTTATGTAAAATATCCAGATTTTTAAAAGATTGTATGGAACCTTAAAGGCGTTATGCTTCCTGAAATAAGCCAGACACAAAAGGACAAATACTGTATGATTCCACTTATGTGAAGTACCTAGAATAGGCAAATTCATAGAGACAGAAAATAGAATAGAGGTTATCAGGGATTAGGGGAGAGGGGAATGGGAGTCATTGTTTAGTGGGGACAGACCTTCTGGTTAGGGAGATGAAATAGTTCGGGAAATGGATAGTGGTAATGGTTGCACAACATTGTGAATATTCTTAATACCACTGAATCATACACTTTAAAATGGTTGAAATGGTAAATTCTCTGTTGCGTATATTTTACTACAATTTAAAAGTTGTATTAAAAGGAAAAAGAGAGAGAAAGAAAAGATTGTGTGGGGCAAAGAAAAGTGAGAGAGCCAGATCTGGCAAACTTGCAACTCCTGGACAGGGCATCCCTGTCTGGACTGCTGATTCTAGCCTGTTTCCCCTCTACCCGCCCAAAGTCTGCTCATCCTTCAAGGACTGGCCCGAACGTCACCCCTTTTTCATTCCCCAAGGCTGAAGGTCCAGGACACTGGGCCCACTTTCCTGCAGGCAGCAGGGAGCCAGGGTGAGTGGTGGCTGTCCCTGGAGAGCCACGTCCTCCAACAAGTCACAGTCCCATCCCATTTCAACTCTTCTGGTCCACTTCACCCCTCTGTATTACCTCGGCCACGTAGGCATCTGAAATTTTAACTGTCTACTGAGCACACTGTCAGCGCCTTGGGGACAGCGATGGGATCTATTTTCCCGAGTCCTCACACGGTTCAGTGCTGCAGCGTTACTGAGTGAGACCTCCCTACCTGACCCTGGGCCAGGGGCCAGGCTGTAGAGGCAAGAGACCCCAGGAGCCCGGTCTCACTTCCTCAGGGGCAGGACTTGTCTGTCGGTTTAATCCAGGGTTTCTCAACCTGCGCCCCACCGACATTCTGGGTCAGATAATTCCTTGTTGTGGGGGCGGTCCTGTGCATTGTAGGGTGTTCAGCAGCATCCCTGGCCTCAGCCCACTAGATGCCAGTAGCACTCCCCTAGTTGTGACAGCCAAAAATACTTCCAGATATCGTCAAATGTCCCCAGGGGGGCAAAATAACCGCCAGCTGAGAACTAGTTTAATTCATTGGTTCATTTATCTAGAAAGTGCTTTCTTAAAATCAAGATCCCAGAGATGGTCAGGGGGATCGTAGGCAGGTCGAAAGCTAGATACTACATTTTTTAAAAAAAATCAGCAGTATAATGTAGGTATGGTTACCCAGAATTCTAAGTACTCCCTCTCCCGGCATCGTCCTAGATTCCAGCTCTTCTGTTCAAATCTGCAAGCGGGAGCTCTTGATATTTTAAAAAGGACTGGACCTCGCTTACTGGATGTTGGATGTTTGCTGCCACCTGGTGGTAATTTTGTTCGCTGCAAGCTGGGGGAAATTAAATTCAGTTTCGCTAGTCAACCAACCAAGATACTGGGAAAGTGGTTTGGAGATAGCACGAGCCCGCATAAGCAGCGACCTGCCCGTTTGCCCAGGGCCTCAGTTTGAATTTTTAGGACACCAGCGTTGCCCCCACCTTCCCACATTTTCTAGAACTAAGGATCCTATTTGGAATGCGATATAATTCATGATCAGTGCGTTTGAATTCATTTTGTGAAGATATTTTTGAGAACTTCGAACATTTGGGGATGAGCAGACACATTTAGGGTGCCATAAAATGGGGGCATCTTGCAGTAAAGCAGCGTTTCCAAGTTTGTCTGACATCAGAAACAGACAGGGTGATGCGAAAGGCCTAAGGCTGGACCCTCCAGTGTCCGTCAGCAGCGAGGAGGTCCGGGACCCTCAGCCTCGCTGGGCGTCAGAGCCATCGCTATGGTGACTCCCCGTGCTGGCTGACCTCGAGGATTGTGAATTATCTCCAAGACTCAGTTTCCAGGCTTGCACCACCTCCCTGTCCATCTGGGCCCGGATAAAATGGTTATTCTAAGCTCAGGCTTGGGCAGAAGCCAAGTCTTACAACTGTTATTAATATTAACAATATTTAATAGCAATAACAACAAGTTTCGAGAGGCTCCAAGAGAATTCAAGTGAGCGCAGCCAGAACTTTCGTCTATTCTCAACACAGCAGCGGACTCATCCTGGTAGAACGTGTATCTCCTCTGTTCCACATCCTCCAGCGGTTCACCATTTCTCTTGGAGTAGAAGCCAGAGTCCTTATGCTGACTCACAAGGCCCTACATGACTCCCTCCACCAGCCACATTTGCCTAGTCCTGTTCCTCAAGACCACCAAGACTGTTCTGCCACAGGGCCTTTGCACCTCCTATCCCCTGTGCCTGGGACGCTCTGTCAGTGGCTCCCTCACTCAATTCCTTCAAGTCTTCACTCACCCTTCCCAGCTTTATTTTTTTTCCTGAGCGTCCGTCACTATCTAACCTCCTGTGCTTTTATTTGACACTTTATCTACCTCCCCTAACAAAATATATACTCCATGAGGGCAGGGGCTTTTTTAACGGAAAAATTCTTGCTTACTGCAGATGTTGACAGGGTGTATACACAAGAAATAAGTCAGACAAGGCAACCTTGCAAATTATAGATCTCTCTCTTTGGAAATAGGGACATTATTTGAAGGGAACCATTTATAAGCCATTGTATAGTTATTGTAAAAGATGTCTTATAATTATGGTAAAAAATGTTTAATCTTTTCTACTTGGCCCATGAAGCAATATGATAATCTCATGTCATGGTTTTATAGGCTCCGACGAGATCTGAGCTATATTTCCTCATTTCCTCTGCTTGTTAGCTTAAGGGTTTATTCAGTTGAGGAAGAAACAGGAACAGCGAAGGGCAGCTGTGGAGTAATTGCCCCGAACTTCAGGAGAACTGCACTGAAGAACGAGCATCGAGAAGTGAACCGTGATGGCCACAGTGGCTCTAACAAAAATGAGAATTTAGTCACTGATGGTCCTGGGGTCTGAGGTTCTGGGGTCAGTATCAGATGCGGCATCTGAAGGCCTGGGGTCAAGCCCTGTCTTTGCCATTCACCGGGCATGTCACTGGGGGCCGATCGCAGTGCCCAGAGCAGTGGCCGGCACACAGGGGGTGCCCAGTGAGAGAGAAGCCTGAGTTGGTAGTGCACCCTTGGGGGCACGTGGGGGTGGGAGGGGAGGTCAGAACCCGCTTGGGACTCACAGGGAGTCCCAGGTGGGGAGGGAAGGGTGGAGGCGAAGGACCTGGTCCTCTTCTCTTTTGGGGACTCTGAACGATGTGAATTCCACCAACACTCATTGATGCCCAGGGGCCAGGGCCACGGTGGGGGGTGGGGGCAGCCTGCAGGGAGGTCAGAGGCCAGCTCAGAGGGCCCACCTTGGGGAAGTTCACGGCCAAGCATAGGGGTGGACACCTACAATCCATCCCACACAGGGCAGTGTGGGCTCAGAGAGCACCGAGGAGGGAGCAGCCAGTGAGGGGCTGAGGATCAGGAAATCTCAGTGGAGCCTGGGAGAATGCACTGGATGCAACTGGGTGGGAGGGGGACATCTTGGGGCAATAACGATATTGTAGGGGTTTTTTTCCCCTTCTTTCCTCCTCCCCCCTTGATTGCTGGTTATATAGTTTCTCGTGGTAGAAAATTTATAAATTATAGAAAAGAACTAGGAGAATCTCACCACCCAGAGATGGTCTTTGCTACCTTTTAATGTATATCCATGTAGTCTATTTTTGGCATTATGAATTTTTAATTATGCACAATACACGAATATATTCTTCTTGTAAAAAATTAAAACATTACAAATAGGTCTCAAGTCCCCTTAGACAGCCGGCCCCACTCCTGGTCCCTTCCTTCAGCCCTTGCCTCCCACGTGACCACTTCATCAGGGTAACAAATATTATTCCGGACTGTTCTCTACATAGCGGAGATGTAGAGATCTTTTTTTTTATCATCGTAATTTATGTCGCAAATTCAGCTTTGTGATTGCATTTTCCTACTTCACATGTGAATACTTTTTCTATATGCTTACATATGTACTTACAGAAAATGTATTCTTTTGTAGGTTTTTAAATGTGTTTGAACTGTGTTGCTCATACTGATGTGCAACTTGTGTGACATTGATTTAGGGCAAAGGGGTTGAGAGTGCAGTCTCTGGAAGCTGATTATCTAGATTCGAATCCTGTCTCTACCGCTTTCTAGCTGTGTGGCCTTGGACGGGTTACTTAACCTCTCTGTGCTTCAACTGTCTTCTTTGTAAAAGGGAGCTTTTAGTAGTTAGTATCTCCCTTCTTCAAAGAGTTGTCATCAGGACAAAAGGAGATAATATGTCAACTATTAAAACAGTGCCTGCTATGTGGAGCGCTACAAATAAATGTTAGGACATTTGTTAATACTTATAGGACCATCTTGTTATGGACTGGTGAAATAGCATAATGGCTAAGAATGTGGGCTCTGCAGCCAGGCTGACTGCTGCCTGGGTTCAAACCCCAGGACCACCACTGGCCCAGAACCTTGGTCAAGTTTCTTAATTTTTCTATTCTTTATCTATAAAATGGCTTAATAATAGTACCTACTTTATAGAGTGAGAATTACTTTAATAAGCCTAAGTATTTAGAAGGGTACTTAGACTTAAGTGTTAGCTAGCAATTTTCTTTTTGTCTGCTGCCTAATATTTCAAAGAATGACTATAGTCAGGTTTTTTTTTTATTTATTTATTTTTTTGTGAGGAACATCAGCCCTGAGCTAACATCCGATGCCAATCCTCCTCTTTCTGCTGAGGAAGACTGGCCCTGGGCTAACATCCGTGCCCATCTTTCTCCACTTTATGTGGGATGCCGCCACAGCATGGCCCGACAAGTGCTGCGTGGGTGTGCGCCCGGGATCCGAACCCGGGCCGCCAGCAGCGGAGCTCACGCACTTAACCACTACACCACGGGGCCAGCCCCCAAAGAATGACTATAGTCAGTTTTAAAAGCCACTTTTCTATTAATAGACACTTAAGCTGTTTACCCATCTCCTCTCTCATGTTTGTTTCTCTACCCAGAAGTGGAATTGCTGCGACATTCGGTATATACATTTTAATTTCCTTTTTTTATATTATTTTCTTCATTATCAATTTCTTAATATTTAAAAAGTGAACATATAGATTTACTATTTTAAATAGTTGTGTTAGTAGTTTTAACCAGTTTTTTCACTTACCTATATAGCATGAATAGTTTCAAAATATCATTAAACATTCTACAGCATTTTCTTCATCCATCTTTTTATAAACATTTTATTATGAATAATTTCAAACAGTAGAGAGAATGGTAAAATGAACTCCCATGTACCCATCCCCCAGCCTTAACAAGTGTCAAGATTTTGCCACCTTCCACAGGGCACTGCTGATGACAGTGTAACATGCGTTGTGAGCGTGTGCTGTGGTTTATTGAGCCTGTTCCTTATTGTTGGAAAATAAAGATGGTTTATTAATTTTTTTTTATTTTATTGAGGTCATAATAGTTTATAACATTGTGAAATTTCAGTTGTACATTATTATTTGTCAGTCACCATATATATGTGCCCTTTTACCCCTTATGCCCTCCCCCAACCCCCTTCCCCTCTGGTAACCTCTAATCTGTTCTCTCTGTCCATGCGTTGGTTTATCTTCCACATATGAGTGAAATCATACAGTGTTTGTCTTTCTGTCGGGCTTATTTCGCTTAACATAATACCCTCAAGGTCCATCCATGTTGTTGCAAATGGGACGCTTTTGTCTTTTTTTACAGCTGAGTAGTATTCCATTGTATATATATACCACATCTTGATCCAGTCGTCAGTTGAGGGACACTTGGGTTGCTTCCACTTCTTGGCTATAGTGAATAATGCTGCAGTGAACATAGGGGTGCATAAGCCTCTTTGAATTGTTGATTTCAAGTTCTTTGGATAAATACTCAGTAGTGGGATAGCTGGATTGTAGCTATTTCTATTTTTAATTTTTTGAGAAATCTCCATCCAGTTTTCCATAGAGGCTGCACCGGTTTGCATTCCCACCAGCAGTGAATGAGGGTTCCCGTTTTTCCACATCCTCTCCAACGTTTGTTGTTTTTTGTCTTGGTGATTATAGCCATTCTAACGAGTGTAAGGTGATCTCTTGGTGTAGTTTTGATTTGCATTTCCCTGATCATTAGTGATGTTGAACAGAAGATGGTTTATTTTTTCACCACGATGGTGGGATTAAGTGTCTCACATTAGTGACAGAAGTGCAGGAGTGTTTCGCCTTCTGTTTTAGGCATTGCCCATCTCCCTGCTTAGCCCAGTACAACCCTCTTCTGCCCACAGGTTTCTCAGACGCAGAGCTGGAGAGAAGGATTCTGTGCACGTGGCTTACTGAAGGCGAGAGGGAAGAGGACAGGGAAGGGAGGGGGCTGAGCGAGGGTGTGTTGTCGGGGACCTTCTAGCCTTGGCCTTTCCGCTGGGGGGCTCTGAGCAAAACTCAGACTGCTGACTTGTCCTGCTATGAGCAGGGAGGTGCGCTTTTGTTCCCCTACATCTGTCAGTCACTGGCTGCCCAGGGGTTGGGGGGTAACATGCCCGGCATCTTAGGGGGAAGCAGAGGCCACAGAGTCATGTTGGGATGGTGACAGCCTGTGAGGGGGTCTGGACTGCCCATGCACCCACATCCTGCATCGTGAGACCTTTGCTGACACCTATGGATGAGCGAGGTTTCCTAAAAAGCATCTGTGAGGTTACAGCAAATCTTCAGAGCTCTGGGATTAAAGTGGAAGATTTGGGGATGGAGAGGCAGGAGGCAGGGAATGAATCTCTCCTCTTTTCATATCTGGCTGCAAAGCCCATAAACGCCCCAGCTCAGGCTGCAGCTAGATACAGAATGAGATGAAAGACTGGGCCACACGATGGCTCAAATGGAATTTAAGAAAGAAACAAAAAAAAATCAGCCAATAAAGAGTGGCACGAGACTGCAGTGGTGGGGGCGGGGGAGAAAAGTGGGAGGCACAGGGGAGATGATCCCAAGCTTTGGCAGATTTATGGACCTTCGGAAAAAGCTGGCAAGGGGCAGAGGAGCCGCCGAGGAGGGGATAGTTAGGTTCTGGGATGGAGCTACTGTTTCAGGAAGGATGGAAGCACGCAGATGGGAGAGCAGCGTGGGGCTTTCCAGGCTGCCTCAGAAAGTTTAGGTTCAGTACACAGGCAGGTGGGCCGGTAGGGGCTTAACTATCCTCATCCTTAGAAGGCTGAGGCCTGACCTTCTGAAGGTCACTGGCCTGCTGTCCATCCTGCTGCAAGACACCCAGGAGGGAGAAGAGAGCAGACACGGCGACCCACATCCCCGGGCTGCATCACACCCACACACGTTTCATTTGACTGGAATGTGAACTATAAGAATCAAATCTTTAAAAATCTGGGTCTCCAGGAGCACTGGACCAGTGTTCTAGCATGGCCCCAGTGGGTCTGTCCCAGTAATGGCTGCCCCCGTAAAGTGGTCGTGCCACGGTCCCCACCACTCCCTAGTGCCTCACACCTGCCCACTTCACTCATTTACAAGACCTAGCTGGCCCTGCAGGGGTCTGTGGCTTCCCATCCACCAATGCTTGAGAAGTCCAACCTCACTTGAATCTTTGTTTTTTTGGCCCTCAGTTATCTCTTGAGACCCCATTCTCTACCTCTGTAGAGAGGCACATTCTGTACCTCTGGCTACAGCACTTCATCCAGTGTCCAGGAGAGCAATGATGGGTGGGGGCAGAGGAGGAGGAAGATGAGCACAGAGGGTAAGGATGTGAGCCTGGAACCAGACTGTCTGGACTCAGACTTTGGCTCCAATACTAGCTGTGTGAGCTTGGAAAGTTGCTAAGGCCCCTGGTGTCTCAGTTTTCTCCTCTATAAATGGGAGTAACAAAAGGAATAAATACATGTAAAGCCCTTAGCACTGACGCAGTGCTCAATAAATATTATCTATTATTGTGATTGCTAGCCCTGGACACCGATGTCACCGTGCCTCCTGCTGCACAAGGCCACTCCCAGGCCATCAGCTACAGCTGCTCCAGGAAGCCCACAAAGATGCTCTCCCAGCGCCCTCACCACTGACCGCAGGCCTCCACGGTGGGCCCTGCCCGCTCCGCCAGGGCCTCAGCAGTGGCATCAGCATCCTGAGCATTCTCGCCCCACCCCCACCTCAGGGCCCCCCTCCAGGGCACCGTGTGCAGTGGACCCAGGCCCCTCTCCCCACCTCCACCCCCTCCTTGTGATCCTCGGGGACTCAGGGAGCCACTCCCTTCAGAGCCACACGGCCTCCACGCCTCCCTCCCCCGCGTGAGCAATCACTCCTGTCCTGTCCACCTGCGTCAGAATACCCCAGGGAGGGGGTGATAACAATGCCAATTCCTAGGCCAAAAAATGTCCATTCCCCAGGTCCCATCAATCAGAATCTCTGAGGTCAGGGCTGGCAATTCACACACACATACACACACACACAACACACACACACAGTTTTGAGATAAAATTACATTTACCTTCGGTAAAACGTACAAATTGTAACTGCACAGTTGGACGAGCTTTGACAAATGTGCACCCCATGTGACCCGCTCCCCAGTCAAGGCATAGAGCACGTCCACCACCTTCCAGTCGGTTCTCCGCCTCTCCCCCACCCGCAACACTGCTCTCATTTCTATCCCATATTAGTTTCATCTCTTCATGAACTTCAAATAAATGGAATCATATAGCACATACGTCTTTGTTCTGGCTTCTTTTACTGAGCCCAGTGTTTTCGGAATTTATCCATATTGTTGCAAGTATCGATAGTTTATTCCTTTATATTTCTGAGCAGTATTCCATTGTATGCATGCTCCACAGTCTCCTTATCCATTCTTCTTCGATGGACACAGGTTTTCTGTTTGGGGCTATTGTAAAGAAAGCTGCCATGAGCTCTTTCGTGGACATAAGCTTTCAGTTCCCTAGGGTAAATACCTAGGAGTGGAACTGCTGGCTCTCTATTAGAATCTGCCAAACTGTTTTCCAAAGCGGTTGCCGAGTTTCACACTCTGCCCAGCGGAGTAGGAGAGTCCCAGTTGCTTCACTTTCCTGTCAACACTCGGTATTGTCAGGCTTTTAATTTGTAGCCATTCTAGTGGGTATGAAGTAGCATCTCGCTGTGGTTTCAACTTAGATTTCCCTGATAACTAATGATATTGACTATTTTTTATGTGTTTATGGGTATTTTTATGTCCTCTTTCATGGAGTGCCTATTCAAGCCTTTTGACCATTTAAAAAAATTGGGTTGTTTGCGTTTTTAATTATTAGCTTTCAGAAGTTCTTTATACATTCTGGGTATATGTCCTTTGTCATTTATATGTATTATGAAAAGTTCCTTTCAGTCTGTGCCTGCCTTTTCATTTTCCAACTGGTATCTTTTTTTTTTTTTTAAATTTAATTTAATTTTTTTCTCCCAAAGCCCCAGTAGATAGTTGTATGTCATAGCTGCACATCCTTCTAGTTGCTGTATGTGGGATGCGGCCTCAGCATGGCCGGACAAGTGGTGCAGCGGTGTGCGCCCGGGATCCGAACCCGGGCCGCCAGCAGCAGAGTGCGCGCGCACTTAACCGCTAAGCCACGGGGCCAGCCCAATCCTACTGGTATCTTTTAATGATCAGACGTTTTTATTTTTGATGAAGACCAGTTTGTTGTTTTGTCCATTTTGATTAGTGTTAGTTTTCTAAGAATCTTTGCCTACTGACTATATTTTTAACAAGCTTCTCAGGTGATTCAGTTGTGCACTGAAATTTTCGCTGGTCTCAGATAATGGTGCATTGTTGAGTATTTTCCCCTGCTGGCGCCATTGTCCCTAACATACTTGCATGCATGTACACACACACACACACACACACACACACACACACACGTGCCACATGGAACAAGGAACCCAGAACTTAAGAACTTAAGACATGATGAGTCAGAGACAATGAGTTTGCCAGCAATATTCATCCCCTTCCTCTTAGTAACAAGAACCCAACAATTGTCTGGGACATGGACATCCAGCTAAGACTACACTTCCCAGCCTACCTTGCCGCCGGCGGTAGCCATGTGACTAAGTTTTTCCAGTGACTGGTAAGTGGAAGTGGATGTAAGACTTCTGGAACATAGGGGCTGGCCCTGTGGCCTAGTGGTTAAGTTTGGCATAGTCTGCTTTGGCAGATCTACACCACTCATTGGCAGCCATGCTGTGGCAGCAACCCGCACACAAAATAGAAGATTGGCATGGATGTTAGCTCAGGGAGAATCTTCTGCAGCAAAAAAAAAAAAAAAAAAAACCACAACTACAGGAACGTATCCTTAAAATGAATGGGGAGCTCCTTCAGGTACCTGTCCTCCTTCCTGCCGTCTGGAACCTGGGCATAATAGCTGGAGCTTAAGCAACCATCTTGGGCAGCAAGGCAGGATGCTAAGGATGGTAGAGCAAAAATATAGAAGGAGCCTGGGTCCTTGAAGACTGTGGAGCCGCCACCTGGTCTGGATGGCCTCTCTTCAGACTTCCCTTGTGTGACAGAGAAATAATGTCATATCTTGTTCAACAAGATGGTGTTGGTGTTGTTATTATTACTGTTTTTTGTTTGTTTTATGCAGTTGAGTCAAATACTAACTACTACACTTGGCTGTTTTCCTGTGAGGAGATAGGAGAAAATCAACTTTTCATTCTTTGGTTAATGGATATTGACCAAACAAAACAAAACAAAACAAAATAAAAAAAACCTCCAAACCAAAACCAGACACCAATTACTTTCTGAGGAACTTACCTTGTCACACCTTATTTGGAAAGAAGTTTGGGAACCTGGAACATTCCTACAGCCTCTGGAGTTTTCAAAGCACTTCTATGCACATCTTTCTATGGAGTCTCATCGCCTCCTGCCGGGTGGGTTGGACGAGCATTATTGACCCACCTGACATATGACGGAGCTGGGGATGATAAGGCAAACGACTTGCCCAGGTTCCAAACAGGCCACAGGCGGAGTTCAGACGCCCTGACGTTTTGCCCAGGGCATCATGGGAATGCCTGAGAACCACAATGGTGCAGTGGGGCCTAGAAGTGAAGCATCTCAGAGGGCAAAGGTGCAATCTTATCCTCCTAACCTCAGTGGAGTGTGCCAGGGCCGGGACGAGGGAGAGGCAAGGAGGCGCCCACCATTGGGTGCCACGCCCACACTGGCACAACCCTCGCTGCCTCTCTTGCCTCACCCGAGTCCCTGCTGTGGGGTGTGCAGCTCAACTTTTTCTCCCTGAACAACAGCCTCTCATTCCCCAATATCGGTTCTAAAAAGAGAACGGTATGGTGGCAAGACCCTGGGGTAGGGGGCGTTACAACAGCCTGGGTTCAAATCCTTTTTTGGTTCTTCAGTTGCTTGACCCTGGCAAATTCCTCTGCTCAGCCTCCTTTCCTCCTCTGAAACATGGGGACAGTTTGAAAGAGCTGTTGGAAGGATTAAATTGAACAGCATAAAGTGTCTGGCCTAGGGAGTCCCTTTCTCCTAACTTTCCCTTTATTATAATAGGGTTTTCCAGAGTTCATTGTCCCAGAGAAGCGAGAGACTGTTAATTCAATATAGTATCCTAATTATGACCTTCCGGGTGTGAAGTATGGTGCTAAGATTATTCGCCAGATGGAGATAAAGCAACCCCTATCCAGCCATCCAGTAAGGAGCAGCTTTGGTTGTCAAACCCCCATGCTCCCCACTTGCTGAACGGAAGGCAGGGAGCAAGGAGCCCTCTTTGCCAAAATAGATCCTCTCTAAATGTCGCCAGCTGGCGAAATGAACCAATGGGCTAAACCAAGCCCAGTCGAACCCACAACACAGAGGTTATTCCAGTTCTCAGATTATTGCATTTCTTTCATTCACTTGACACATTTACTAAGTGCTTATTCTATATAAGGCCTTGCATTGAAACGAACATATTCTAATTGTATTTGCAGTAATTAATTTCAGAAAAAAAAAAACAGAAACATTGATTCTTGCCAGGATAGATTTTACAAACACACCATAGAAATTGATTATTTTAAAAATTGAGACTATGTTGGATAAAAACCCTCCCTTCAGACTTTGCAGTTTAAACTGAGCCGTGAAACTCAAGATCAGACTTCTCATGATACAAAATCAAATGCATGACAAAAAGTAAATGCTGTGAAGACACTTATGGATTAAAAATATATATATATATATTTTTTCTATCAAAAATTACATTATCAGCCAGTTGGATAAAGAAAGTTTTGTGTTTCCCCGAGTGCCCTATCTCTTTCCTGACTTTTCGAGGACAACTTTTTATTTTCCACTCTAAAAGAGAATGAGACATCTAAGACAGACATCTGCCAGGGGCTGCAGCCTGGCGGGGGTGTGAAATGGTTTTCGTAAGGGTAAACTCTGGCGTTGGTTCACTAAGTCTGAGCTCGGCCGGGTGGCCAGCGTTTCAAGCCTTCTCTCTCAAGGCAAGGTAAGGTGCGGCCATACCACAGTTTCAGGAAATGCTTCCAGTGCCCAATAACGTGACAGAACTGCAGACCACGGAGACAGGGCCACCTATAGGAGCTGGCCCCGCTCCGCCATGCCACGCACGCCACTGTTGGCCCTAGTTTGGGCCAAATGCTGGCGGTGCCAATTCTGCTTGAGAAATTCAGGCTCTGCCTTCCAGGATAGCCGATAGGTCAGGAGGCTGGAGCCTCCGTTCTGCGAGTCCCCTGGAGGACGGGTCATGCAGGACTTTTTTCAACTAACATACACCGAGCGCCCCCTGGTGGGCATAAGGCTGAACATGCCACGCCACTGCCCTCAAGGGCTTCCAGTCTGGTGAAAGTTATGGACCTTTGCAGGATCCTGTGATGCGTGGGGGTGGGGTAGGAGAGGCGGGCAGCTTTGCCCGTGGTCGGAGAAACCTCTGCTCAATTCTAGAGTGTTGTGGCAATAGGCCTTGACAGAAATAAAAACAGTTAATACTCATTGAGTACCTACTTTATGCAAGACTCTGCTCTTGGGCAGGGCCGGTGGCTTAGCGGTTAAGTGCGCGCGCTCCGCTGCTGGCGGCCTGGGGTTCGGAGCCCGGGCCCGCACGGACACACCGCCTCTCCGGCCATGCTGAGGCCGCGTCCCACATACAGCAACTAGAAGGATGTGCAACTACCACATACAACTATCTACTGGGGCTTTGGGGGGGAAAAAAAAAGGAGGAGAATTGGCAATAGATGTTAGCTCAGAGCTGGTCTTCCTCAGCAAAAAAAAAAAAGAGGAGGATTAGCGCGGATATTAGCTCAGGGCTGATCTTCCTCACACACACACAAAAATAATAAATAAATAAAAAAGACTCTGCTCTAAGCCCTTAACATGTATTAACTAATTTAATCCTTAGAACAACCCTTCTTGGTTGATTATTATTATCCCCACAAGAAAACCCACAACTTGAAAGAGGTAATCCCCCCAAAGTAAACTGGGGTGTTCTTGGGTATAGTTACCAAAGAAGGGAAAATGAATGGTGGGGTGCCCCAAAGCCCCCATATCCACTACTGCTCACTGTACTTGTTTGCTGATATTAATTTTCTCCTAGGTTTGCAGAGAAGGATCAAGTCCTCTGATTTCTAAGAGTGGTAATAGCTAGAAGTCTGTTTCTGTTTTCTACTTCTGCTCTTGGGGACACTTTTCTTTTGTCATTTAAGTGTTTTTTCCCCTGAACCTCCAGCTGCAAATACACTTAATAATCAACCACCACGTGGGCCTCGAAACAGATGGCTCCATTGAAAGGCAGCTATTGAAAATGGAGGGTAATTTGAACCAATCAAGAAGATGGGGTCTCTTGGAGGCAAAGTTTCTACAGAAACTGAAACCATATCCCCCAAGCTCCTTTGGTACATTTTTCACCCACAGATGAGCCTTCCTGGGGGTGGATCCAACTTTTTTTTTTTTAACATCTGGAACGTTGAAAAGGAAGAGAGAGAAGCCCTGGGGACTTGTCAATCAAGCTCACTTTTCTCTTGGCAAATTCAGCATCAGTGACAAATTGTGCAATTTGACATAAACAAAGTTGATAGATGTCGGGAAAGCTGTTTTGAAACAGCAGCAACCGAGAGATGTGTAGATGGGTTTTTTTTCACTCAACAGTCAGTATGTTTAATAACAAATAAAACAACCAGATGTTTAAAAAATCCTACCACCTTCACAATGTTATCTGAGAGTTAGCTCTGCTGATTAATGAGAAAGTGGGATTCATTCCAATCCCAATCCAGAAAGTCGGCAGTCAAGTCCATTTAAGGACTTCACTGGATAGCTCTCATTAGAGTCCGTGAAGGCTTCTAAGTTCATCTCTGAGGCTTTCTGGGAGAGAAGACACTGGCCTTGATATCCGAAGACTTGAGTGTAGGTGCTGGTCTGCCACTGCTTCCTTATGTAACCTTGGGTAAGTCATTTAACCCCCCTGGAATATAGGTCCCCCAGGACCTGATGATAATCAGCCCTGCCCTGCCTACCCCCTGGGTTGTTCAAGGTTCAAGCACAATATGAGATGTAAATCACTTTTTCTTTAATTTGAAGTTTATTGATCTTTTTATTTAGAAATAATTTCATCTGGTAAAGTGTACAAATCTTAAGCATACAGCCCAATAAATTTTTACATCTGTATACACCTGCATTGCCATTCAGATTAAGATATAGGATATTTCTGACACCCCAAAAAGTTTCCTGTGCCTTTCCCAGTCAATACTTCCAAGGA